>NC_135309.1:135227450-135899236 GCF_048772815.1 Callospermophilus lateralis
GATGAAGCTGGACTAAAAGTTGCAAGAAAGTACAAGGTTTTAGAGGATAAGAGAGATCTGTGTGGTAGGTCAAATTGTATGTTGTAGTTTAGTCAGACTCTCCCTGTCTCTCTCTCCTTGAGTGCCTATGCTCATTTCTAGCCACCAAAAGGTGACAAAGATGATGGAATTTCATCTGATTCCATGCAGAGTAGCTAGAGAGAGAAATTCTCTAGCTGGCTGTGAAGAAGTAAGCTACTGGTTTGTAAGATAGTCTGAGAAGGTCAGGTGGACTGGAACTAATTGGCCCTCCAGGAGTTGAGGGCAGCTCCTGGCTAACACTCAGCAAGAAAATTGTGACCTCAACTCTACAACCACAACAAACTGAAATCCATCCACGACAATGTGAGCCTGGAAAATTACCTAGAGTTCCAGATGGGAACAAAGCCCCTTGACCCCCTCCATGCAAACTTGTGATTCCTGAGTAGGAAGCTGCCAAATTTGCCCAAATTCCTGACCCATGGACCTTGTGACTCAATAAATATTCATTTTTTAAGCCATTACATTTATGGCAAACTTATATACCACAGGAAGAAAAAAAATTACTGTCTTCATTTTTGCATTGGAGGCAATGGAACTGGGTGGCTAAGCAGACAAATCGTGCATCTAGTCAGGATTCAAATCCTAGTTCTGATAGTGTTGTGAACATTATCTCAGTTCTCTGTACCTCAAAGGATGCCTAGGGTTGCTAGGCAGGTTGATGTAAATCAGGCCCAACGCTTGAAGCACAGTGAGTGCTGAAATAAATGCTAATCATGCTTATAAAGGTTGGATTTTGTTTGTTTTATTGTGTTTTAAAAAAATAATTTGAGTGGTTTTATTTTATTGTGTTTTGAAAAAATAAAAATAAAACAACTGAGGATAAAGGAGAGGTGAAGCTAATAATCCCCAAGATGCTGTTGAAGACCATGACCCTAAAGGAATGAAGACCTAGAGAACACAAAGATTAAATAGAAGTAACTATAAAAAAGCATAATTTAGCTTCTTTTAATTATGAAAAGTTAAAACAGAATTAAACTCATGTTATTGAACACACCTCACAAGTCTTTAGTAATCCTTGAAACACAAATGAGTAGAGAACAAATGAGTAGCAAGACCTTATTGAGCATCTCTTTTCCATATCAAAGAAAGAGTGGAAGAATAAGAGTACATTATATATGTACATGTAAAAATTTTTATCAATAATGTGTTGAAATTCTTTTAAATTTAATGTATATCATAATTATAATATTACTTATGTTTCCATTTATGTATATATACATGTGTATATTTAAATACTTAGATCAATCTATACCTGTTCAAACATCTTAAGCATTTATAAGGTGATTCATTAAATTACATTTCCTCTGCAGAAAATTTTATACTCTTTTAAAAAATTATCTGAGTGACTTGGAATGAAAAAAAAAAAAAATATATATATATATATATATATATATATATATATACATAAACGTATATAAACATATAATTATATTAATTTGTATTGTACGTACATATCATTATCACATTTAAGAAAAATACTCTTTGCCTCTGCCTTTTTCAAGTTATCAATTCTAGATTCCTTAGGCCTATGTGGTAGTGATATTTTTTGAAAACATTCTTTTCCACACTCTAATGGATTTCCTAAATACAAAATGTCCTTCATATAAATTTCATTTATTTGGTGTTACTTTTTTTTTCTTTTTTTTCTTTATTTCTTACATACATGACAATAGTGGAGTGCATTAAATTCATAATTATCTGTTACTCTGTATATAAAGTATGTTCACATCAAATTATGCCATTACACATGAGCTTTCTTATTTTTTTGCATATAATTCTTAATACACCTTTATACCACCATTTATCATATCTCTGTTTGTATATAAGGTATGTTATATATATATGTATATATACATACGTATACATATATATATGCTATATATATATATATATATCTTCATACATGCATTTTGTATAATGATGACCCTCTCCTTCCACCATCCTAGCTATTCCCCTTCTCCCTTCCTTGCCCTCCCACCCCTATTCCCTATCTAGAGGTAATTTTCCTCCTATGCTCTCTCTCCCTATTCCACTTTGAGTCACCCCCCTTATATCAGAGAAAACATTCAGCATTTGTTTTTTTTGGATTGGTTAACTTCACTTAGCATAATCTGCTCAAATGCCATTCATTTCCCTGTGAATGCCATTATCTTATTCTTTTTTAGTGCTGAGTAATATTCCATTGTGAATAAATGCCACATTTTTTTTTTTTTATCCATTCATCCACTGAAGGACATCTAGATTGGCTCTACAGTTTAGCTATTGTGAAATGTGCTGCTATAAACATTGATGTGGCTATGTCCCTGTAGTATGCTGTTTTTAGGTCCTTTGGGTATAGTCCGAGAAGAGGAATAGCTGGTCAAATGGTGGTTCCATTCCCAGCTTTCCAAGGAATCTCCATACTGCTTTCCAGATTGGCTGCACTAATTTGCAGTCCAACCAGCAGTATATGAGTGTATCTTTTTTCCCCACATCCTCACCAGCACTTGTTGTTTTTGACTTCCTAATGGCTGCCATTCTTACTGGGGTGAGATGGTATCTTAGAGTAGTTTTGATTTGCATTTCTCTGATTGCTAGAGATGATGAGCATTTTTTCCTATATTTGTTGATTGATTGTATGTCCTCTTCTGAGAAGTGTCTCTTCAGGTCCTTGGCCCATTTATTAATGGGATTATTTGTTTTTTTGGTGCTTAACTTGTTGAGTTCCTTATATACCCTAGAGATTAGAGCTCTATCTGATGTGTGAGGGGTAAAAATTAGACAAAGGTGCCAAAAGCATGTACTGAAGAAAAGATAGTATCTTTAACAAACGATGCTGGGAAAACTGGAAATCCATATGCAACAAAATGAAATTGAATCTCTATCACTATGCACAATAGTTAACTCAAAATGGATCAAGGATCTAGGAATTAAACCAGAAACTCTGCGTCTAATAGAAGAAAAAGTAGGCCTTAATCTCCATCACGTGGGGCTAGGCCACTACTTTGTTAATAAGATGCCTATAGCACAAGAATTAAAACCAAGAATCAACAAATCGAATAGACTTAAACTAAAAAGTATTTTTCTCAGCAAAAGAAATAATCTGTGAGGTGAACAGGGAGTCTATATCCTGGGAACAAATATTTGATGTTACTAATTTATTTGCTTTTTCATTTATTTTATTCCATAAATTTTTTTATATGTGTACTATGACAAGGTATTTGAAAAGCTAAATTTTGTATTATATAAATAGCAATTATTGTAAAATTTTCTAAAATACTTTCACTGTCATTAGTGTTAATAGTGAATATCTCTGAGAGCTATTGTATCCTTGCCTACTGAAATGAAACAGTCTGCTTCTTTACTCTCCAGAATGCACTGGGAGACTGAAGAACAATATACACATTTCCAAGAAAAAATGCATTATTAGGAATCTTCTTTGGTCTTAAATATAAAACTCTTTGGCTACTTATAATTGTGATGTACATGAGAAATTTTATTTTAGTTGAAGTTTAGAGTCTACAGTTTCATGAAGCGTGTCCTCTGATTTACAGATCTGAAGTCATTCTAATAATATATATGGGTGATTCTTACTCTAGCTTACATATTCTTTGAGACTCGAACAATATAGATTGCTCCATTTTAAGACCTAATTTCTTAACAACCAGAAATCATGGTGTCATTCTGTTCATGAAAATAAACAGATGATCTTTCAATAAAAGAATAATTAGACTTAACATGTAAGCTAAGTTGGATGTGAGTACTTACTAACAAGAGAAACAGGTGCCCTTTCGAACTTCTGGGACTACAAAAATAAAATATGAGACCACCATTTGGACTTCTGGATGAAAAAGACAGTGTTTGACAAATTAAGATGTATTACAAAACAAGGGGAAAAAAAGTTCTGATCATTAGCTCCAGATAAAAAGCCATACTAAAAGTAGTTGTTGATTCATTATTAAAACAGTCCCCATTTTTGCAACTTTCTTCTGTGGCTGCTTCAGATGAGGCAGTGTTGAAGATGTATTTACTGAATAATTAGAGATTATTATGTGAATAAACATGAGAAAATTCTGAGCAACTTCAAGAAAGCTAGATATGCCAGAGGTAGATTATTAGTCACTTCCTAGTTATTTCCTTGCATGACCTTTCTTTGGTGCATATATTAAAAGAGAGGTCAGGTCTCTTCCTCTTTTTAATAGGATAACAATCCCATTAGGGGACCTTCTCTACATGACCTAATCAAAACTTCCTGCCTCCGAAAGGTTTTTCCTCCAAATAAGTTATCACTTTCGGACTTCCACATATGAACTGGGGAGTTACCAACACTTAATACATAGCAGAGTGGGATGAGGAGAGTTCTCACTATTTTATCACAAATTCATTAGGATAGCTATAAAATTCTTAGCAATCACAGAATATATTTCATATATTTGAGGAATAGTAATAATATAATTTTTTTTCATATCTGGTGGGAACACAGGACTTAAATAAATCCCACAACATTCAGCAAATATATCGCCACTTGTTTTTTGGTTGTTGTTGTTGTTATTATTGTTGTTTTAATGGTATTTTCTAATGGGTTCTTTTTAGTTATACATGACTGTAGAATTCATTTTGATATGATTATACATGCATAGAACATATGATATTCTTACTAGATGTAATTTGGTGTTTTTTTTTTTTGCATTACAATTCTCATTGCGCATATAGAGCACAGTTTTTCATAGCTTTGTATATAAAGTAGGTTCATGCCAATTCATGTCTTTATGCATGTACTTTGTTTCTTTTGCATTACAATTTTTATTGCACATATATACACAATTTTTCATATCTCTGTTTGTATATAAAGTATGTTGACACCTAATTCATGTCTTCATATGTGTACTTTGGATAATGATGTCTATCACATTCCATCAAGCTTGCTAATCCCCTGCCCCCTCCCTTTTCCTCCCACCCTCTGCCCTATCTAGGATTCATCTATTCCTCCCTTGCTCCCCTTTCCTACCCCACTATGAGTCAGCCTCCATATATCAAACATTCAGCATTTGTTTTTGGGGGATTGGCTAACCTCACTAGCATTTGTTCTTAATGAGGTTTCAGGAAACAGCTTTGCTGCCTTTGAGATTTATCTAAAGTCTGCATCTGGTATTTTATTTTTTTTTAATTTTTATTTTATTTCTTAAAAATTTATTCTAACGTGTTATATATGGCATCAGAATGCATTTCAATTCATATTCATATATAGCACAATTTTTCATATCTCTGGTTGTACACAAGTTAGAGTCACACCATTCGTGTATGCATACACAAACTTAGAGTAATAATCTCCATCTCATTCCACTACCTTTCCTACCCCTAGGCCCCCTTCCTTCCCCTCCCTCCCCTTTGCCCTATCTAGAGTTTGTCTATTTCTCCCATGCCCCCTATTCCCATTATGAATCAGCATCCTTATATCAGAGAAAACATTTAGCATTTGTTTTTTTGTGATTGGCTTACTTCAATAAATGGGATGGATTCAAACTGAAAAGCTTCTCAATTAAAGAAACAATCAGTGAGTCTACAGAATGGGAGCAAATTTTTACCACATGCTCATCAGATACAGCACTAATCTGTAGAATATATAAAGAACTCAAAAAATCTTAACACCAAAAATAAATAAATACATAAACCAATCAATAAATGCATCCGGTTCTTCTGTGGCTGCTTCATATGAGGCAGTGTTGAAGGTGTTTTTACTGAATAATCACGAGAGACTATAGACTAATATGGGCAGATTCCATATAGTACCAATTCTCCATTCATCAAAACTCTTATAATAAATTTAAATCAGAAAAAAAATATAGCTTGGAAATTAGTTTAAAAGAAGAAACCTCACACACACACATACACACTATAGACTAAAGAACACTGAAAGAGTACTGACATTATGACCTTTTGCTCCATAAGGAATTCTATGGGCATTTGACAACCAGATTCTAGTTACAGAAGCTCAAGTCTCTCCTAACCACACACAGGCATATTTGATAGCCACTTTCAAGTTTTCAGGAACACTAGTAGAGTTTCTCAACACAAAAATCTGTTGTTAATTGCTCAATTTACCATGCCATATGTTGGCACATGTAGATTCATTTTCTCTTTAATGCCCTGTGATTTTCTCTCTTTCATGATGGTGGCGAACTAAAACTCTTCATCTTTTTAAAATAATTAAAACAATGATAATTTGTGATAGGCCCAGTCAAACAAATCATGTGAGAAACACCTTG
Organism: Callospermophilus lateralis; assembly: GCF_048772815.1. Lineage (NCBI taxonomy): Eukaryota > Metazoa > Chordata > Mammalia > Rodentia > Sciuridae > Callospermophilus > Callospermophilus lateralis. Next base: position 135,233,777 of record NC_135309.1, read on the forward strand.
AAGAGCTTGACAAATGTATAATGGTCTTTGGCTTAGAGAAAATAAAGTTCTAACATATTTTGATGGAGAAAAATGTCTAGAGAAAGCCATAATTAATTGCTTTGTCATAGGCAAATATTTGTTCTTCACTCACTGGTACCAAAGATTATATATATGTAATTATCATATACGTTTTCAATTATTTTTCTGAACCAAAAAAAATGTTTGTTTTCTTGCTGTTTTATGCACAGTAATCAATTTGAATCCCTATGTCATGACCATCTTTTAAAACTTTTAGTAAAAAGAAAACTTTTTGTTTTTGCTTCCAACACACAGTAGAAAATGTCATGAAACCAGACCTGTTTATATGTGATCAATAATAAAGCAATGACCATATTAGAGTGCTGATTAATCCAAAAAATCTAAAATTAAATCAATTTCACTGTTTACCCTATAATAACATTAAAAAGGCTCTTTCATTATGTGGTTTTAAGGTAGCATGAGACCCGGTTTTTCTCTCGGGCTGCCACCCACAGCTGACAGCTATTCACTAGTAGAGCTCAGCACCATCAGGCATCTTTATAGATAATATAGTTACAGACCAGCCACTTAGTATAGGTGTGAGCCCAGGGAAAAGGCTTAACTTTCCTGACTCTACAGGCTATGTTAAGAAATCTAAAAGCAATATGTGTTTTCAGGATTATATTAACTCTGGTATAAAGCACTACACAAATATAAAGATGTATTATGAACGTTATTGGGCTTTTCAGATATTTCCAAGGACAGCCAACTACAAGATAATGAGCTACCACATTTCTGAACAGCAAATGAGTATGGCAGTTTGGAAGTAAGTTTGTATGTGTGCTGCAGATTCAAAATTTCCTTCATCTCTTACTAAGATAGTGTGAGAGTCACTTAGATACCTTATCAAGATGCTTTTAATAATATCTTTCCTAAAAAAGTACCATTGTTCAAATTGGCATACATTTGGAAATTACCAGTGCCCTTACTGATTTTTATTTTGAAAATTGCCAACTTTAAATTAAAACATGATGTCTTAAGAGCACACTCAAGCACTGATGTGATGAGGCCTTTGTCAAAGGGCCCCTGGCGTTCCCATCCTGACAATTACCCTTTTGTTAATGCAGCTCAAATGACTTCAGATTCTTTTTTTTTTTTTTTTTTTTCTCCCCTGTTTGGCATCCATGTCATGCTGATGGCTCACACTGAGTCTGAGTCAATTATAGCTTGGTACCTGCAATATTTTCAAAGGAAACAATGTTAAACTATTTCTTTTCCTGAACTGTAATTATCCAGTTAATTCTTTTGAAATTTAATATAGGAAATTCTCTTCTTTCTCTTGTATGCATACTTTATTAAACTGTACACACCATTCTAACCTGAAGAAATTTTCCGAATCATAATTTAAAATCCAATGTACCAGATTTGTGCTATTCACATACTCCTTAACATGTACCATCGCCTTTATGTAAGGTACTGATGTGTTGGATGTATTATTTAACACTAATAAATATGAATATATTAAATATATTTTATTTATTAGCCTTAGATTGATGTCTGCAATTTCAGTGACTAGTTCTATTTGAGTATGCTTGCTTAACTAATTAAAACAACCTTATGCATTATCATGAATTCACATTTCTCCATTTTTTTAGAAGAGACTATTAAGAGAAACTTTGTCAAACGTTTACTGGCAGCAAGATATACTACATTTAGCCATTGCAATTTCAAGGTTGCCAAGTCCAGTAATTATTTCAAAATATAATCTGGAACTAGTTGTCATGATGTACCCCTAAAACCAAGACTGCCTTCAATGATTATTGCATTTCATTTTAAACACTTATCCATACTTTTAAAAATATGCCATTCTAAAAATTCACTTTGGATTGTTATGAATTTTAACTGTCCTTAGTTCACAGAATCCTTTTTATCCCAAATTTAAAAAGGGTATAATTCTTTTCTTAGCTTTATTTAGCTAATCTATTTGTTATATGAACCATTATAAATATATAAGATTTTTCCCCCAGATTACTGACATTTCTACTTATCTAATTGGTTTATAGTGACCCAAATTTAAAACAAACAAGTTCTATCATTAGATCCACATTCTCCTGAATTACCTGTAAAAATGTTGTAGATATATATGGTAAAAAAGTAGTAGATATATCATTTTCCCCATAAACATATGTGAATGCAATTGCTACATTGTATAACAGACTCTAGCCCTTGGTAACATAAAAATAATACTTCAAAATTTATAAAAAAAATAACATAGTGAAGATTTCAACCTGGGGAAACAGAGCATCACATGAAAGTTGAACATGAGACATGGCACTCACTACGGAGGTCCTTGACAGTAGAGCATTGCTCAGAGGTTGATTGCCGACTATGAGATCTTTTACAAAGGAACTATTCATGTACAGTACAACCTGCTGGAAAAGGTCAGCGGAAAAGTCAAAACCCTTAAAGCTGGGGAGTTTTATACCTTAACTATTCTTTGAAATGTTACTCACTAAAGTGGAGTGGGTATACTTCAGATCATGTGCAGGTAACTGGGAAGGAACCAAAAAAAAGGGGGGGGGGGGAAGTGGGGAAAGATGAATTTTAGATCCTATGTCCATTTACAAGGTATCTTACTTTAAATAATACAAAAGTTTTCAATGGACTTTGTTCATTTTAAAAGTGAACTTTAAATTTTCATATAGTTTTAAAAAATCAATTTTGACTGTAAAAGCCACAAATAGTACTGCATACATATTGATTGCTATTATTGGGTATTAATATTTCAGGTTATCAGAGGCTTGTAATGGTGATCATTACTCTTATTTATATAATTTATAGCATTATTATTCACATTATTATTAGTATTGTAGTATTTAGCTGATCGATTTATTATATTATTACATAAATCTGGATTTCCTGGATTTCTATATCCCAAGCTCCATTTATTTCAGTCATGGGAAGTCATTTTGTTTGCTAAACTGAGGTAGGGCAATGCTAATTCTTACTCTGGTAAGAAGTGCTTTCTTTTTATTGAAATTCTGTTCACTGTTTATAAAGCTTCAACTCAGAGATGTAATTTTTTTTTCAGAATACTTCATAGTGTTGTAAGCAGACTTAGAAAATAAATAAGTTCTCATGTATACATTATATATGTGCACATATAAGTCCATATATATTATTTTATGCTGGGAAAATTAAGGATGATTGAATTAAATATTTCCCTGTATCTTGATGCTTCCATTACCTTGAGTGATCGGTGTCAATTATTTCAGTTTTAAACTGGTATTAATGGATCAATCTACAACATTTTATTATGGATTAAAATATTTCCCTTTAACTGTTGTAAGAGAAATGTCCATAATTTTAGGCACTCACCAGTGAGATATAATTCATCTATAACCAGACACCAGCCTGCACCTTGAGTCTCTGTGTGGGCAACACCAGGAGCAAAGTTAGCAGAGACTGGCATATGGCAGGCCCTCAATAAAACACCAGTGCTATAGTCTGAATGTTCATTTACTCCCTAAATGCAAGTTTCAAACTCCTATTTCCTAAAGGTTGTTAAGATGGTACTAGAAATTATTATATCATGAGCACAGAGCCCTTATGCAGAGGACTATGCTCTTCTAAAGAGGTTCCAGAGAGCATCTCGTCCCTTCCACAGTGTGAGGGTTCACTATACAAGGAAACTTCTCTCTGAGAAGTGAACCCTCACCAAAGCATTATATCTACCAAGGTCTTATATTGGACTTCTCAGCTCTCAGGACCTTGACAAATGTTTCTGCTATTTATAAGTCCCTCAGTCTATACTGCCTTCTTATAATAGACAGAACGACTTAAGACAAGTTGGTTGCTTCAGACTGGATGACTGTTAATAGGCAGTTCTTGTTTAAAAGAATGGGAATATGTTGTCAATAATATACAATATATTCTACTTAATTTTTATTAATCTGAAATTATAATTTACTTTTCCTCTATATGCATTATTTACATTTTAAATTATAACTGTAGGTCATGCACCTTTGCTTTCTAATTTTTAATTTATGTTTTAACCACTAGGTATGTGTCTTATACATATTTTAATCTCCTCTCTCTCTCCCAATTGATGACATTGATACAATTTCTTCTTGTGGTATTCAAGGTATTTGCGAGCAAATCTTTACTCTTCATCTTGCTCAATCAACATTAAGATGACTATTGCTCACTTCCAAATATGGTTTCTGATTTCCTAAACTTTTTCATTTTCATCTGTATTTAAGGGTTTTGATGTCCTGTCTTATTGCACACTTTATCTTTTAGAAAAATTGTGAACATGCAACTCACCAAAAGATTTATTATGTGAACAAATAAATGTGCTTGCACATGTTTTGAGACTGTGGAATTCCTGAGAGCAAATGTTCACCTATTACATTTTAAATTTTATTATTATTATTATTTTTTAGTTGTAGATGGACAAAAAACCTTCATTTTAATTATTTGTTTTTGTGTGATGCAGAGGATAGAACCCAGGGCTTGACATGTGCTTGACAAGTGCTTTACCACTGAGCTACAACTTCACCTATTACTTTTTTGTAATATATGAATACATTAATCACATATGTACATTTATACATTATGAGTTCTCAGTTGACTAAATTGAAATGAATCAAACTGCTACATAAGTTAAATCACTTTTACTTCAAAATTTTATTAACAGGTTAAAATACAGAAAATTATAAATTAGTAAAGCCTATGTATGTTTCCAAACATTTGATTGACTAGGATTCTGATTTTTCTATTAGGAAGATTGTATAAATCTCAGATATCCCAGAAGAAAGACCTAAATTTATTAATGAACAAAATGTTTATTAATAAATAGTATTCTTAAATTTTATAGGAATATTGGAGATTTGTAAATATTTGATTTTTTAAAAATTTATTTAATGATTATTTCCATTACTTTTATTGAAGCAAGTGTCAGGCTAGAATTGTAGTCAGAACAGAATTATCAGGTGTGCTAGGAAGGGAACTATGAGTAGAAAATACTGAAGAAGAGCCAAAAATTTTCACTTGTCTCTGTTTGATTTTTTCTTATTAATGTGTAAAAGATCGTCCAAGAGTACTTAATTTCAATATCTAAGAAGTCCTTATAGAGTTTGCCCAATATAACTATTACATAATAAGACTTTTTTAAACTATGGAAGGTAAAGAGAAAACTGTATCCACTTTTACCTACAAATTCTCTTTGGTTAATATTGCCCTACTTCTATCGACATAAATATTAGCAACTATTCAGAATTGTATTAATTTTATTTTTTTAATTTTATTTTTGAGAGAGAGAGAGATAGAGAGATAGAGAGAGAGAGAATTTTAATATTTATTTTTTAGTTCTCGGCGGACACAACATCTTTGTTTGTATGTGGTGCTGAGGATCGAACCCGGGCCGCACGCATGCCAGGCGAGCGCGCTACCGCTTGAGCCACATCCCCAGCCCAGAATTGTATTAATTTTAAATTCAAAATGCAGACAAGTAACTAGGAATGTGCTCAAGATACTTAATCAAAATGTAGTGGATTAATGTTAAATCTTATTTAAGTCTAATATAACTTTAAACTTTGGAATTTGGTTCATGTTTTACGTTTTCAGGGAAAGGTGAGGGAGAATGCGATATCATAGAGGGTAGAGGGATTTTGTTGGGAACATTGCATTTTACACAGACAATAGTGTGTTCTTGAAGCTAATAAATATAGTCTCAGAAGAAGCTTTGGCTAAATTACATGTTAAACAAGTTTTTAATGTTAATTCCAAGGTAATGGGATTCAGGTAAAGAGTTGAGTTTTACAGAGTATTGTGAAATTTTTTTAAAATTTAGAATCTTGCTACTTATGAATAGTCACAGTACGAATGAAAGGTTGCAGACTATTTTTGATAAATAGCATCTTAACTTATCAGCTTATTGACCAAGGTAACACTAATTAAAGTGAAGAAAAGTTTATTAAATATTTTACTTTGTCAACTAAGGCAGTTAATCATCTGATGATGAAGCATGTTTTATATCATTGCCACATCAAGTTTGCTTTTTGATATCACTACTTTCCATTTATTAATTAATTAGATATTTTAAAATCAAATTTATCAAAATGTTGGATATGAAAAGCTGTGATAGGTATTTGGGATAGTGTTTTTAGACATGGTCTTGTGTTTGGAAATCCAGCAGACTTTTTCTCTATGTATTATCTAGCTTGCCCTTAACGTTTTCAGAAAGCTGAATTATTTTATACCTGTTATGTGCTGACAATATTATTGAATGTATTCTTTTCTGCTAGCTTTCGTTAGCAGTTTGTTAGTAATTATTTATCTTCTTTTTCTTTCATATTACTGACTCTTTTCTTCTTCTTGCTTATTGCCTAGTGTTAGAAACAGAGTGATGATAAAAATTGTAAACAAAATAAAATAAAGGGGACAAAAACAACCCTACAAGGTAGAAGTTGTTTTCTAGCAGTAAACGAATTACCAGGAAAATAAAAACTGGAAATCTGACAGGATTAGTTTGGTGCCTTGCTGAGTTTATGAGACTTGTAAAGAATAGCAATGTGGAAAAAATAGATGATAGAGGACAACATTATAAATTTTACCCACAGAGTTATTCAGTGAGATCTGGGAAATAAAATCAAGTTCTCGATACCATTAATGGTTAGTATGATACAAAGGTGCACCAGTTTTCTCTCTGTTTCTCTGTTTCTCTGCCAAGTAAAAATAAGAACACTGGAGCTCTCTGTGAATTAGTTAAATGACCTGCTGGGCATTACTCTTAAGTGCAAGGAGAACTGGTATAGACAAACAACTGGAAACTGTTGACTATTATGAGGACCAGTAACAAAATCTACCAAGGATCAGAATCAAATGGTGAGAACTAGGTGGAAGCATATGAAGAGTAAGTTAAAAATCAGACTTCGCAACTGATTTTGTGTGTGCAAACCACAGAGTCTGCATGATGCAAAGACTTTGCCAAATGTGAACACCAAACAGTTACTCACTCACACAAGTTAGAGAAAGGGTTATGTGTAAATTTGAGTAGTATTATACAATATGAAGGGAAAAAAATGTCATTCATTAAAGGCTTACATTATCACATTATAACAACTCGATGAACTTTCTGGGAGAAAAATAAACCCACATAATTGATTTTTAAAAATCTTTAAAAATCTGATGAAATGTGGAATTCTTTGGAGAATAAATTAACCATGGATGCAAACATTTTCCACATAATTACAAATACTGCATAGACTCACTGAAATCTGCTCAAGAACCTCAATTAAACTATTCTTCAGGTATGGGGTAATGTTTTTCTATATTTAAAAATGATAGCTCATAGGAACAACTACATAATATTCTAAGAGCAATCAACTACATGTTTCCTATTTGGTCCACATAAGGAATTAGCTAAAAATACAGTATCTTCATACAGTCAAATTTTTCCATATTTAAAATTCCCATTTTTGATTCAGTAGTTTTTTACTTTAAATGCATAGAGTATACATACACAATCATAAAGAAAAAAATCAAAACTGTGAACCCAATTATATTTCATTCTTATTAGAAGAAAATATACAAATATATACAAAAATTAATTCCCAGAAATATTTTGAGAGCTTTATAGTTGTTTCCTGTATTTGACTTATCTATTTTACTTACCCAAATTGTCTAATTTTTTTTAGTCCTAAATATCTACAAAATTTACTCATTAGACGTCAACATACCTTAATGACATACATTTAAACTATGGATATTTATGTGAAGCATAATGCATCGAAATCTTCAACTTTGGTATATAGATTGTACCTGGATTGCTTGAAAGGAGACATAACCAATGAATTCAAATGTGAATAGCAGAAAAGTTACAAATACTAAATCTTATTCCATGGCATACATCAACACAGAGGAGAGACCAAGAGTCAACTTTAGCAGTTCTATGGACTGAAGGGATTTTTGCTGAAGTGGAATCAGTTGTGTCCTGCCACTTCCACCTGCCCACAGCTGCCCCAGGAACCACAATCATCACAACCAAAGATAGGGAAGAAAAATTTAGAGTCAGTAGTTTTTAGAATTTAACATTTACCAAATAGATGTTTGAAAACCTAAATAGAAGATAGCAGACTATTGTGCAAGTCACATGTAAGTTAAAAAATACTCAGAAGCTGGACAGGATTGTTGTCTTAATTTCTAGAACTAAGCAAAGCTGCTCAAGGTGCCTTGATGTGGATATTAAAGTTGGATAGGGATTTCTAGATCATATAAGAGCTGGGTATGGTAGTGCATGCCTGTAATCCCAGTGGCTTGGGAGGCTGAGGCAGAGGGATCATGAGTTCAAAGCCAGATTCAGCAACTCAGCGAGGCACTTAACAACTCAGTGAGACCATGTCTCTAAATAAAATACAAAGAAGGGCTGGAAATGTGGCTGAGTGGTTAAGCCTCCCTGTGGTCAATCCCTGGTACCAAAAAGAAAAAAGGAAAAAAAAAGTGTCAACATTCTAGATCATATAATATTGGTCAGGGAAGAGGGCTAGCAAAACCCTAAAGAGTATTTAACAGTACTGAGAATGTATCCATGGCACTGCTTAGTGTCAGGTCAAAGGCAGCCTTCTCAAAGAAATTCCACTGGGGGAAAATATGTTTTAAAAGATTAAGTGAATTATAGATGTTTAATGGAGGATATCTCAAAGGTTTAGCCCTGCCCACTATAGTTTAAATTCTTAAGCAAAACCAGCAAATGTCATTTATGTAATAGTTAATGATATTCATATTGATAATATCACCATTTTATAAAAGGAGAGGCTGAATCACTGAAAATTTAACTGAATTGACTGAGTATGAGTTCCAACAGAAGAGGTTCACTCACACTATAGCTGTCTCCATCTAAATGCCTACATTTAATTCATGTACCATGCTGACTTTCATGACCATATAAACCTATAAAGAGAATAATAATTTATGTTGGGACATTCACTTTTACTATGATTAATTTCATTGTGATAAATGATTTTCAATGGCTGCCCCATTTGGACATCTTAATGAGTGTCATTACTAAACAAATTTGCATTTCTAAGTAGAAATAAGGTGGATGATATACTCCTTTGTGTGGGTAATTTACTGTCAAAAGGGAATTATATCATTATATAGTAATAAGGTTCTTATATTAATGTGCTTTTACAGCATTGGTAATCAGAATATAACTTGTCTTTAGTGAACTGAAATTTTCACCTAGGAATATCCTTGATGTGCTCAAGGACTAATAAAAGCAATTAAAAGGTAATAAACATTGATTATTTGTTTGTTAATAAAACTTGACATAGTATGTACTGTTATAAACCTACTCTATTTACTTAAAAAATGGAATCATTTTACTATATTTCAGTATATTAAAATGAAAATATATATATATATAATGTGTATCTTTTTTCAATTTATACATACAAATTATACATATTTATGGAATGCAGTAGTGTAGTATTTGAATAAATGTATACATGTATATAAAATTCAATAACTAAATCATAATTACTATATCATAAACTGAAATATTTATCATTTTATGTGTTTAGAATAATTAAAACTCCTTTCTGCTTGTAATTTTGAAACATAATGAATTGCTGCGGATGTCGCTCAGTATTAGAGTACTTGTCTAACATGTGCAATGTCCTGAGTTCAAACTCCAGAACTGGAAAAAATAAAATGTTAACCACATTCACCCTACTATACTGTAGAAAACTAGAATTCATTCTATCTACCTAATTGTAGTTTTGTACCTGAAAACCAGCTCCTCTCTAAATAATATTTTCATGTGTAAATAGGTAGGTAGGTAGAGATATTATTTGTATTATTTTTCAATTTAAAAGACAAACTAATAACATAGTTATTTCTCACAAACCATAAGTAAACATGGAAGGAACAGGAAAAATCAGCAGAATTATAAAATTGTCCAAGCTGAGTATTCCCATGAGAGGCATACATCATTTGTTCTTACAGCTACTGTCAATTATTTCTGATTTCTGGTGTTTACCTAAGCTTGTTTTTTCCATCTAGGTGGGTAATTGACAACTATTTTAAAACTGACATATTGAAAAACATTATATAGGTCTAAAAGTTGTACTGCTTATAGAATTTCCCTACCAAATATGAACTCAATATTTCAAATAGAAGATAATAATAATTCTATAACATATTATATTAGCATGATGATATGTTAAAAGAGGAAAGGAACACTAATTTATACAAAAACGTCCTCACTAAACGCAGAATGGGGAAAATGTGTATAAATCTTAGTATGTTATAATAAAAAGACTATTGTCATGTTAGCTCAAGTAAAATCATTGGATTTATATAACAATATGTTTCAGTCCCAATTGGGATATAAAATTAGTAAGCAGTTAAAATTAGGTTTGTTATTAATAATTGAAAGTCAATAAATTTTCCTTCAGGTATAAAGCAGATACATAATTCACATTACTTGCATTTAACATGTGGCATATAGCAAAGATAAAAGTCTGGTAGAGTGTGTAGAAGACAAGGTAGAGTTATAAGAGCAAATTTGTCATGATAAAAGGTAATATTTAAAAATGTATTTTTCTATCAAATATTTATGACCTTATTAAAATTCATTAGTATTTCTATTTAGTATTTAATATTTCATTAAATATAGGATTTGAACATGTGATCAATATTGTTAAATATATATCTTCTTTTACCATTAAGATGATTTGAAAATCTAAACAATATTAAATGATTCTCTGAAATGATATACCAAATTAAACTAAATATATACCCACCCATGTGGAGATTTTCTTAGAAAATGTTAAAGGAAAAAGTAGAACCCACCTTGAATGAGTCTGACAAAGGCTGGTATTATCTGTGTGGCCCTATGTTTAACTTTTCATGGACTATCTGGAGTGTTATTTATCTGTAAAATGTACCAACACTGTATACCATAAATGAACCCACACAGAATTTAATAAACAGAACACTCTCTGATAATCTGATTCAAATGTTGTATTATGTGGCCCAACACCTATTGATATAGAATTAGTGAATAATACATCTGAAATTTCAAAGAGGAAAAAAAAAAAGGTATTACAGAAAATGTTTACATAGAACTTAACTAAATATGTGACTTTTCTCACCCATGGTAATAGTTAAGTAAGATTCTCATTTGGTACTTCCTCAAGCCAATAAATAAATGTTTGGTTGTCCATGCAAATTAGTTTGTTAAATCCTAGTTAGATTGAGGTTGGTTTACAAAATTCTAAAAAACAAAGAAGCTATTTAATTTGTGCAAAAATATTATGAACAACAAAATTGCCATGTATTTACATTTTTACCTAAAAGATATTTAAATAACTGATCACAATGTAGAAATTTTAACATAATTTCAAATGAAAAATTTTAGAAATTATGAGGATGTAATTGATAATTGAGGTAAAATAATCAATATATTACACTTATCCAAGTCTGTAAATTAATTATGATAATATCCTTGAAACTTTCTTAAGTTTAAAAGTATGCAAAGTAAATGGAGAAATGCAGATTTCCAATATCAGCATGTGTGTTATTCCAAGTGTATGTACATTATAATAAGATATAGTCCCTTGAACTTAGGGAATTCAGACTATAATTAAATTATGTGCCAGTTGGCTTATTATTTAGGAAGAATATAATACATTCTTATATGATATGTGGTAAAAGGCATGAGGAAGATATTTTTGCTCATATAAAAATGCTTTTCAGGGGGCATGTTGGCACATGCCTGCAATCCCAGAGGCTCAGGAGGCTGAGGCAGGAGGATCATGAATTCAAAGATACCGTCAGCAAAAACAAGATGCTAAGCAACTCAGTGAGACCTTGTCTCTAAGTAAAACATAGAAATAGGCTGGGAATATGTCTCAGTGGCCAAGTGCCCCTTAGTTCAATCCCCAGTACCAAAATAAATAATAAATAAATAAATGCTTTTCATAGCTAGTCTATTTTTATTTAAACTACCTTCAAATAATAAGCTCTTTCATTTTCTTTCTTTTTCTTAAGGTCCATGTATTTTAGAAGTTGAGGGATATAATGGCAGAGACTCCTGATTACATATAAATGTATTTGTATATGATATTGCTTGAATAATCCTTCAGGCAAATAAGAACTTCACAGATTAAAATTGTGTTAGTCTGCTTTTTATACCTGTGACCAAAATAACTGACTAGAACAATCAGAGGAGAAAAATTTTGGCTCATGGTTTTTGAGTCTTTATTTCATGATCAACCAACTATATTGCTCTGGCCCTAATTTGAGGCAGAACATCATGGTAGAAGAATATGGTGGAGAAAAGTTGCTCAGATCATGATGAGTAGGAAGGAGATATGGGTCAGGGAGAAAGGAGGAAAAGGCCAGGTATAGTTATGGTCCAAGACCACACCTCCAATAACCTCCTTCCTTCAGCCAAACCCAACCTACCTATTGGGTGGTAACCCAGTAGTCCAATTGGATTAATCCATTAATGAAGTCAGAGTCCTAATCATTGCCTAAAACCCCTATCTCTGAAGCTTGCTGCATTGGGAACCATGTTTCCAACACATGAACTTTTAGGGACACTTCAGAACCAAAGGGTAATATAAAGCATTTTTAAACATAAATCTTTTGGCAATTAAAAGACATTTTGAGTTACACAAAAAGTACTGAAATTATCATCAGTTACTAGTTAACTAAAGAGAGTAAAATAGACAAAGAGAAATAGCTATTCTTACAAAAGTATTCCTGCTTATAATATTTCTACTTAGAATATCCTCAGAATACTCCTACAGAATATCTTAAGAGTACTCTATTCTTTCAACCAGGACACTGCTCATATTAGCCTGTCCTTGATACAGTGGCCATGTGAAGGCATTAGGCTATTATTCCTGCTCTCTTTTCTTCTTTTCCATTAACCTGCTATAGAGTTTTCAGTTAGTGGTAATGCAGGCATTGAAAGAAGTACAAAGAGAGTCTTTTTGGTATCTAATTTAATGTAATAAAGGTTTAAAAGATTAGTATGTGACCTTGTGCCAAAAAAGTTATTGCTTCATCTGAAGAAATTGAATGATATGTTTGTATTTTATCTTGTTTTATATTAGGTTATTCTCCATTAACTAAAGGCTTAGGAAAAAGAAAAGAGGAAAAAAGGAAATCTATGTACCCTTAATAGAAATTATGGGAAGAAAAGATGATGGCATCAAGAATGGTGTAAACAAAGATGTGAAAATACTAATGAAAAAGATTTATAGGAAAGTCATAAATAATATAAGAAAATCTGATACACAATCTGACTTTGTATATAATCTGGGATATAATTTATCTAGCTAATGGCAGATTTCTGATGAAGCTTGACAGTTCAAATCTAGCTGTTGGAGACTATTTTTTATGTGTTGACTTGTTGAAAGAAATTGGTTTACTTATGTTTGTTAAGAAAGAACTTACAGGTAAGCAATCTATGGGAAGAAGGAGGTAAATCAAATTTAGGCATGGTTTTATGTAACCATGAGAAGGGAACATATGTGACCTGGGCATCTTGGAACCTGGAAGAGAATTGCTAGTCACAATGTCACTGCCCAATAATTGAGTGAGTGGATGAAAAAATTGTTTCGGAAAGTTTTATAAAAATAATAATGCATTCCTGTTACCTTAGCATCATGTAATGTCTAAAGAAATTATTATACAAATTTGATCTATGAGAAATTTTCTCTCTTCAGAATATGAGAATGAGGATAATTTAACATGGGTATATATGTATATGGGACTAAAGATAAAAGCATACTGAAAGTTGAATTAATATGGTCAATTTTGAAATTCAAGCATTAAAAATCTTGTCAATATTCACATAAATGCCCATAAAGGGATAAAGCAATAATATAAAAATTATAATTGCTCCTCACATGCAAACATAGTAAGTGACATTTCAAACTAAAGCATAGATAACAGTTGGAAGAGCTCCCTTTCTTCATTATGACCGAGGTCACACAACTGAAACATAACAATTTCTATTAATAGTTAATGGAGAGATTAACTTTTTATTAAAATTTGGTATATTTATTCCTCTGGTGATAGACATGCCCAGTGACTAATTCTCTAAGAGTTGAGATATACCCAATACTGAGGGTGTGATTTTGCCTTTTCTTGTTATTGATCGATAACTTGAAAATGTAGTGAAGCTTAGGACCTAATCTGCTTTTTAAATGCCTACAGAAATTGGATATGGCTAAAAAATGCTACTGTTCTAGTAAAATAATCTCATCTCTAGTTTTTCAATGGTACACTTTGATCGCAATATTTAGAAAGCAATTTTGACAATGAAAGACATTCATCAAGTAGTATTATTAAATGAGTTCTAGATGCTCATCTCCTGGTTCACAAAAGACTAGTCAGATATCTGTCAATTTTCAAAGAATTTATAGTTCTTAAGCAAATAATTTAAATTTAAATGTAATCATATGAGAAATAGATATTAATAAAAGTCACACCAAAAGTGAAATTGAATAAAGGTTTATGGATCCTTAAAGTAGAAAAAGTTAACTAGCCAGATTAATTAAATGTTGATAGAAAAAGTTTTGTTTTTAAATAAATCCAAAATAACTTTGATTTCAACATTAATTGATCTACAAATGCTCCTTAGCTTCCTCGTAGTTATTATTTTTGACTATTTCCCTTGATGAGGAAACTATTTCATCATCATTATCCTGATAGCAAATTTTAATTTACTAGAGCTAAATGAAAAAATAAATAAAATAATAAAACCCCACAAAATAATAGTAGAAATTATTGCATTAAGAGAAGATAAAATAAAAGAAGTTAGTATGAACATTTTAGTTTTATTCAACAAATGTTCAGTGGCTATTTTTAGTTGAAGTAGTTTGAAAAATAGAACTTCATGATGCTCATTCTGTTTACCAAGAAAATATTCATATATAGTTTGATAGATAAACATTAGAGAGGTATATGATGAATGATGGATAGAGAGATAGATAGTAGGTAGGTAGACAGGTGGATAAATAGATAAATAGGTAGATAGCAACCTTCTTGCCCCAATGACTCAGTGCCATCTTCAGAAGATCCTTCTGTAGTGAAAATTGAGTAAAGTTTATTTTTCTATAATTTTACCCAGTAATGAAATTTCTCATTTTGAGATTTGAGGACATGAGTCAACTGACACTTTTTTCTACCCTTTTCATCTGTTTGCAGGCAACCAGTGCATTTCATTACCTGATTGTGATATATGTGGGTGGGAGAATAGATAAGTGGATGGATAAACAAATCCATCTGGAAGGTAATCTTATCTCCACACAACTACCAGTTTCACAGTTTAGATAGAGCTTATGAATTAAAAAATAATTAATGTGGTTCAGCATGGTGGCTCATGCCTGTTAATCCCAGTGGCTCCAGAGGCTGAGGCAGGAAAATTTTGAGTTCAAAGCCAACCTCAGCAACTGCAAGCCACTGAGCAACTCAGTGGAACACTGTCTCTAAAAGAAATACATATAGGGTTGGGGATGTGTCTTAGTGGTAGAGTGCCCCTGAGTTCAATACACAGTACCCCCAAAAAAGTAATTAATATAAAAATTATTTCAGTGCTATTTAATAGAACATTAACCTTAGCCTTCAACTAAGATACTAATCCTAACATTCTGCATTTAGTGTCTGTCACTTTGTGCAAGGTGCTAAAACAATCAAGGTTCTAAACCTGAGTTGTATAATTCATGTACTCCAAAGAATAATGCCTGTTGTATAGCTTGTGGAAATTTGCTTCTTTTGCTTTGTTTTGGTTTGGTTTATAAATTATCAATATATATAAATATACAATATATATTGTATATATATATATAAATTATTAATATATATAAATAAAACATAATTTGTTCAGAGGTTGTTTCAAAAAAATTACTTCTATGAAACAATTAATAGGAACTATTAAGCTCTTGGCTTATTCATAGGTTCATCTTATTTTGCTTTTCATTTTCATACACTTGAAATCACATTTCATCTTTCCTTTGTTTTTTCCGACTTGTTGCATCTCTTTTGCTCTAGGAGCCTAGTGATCTAATTGATCAAATTCTGTCTAAACTTTTCCTTTTAGCAATTTGGAATAGGCAGAAATGAGAATAGGAAATTCTGTAAGAGATAATTTAAAGATAAATTAAATAGGAAACTTTGGTGTACTTAAGGAATCAGATTAAAAACTAAGTTTAATAACCATAAACACTAGACTATGTGTTAAGGAAGAACTTGCTCAGGTGCTACACAGTCTGCCTTGCTGTGCCATCAATAGTGAGAAAATCATCTAAAAAGAAAATAACTGGAAAAAGTCTAAGCATAGACAGATGCAAAATTACAAAGAGCAAATATAACAAATAGGATACACTTCTGTTTGGAAGGTACAGCAAAGCATTTAGAAAGGAAAGGTATAATAAAAATAGTAGGATGGAATTCCAAAGAGGCAAATGACTGGAGGTAAAGCATAATAATACAGGTCAGAGTGCAATTAACAATAAGAAAGAAAATTCTTTGCAGGTTGAAATTTTCTCTAACAGCTTTATTTTAATTGCTAGTGAACTTAATAAGTGTACTTTTTTTCCCTAAGTGGCAATTTAGGAACATATTTGAAATATTTGATGAACTATTGAACTCAGAAATGTCATGAAAATAGTTTTGAATTAAAGTAGAAAAAAAATATTAAATAAAGGTACACACACACACCTTATGTGTTTGTACAAATAAACATAAGTTAATGCAAAGCAATATTATATTGATTTAGCATATTTTTTCTGTAAATGATGTAATGTCACACTTGAAATAATCAGAGCAAAAAATAGATAATTCTGTTTTTAAACTGTAAAACAAGACAATTTACTGCTCTGACAGGTGAGTAATATGATTTGAAATGCTATTCTCAAAACAAGCAAGTGAGTTTTCCCTGGTTTTTCCATGTGTTCCCTTCTAATTCTTTAATTTTCTTTTTTTTAATATTTTAACCAAATAAAGTTAAGTATATACCAACCTTGTTAAGACTTAGAACAGGGCTTTTGTTAGTATTTTAGTTAATCTATGTGAACATTAATCTTTTTAAATGATATATCTGTGTTCTCTACATTATATGAATTAGCTGGGTTTTAGAAGCAATTGCACTTATAAAAGACAGAATATCAAATACAGAGTACATATTACTAGAGAAATAAAGTTACCTTCAAAGATATTTTTAAGGGAAGGTTTTGATTAGAACAAAGAACATAGAGAAAGAGTATGAAATATGAATTTGAGTATGTAGACAGGAGCCAGTTTGTTATTCTTGGATATTTGAAAATAACTTTTAAGGGATTTTAAGTTATGACAAGACAAGATGACATTTGTATTCTCAACATAGAGTATGGATTCAGTTAGGAGAGTCAATTGTAGGACAAATTTAGAACTAATTAAAAGGAGAGACTAACACCAGTTACTGGTCCAGCAAAGATGCCAGGTTAGGTCAGGGTGGTTGACATGTTAGTGAAGAAAAAATATAGCAGTTAAGACATTCGGAGTTGCAGGTAAACAGAAATTCAAGCGTGATTTGGCTGAGTTAAATAGGTAGTATAATAGTTTATAATTTA
The DNA here is from genome assembly GCF_048772815.1 of Callospermophilus lateralis. NCBI lineage: Eukaryota > Metazoa > Chordata > Mammalia > Rodentia > Sciuridae > Callospermophilus > Callospermophilus lateralis. Next base: position 135,251,410 of record NC_135309.1, read on the forward strand.
CTACCAGGAATATTTGAAGAGCGTACAAAAGACAATAAGACTTGAAAGCACAATTTCCCAAATGTATCTTACTCTTTTCCTACTACAATACTGCAGGTATGGAGTGTGCTTCCAAGGTTGATATGTGGGTTTCTGTATGGACTGAGGCAGCAATTCAGTAACACCAAGGATACAGATTCTTTAAACTCCTTCAGTCCTGCATTTGTTTTGTCCAAAATTTTATGTGCATAACAGACTGGCTTCTCTTGTACAGAAAAAAAAAATTTACATACATACTTAAGAGTATTTATAGGTTCAGTAAAATAGAACATCCAGTGATAGGCAGAGTTTATAAATGTTTGGTAGATTCAGTAGCTTAACAAGGTCACCAATGACACAGTTTCTCTGTACACTGTCATGAACAGTGCCAGCTTTACTCTAAAATGAGCTTTCCGGGTGGAATAGGATGGCTTCCAGCACAGTGAGGGCCAAGGGCTGACTCATTTGCATCCAGCTCGAGAGAGAGTGCTGGGACAACATGGACAAGTTGTCATGAGCTTTACTCTTATTGAACTAGCTGAGCTAAATGTTTCACAAATGCACAGAAAAGATCTATGAACTCTGTGCTTTCCTTCCTGTACATCTATATTTCCATAGTCTATTATTCCTTTCAACACCTTACCTTCATTGCAAATTTCCAGTACAATGATTTCAGTTTTCACTAATAATGAAAAAGCAATTCATTTCCCATTTGACAGGTGACATTTGTGGCATATTTCCTTAAGCCAGGATGGAAACGAGGTGAGTGACACTTTAACTCCTAACAAAGGTGCCCACCTATGCTGTATTAATTTAGAGTGCATGATAATACCAAAGGTAATTTATTACATCTGGAAATGCATACTATAGTATATTACCAATCTATTATAATTTGCTTGAAATTTTTTTAAAAAATAATATATCAAGTTAATATTATTTTAACCACTTATGAAGAAATTAGTTTTAAAGGATAACAGTTTTGAAAATTGAGATAATCATATTTTATGACTGATAATATTTGTTTTACCCTACTAGTAACAACACAAATACTTGCTTCAAACTTACATTTTAATGTCTTTAGTTCTTAATACTGAACATTATCATCTTAGTGCAGACCTCTTGTAATACATACAAGTAAATTCATTGTGTAAGTACAGAATCAGTTTCTGTTCTATAAGGTATTAAAATTCAAGACAAACTGTGTCAATGTATTGAAAGAAAATAAACTGAAGGGCTTTTTTTCTCATTCTTAAAATTAATATACTCCTTTGATAAATATAGATTACATACATTACCACAGCCTGCCCCAAAACAATTTCATTGAAAATATTTATGTAGTGTTTTTTGGTTTGGCTAATGATGAATGTTTTGGAATGCTACATTAACTAAAGAGGCAGCGTAATAACTCAACAACAGTAAACATATATAGCAAAAGTAGTTTTGGTAAGTAAAATCAAATAGTTTGTAGAGTTAAATGGAATAAAAACTTATGGTTCTGATAAGTATAAATAAATAATTATGAATTAGATTTTAAATAAATGAAAATGATCACTTATATAATTTCTAAACACAGAGGAAAGATTACTTTAGAAATGCTTTGACTTAAAAGAATTTTCTTTTGTATATTTTGCTGTTTGATACCACTGAGACTTAGCTTCTCATATAAGCTACTAATCTTTCTTAAACTCAAAAAAAAATTCAATAACATCATTTTGAAAGTTTAATTATGCTTTTTGAGAGTTATATACCATTTGTTGTAAAATAACCAAGTATGAAATACTTCTTCAATCTAAAAACTTATTTAGCAATATTTACTTTTTTAAACCATAAAGTGTAGAGATTCATATATGACTACATTTATTACTTGATGGATAAATTTTACTTAAAGTATTTTGTGAAGTTCTTCAACTAAATGAAATGAGTGCAATTGCTTTTGTCCAACAAATTCATCTCATTATATAGTTTGACTATTTACTTGGTATTATATTGAATCTAAAGCAAAACAAAACTAGTTGGTATTGTCAATTATATAACAAGGTTTGAAAATCACAGATACCAGGAAAAATAATTCATGGTGGCTTTAGAATTACAGTAAAAAACTCAGTTCAGATCTGAGAAATATAAAGACTACTTTGATGTCTTTTAGGAGAAAACGAATCTTCCAATATATGACAAAATAGGGTTGATGGAAAGGGAGCATGCTCAAGGATGAAGTGTTTTGGGTAAAATTAAGTTTCAGTTACCACAGTGTATTTGAAGAAGAGAAGACATATACTGTCAGCTGATTTCCAAAACCTACAAACTACCAAATGTTTAAGTTGCCCTGGATCATGTCTGAGATAAGAAGTAAGCACGCCTTTCAAAAGGTTAAGTGACTCATTAACCTTAGATAATAAAAGAAATCTTGCTGAAATTAATTTTAGCAGGTCTGTGCTTAAAATCCTGAGTCTTCTACTGTGCCATCTTAAGTCTTCTGGTCCTAATTTATTTCCTCAGCAATGAATGAGTAACAATACATCTTTGTGAGGATTCATGCAAGGATCTACTGGCAGAGCATTTGATATGTTTGGCAAACTATGAAGCCTCAATCAAATTTTAGAAATGCTAATTTTAACTCCAATTTCATTACTAATGCAATATCGGAATATAGTAGAGACATAAAACCAGACTCAAGAAAATAATAAAAAAATCCACAGAGGTGCTGAGGCATAAAGAGATTTTAAGTTAATGGACTTAAACATTGTCAAAATCATTACTTTTGTCAGATATGGTGGAGCATGCCTGTAATCCCAGCAGCTCAGGAGACTGAGGCAGAAGTGTGAGTTCAAAGCCAGCCTCAGCCAAAGTAAGGCGCTAAGCAACTAGGTAAGACTGTAAATAAAATACAAAAAGGGCTGCGGATGGGGCTCAGTGGTCAAGTACCTCAAGTTCTTGACCTGGTGCCCTGACAAATTATTACTTTTGAAATAACATTTTAAAAATGTATTAACAGGGTCTGGAGCTGCAGCTCAGTGGTGGAGCTCTTGCCTTATATGCATGAGGCACTGGGTTTGATCCTCAGCACCACATAAAATATAAGTAAATAAAATAAAGTTATTGCATTCATCTACATCTAAAAATATTTTTAAAACATGTATTCACAATAACAAAAAACCTGTGGGGATTATTTTTTAGTATATATAATGTTATTTCTTCTAAAAGCCCTAACATAGGCAAATTAATTTGCCTTCTAAATTATTTCATCTCAAATTCTTTTTATTATATATGTATTTTATTATATATCTCAAGAAATATTTGAAATGAATGGAATCACCCAAAGTATTTTTTCACATGTCTTAATTTGATTTTATCAGGATCAGTATTTTAAATATTTACTTGCTACAGCATTTTGAATGTCATTATCTCCAGTAATCATAATATTAAATAACTTGAATATAGCAGTATAAATCATTATTGTCATAGATTTGATTAATTCAGATAATAATATATATTTAGAACTGCATTCATTTTTACAAGTAGCATTTAATTATAATTTCAAATGCTAATGTCTATTTTTGTGATATACAAATAATGACATAGTTGTGTCATATTAAATTAAATTAGTAATTTCTTACTGTTTTAGTAATTCATGTAATTGCTCTGTAATTTTGAAAATGTTTATAATAAGAATATACAAATGAGTTAAAGCTCATTTTTATGTAAACAGAGTAATTAATACAGAAATCTCAAATTCTCTTAACTGTCAAAATCAATATGCTTATAACTTAGAAAAATCCTGGCTTACTGCCTTGAACAACTTAGGAAACATTAGGAAATTGGCTTTGAACACAATAAATATATTCATAAGCATGTAAATGAGATTCAGGAAGGTATTATATAAGAAATGCTGGAGGATATTATACTTCATTTCTCTTTTTTTCTCTATGATAATAAAAAGACAAATTATGACAATGTTCATTTGAATAGAAACAAAGGCAATTGATCTTAGTACAAGAGAATAAAAATTTATGTAGTTGATCACAATTGCAATCTATTCTATCTTTCTTTTGAAGTTAGTGTCATTCTTATACATGCTCATTAAAATTTAATTGGAATAAAAGTGTATTTATTGACTCTCTTCCCTCAGAATATTTGAAAATATTATGTGTATATCTAAACACCAAGCTGTAGTCAGTTACCAATCACACTTTTGATTTGTTAACATTTTTTAATAAATCTGTAAAGTGTCGACATTATTATATTTAGAATATAATATATTTAAATCCTAAAATAGAATGTTAAAGACAAGAGCCAGATATACCTCTTGTTTTATTTTATTTTCAACCTTTGAGTGGGTAATTAATAATATTGGTCAACATGAAAATTCACATTCTCTTAACTCATTTTATTTATTTTGGTGTCTTCAAAGTTTTATTTCTGTACAATTTCTCTATTTTCTATTATTGATTGTCTTATTATTCAGATGTTGACTGTCACGTCAATTTTCCATTTCTTCTTGAGTAAGAATTGGTTTAAATTGTAACATAAAAGCCGCTTTAAAAACACTCTTATACTTTCTGTCATATGTTTTGGTTTTGGCTATTTAATAAAATTTGGATAGTCTATTCTCACTGGGTAAATTTTCACTCTTTTGCTTTGCTTACATTTTGTACACTTATCTTCTAATCTACCTGATTTTATATAATTCGGAGGATCTGAAGTTTCCTCTCCAAAAAATAAAGCTTCAGTCTTCAGTTATACAAGGAAAAAGGGACATAGGATAGGATGGAATTAAGAAGTAAATCAACAGATCTATATATATTCATTGTATGTGTGCACGTATATACATATGGAGAGAGAGAGAGAGAGAGAGAGAGAGAGAGAATTCTTTCTTTGCCAGTCCAAGAATTATATTTATTTTACTAATGATACCTGTTCTCTTAATTTTTTGCTAGTTGGTTTATGATATTACCAACATTATTTCAGTGACTTCATTGGAAGCACTGAGCACTGGTATCTGTATAAACAATTTATGATTTTTTACCTGAAGCATCCCTGAATTTTAAATATGTGAAATATAATTTATTGTTAATATTGCATTTAAAAAGAAGAAAATGTCATTTCCAAGTCAGGAGCCTGGAGAAACCTTGGGTTAAATTCAATATTAACATTTAATAATGAAATAAATAAAATTTCAAAAACTGTGTTAGCCCCACTGAGGATATGAAAATGAATAAGAGATTCTACTCCCAATGGACCACCATTATCATTAATGAAATTTAATAACTATTATAAAGTGATTAGGATATAAGGAAGAGAGAGAAATACCACTAGAAATGTGCCAGTATAAACCCAATGAGTTGCACAGAGTAAGGCATACATTTGGAAAAATTCCAAAATGACTTAGAGAGAAAGTGTCAATCAACGTGAATTTGTGAAGGTTAGCACATTTCTGCCATTAATGATTAAAGATGGGACGGTCATGCTTGATGAACCTTGCAGGAACATACACAACAGTTTATGTTTTTGAGGTCACTAAATTGGTTTCTGGGGCTGAAGCATAGAATACATATGGAGGTTAGGAACTGTGGCTAGAAGAAATTCCAGTTAACGGTTCCTTTCCTGCTGGTTATTGTCGTTGTCATAGATTTTCTTAGAAAGTACCCTGAGGTACAAAATGATTTCTTGATTCATGTGGATATGTCTTTAATTTGGCATAAGTCCACCAAGGAATATCTGAAATTCCAGTGGCTACTTTGGTAAACTTTTCATACAACTTTTGAATATGATTATTCATCTAAGATACTAATTACGAACAAAAGATAAACTATTCACATTTGGAGATATCTCCCCCCACTACCCTCCACTCGCTACATTCCTCTTTCTTCTGCACTCTCTTCTTCCTCTGTAAATATTTGTTTAATGTGTAAAACCCTTCTATTCTGTTTTCTTGTTATAGGAATAAACAGTAGTATTTTAACCATATAATTTGGTGGGATTGCCATGGATTTTAGTTATTATTTAAACCCAATATAAAAACACTCTCTCATGGGTCTTCAAATAAATTACCCTGAATTTAAACTTTCTACCCAACTTGGAGAATAAATAAAATAATACTTTTACAGGAAGTGTTCCATATCTGTTTAAAACCAGACCTTTCTCAATATTTTTATTTTTATTCCTTCTGTTCCTTCTCTTAGGAAACCTTGTTCTGTTACTATATGCACAATGTAGGGATATGTTGTCCTCATCAGTACTGAAGAATTTCCAAGGGACAGAAAAAAAATTGTTTTCTTTGATGGCTTTATCCATTATTAAAACAGTTATTCAGAAGGAAATGTTTAACTGTGAATTTGGAATATGAAAGTAAGAACGTCACATCCATAAACACCAAGTGGCAATCGCAGATGGGATGACCTAATCACAATAGTCAATGTGCTCTGAACATTCTCAAATGCTTTTTCTCTCTTTTATCACCTTAGTGCTTAAATGCTCTCTTTCACTTTGTTTTAGGGCAGTTAAGTTCAATCTGGTTCAATTGCCTTGAAAAGTGTCTCCCTACCTATTTAATTCCATTCAGGGTAATTTTATTTTGATAAATTAAAAACAAAAATATCATAACAATAGTATATAAATCATTCTTAAAGTACATGTTCTTAAGAAAAATAGATAAATCATTCTTAGTTTTCTGCAAACTAGATCTCTCTTATGTCTGGAAACATAAGACTATCACCTTGTTTAAATATAATAAATCACACATTTCATCACAGAGAAATTAGGATATATATAATAGATAACAAACACCTTGTTTGCTACTATTCATTAAGATGAAATAATAAAATGCCTAAATTGTTTAATACAGTCATAATGTTACACTATTTGCATATTTGAACATTTTGCATATTTAAACACAGACATATTTGAATGTCAATTAAAAGGTTTATAATTGCTAAATATGATAACATGGAATATTTGTGGGCATACTATAATTTTTTGAAATTTGTGAAATGTGATTTATTCTTGTTTAAATTCATCATACATTCATTATTTTAAATAATGGATCATTAAATTGTGTTGAAAAATAGAATGTTTTTATTCACAAACTAATATTAGTAAGTCAACTAAAAACTGACTTGAATGTTTTTTGGAAATTAGAATTTAGGTGTTTTTCTATAACTGTCTTAAGTTGTCCTGTGCCTAGGTATCAGAGTCTGTTGTATCACCAAACTGTTAACTATTTGAACTTTTGACTTATTACTAAGTTATTTTGACCAAAATGCTTATAAAAAGTTATTTACCTAAAAAAATCATCTTTTATCACTAATACTTGTTTTAAACACATTGTCTGTAAAAGTATTTTCCCTTCATTTAAAAACAAAGGCTTCTTTCTGTGAAACCTCTTGATTTTGTTTTACTAAAACTCATTCCATCTGTTTCAGAGCTATCTATTTATTCTTGGCTTTGCTGTAGTCGTCTTGAGTAAAACCACATCCAGTGTGGCCCTAATGACTGGCACAGACTTTGTAGCACAAGGCTTTTGGTTGCTGTTTACTAATTCCACAATATTTAGTTGTCTCTATAAAGTGCTAATCATTCTTTGGCCTTCTGTGTAAGAAGATAGAAAGAGAGCAAGATGGAGGGAGAATGCAGAGAGATGTTTGGACTTATTTTGATACTTTAATTTTTAAAAGGACAACCATAGCCTCTTTTGAGTTCACAAAATTGAACTACCAAAGGGGATTTTTGCAACATCTACTTCTGCTCCTAAAATGCCTTTTAAATGTTTTATAACAGGCATGAAAGTAAGCAGGCTATGTCGTGCCACAGTTCAGAGAATATATGAACTCGAGAGATAGAGTAAGACTGTCAAACTCATCATCAGAGAAGTTCATGAAATTGGACAGGCAGTATTTCAAACAAAGCTATTGTAGAAATAATACTGTCACTTGAGGTAAAGTATATCATGCCTTAGGAAAAGGCCATTTTATTTACCTTCCTGTAGTCTTATTTTTATATAGACTATTAATAAAAACAAAAAAAATCATAAAATTAAGTATCTTTCATTTTTTTTTTTTTTTTTTTAGGATTCTCAATGTGCCCTTGGTTGGTAGATGGAATATGTTCTTGTATTTTATTAAAGCTCTCTTGGATTCTTTCTGCCTTACAAGTGAAGTGTAAGGGTATGTTGAAATGGCTGAATAAGAATTTCAAGAGAACTCAATATTTCTGTGCAATTGCTAACATTAGAGGATTCAGCCACTGATGTTTCAGGAAAAAAAAAGAAAGAAAGAAAGAATACAAAACCTGGCACAGGTTTTGAGAAACTACCTTCAAAAACTCTTCGCATGACCTCTGTGAACACTGTACAGTGGTGGAGACCATCACAGGTCATGTTTCAGTACACCAATGCTGTACCTTCCAGCTTAGGCAAAGGAAAGAAAAAAGGGAAGTGAGCTAATAATGCACAGCAACATAATTCCTCGTCCCTACATTAAACAATTCTGTGACTAATTGAAAAATATCCTAGCTGTTTTATTTGAAGAAATGGTGTCTCATTTAATTTATGGCATGAATTAATTAAAGAGCTTACCAGACTTAAAACTTGTTCCACAACATGTAGTTCAAAAACTAACCTGAATCCTTGCCCAGAAGTCCAACAATGTTATGTGATAAATCCCAGCTAATGCCATCTAATTGCCAGGCTTGCTATTTCAGTGTGGGAATGCTAGGACCTAAAATCAATCTTATAAATATCCTATCCTCTTTTCTCCAGTTGAAGAAGTACATAATGATGTTGGAAGCTGGTATTTTTCCTTACAGGAGTATTTATAGTAAACTTGTTTAATTAGTTAACAGTTGAAGTCTAACACCTCTATGTTATTTAAAGAGATTCACTGTAACAGGATTTTAGGAATTTTACACTACTCTGGGAAAAGAATTCCAAAACATATAGGAAGTCTCAATTTTGTTTAAAAAATTAGTAAGTAATCTCCATCCATGTGAGTTTTATTTACTCTCCTTGTGCATATACAATAAAAATTACCATTTATGTGTAGAGCTAACATAAATAAAAGGGCAAAAAACTAAATTCTATTAATTCCTAATAAGAAGAGAACATGTGAAAAATATTTTAAGTTTAGATTCATTTTTTATACACTAGCTTTTGCATAGACACTGATTTGATGCATCTCAAATACAAGTTATTCATATTATGTACAGTAGTCTTGCTATTTATAAAATACAGTTAATTTAGAAAATTCTTAAAATAACAGCAGCTTTAATTTGACATAGACTACCACCACCCAAATGTGAAATCATTTTTAAGGTATCTAAAGGTTACTTTAAATGTCTTAAATATAACTCTTCTCTCAAGTGCAATTTGATAAATATCTGAAATTTACAGAAAGAATATTGAATTTCTATGAAAATCTATAACTAAAAAGCTTACACTTATTTTTTGTAATGTTTCCACGAAAAGGAAATAGTACAAACAATGAACCACACTTGGAGTTTAAACAAATGGTCATCCATTAAAGTTTTTCAAAACATTTTAAACATCTTCTCTTATGGTTCTTGACAGCTGAGGGCAAACAAGGTTCTTTGTCAATTTATGACTAAGCCAATACCTATAAAGATCCTCTGAGATTACTGTAAGCTCCAACTAATGTCCATTTCCTTTATGCTACATTTGGGCATTCAAGAGTGATGTCTTCCTAGGTAGCTATCTGTCTCCCAGACTCATTTACCTGAATGCATTAAATGAAAAGTGATGAGCTTTGGGGGTGAACTTAATATTTGGCGCATTAAAAGCTAATTTATTATAGATTAATATGACCTTAACAATTCCATCTTTTCTTCATTTCATTTTACTTCTCAAGTAAGGAAAAAAAAGACCTTATGGGATAAGGACAAGCTGACCTAAAATAGATTATGTTTTATAAGTTTCATGTACATGTATTTATATATACACATATAATTCTTAGAAAGTTAAAATCCTTGTGTAGTCAGACTTCTAGATCACAATGAGTATCTAACGTTGATTTTGAAGTTTGGATAAGCTTTATTGTTTTACTTACATAAAATTATAAGTAGTATTTTCACTAAAGTAGAAGTAAATTTTGCTTAAAATAATTAAGCAAAAATGCAAATGCACTATTTTGTGTCACAATTAAATTTAGATGAAGAGAACACAGTCTTAAATCCTATTTTTTTTATAAAAAACTACCTTTAAAATTACATAAAATAATGCTTTATAAGATTGTATTAATAATTTAAGAATATACACATAGATAGATATACATTAAAATATTTATTATCATAAATTCATAGATAGGCTAGCATTCTTGGGTACATACCTATAAATATGAGGGTATCATGACATTAAATTCAGGATTAATTTTTTAAGCCCATAGACTTATAACTATTTTGAGTTTCAATAACAATATTAATGAATTAAAAATTAGTATAATTAACATTTTTTATTTAAATAATAAGTAAATATGAAACTAATGAAATTTGCTTCAAATAATCTTAATGGTGAAAGTATATCCAAATCCTTTCGATTTCTTTTACAGAAATGAAACAGTAAAATTAGTATCTATCTGCACAGCATTATCTACACAGGTTTATTATAAAAACATCACATATAAAGAAAAATTTTGCCCATATAATATTTTTGACTATTGCCTATATAATATGAATTTTCAATTTCCATATATATTAACTTTGAAAAATATTTTATGACATCTTCTAAGTTTGGGGAATCAGCCATTTTGGCAGTTTCTGTATTAACAGTGGGAAAAAGAGAACTGTGGCCAAGAACACAAGGGCAACTTACTTGCATGAAAAGCATAACAAAAGCTGAAAATAAATAAATCATTTCAGCATGGAACTTTTTAATCCACAATCTTAAATATAAGTATTTCCTAAGCCTATGGGAAATTAAAAATAGCAGCCTTAGCATCTTGACCTTAACAACATAACTCAAATGCTAATGTGAGTTTAAAAATATCTACTGAAGAGACAGAATTGCATGAGACCTTATTTAGTTAAAATGATGCTAGATTTTATGTAAAGATAATTACAGAGGGTTGCAGCTATATAATAGAGCTAGCAACAGAGGCTGTCCCTCTATGATAGAGCTAGGAACACAGCACTGCCTTTCTCTCTGAGCTAGACCTATGTCAGGACTGCAATGCCAGGAAGGGGTTCCAGGGGAGGTGACATTCAAGATGAGACCTGAGGGATAAGTAGAGAAGGTCAGGGAAAATCATTCCATGTAGGGAGATATGATTGTTTCAAACCAAAAGGCACCATAAAATTTTGGTAATTTATTATCATTTGCCTGTCATTGATTCAACCAGTATGTATTAAATGATGGTCATTTGAGTGCAGACAGTTTTTAAAACAAAATTTTTCAAAATTCATTAGTCAAGTTGTTCTGAAACTTCTGTGCAATAAAGTTCTCTCATCTTTATACTTCTTTCTCCTTTACCTCAAAAAAAATGATTAATATATGTTATAATCATATGCAAAATTATAAAATGTACTGTCTAAAATACATTACAAGTGGACTTGGTCTTCCATCTGAAAAATGTGTTTGTTCATGATTACATTTTTTTTAAAGAGAGAGTGAGAGAGAGAGAGAGAGAGAGAGAGAGAGAATTTTAATATTTATTTTTTAGTTATCGGCGGACACAACATCTTTGTTTGTACATGGTGCTGAGGATCGAACCCGGGCTGCACGCATGCCAGGTGAGCGTGCTACCGCTTGAGCCACATCCCAGCCCCTCATGATTACATTTTAAGGAAAATAATCCAAAATAAAAACAACAACAGAAAAAAAAACTAATGAATTCCCGAACTTTTTAAATGAAGTTTAGAGCTATGAATAAGAAATCATAAAAGATTAATTTATCACATAATTATCATGGTAAATAAAACCAATCTAGAAGACTAACCATGTCAGAAAATATGAGAAAGCAGGTATTTTCATGTTACATAAATTTTAAAATTGAAAATAGAACCACCTTTTATCAGTAAACTCATCCATTAAAAATAAAAAGACTACTATGCCACTAAAACTTTCAGAAATCTAGTCTGAGAACCTAGGAGTTCAGTTCAAGATAGCAATGAAAAGTTGCAACAGAGGTAAAGCATGAATATAAGCTCAGGTGGGAAAAATGTGCTCTTCACCCCATATGGAGAGATGCTAATCAGGTCACATTTCAGGCCTCCTGTCCACATTTATTCAGTGGGGTCTGGGAGAGTAGAGAGGCTTACTGAAGAGGGATTTCAGGAGACCATAGACAAAAGTGACTGGCCTTCTGTCTTATTATTTTTTAATCAGCCTTCCTGAACAGAGAGTGCCTTGTAAACTGTTAAGAAGCCTGGAAATTTTACTCTAACATAAATATTAGGAAACCACAAATGCATCTATATTTCCCCTCCAATATTTTACAACTAATTTGTAAAAGTTATATTTTACCTCCATGTTTTTAATCTCTGAACTTGCCTCTCAACTATTTTCATATCATTACTGAGTTTGCAGCTTTGTACATAAAACTAAATCCACCATATCTGTATTTGTTGATCTGGGAAATTTTTGAGGGATAAGTTGGTATTTTAAAGAGAAGTTTTTAGCCATGTTCAACACACAGTAGGACTATTTATGTGTTATTAAATAAATAAACATAATTTATTAGATTTTTTTACAACTCCAACACTGAGGGCTCAGACATACCCATGATTTATCTCATTTAAGTCTTTGTTAAATAAAGAAAGAAATTTGGAATGTTCTCAAAGCATAACAGGTAGCATAGTGTGAGGCCTGGATTTTAGGGAAGTAGGAGGAAGAGTTAGATAGCTCTTGCTGCAAGAAGGAAGAAATGAGATGCTAATAAGACTTAAATGAGCAGTTCTACAAAGATACAATGAATGTGGCAGAGGGATTGCATTGGGGAATCTTCCTTATAGTATACAACACTTCCACATAAGCCGTGGAATCACTTACCACCTTTTGGAAGAGGTTCTAATGGTGATTAGTCTACTCTCTTAACCACCTCTAAGCAGACTCTATTTCCTCTCACACAGGTGTCTTCTACATGTAGTGGATGGAATGGTGGCCCTCAAGGTGACATCTCCAAGTTCAAAGTCTAGAACCTATAGACTTGAATCTGTTAAGGAAAACATTGACTTTGCATGTTCAATCAAGTTAAGGGTCTTGAGATAAAGAGATGACCCAGAATTATCTGAGTGCAATATCAAATGACTTGTCATTATTAGAGATAGGAAGAAGAAAATTTGGGATTAACAGAAAAAAATTTATGGAGAAAAATCAATGTTACCCAATGTTATCAGCCTTGAAATAAATAATACAGGGATACCAAGGGGCAGGAATTATTAAGTTGCAGGTTCTAAGCTTGCCAAACTTGTGAAGCATATTAAGATTAAAAAATTCATTATTGGAAAAATACATTCTGGTGACAAGACTAAGAGTCAAGCTCATCAATTTTCATGCTGAAAATTTCTGAATCATGGATCTGTTCAAAGGTTTCATCAGAAGCCAAAAGTAGAAATGTTGCTATCAAGGAAAGCTATGTAGAGGAATGTTTTTTTCTAGTAATGTGTCTCTTTGTGATACACATAGAAAAACAAGTAGATTTTTTAGAATGGTTTTAGTGTGAAATACCAAAAGTGTGGACTGACAAAACAGAATTCTGGTATATGATAGAAATCTTTTAGACTTCCAGAATGCTTCAGACAGGAAATAAGGATGTTGAGTCATTAAGCTACATGTGACCATTTAAGCAACATGAAGAATGAACTTGAAGGCAGATGCTGGGGAAGCAAAGGAAGAGTGCATAGAATAAATGAAATCTGAGGACTGGAGGGCCAGGTTCAAGTTTAGAGAGGGGAACTGCAAGTCATACCCCTAGGCCTTGAAATCTAACTGAAATTATTTTGCCGGATTTGAATTTATTTGGGACTGGTGAGCATTCCATTATGTATAGTTTCTTCCTAGCAAAATGAAATATGTACATTCTAATGGTCCTACCATTATATTTTGAGAGCAAATAACTTGTTTTCTAGATTCACAGGTCCACATAGAGAGAGGAATTTTACCTCAGTGTGGATCATATTAGAGTCTCACCATTTAAATGAGTTAATGATGAGATAGGGACTTTGGAGCTTATGATACAGGGATGATGATCTAGAGATGATGATCTAGAGATGAGATTATAGTTGACATTCCTGGGGATGTAGAGATGGATTGAATATATTTTGCACATAAGATGCACATGAATTTTGAAAGGTCAAAGGATCCTATAGTAAGTTGAATTGTGAAAGGTGTTTTTCTCTTCTCAAATCTTAGTATTGGTAAATGTTAACTTGAAAAAGGATCTTTGCATATGTAATAAAAATGGAAGGTTTTTCAATTAAGAAAAGATTCTGGATTATCTGAGTCAAAACTAAATCCTATGGAAATTGATATTATATAGGTAAGTCAGAGTAATCTTTGATATTGCAGAAAATGAGAACATATAGAGAAGGCAAAGATTTTATGTGAACACAAAAGGAGAGATTGGTATAGTATGACCAAAATCCAAGAAAGAGGAAGAATTTCAATGACCAAAAGAAACTGAAAGATTTGAGGGATGAAATGTCCTCTACCGAATGTGGAGGCAGTGTGGTCCTGTACACATATTGACTCTGCAATTTTTTCTTCCATTTTTAAAAATTATTTTAAATAACTTTATTTTATTTATTTGTTTTTATGTGGTGCTGAGAATTGAACCCAGTGCCTCACACATGCCAGGCAGGTGCTCTACCACTAAGCCACAGTCACAGCCCCTTCTATGGTTGTTAAAAAATTAATTGCATTTTCTGTTATGACGGATACAGGAATCTAAGATGCCCTAATAAATTCCTTTCATGTTTAATTGCATATCAAGACTATTTCCATGAGGGCCTGGGCTAAAACAACTGAGAAATATCTTTTTAGTTGGAGCTGAGAATAATTTTTATTTTCTTCAGATATATTAAATATAAGATTCCTCTAACATATTTACATGGGAATATCTATAGGCACTTCAATATATGGGTCCAAAGAACAGTGGAAATGTCAATGCTAATGAAGTGTCAATGGAAACATGGACACTTAGGTGATATTTAGAGATCTGAGATCAAGGTATCCTGTTTTAGAGGCTGTGAATAAAGATGGAGAGATGGGTAAGGTATGCCCTGGAATATTTCAGCATTTCAAGTCCTAAAGGAGAAAAAGAGGAGTAAGAAGGAGGAGCCTGTGAGGATGCATGTCTTGTCTGCAAATAGTTCCAGTGCCATTCTCTCTTTGACCTCATTCCTGACCTCCTGTCTTAGGCTTTCTCATCTCTGTCCTATACATTTTCTTGATTCAACCACAGAATTTAAGGTTAGTGATAATAGACCCCTTGATTTGTAATGATGGTTGTTTCTTACATTTTATATGCATTCTTTCATCTAAAATTTTTATTCTTTTAAAGTATTTTAAAACTTTTCTTAATCCAATACCTGTGTCAAAGAAATTGGAACCAAAAGAACCCTACTGATATTGTCACAATAAGCCATTTTTTTTTCTGTTCAGTGTTTTAACTGTCCAAAGGGAAAATGAAGGCATAAGATATGTACTGGAGCAGTCATCAGTAGAGGACAGTAATAGTTGGACAATAATAGCAGTCACCAGCAGACTATAATGGTTGATAAAGGTTCTTCAGTCACTTTTCTTGTCTGCCTTACATAGAAAGCTATCTCCTCCACTTCTGTCTTTTTAAATAGATTAAAAGCCTATTTCTTTATTTTATTAAATTTACTCTGCATCAACCTAACATTAGGATATTTATTGTTTTTCTCTCTTATCATTGTGTTTATAATTTTGGTATATCTGAGACCACTGGCTACCTCCCAATATCCAATATCTACCTCATCTTCTTCAGTTGGGAATTTGAACGTCTAGAATAAATGGGACCTACCTCTGCTACCCTTATTGCTGTTTATGGCTCTATTACTAAATTAAGACTGGTGACATAAAAAAAAGAAGTGCATGACTATTCCAAAGATCTCTGAAAGAAGGCGGCTAAAGTGTAAACATGGTATCCTACCTTAGAAATGGAACCTTTGGTGGATAATCAACAATATGGAAAGGACCTGTGTCACTTGGAACATGTGGAGTCAAACTAGTTTAAAAGCCTAGTGCCCTCCCTATTTAACAAAATTTAAGTTAACACTGTGTATTTTATATATAACACTTTTCGTTTGTGGGATCATTGCCATTTACACTTAAGAGTAATCTCAATTGATAGAGACTTTATTTATTTTTTTTTTAAAAGTTTAAACATGTTGCTACAAGGAACAGAATATGTGTTACTGGCTTAATGGAAGTTGTCCAGCAGCAGATGGCAAGAACTCACATTACAGACTGGAAGCTTGTGACCTTATAATGCAGTGATAAAATGTGGCAACACTTTCTTGTGTTTCCCCCTGGAAGATAGAGCAGTTATTGTTGAAGTTGTAAATTAAGAAGTTATAATAAAGAGCCTTGAGTTGAACTGTTTTTCAAACATCATATGCTATAATCCTAACCTCTGTTCTGCTTTCAGAGATCATGTGCTTAAAAGAGGTAACTAAGTTGAAATGTAATTATTACAATGAACCCTAATCCAATACGACCAGTGTCCTTATAAGAAGAGCACCTTAGGTCATGGACACACACAGAAGGAAGACCATAGGAGGACAAGAAGAGAAGATGGGCATCTACAAGCTCATATGAAATCAAACCGGGTGACACCTTAAGCCTAGAATTCTAGTTTCCAGACCTAAGGCAATGAAATCATATTGTACATTAATTATTCTATTAGTAAAGTTTTATAAAGAAAGTTAATAACTTAGCATGTAGATAACCACATGCTGAGAGAGAAGAGAAGGATAATTTTGGGGGGATATCCTTCTTCAAGGGCAGCATATGCTTACTCATTTACAGCAGTACAGTTCATGGGTTGAAAAAGCCAGCTGTTGCTGTACCTAACAGAAAGGGAGTTCCATGCACTGGGCCTCAAGTAAAGGAGACACGATTGTACTTCAGGGATTCCTCCAGAATCTGCAGTAAAGATTTATAAGTCAAGCAGTGGAAATGGCTCTAGGTAAAATATACAACTTGAATTACTGCTTCACACCAACCCCTATTTTTAGCAGTATTTTTGATGAGATTACTTTGAGATAGGGTTGGGATCAGAAACCAAACTCTGCTTAAAGTGTTAAACTTCAGACTTAAAGTGTTCATTTACTGATGTGATTGGTGGTGTTGTATAGCTGTCCTCCATGGACCTCTTAAGAATATGTTCATTTCTTGTTTTGGACCTCATAAGCAACAGAAACTCCCATTCTATAATGAGATGGAATATCTTAACTTCTTTGCCACCTGTTCTTTGGATTCCAAGGTGCGTAGGTAAGAAGTCTTTTGTCTCCTTTCACTACAGATGTCAGTTTCTGCTCATACAATAAATAAAGCTTTTCTTTGTAATGCCATGATCCAAGGTTTGCAATCCTGGTTATAAAGTTCTTCTCATCTAAGACAGTAAGTGTCCTAGAGTAAAGCATAAGCTCTTCTTCTTAATTTCAGAAGGGTAGAGTTTTCAGATAACAGGTAAGTATAAGATTCATAATTTTAAAAAATATTTTTAGTTATAGATGGCTGTAACACTTTATTTATTTATTTATTTATTTTTATGTGGTGCTGATGATCAAACCCAGTGTCTGATAAGGGCTAGGCAAGTGCTCTATTCCTGAGCCCCAGCCCCAGCCCATATGATTCACAATTTTGAAGTTCTGCTGTCGTGCCGTCTACTCTGTACATGCAGTGTCATGTTTCCTCTCCTTACCTAGCCCATGAGGGACTGGGGCACAAGAAACCACATCGGCCTTGAGATATCCTAAGACAAAATTAAAACTTTTTTTAAAAATCCTTGATTAATATCTGGTTTTTGCTGCTAGTGCATTTTAATGTGTGTCAATGAGTGTGTGTGTGTCTATTGATAAATATTTATATACATGTCTGTATCTCTGGATCTCTCCATATCTTTTTGTATATCTGCATTCATGTTTATTTATCTAAGCAAGTAGGGTGACATCTGATACTTTCTATAGATTTAGACATATCAGGCATCTCTACACCTAAACAATAAACCAATAGGCAAATATGTGAGCATTGTTCTAATGTTTTCTTTTCCTTTTTTCTTTTAGGATTGTATTAAAAAAAAAAAAAGACAAAATGAATCAAAAATTAAAAAAAATATTCCAAGTCTAGCCTGCAACTCTTCAAAACAATCCCCAGGCCAACGAATGTACATCAATATAAGTGTCATTTTTAAGCCTTTCAAACTCTGAAGAGGACATCTGTTTCATTGCCAACTTCACATGTGGACAGAGCACATAATGGACAAAAATAAACCTTCCAGAAAGAAAGATCCAGAGGCCATAGAGGACAATGAAAAATGTAACTCCTGCCAGAGAGCAAATCCAGCCACTAACAGATGGTCTAACAGGAATTAACTGCACTGCCAGCACAAGGAGCCTTGGTTCCTTCCTGGGCTAATGGCTGCCTTGTGTTTCCTATTCTTCCTTTTTCTGAATGCAGGCTTTGAAATGGCTTATTCATTACCTCAATACAATTGTACAGTGAATGCATTAGGAACACAGAACTTGAATTTTAATTTATAGGTGTAAAGTACATGTTTCTGCTGTACATCATGGAAATTAATAAAACTCACTGTTGTGTTTATCACTACTGTTATACAAAACAAAAACTATTAAATATATAGTGAGTTTTGAGCCCCCCCCCCCCCCCGGCACCACCACCATTGCAGAACCTCACTGGACTTACCACTAAATACTGGCTCTTCTTTAATGGTTTGTGTGTGCAGGCTGCTGGACTTAGTCCTTCCTCCCCAGAGAGCTCCTTTCCAATCTTCATTAGCAAAATCAAGAAGCAATAAGCATCCTTTGCATGCTTTCCAATAATTAGACACTGCTACTTTGGCTCCTTAGTGATTCACTCACTGTTGTATCCTTGTCTGACTATTTAATAAACATAATTTTCTATTGTTGTTAGCTTGTTGTCAACAAATGCTTTTAAAAATTGCTGTGTCCATTGTTACAGAGTTCACTCTATAATAGGGAATTACATTTTGATCATACAGAAAAGACTGGAAATCACATAAGTATCCTGGACTTTGTATGTTAACAAGTCATCAGTTGGTACTTTAGGATTACTCCTTCCCCACTGCTAGGAGTAGAGTAGCAAGTGTGAAATAGAAACATAAATTGTTTGCCCAGGTGTTTATGTTGGTAACCAGATAGTAATGGGCAGAAACTTCATAATTTTTCTTTACTTCTGTGATATCATTAGACTCTCAGATATAGGGTTGCAATGAAGCCATTTTAGCCTCTCTTGCATAGTGTATCAGTGTAAAAATTTGGATCCCTGCAAATAAGTGGAGGTACATGTAACTTCAAGGAACGTTCATTAATTAGAGTTGGTATATCAAGAACACAAACAATAACTGCTGGAGAAGATGGTGAAGAAAAAGAACACTTTTACACTGTTGGTAAGACTGTATATTACTATGGAAATCAGTATGGAGTATCCTCAAAGGATTAGAAATGAAAGGACCATATGACCCAGCAATATCATTCCTTGGTATTTATCCCAAAGAAAGGAAGGCAGCATACCATAGTGATATTTGAATTCCCATATTTACAGCAGTATAATT
This sequence comes from Callospermophilus lateralis, assembly GCF_048772815.1. Classification (NCBI taxonomy): domain Eukaryota; kingdom Metazoa; phylum Chordata; class Mammalia; order Rodentia; family Sciuridae; genus Callospermophilus; species Callospermophilus lateralis. Next base: position 135,271,212 of record NC_135309.1, read on the forward strand.
CACATTAGCCAAACTATGGAACCAGCTTATGTGTTCATCAATGGATACATAGATAAGACGATGTGGTATATATACACAAGGGAGTTTTATTCAGTGTTAAAAAAGAATGAAACTACATCATTTGCAGAAAAATGCAATGAGCTCAAGAACATTGTGCTATGAGAAATGAGACAGATTCAGTAATTCAAGGGTCATATATTTTCTTTCATATGTGGAAGCTAGAGAGGAAAAGAAAGCTGTATGGGGGGGTGGATCTCAGGACATTCAAAGGGAGATCAAGTAGATAATAGCAAAGGGACTGGAGAAGGGAAGGAAGAAGAGAGAAAGGCTTGGGGAATTATATCAGTCAAATTATATTGTTGTATCATGTGTATATATGAATATGTAACAATGAATCTCAGTATTATATGTAATTATTATGTACCAATAAAAATATAAATGTATAAAAAATTATAGTTGGCATGCCACTTACTTAGCTCTTTCTTCTTTAATCTGACCCTTCCTGACAAATCTAATGAAAATGAGATACCTGAGTTGAATTGCCCAAATAGAAGTGAGTTGACTTTGGGAACGGAGGGTACATGAGAAAAAATACAATAAAAGTAATACATTTTTTATTTCTTTTGGACCAGAGAATCATACATCATTCAATTTATAGACATCCAAATACATCTTTAAATGAAACAAAGTTCTAATTTGAAAATCTTTATTATCTGTAATCCTGGTTATTTATGGTAAAACTTAATCAAAACTAGTTGCTCAAATAAACTATTAAATAGAGAACTTCTCTGATCCCTGTTTAAAAGATTTTGCATTCTTTTACACATGACTGAAACCTTTTTTTTCCTGTGAATAAGATTTATTTAATAACAGTTATAATTTTAAGTTTATAATCACATCTTTAGCTGCCACCTAACATATTAAACTTAGAGCTCTCCTCTATTATAACACATACTTCATCATTCTCTAAAACCTCTTGAATCTTATGTAAAAAGAAAAAAGACATATTAGAGAGTTATGTAAGAAAAAAAAAACAGTATTTCATGAGTTGGGGGATTCTCACTCTATTACAAAGAAAGCTAAAAGGAGGAAATCCACCTTTTGAAGAGCATGTTCTGAAGATAGGATTAAGGGTGTGGCTTGAAAAAACTTCTGTTGAACAGAGTAGATATGATTCATGGATCCAAGCAACCCTGCAGGTAGAAGCCAGGAATAGAGATGGGATTTTTCTAGAAGTGCACGAATCTTTTCCATTTGTTGTGGAGACTCTCATACACCGGAGACCTGCAAAGTTTTTGAGAAGGTAATACCAACAGAAATACTTCCAGCTTGGATTGAAAAGGAAAGAGAGAAGATGTAAGGAAATCAAACTTCTGGGATTCTAAAGACAGGAAATGGGCTAACTCAGGTACAAATTCGCAATACAGAATAAATGGCTACAGGAGTGCCTAGGGAAACGGTGCCAATGCCAATTGTGCAGAGAGGTCTGGAATATGTTCTTGAGTGAAAACTCTGGAAGAAGCTATACTGATATATAACTTTCAAACTTGCAAACTCTAAAACTCTTAGAGAAGAATATTCTATCATTTAAACTACTCGTTCCTGTCAATTTGTTATGATAATCCTAGGAAACTGATAGATAAGATATTCATTATACTAATGTAGATTTAAGAAACTTGAGTTTAAACAATATCATTTTGGTCATTTTTAAAAAAAAAATATTTATTGTTTTTTAGTTGTAGTTGGTCGCAATACCTCTAATTCGTTTGTTTTCATGTGTTGCTGAGGATCGAACCCAGGGCCCCTCAAGTGCAAGGCAGGGGCTCTACCACGGAGCTATAGCCCCAGCCCCATTTTGATCATTTTTAAATTGATCATTATTACACAATTAAATTAAACATAATATAATTACATATAAATAAACTATGGCACTTGATTGCAGTAGTTTACTATTTTTTCCTCATATATTAATCATATTCTATGAGCAACTTGTAGTCATTTCCCCTTTAGTTGATGTTTTCTTTTGAAATCCTTCCAGCAGAGGATTTATGATTGAAAAAATTTAAGGATGAAAGAGCAATCAGAGTACTTTTCAAAAACAGTAATTATAAAAGGAATTTTATTAGATATATCTCTGTGTGATGTCCAATATGCTCTCAAACATTAGGAAATTCCAAATTAATTGTCTTTAAAATTATATATATATACACATTTTAAAAATTACATATACATATATACAATTGAAATTATATATACATGTGTATATATGTATATATAATTTTAAAAATGTGTATATATATAATTTTAAAGACAATGTGTATATATATATATATATATATATATAACAATTTATATATATATAATATATGATTTTAAAAATGTGTGTATATATATCTACACATGTATATATTTATATACATGAAATTATATATATATAAATAAGTGATTGTAAATACATATCTATATTTCTATCCATAGAGATATAAATTCATATTTTATGATTTATTTCTGAGGCTATTGATCTTAATTTCAAAATTCTCATTCTGAATTCAGAAAATTCAAATAAGTTATAAACTCACCTATGTAGAGTAAGTAAAATTTTCACAGAAAAAATTCTGATTCTATTTTCAATTCTTATTTTTAATATAGTCTATAGTCTTCATATCTTTTATGTGCTACAAACTTATGTATTCACTTTGATGATACAAAAATATTGAGTTTGTCCTAAGCTTATTTATCCTTCTAAGCAAATATCTTGCCTTTATGTTTTTTCTGCATTTGCTTTATTAGCTAAAATACATAAAAGTGTCTTCAGAGAAGGACTTTAATGTGTAGAAAAATGTTCTTACATACTTGCCTAAATTATGTATTTGATTAAAACTGCTATACTAGCTATGCCTTTCTAACCAGTAAAATGAATCTCATGCATCAAGGTAATGACTAGACCTTTAAAATGATATATTGTATAGCATAATACCTGTAGAAATGAACTGAGGAAGAATAATTACAAAGGAAGTATATGTTTAAGAAACAACTTTTGCAATTAGAGGCATGTATGTAAGGAGTGTCATGTCTAATTTGTTTGTTCTGTATACTATTAGCAGTAAATAATAATGTTATAAAAATTATAAAGAGGTTATAAGCTATTAAAATAAAAATAAAAATAACAGTTCATCCATGAGAATTATTTCAAAGTTAACTAACCTTCATCATTTTATATATGTATGTCAAAAACATAACAAGTTTGCATATAAGCAATATTTATTTTCTAAGGCTAGTCTATATACCTTACTAGCTCCATTGTCTTTGGCTCCTTGATAATTTGAGTCTATGGTACTGACACCAATACTGAAAAAAGAATGTTAAAAAAATAATGCTTTAAAAATATCCAAAATGCTCCACAATAGCATCAACTCAGCCTTTCAAAAAACACATAATTGATACACCTTTATGAAATTTGAAAGCTCTCACTCATTATCAATTCAGAAATGAAGGATAGTTCACCAATGAAAATTCTATCAGGCTAAAGACAGAAATGCAATAAAAAATAACTAAAATCCTAATCCTAGTTTCATGTAATGAAGACATATTTAGGAAGTATGTGAATTAATTATTTTAAACTATAATCTATTTACAATTGATGTAATTTAGTGATGATAGAATGGAGTTAACTGCATTGTACAGATCAATCTGGGAGATCATAGGTTCCCAAGAAAAGTCAAGTCAACATTATAATGATATTTCTTTATATTATATTGTATATTTTAAAATTCTTTCATAAGAGAGACTCTTTTTTAATTGTCTCAGTAACCTATTAGGTTGTAAAATCAAGAAATTTCTCTGTATTTACTTCTTTCCTTGCTTATTATCAGATAGGAAAACAAATTTTCAGAGAAGAGGCCCAATCAGAATTAAAGAAAGTATGCTGTCAATAAGAGCTATTACTTAAGATTAGGTATTGCTAGCCCTGTAATCTTTTTACTATTCTAATTTGCAGTGATGGACATGATAATTATACCTACATGATACTAAATGTATATTGGTTATAAATTACTGAGATACAGTTTATAGTAGTGCACTTAAAAATGGCAATGTTTGTGATTTTTCTTTTAATCTAGGTATTTTGTTTTCAATAAAAACATTGAAGTATATTATTCTTTCCATCAGAGAACGCATGGTTTAGATAAGTGCTTCTCAAAGGTCCAGGTATCAAATTGTTGGTACTTAGCTTTGTTCTATTGGTAGAAACCTTCACCTACATTGAACTGTAATGCAGTTGACTCCATTCTATCACCATTAAATAACATTCACTGATTGTAAATAGACTTATTGTTTAAAACCTTGCACTGCCTAAAGTGGTGTGCCACAGACCCACAGCAATTAGGATCAGTTTCCAAAACTTGAGGCAAAATAGATCCTTGTTCTTCCTAAATTGATTTATTTCAGGCTTTCATTTCAGTACCAGAGAGCTAGCTAACAGAGAGTAAAAATATCTTAAAAAATTAATAAAAATAAATAAAAAGAAAAGAAAATAGATCAGCATAAAGCTAATTATCAGCAAAACAATGATCCAAAAGTATAGCTGGAGATATTTTCAATAAAGTCTCCAGAGTTAGAGATAATGATAGTAGCCAAGTGTGTGGAAATACACAGAAATGTTTTATCTGGTTTTGAGTATGTATTATTCAACAAATGGTTATTTAGAAAAGTGCATCTAAAGGAAACAATGTGCAATAGAATTGAACAAATCTACATCTACAATATCAAAAACACATGAGCGTGAACTTTTAGAAAAATAAGGAATATATTCGCAAAAATGAATATTAGAAAACAAAGAAAACAAAGAAGCAAAAATGAAAGAACGTAAGTCAGAGTAGGTGCGATTATTTTATCTATTCTGATTCTGATTGTTTACCTAATTCTAAGTAATGAAGAGATTCAAAACTTTGTTCTGTTTCTAATTTACTGACTGCTACTAGAAAAAAAAAATATATTCAACTTGGATCTCTAAGTAGAATTTATATCAATGCCAGCATTACATAAAACAGCAGAGCAGTATTTCCCCTTGAATGAACCATTGACAGACATTTCAATAAACTCCAAAATTTTAATTTAAACTAATTATTTACCCCATGTCTTCAGAGAGTCTCCTCTTAAGATTGCATATTTTAGTGAGAGGCACAGTTATAATTCACCCTGTTTCCTAAACTAAAGTATTGAATACCTTCCTTGATTTCTTTTCTCCAAAATTGGTCATACTTGAAATATCACCAAATTCTACATTCTGTGTTTTCAATAATGTAGCATCCACTTACTTTTCTCAATCAAACTATCGTTGTCAGTCTTATCATCATACCCTCCTTAAATTACTAAAATATCCCCCAAATTTAAGCTTTTATTCATCTCTAATTATTTCTGCACCCTACATTAAAAATGATTTTTCTGACTCCCATATTGATTATCGTACTGCCTTATTAAAATACATTTTACCTTTCATCAGGCCCCTGCCTGAGCCTGACAAGCTTCTTTATCTTTGCTGTCCTTACATCTCTCTCACAGTCCTTCACCTGTTATCAACATCTTACTCCTAAACAAGCTATTTGCACAGCACTCCAAGGAAATGTAAAACCTGCTGGATTGCTCTGGCTTATAAGGCCTTTTGGAATATCGTTCTCTCCACTTATATAATTCTTACTTTCTCTTCTCTTCTCTTCTCTTCTCTTCTCTTACTTTCTCTTACTTTCTCTTCTCTTCTCTTCTCTTCTCTTACTTTCTCTTCTTCTTATTGATCAATGGTATTGATCAATATTTTATAAGCATATGCAAATACACATAACAAATCCCCTATTACATATAATCATAATGTGTTCATAAAAAATAAAAACAATGAAAGCATGTAGGGATGGCTTTGGCCTAAGCAAATCCATGGATTTCATAAACCTGAAATCCTACCAGGAACTAGCCTACAGAACCCTCCTATATTGTCCTCAGGCATCGCCTAAGGAAGACAAGTCACTTTCCACAACACTGATAAAATCAGAGGGAATTCACTGTCATTTGCCTTTGCTCTGACCAGAGTCAGAGATGTGAGATCAGGGTGGAAATCACCAAATCGTATGTCCTGACCCTAGAATGAAAAACGGTAAAAGCTGATAGGGACTGAAAGGGCAAGCATAAGCCCTGAATTTTAATAAATGACGGAGTAAATGAACAGATATTGAGCCAGCTGACACTGATGCCCACATGCTGGAGAGCCTGATGAGGACCTGGACAAACATCCCAACTCTTATCATCTGCTGATCCTCTGCATAGTCCTCACTGCTCTCAAACTCTACAGCCACATCTTGACCCTGGTGAGACCAGTGACCTCTCCTTATACCCTGTACTCAGCTGGCCATCAGCTCTACCCCAGGAGAGTCCTCCATCAGTTTCTGACCTGATCACTGTGGTGTGAGTGAGTGTGCATCTGCTGGACTTAAGACTTAGGCTTAAGACTTTATACCTGGCACTTAAGCTTAGCATGCACAGGGAATGTCTATAATAGGTCTGTCATGATTTAGAGTGTTCGCAGTGCTTAAAGTTAACTTAGAATTTGTTTGCTTTGAATTTGTTGTACTTATTACTTTCATCAGTCTGAATTATTGTGTTTGTAGTGCCTAGCATTAAGGATTTTATTCCTTGATTAAGAACCTATACAGTGAAATTGTATTGAATGATTTGAGTGAATAAAACATTGAAAAGGGCAGAAGCGTGGGGACATTCTTTGTCTCTCCCCTTTGACTGCAGATGTCACACTTTAGCCCATTGCTACACAGCAACAAAATCCTTCCTTGTTTTTCTTTGCTTCTGTCTGGAGTAGACTCCACATTAGAATAGACTATGAATATAGTCACAGCTTCATAGAGGACACAGTTGCAGTGCCTTACCAATCACCATTTTCTATGGAAATTTCCTGTTCCTTCTCCAACTTTCCAACACACCATAAGTGTTTGGATGGCACACAGAAAGTTGACCACCCTCTGAACATCAAAATTTTTCAGATTCCAATCAGTTTATTTTAGTTTTATAAAAGTCTGTGTAAAGCCTCCTTAGTCATTGGTATTAACATTCATTCGATTAGATGGAATGTTTTCTTTAACAATTAGATACTACTAGCAAAACCCAGGGCAGAATGTTAAGATTTTTCTCTCTTAACTACTTATAGACAAACTAAATCCTTAAAGTTAAAATGCAAACAAAACAAAACACATAAGCTGTGTGTGTTGGCACATGCTTGTAATTCTAGCAACTCCTGAGGATAAGGTAGGAGGATCATTCATGCAACCTCAGCAACATAAGGAGGCCCTAAGCAACTTAGCAAGATCTTGTCTCAAAAACAAACAAACAAACAAAACAGAACAAAACAAATGATAACAACAACAAAAGAAACTAAAATGGCCTGGGGATGTGGCTCAGTGTTTATGCACTGTGGGTTCAATCCCCAGTAACTGCCTCCAGACTAACAGCAATAACAACAACAACAACAAAACAAACAAACAACAACAACAACAACAACAACAAAAAACGGGCGTTTTTTTTTCAGAGACAATTTCCTTTGGGGTCTGGCAATTATTATTAAAACCCATGTCTCCAACTGTAGTGAAAGTGAAAGTTAACTCAACACAAAAAGATTCTAACTTGGTGATTTCTTTCCTCATGCTGTTTCTTTGTTTTTTAATTTTAAATGGTTGACCACAATGTATATGAATTATCCAATCTGTAGGTTTCCAACTATGGAACACATGTTCAAAACATTCTTCAAAATATCTGGCAATTTTATGACCTAGAGCTACAGCAATAATCTGAAAATGTTAACTCATGACCAAGGAGTATTTCAGAAATTAAATTGCATAGTATATGTATATTATATGTACAGAATGCTACATTCTACATATAATGCATATGTATTACTTCCTTTGTATAATGTATACGCAAATAAAATTACATATACATTAACATAAATCTATTTTTGCATATATATTTTGTGTGCAGATGCAAATGTGAGTTTGTGTCCTGTAGCCCAAATTGCCAAATTTGACTCAACATCACTTACATCAAAATGCCTAGAAATAGTAAATTTTTCACTCTGAAGAAATCCTAAAATGGTAACCAATTCACTGGGAAATGAGTCTTCTATCTCTGCTTTATTTTCCATAAACAATGGTATTAGATGTTTCTGCTATATGTGAAATTTTGCAGTAATTATAAGTATTCTCTGAGTTTCTCTTATCGTTATTCTACAGTATGCCTTACAGACGCACCTTTCACCAGAAGTAGTAAACCATGTGTTGTATGGTAGAATATTTATATTAATAATTTATTAAAAAGTTCCAGAAAGGTCCTTACACATGTAGGATCTAAAATATCTCTCTAGGGATTTACTCTAAATATTTCAAGGTATCTTTTGTATAAAAAATAGCAGAGTAAATTCTATTATATAATTTCTAAGAGTTAAAGTACAATCTTAAAACTGTAATCTTGACATTAAAGACTTCTTTAGCAGCTAAACTTCTTTGGCATCTGCTCTTAAGAGAAACCTTTTTACAACTGGTCCCATCTGTCTTTAAGGTCTGTTTCTCTGAGGTACACATTTGTACCCCAGCATGCTCTGAGGTTCTGGGCACATATGCAGAATTCTTTAAGATCAAAAAATTAAACATACTCAGAACTATATGCTATATTTTACTTATTTCTGTTTATTTTTACTCAGTTTAAAACTGAAAACTACCTATTTCTTAAACCTAAAAGAGACACATTATTAGCATTAATATTTTTATTTGGAATATTAATAATTAAATTATTATCAACACATTACTTGGATTATTATTTAGATTGTTATCAATAGTATTTATTATCTGGATTAATATTTTTTAATTTATTTAGAAAATAGTGTACAATATAAGAATCTTGTCTCTTTTTCTCTGATAAAAGTCCATGTTGATGGACAAGTATAAGCTTCTTCTACTTTAATATTGTTTTGGATTTTGTTTCTTTACCATAATTGAAACCTAACTTATTGCTTCTACTCATTTCTCTGACTGAAGTAATATAATCTCAGTGGTGTAATGAGACACTGAAATTTAGCAAGCAAGTTTGATTTTTAGAAAAGCAGATAGGTTATTGACTCCATACTACTCTCACACCACCATATAGATCATCTGGAGACTAGTGTTGTAGGTTTGGAAGCTGAAATGGGCTAATACTGGAGATCAGTGTCTAACTCAATTTGGGGTTACTTTTGACAGTAAAAATTAAAATTTGGATTAGTGACTGCTATATAGTAAGCATTATCAAAATACAGATGATTATTCCTTTATACACATGATTATAATATTGCAAATGATTACTGTTATCAAAATTTCTCTTCCTAGTTGAACTTAAACGGAGATTTCAATTGGATGATGAATAGTAAACATGACAGGAAAAATTGTGCTATTCTAATGAAGAATATAATGCTAGACTTAAAGCTGACAATTATTAAAAATGTGTTTGGAATTCAAGATAAATTATCTATGCCAGAGTGTATGCAACACAATTCTGAGAGAGGAAAAACATTCTAAAAGAAAAGAGAGCACCTGGCCAAAGAAGGTGGGGGAAAAGCAAAGAAATTTTGAATATGCCACCACTACCTGTCTTTCTAGTTTTCCAAGTAAATGAGAGAAATGGAGTAGAGAAGAAATAGAGAGAGAAGTGAGTCTAGCATGTGGGAAAGTGAAACTCTGAAGAACAAAGTTTATCATATTAGAAATAAAGACACTTTGTAAATGAGAATTGTAAGTAAGTAGATAATAATTGAGGAAAAAAATAGTCAGAAATCTAAGAGAAAATACATAATAGGAAAAAAGTGCAAAAAGAGAAAATAAAACATTTAATTAATATAAGAGTTTGTGAGGGGAATGGGAAAAAAATAAGGAGAGAACTGAATTACAGGAGATGGGGTAGAGAGAGAAGATGGGAGGGGAGGGGAGGGGGTATAGTAGAGGATAGAAAAGGTAGCAGAATACAACAGTTACTATTATGGTATTATGTAAAAATGTGGATGTGTAACCGATGTGATTCTGCAATCTTTGTAATGTTTTGAATAACCAATAAAAAAAATAAAAAAATAAAAATATTAGTAGTAATAAAAGGTATTGCCTTAGTATTTACATTTGAATGCTTCCACTCAGAAATGATAATATCTATAACTGCAATGTAAAAAATATATATTTCTTAATATTGCCTAAGAAAATTTCAAATTGATATAGGGAGTAAAGTAAAACTAAGTCATCAGAAAACATGATGAAACCTTAAAACCCATTAAAATTTTTATGCTAATTATTAAATCAGAACAAAGAAAAAGAGACTTGGATAATTTGTTTTAACCAATAAGTCCAAATGGAACTGTATTCTTAACACTTGGGAGTATGTATTTGTATTGGAATGGGTACATATATAAGGATATTTTAAATTGTTTATGCTACACAGCTGTACATTATATTTGCATAATCTATATTAATTAGTACATATATGATTCTTTATCAAAATCCATCTATGCAATGACAAATTCAGATAGTAGAATATTTAAAGAATCTCTGAAATTGTTAGATCTCTACAACTAGAATTTTTAAATAATGTCAGATAAAATTTAGAACTAATGTGTGCATGTGTTTCTACATTTGTAAATTACTTTCTATATAGAATTTTAATATTTCCTAGAAAGGTCCAAATGCAAATTTTGTAGAAATACCTATGTAATTGTAAATTTTATGGTGAAATAGGCATTGGAGAATAAAGTTGATGTAGATAGAAAAATTTTATAAAAATTAAAATCACTCTTCTCCTCCAAAATACACTTATAAGTATTTGAAATAGATGAAATGTTTGTAGAATAAAATGATTTACATTAGTGAATTAATTAAAATAATTGGCAACCTATTCTAATACTATTCATTTTACTTATTGTCATAAGACATCCAAAATGTGGGAATTATTATCTGAATTTTATGATAAAAATTGAGCTTTGCTGAAGTTATTCCTTTAAATAATGATTAGTAAATAAGAAGACAGAAGTTTCATATCTAATTATTTCTATTAGTCAATGAGATCTGCAATTATCTTGATAAGTTTGACCACATAACTTTAAAGCATAAATAAACCTTTTTAAGGATATGTTGGTCAGCACAGTTCATGCTGAAAAGATTAGTCTGTGTCACTACTTTTCAACATCATTTTTCCCCAGTGAACAATGTTTTAAAAATGCATAACCTATTAGTGTTTAAATCATTGTAACTGATGTACTTACATTATTGAAGAATGTGTTTATTTTTTAACTTACATATCTTTGAACTGACACTTTTTTTGCTATATATTAAACATCTAGACAAGAATACGTATATAAATGTTATATGTTATACAGCAGTGGTGATCTTTACATAGCTTCCAGGGGAAATAATGACATGACAGAGTAGCTTTATGTGAATTTTCATGAAGACTCCTTGGATCAACTCATTAATCTGTTTGTTTCAGTGAAGACTGAGTTTGATTAGTTGTGTAATGATTTTATCCTATTTTATAATTGCAATGGTTTGACTTTCATCTTTAAAAGCTTCAACTTACTCAGTTGATAAGTGACAATAAACTTACAGGTTAATGTGTCCTGTTTTAAAACAATTTTTTAAAATTTATTTTAACTGATACTTAAAAAACAAAAAAACTGTTAACTTTACTGGGGTACTATGTAATGTTTCAATACATATATATGATAATGTTCTCATCAGGTTAAATATATTTGTACTCTTAGATATTTACCTTTTCTGTATGTGGAAATCTTTAAGAATCCTTTCTTTTAGCTTTTTGAAATACACAGTACACGACTGTTACCTACTGTCACTCCACAGTGCAATAGTACACTAGGGTATCTTACTCCTCTCTTGGTGCTCATTGATTAACATTTACATACCCGACCACTACCTGCCCTGACTAAAAACACCATTGTTTTTCATTCAAAATGTGTCCTTCAGCTTTCTAGGCAGACAGATGTCAACACTGTGAAATTTTCATCATTATTGGAAACAATTTCAGTATTTCTAGATCTTGTGTCCAGTGTTTACCAAGCATAAAAATCAACTAGCATCCATGATCCTACTTCCAATAGAAAATATATATATATTTCCTATATTTTAAAAATGAATATTGATCACCATGTTTATACAATATTATTATAAACATGTCAATAATAAGTCTGGGTCCTTATGGCATAAGCCAATGGAATCAGAATTCAAAGTTTTGTTACAATTCAGAAAGAGGTGTGTGTTTTTCAGTTTCTTTCATAAGACACAGTTACCCATTATAGTTAACCACTAATTCTAGTACAAATTAAAAAATACATTATATTTTATAAATGTGTTTGTTTAATAAAAGTAATATGGTTATCAATGTCTATATGTACTTTTTTTTTTCCAGGAAAGTTATTCTGAATAGATTATAGGACATAAGAATAATTTGGTAAATATATAATTTGGTAAATTAAAAAAACTCAAAAAATGTTAAAACAATTTATCAAAGTGGTCATTTGATTATTTTACATTGTTTATAAATAAAGAGCTATGTAAGAAAGATTCTGTATGTGTTATGTGTTATTGAGACAGAAAGTACAACATAGTTAAATCGAGGAAAATTCATATTATAAAAAAGATGCTTTGGGATGGGTTGTGGCTCAGTACAGCACTTGCCTAGCATGTGTAAGGCACTGGGTTGGATTTTCAGCACCACATATAACAAATAAATAAATAAAGGTTCATCAATAACTAATAAACTTTTTTTTAAAAAAGTTGCTTAATATTGAGTAAGAGGTCTGTGCCTACACTTCATCTGTAAAATAAACTTGATATTAACAGCCATTCTTGTTTTAATTCCTTAGGTCTTTAGGAAAACAAAGTGCCCTTTTGTGTCCATGGGTAATTTTTGCACACATGCTTTATGCATCTAAAATTTCTTCCCTTTGTAGGGATTTTATTCCATATGTATTCTTCAGCCTATGGTATTTTCAATATTTCTCACACTTTACCTGTTTCCTTCTAAATATTAAAATTCTCAATGCTTATTCACCATTGAAATTATCCCCCTTCAAGCCTGTAGCCCTAAGAACTTCAGCCATTACTTAACTTTTGTCTATTATTAATATCATCTTTTAGAACAATAACTACACTATTTTTATTATTTTATCTCAAACTCTTATTAACACATGTAAGTGGTACTCAATGATATTTCATACAGGCATACAATATACACTGTTAATATATAACCAACCTCACTTCTCAACCATTCCCAGTTCTTCATAATCATTCTTCAAATTTCCAGTAAAGGGCTGGGGATATAGTTTAGTTGACAGAATGCTTGCCTCCTGTGCATAAGACCCTGGGTTCAATCCCCAGTACCCAAAACGAACAACCAAAAAAAGAAATTTCTGGTCAACTTTATTTTAGTTTTCACATAAGAGAGAGAATATATGGTACTTGTCATTCTGTATCTGGCTTGCTTTACTTACCTGATGTCCTCCAGTTCTGACCATTTTGTAAAAGTGACAAGATTTCATTTTAATGGCTGAATAATAATCCATTGTGTATATATACACCTGCATTTTTAAAAAAAGATCATTGAAATCATTCATGTTGGTGGGCATTGAGGCTGATTCCATATTTCAACTTTTTTAATACCACCACAACAAACATGGGTATGTAGTTACCCCTTTTGTATGCTGACTTCATTTCCTTCAGATATTTACCAAGGAGTGGAATAATTGAATCATGTTGTAATTCTGTTTTTAAGTTTTTGATGAACTTCCATACTGCTCTTCATAGTGACTATACTAATTTACATTCCCACTATCATAGAACAAGGGTTTATTTTTCTCCATATCCTTGACAACATGTTTTCATTTATGATAGTCATTCTAACTGGGAGAGGTGGCATTTCAATGTAATTTTAGTTTTGATTTGCATTTTTCTTGTGGAAAATTATATTGAGTATTTTTAATATATTTATTGGGCATTTGCATTTTTTTTTAAGAGGCATCCATTCAGATCATTCCATTTATAATTAGGTTACTTGTTGGCTTTTGGTTGTTGTTGCTAAGATTTTTGAGTTCTTTAAATATCCTGAATATTATTTCTCAGGTAGTATTTGACAAACATTTTCTCTGATTCTTTAGACTCTTTCTTCATTTTTTAATTGTTTGTTGCACAGGGTTTTAATTTGATTAATCCCATTTGTCAATTCTTGCTTTGTTTCCTGTACTTTTGAAGTCCTATCCAGGAAATCATTACAGTACCAGTATCTTGAAGTGTTTTTCCTGGGTTTTTCTCTAGTAGTTTTAGAGTTTCAGGTTTTACATTAAGGTCTTTGATTCATTTTTAGTTGATTTTTGTATAGGGTGAGAGATGGGGTTCAAGTTTTAATCTTCTACATGTAGATTTCCAGGTTTTCAGCATCCTGTGGTCAATAGACCGCCTCTTCTACAACTTGTTTTTAATTCCTTTGTACAGAGTCAGTTGACTGAAGATGTGTGCCTTAATTTCTGTTTTCTCTCTTCTGTTCCATTGGTCTAAGTTTTTGTTTTTTATGTAAGTAACATATTACTTTCATTGCTATGGCTCTGTAATATGTCTTGAAATTAGCTATTGTAATGCCTCCAGATTTGCTCTCTTTGCTTAAGATTGCTCTGGCCATGCAAAGTCTTTTGTGCTTATGCATGATTTTTTTTTTTTTTTTTTTTTACTTTTTCTAGTTCTTGGAAGATTGCCATTGTTATTTTGTTGGGGGCTGCATTAAATCTGTAGATCACTATGGGTAGTAAGGAAATTTTATCAATATTCATTTTTTTGAATCCATGAACATAGGAAGATGGAAGGTCTTTCCATATTTAGTGGTTAGGATTATTTCAGTGGTGTTTTCTAATTTTCATTGTATACTTCTTTTCATTTATTCTCAGGTATTCTATTTATTTCAAATGTATGCACATGGAAGCATCTATTGTGAATGGTGTTAATTTCATGATTTCTTTCTCAGCAATTCATTACTGGTGTATAGAAAAGCTACTGATATCTCTAAGTTGATTTTGCATGGGAAAAATCTGGGAGAATGTCTTTTGAGATTAGAAGCAAGAGAGGTGCTCATTGTTATCATTTTTATTCAATGTAGTACTCAAAGTTTCAGCTTAAGTAATTAGGGAAGAGAAAGAAAAGGCATGTCAATAGGAAAGGAAGAAGTGAAATTACACCTGTTTAATTATGAGATTTGTACTAGAAAAACCTGAAGATTCCTCCAAAAGACAATTAAAATTTTTAAATTCAGTAGAGTATACAAAATCTTGCTATTAAAAAAAAAGTGTCATTTTTGTCTACTATCAGAGTAAAATCAGCTAGTAGTTATACATTTAGAGAACTCAAGGGTAGGTAGAGATCCAGATTTAGGAATCACCAAAATTTAAAGGACTTTTCATAACACATTAGGGCAAAAAAATGTTTCCCAGAGATGAGGTATGGAATACAAAGTCTGGAAGACAAAGTTTAGAGCTCAAAATACATGAGAATTTAAAAATAAAACAGAGAGGTTGAATAGGCAAATCCAGAAATATTACAAGAGAACTAGAAGAGATTGGTAAGAATAATACTGAAAGATAGGTATTTCAAGAGAATATCTGGTCAAAGGTATCAAATGTAAGAATTGATTTTACCAACATGAAAGTCATGGGTGACTTTTTTCACAAAGGTCTCAGTAGAAAGGTGGAGTTGAAGTAGGAGTATATTACTTTGAAATGTAAATAAATGGGCATTAAGGATGCAGACATAATATTTTTATATATCTATTTCAACAAGTCTGGATGTGATACAAACTTACAGAAAAATAGTTATGTGTATATTTCGGCTTAAGGCAAAGTTGTACTTTAAAATAATAACTGTCTTTACACAAGCATAACATAGAGATATGCATAAATACATAGAGTAAGCCACATTACATCAACAGCTTTTGAAAAACCAGCCTTTACTTCAGAGTAAAGCCTGTCCAAAGAAGGAGGATGACCCTTGTCCTTGGAAAGACCCACATAGAACTCCTAGGCACATACCCACCCTGCAGAGTTGTTTATCCACAAATAACAGTAGAGATCTGCTGAGCCAGGTGTCCCTGACTCAGTCAGGCTAGGTGGAGACCCATAGCAACCCCCTAGCAGCCACCAATCAGCATGAGACAGAGAAATACTTGGGATGCCAGATGACCCTCCCAGTAGTTTATGATGGTTGATAACACGTTGGGAAACCATGTAGTTCAACACAAACACCCCTCTTGGCTTAAACCAATCAGTTCAAATGAATCCCCCTCTTGTAGTAACCAATCACTCCTAACCAACTTGTTCCTGCCAGTGCTAATCATGTTTTAGAGTTGTTTTATGATTTTCCTGCGGTGTATGATGATTTGATAAGAGATGCTATGATGTATGTGAAGTCCCTGCCACCCCCAAAGAGTGTATAAAACTGCTGCAAACCCTGGGCTCGGGGCCTCTCAGCATCACCAGTTGCTGTGTGTGCCTGGAGGACCCAGCTAGTTCGCAATAAACAACTCTTTGCTCTTTACATCAATCTTGGTCTCTGGTGGTCTTTTGGGGGTCCCGAATTCAAGCATAACACTTTCCAGTATTTTATTTAGTTTCTCCCTATTTATTTTTCAGTTGATTACTTTCTTGATTTGTTAATGTTACCATTTGGAGAAAATAATTCCAACCAAATCTATGTTTTCTACTTTTATAGCTAATGTTCAACATTCTTTCTTTGTATGTAACACTGGTATTTTGTAATTTTACTTCATAAAAGCTGTTCAATGAAAATTTTCTCAAATATAGTGATTAATTGTATTTATCCCCATTATTCAAACACAATAATTTATACTCAGATGATTTAAGTTTATAATTTATCTCTTTAGCTAAATAAGCATAATTCACATTTATAATTATATATTTTGTTTCAAAATAAAAATACTTGAGAAAATTCTAGGCAAGAAAATTCTAAGCAATTCATCAGGTATGCAATAACACTCAGAGTTAAGTTCTGCAAGAAAAGCCTATGCAATTATGATAGTTTGGGTCTTAACTGTCTCCTTAATTCTCATATTGAAGGTTTGACCACAATACACAAGTGTTCAGAGGTGCAACCTTTGGAATGTAATTGGATTATGAGTACTCTGACCTTATTTTAGTCAGCTTTATTACTGATTTGACCCAAAAACCTGACTAGAACAATGATAGAAGGAACAATTTAATTGCTGGCTCATGGTTTCAGAGGTCTTAGTTCATTGATGGTCAACTCCAATTCTCAGAGCCTAGAGTAAGGCAGGACATCATGGCAGAGGAGTGTGGCAGAGGAAAGTAGCTCAGAGTATCACATCAGGAAGGGGGGGGGGGGAGAGAGAGAGAGAGAGAGAGAGAGAGAGAGAGAGATATCACCCTCCAAATCTCCCCCCAGCTCAGCTCACAAAGGAATGCCCCCAGGGACCCAGATCCTCTGGCTGTGGGGGTGGGTGGCAAAAGAACAGTCAGTGTAGGTAATGAGTCATCAGATCTGACTCAAAGAATGAGCTGTTTGGAAAGGAAAAGAAAGGAAAGGAAATGTTAATACCTTTAGTATACTTCCCCCTCCTTCAGGTCACAGAGGCTGAATGGGAGAAGAGGGCATGAGAACAAAGGAAATCTAAAATCTATAAAGTGGGCAGGACACCCCCACTCCCTCAGTATACCAACTTTGACCCCATCTTCTGCAGAGAAGCCTCTGTCCCTCTTTCTCTGTTCTATTCTTTAAATAAAACTTTTTGCTCTGGCCTTAGCATTTCTCGGGAGTACCATCTTCAAAACCAGGGAACCTGATTGTCAACCCCAGTATCATAGCCATACCCCACCTGCCTACAGTTACCACTCAGTTAATCCCTATGGAAGGATTAATTCACTGATTAAGTTAAGTCTCTCATAACCCAATTATTTCACCTCTAAAGCTTGCAAAATTTCACACATGAGCTTTCGAGAACACCTCACACCTAAACTATGACAGACCTGATGGATGCACTAGTCCATTTATGAATTGTACCTTAATGACTGTTGAGGGAGGAGCTTAGTTATCAAACCTAGCTCTCTCTCTCACACTCTCTATTTTCCAAAATAACTTTACAATGGGATTCTGAAATACGCTTTGAATTAAATAAAATATTATCTAATGAAATTCACAATATTACTTAGAAACATAACATCAAAATGAAATCTATGTGTTTAGCAGACACACCTTAGGTGAGTTGCTTCTATTATTAAAACATTTGACATACAGAAAGGACAAATATGTTTATGGGAAATACAATCTTTCCTTTAAGAATATGTAAAGTGTCATTAAAAACACAATGTAAAAACAATAGCCACACTAATGAGAGGCATTCATCACAGTTTTAGAAAGAAAAAAAATGTCTTAAAATTTGAGAGTAACTGTGATAATGCTAGTTTAAAAAATCATTATTTCTTTTTGGTAATTTCCAAAAATGACCAAAGATTCTTTCCCTTGTTGTGTCCTTATCTTCTTTGGTAAAACTTTGACCTTGTTTGAGGTCTTGTGACTTTCCTTCTTCAATGAGATATTAACAAAAATGACAGTTACAAGTTGGAAAAGTACTTAAACAAGATTTGTCCTTCGCTATTTTGAGATTTCCTGCTAATAAGAAAAAGGTGGAGAAGCCCAGGCTGGCCTGTGATGTGTGAAAGACAAAAGACATTATGTCCTCCTGCCAGGCACAGGCTTCTAGCTGAAAGGCATATGAGCACAAAGAAGCTTGCCCAGTAAGACAGGCCAAGTAGGACTATCCTCTCAAAATTGAGAATATGTGCATTTTTTTTTTTTTTTAAATATGGGAAGAGCTTGCTTGATACACAAATTAGTCAGGTACTACCATAACAAAATCTGAAGTATTTGGCATTGCTTTGGAACAAGGCTTTGTTTGTCCTTGTGAAAAACCAGCCTCTACCTCAGAGCAAAGCCTGTTCAAGGAAGGGACATGACCTTTGTCCTTGGAAAAACCCACAGAGCACTCCTAGGCACATTCCCACCCTGCTAAATTGTTAATCTACGGGAGAGATCTGCTGCGCCAGGTGTTCCTGACTCAGTCAGGCTAGGTGGGGATCCATAGCAGCCCCCTAGCAGACACCAATCAGCATGAGATAGGGAAATACCTGGGATGCCAGATAACCCTCCCAGCAGTTTATGGTACTTGATAACAAGTTGGGAAACCATGTAGTTCAGCATGTACACCCCTCTTGGCTTAAACCAATCAGTTCAAATGAATACCCCTTTTGTACTGACCAATCACCCCTACCCAACTTGTTCCCGCCAGTGAATGTGCTAATCATGTTTTAGAGTTGTTATTTGATTTTTCCGTGGTGTGTGATGATTTGCTATGATGTATGTGAAGTCCCTGCCCTCTCCAAAGAATGTATAAAACTGCTGCAAACCCTGGGCTCAGGGCCTCTCAGCGTCACAAGTTGCTGTGGGTGTCCGAGGAGGACCCAGCTAGCTCGCAATAAACACCTCTTTGCTGCTTACATTGATCTTGGGTCTCTGGTGGTCTTTGGGGGTCCCAAATTCGAGCATAACACTTGTAAGTAAGTGAAGAGAATTGTTATCAAAAATTCTGTTATGGTTTGCATGTGAGGTATCCCCCAAAAGCTCACATATAACACAATGCAAGAAGGTTCAGAGGAGAAATGATGGGATTGTGACAGTCTTAACCCAATCAGTGATTTAATCCCGTGATAGGGATTTACTGAGTGGGAGGGTGTGGCTAAATGAGGTGGGAATAAGGGTGTGTCTATGGGGTATATATTTTTATCTCCAGAGTGGGGTCTGTCTCTGCTTCCCTCCTCCACCTCTTTCCATGATGTTCAGCCTGACTTCAAGTCCGGAAGAATGGAGCCAACCTTCTATGGACTACCATATCTGAAACCCGTGAACCTTCAAATAAACTTATTCTCCTTTACAATTGTTCTGGTCAGATCTTTTAATCACAACAGAGAAATAGCTGACTAAAACAGATTCCACAATGTCCAATATGAAATAAAGCAAAGCAACTGAGCTAGGAAAATAAGGAGTGATGTGCTACAGCAGATTTGATAAACAGTGACGACCCACGTTATATATTTGTGAAACAAATAGTAAAAGGGATCCTTGACGTCAATTGGAAGATAGTAATTGTATCTATAATACAATTATAGATCTTGGTAACATGATGTTCTAGAATATGATCAAAGTGCTGATGGAAGTGCATGTATGATAATGTACAGAAAGAAAAGAATGAGTTGTGGGAATCAGTTGGAAATATATATAATTTCCCTATTCTCTATTCTGTTTTAAATCAGAAAGAAATTATAAATGGCCCCAGGATAAAGTTCAAATCTAGATATGAAAACTATGTATTAAAATTTTTACAAATTTTAAAATAATAATTCATAATAATAATAAATCTACCAACTGATAACTTCACATAATTAATAAAAATATAATTTGCAAAACAAAATAATTTTAGTTAAATGGGTAAAATTGTATTGCATCTTACAAGTGTTTTATGTTGTATCAAGTGGAACAAATAATATATTATAGTTCTTCCTGGTATCTGATTAACAATCTTATATTGTTTATTTCTTTATACCCATAGATGTTTGGCATCAAATCAGTCTGATATGTTACTGAAGTTAATGAATATAAAGAAAATTCTTACATATTATATGTATACATATATTTAGCAGAAAATGAAGATATATTTACTGAATTTTTTTGAGATTATTGTGGACATTTTTGTCAAAAAATACATAAAATCTTGATGAGTGGTAGATTCTTAATATCCATTCCCTTGGGCTGGGGTTGTGGCTCAGAGGTGTATAGTGCTCATCTGGCATGCGTGAGGCACTAGGTTTGATCCTCAGCATCACATAAAAAAATAATAAAATAAAGATATTGTGTCCACTTATAACTAAAAAGTAAAAAATATGGGAAAAAATCCATTCTCTTATTTTTCATCTGGAATGCATATTTACCCATTAATGAGTCTCTGACAAATATAATGGTCATTTGGACATGTTCATAATTGATTTATGTACATCTTCTAAATAATAACACATTTCATTATGTAACATTTTTTGTATTTATGACAAATGTATTGATTATAGCAGCTTTCTGAATATTAAAATCTCTATAATAATGGTGTCAATATCTGGAGATAAATTTTACATAGGATTTATCATTCTTATTTGTTGATGAGTGCTTGTGGATCGAATAAGCCTATAAGTTAATATGTACACAATTCATTACTTATTATTTTTAAAATTGCATTTGTATAATAACATCACTGATCTAATAAAATCATTTTATGTATTGAGATGCTGCAAGTTTGTGATGAAAACAAGTTTTCTCAAGTCCTTGCACACGATGGAAAGATCACATTATGTCTTTGACCACAAATGTGCTCATTCCTCCTAGAAGTTACAAGTTTGCTTCATTCATTTCTGATAAAATATCCACCAAATGCCCCAATCTAAATTGCCATAGTGTGTCATCTTCTCTGTAAAAATTAGATTCCATGAGAAAAAGATGGTCCAATCCAGGTTGAAAATCAACCTTGTATGTGCTGTTCTTTGATATAATTTTCACACTTCTATATGTAGTTGACATTCTTTATGTGTTCTTCTCATTAGATAACGATTTAATAAATTTCATCATTTTATGTTTTCATGGTTATTCAAAATGACACTGGGTTCTTTGTTTTTGTTTTTTCCTGAATGTTGTGGCAAAGAATCCTTCTAGTGCAGTTTGGTATCACCTCTGTGATTTGTACTTAAGTGCCAGCAATTTTGCCTATTCTTGATTTTTGCACTGTAAATACTAATTGAAACAGAATGGAAATAAAAGCAAATGATTTCTTAAATGTTTTGAAATTTCTTCATTTCTGTATTTAGGTCCCCCAGAAAGGCAAAAATTAACACAGATACACAAGTGACACTTTTGAGAATAGCTAGATTTTGGATGTATTTCTAAGGAAATATAGAGAATGGTCTAGAAGCCACTCCCAGGGGCTTAACTGGGATCTAGTCAAGGAAATTTCATACTCCAGATCATGTAATTCTGGCAATATTTGACCTGGGTAATTGCAGAATAACTCTGGATCAAAGATTGTGATCTCACAGTTCGGCCTAATTGTTGTGGAGTTGGGTTTTTTACAGGCAAGCTAGCCTTGACTCTACATTGTTAATTAGTGTTTGTATGTGTGTGGTGGAAGAGGCACAGGTAATTTATCTTTTATATTCACAAGTCATTTGATCAAGAAGTGCAGAATATCAGAGAGATCATGGGATCCTATACTTTAAACACAGTGCTGAGAGCATGGCATTTTGGTAGTTCTGAACTGGAATGACTCTCTTATGCTTCTGGGGGAATATGAAAATTTTGTGGCCAAAGGTTCAGCTATCATAGATTGTAAAAATGCTTACAAATTTTTTCTTTCCTTGTATCAACTCCCCTTTCTATGTATCTGTTGAATGGATTTATTGCCTCTGGGCTTGAGTCTGTGCTTTGCTTTGGCCAAAGATAAATAACAAACAGAATTTAAGAAGAAGATGTAAAAGCACTTGAAGAGCAAAACCAGTCTTCTTTCTTGTTGCTTTTAGGAGCTTTGTGAATGACACTGTGAAATACTGTAAGTTAAATTTTTGAATGGTGCGAGTTATATGGGTGATTATCCCTATGATCCAGCTTGAAGCAGCCAATCCCAACTGAGAGGCAACTGACCACAAAAAATTGAGTGGTGATAGCTTTCAAAAGGAAAAAAGTTCTTTGAAACTGCCAACTGTATAACTGCCAACCCTCAGAATCACAATCAAATAAAATGTGTGTTGTTTTTAGTCACTACCTAATGAAATTCTTTGTAACTATTGTAGAGCTGACTGATAACACACTATCTTTATCCAGCATTCTGTGTTCTTTAAAAATAATTAAATTATTCTAAGCCTATGAGATTCCCTCCTTTCTGATCTCTTCATGCCTTCCTCTACAGTACATAGCATTATTCATTCAGTTTCCTGCAGTGTTTTTTTATCTCTTCTTTATACCTTATATAATGGAAAATCCATTTTAATTGATTTGATTATAACTGTAATAGAACTCTAAATAATGTAATATTATAAGTAAAAAATGAATGTACTTAGGCTGTTGATCATTATAATGCAGAAATAAAAGTCAAGCTACTTAGGTTATCAAATGTAAATGATTTTATTATAAAAAGCAATATCATTAATAACTGAAGACAAAATAGTTCTTCAGTTTCTTTAACAAATATCTTTGACTTAATGCCTGATATCGATAGCATGTTTAAAGTGTTTTAGCCATGATTATTTAGTGCATTTGTGTAGAGAAAGAACACGATGTAGTTTCTTAGTGTGTATTAGTTATATATATATAACTTGCACAGCATGCTTGATGCCCTGGTGCCCGTCTCCAGAATAAAAAAATAAAGAAAAATAACTTTATCATCTAGCAATCACATAAAAGTCAATTACCTGGTGAACACACACACACACACACACACACACAAGCACACGCACAATCACTAAGCATTTTGTGTACATTCATGCAGATGATAATATATTCCTAGATTATGAATACAGACTTTTTAGATTTCCACCCACAAAATCTCATTTTTACATATTTGTTTACAGTGAAATGCAAAAGATATTTGTTAAGGTATCAAAAACTACTGTTTTATTTAGTTGTGTTATTCAGTTTGGTCCCATGATTATTTCAAATCTGTTTGTTTTGCATGTTTACATTTGCTTATTTTTAAAAGTTATATTGGGGCTGGAGATGTGGCTCAAGCAGTAACCCACTTGCCTCAGCACTACATAAAAATAAAATAAAGATGTTTTTTCCACCAAAAACTATAAAATAAATATTAAAAAAATTCTCTGTCTCTCTCTCTAAAAATAAAATAAAAAACAAAATGAATTCTTATAATTTTTATAAATTATTTACAAATAAATACAATATTGAATCATATCTATGATCCATATAAGTAAACACCAAAATTAATTAAATATCCATTGCAATATTTAGTTTATGGATAAATACCTGAGGTCATTTAACAGAGCTAATATAGGCACACAGATGGGTTCCTTTAATTCTTTGGCAATGGGAATGAAACTAAATTTAATTGTAGTATATCATCCTCTGTTTGGAAATTGCCTCTCATCATTAAAAATAGATTTTTTTTTTCACATTGCCATTTGTCGTATCACAGTCATTCTTATCTTTAGTTATTTTTCAAGATAGAGAAAATGGGACTGATAGAACATTCAAGCCCTCTAGTTTGGCTTTGCCTAACAGGTGAATCTGCTGTTTAAAGAAACTCATCGTGATAGTTCATAGTATGAAACTTTTCTTCTTCCAATATATCTTTTCCACTGTCACCTCAGTCTCTCCCATTATTCAACACACCCTTCCTCCTTCCCTTAGCTGTGCCTCTCCTTAACTCTCTCTCCTTCTTTCTTTTTCACTATTTTCCTCCTCCAACTCTCCCACCTGTATTAATCCTTTTATTTTCTCACTCCTTTCTTAAGAAATAAATATCTCGATATGAAGATGTAGATTGTCACCATCAGTTATTTATACAATGATTGTACTTTTTAGGGAATAAATGGAATGACAACTTTTGAACCGTAATATTTAACCATGGAACTAAAACCTTTTGATGAAAAACTTATGTCCTAAGTTTTAGGTTCAGTCAGTCAGTCTTGGTTTTGAAGAAGCTTGATTCTCTTCTCTAGCATATGTGCATATCAGCCTTAATGAAATTCCCTGTTAAACTAGGAGAATAACTTCCTTAAAAATATGTTGATGAGTCTAATTACCTGAAATCAAAATCACATGTTCTTCAAGACTTCAAAAGCTCACTTCAACCTTACACCATTTTTTTCACATTACATCTTGATTGAAAAACAATTAAGAAAAAGCCAACTTCTCAACAATCCTCATGTAAAATATCTTTATTATAATTTCTAAAGCTACTGATTTACCTCTCAGTTGGCCTTAAATTTCCCATCAGTCAATACCTCATTTAAAAAAATTGCTTTGAAGTTGATCTCCATGGAAAAATATCTTTAAAAACAAAATCCCTTGAGCTAACATTAGTTTTGCACATCTCTCTATGATGCTTACTATTTTCTCATTTTTTTTTCTTTTCCATTCCTCCAGTCAGTACCCTTTTGCCTTGTCCATGGTACTACTTACATATCTAGTACTGTGTTATGACTCAGGAAATCCTCTCTAGATTAAACATGAACTTAGTAGATCAGTGTAACAATAAACAATGAACTTAGTAGATCAGTGTAACATTGTGCAGAGATTATTATCTTTTGAAGTAAAAATGCTTCGTGCTAAGCTATCAATATTGTGATTTATTGACTTGTATGATCTTGGCAAGTTATACACAAATTTGGAGTTAGTAGGTTATTAGTGTCTTAGGCACTGAAACCATTGGATCTGTATAATTCATGGATGTGTTCAAATTCATAGCAACTTTACATGAGAAGTGAAAAATATGCAATTAATGTTGATGTTGAAAGAATGAAAGTGACCAACAAAAACACAGTATGATGATTTCACAGAATTCTAAAGGACAAAAACAAAACAAAACAAACAAACAAAAACCTTATCCAGGACAGCACTATGTTTATACTACCTCATTTTCCTTTTATATCATCCTAAGATAGATGACAAACAGAGAAACAGCTTGTTATTTACAGCTTTTTGCCATTCTTTTTACATGCTAGTTACTAGTCTACAAGTAGTCAATGACCTTAACATATCATACATTTGAATCAGATGAGATATGATTTCTCCAAATGAGTGTACAGGTTGCAGAATCACAAGGAAATACTTTAAATTCTAATGGAGGAGGGATTTTTCTGCTAGAATAATTGTTAGAAGCAATTGCCCACTGAATCACAGTGTACTATTTTCATGCTCCAGAAACTAGCTATTTGAGATGTTCAGATCAGTATTTCCTTCCAGAAATGATGAGGATTACTTGAACCCCATGGGATCTTGAACTTCATAGCACATCACAGAGAGAGAGAAGAATTTTAAGTGATAAGTCTCTCAGGTAAAATAAAACAGGAAAATAGTGGCTCTCTTATGCAATTAAAAGAGTGAAGAAATACATTATCAACTATACATATCAGAATTTTAAAACATTAGTACAATCAGGATAAAAATTAGTACATTGAGATAAAAAATTGTGAGGGAATTCTTTTAATAATTGAGTTTTAATTACCTAGCATTTTTCATATTTTCTTTTCTGCCGCAGTCCGGCTGCAGCAAAATATCCTGGGGGTGACGAATAACTTGTGTACGTTGATGCAGCAGGAATGGAAGCCGTTTATTGTAGAATAAGAGCGGTATTTATACATTTTACACAGCTTATCTAATTAGCATTAAATAGATACAGCAGTCAACCAATAAGGAATCTCCACACTTAATGGCTCGCTTTTGTTACTTCACAAACCACTCCCTCTGGCATTTTGCCAGGAGCCATCCAGACTTGTTTATAGACTCTTAACATTTCTCTGGCAAAATAACAGGTGCCAATCTGACTTGTTTACAGACCTTAACACTTTTCAGTTCCTTTTATTGAGGGTTTGTTGTATTGAAAATCAGGTGCAAGACAACTTTTGTTTGCTCTCTTATGTCATATATTGCCTCTAAATAAGTTGACTGCAACAAATTGTTACAGCCACTGATAATTTATACATGGAATAAATTATTACACTGGAAATATTGACAAATGGAATTGCTTACTGTTGTATATAATGGGACAGCCCGAATTGTCTGCCAAGTTGATAAAATTAGACATTATTTATTTATTTATTTATTTAGGCAAGTTTCTCACCACCAAGTTCATGCAGATTGAACATTCTTCAGGGGTTTCCTTATAGTTTGCTGATTTCATTTCAATTACAGAAGAATGAAATCTAAAAATCACTGAGCACATCACAATGTGACCCAATTTTGTTAACAGAGTAGAACATTTTTAAACTGAGATTCCTAGGTTTATGTTCATGGGATACCTTTAAAGGGATTGTAATATGGTATTTTCTCCTTTATCTAAATGTCTATGCATTGGAAAAATAATTCAACTATTTTTTATTTTGTCCAATTAAAACATCAAAAGAAGGCAGAGGCTTAAAGTAGGCAAAACATAAATTAACTCAAATAAAGTATATCTAATTAATTATTTTTTTATGTAGAAATTTATTACTTTCAATTAGAAGATTTTAATTATCTATGCATTAATTTATTTATTCATTCATTTCGTTAGAAAGGATCTAAGTGTGAAGACTGGCCTCTAACTTGAAATCCTTCTGCCTCGGCCTCCTGAGTTGCTGGGATTATAAGTGTGTGCCAACTATAAGCTGTTCATATACTTAATTTAAAATGATACTTACAAAGATTTATAAATACACACATATATAAACAAACACACACAAATATATATATGTGTGTGTCTTTATTTCTTTAACACAGAGAAGTCCAGATAGGTAGAATTTTTCAAAATACTGATTTTCCCTCTCATGGAAAATTTCTTTAGACGATATTTTTTTTAATTTCTTGACAGAGTCAAACACTGTTTTGCCCATAAAATCTAAATTTCAATTCACATTGCATTACATCATTTCTCTGACATTCAAAGGTTATAACCTTTTAAAATACATTTATTTTTACTTTTATGTTAAATATAATATTAGGATACATTTTCACATAATCACAAAAACATGGAATTTAATTTGCTCTAATTCAGTCCCCAGCACTTCCTACTCCCCTCTACCCCTCTGATTCCCTCCTTTTACTTTACTGATCTATCTGTAATTTACATATACTCTTCTGTTTGACTGAGTGTCTTCTGTATATACTTGATGTTGAGATTCACTGTTGCATATTTATATATGTACCTACAAAACTTTGTTCAGATTCATTTACTGTTCTTCCCTTATTCTGTTTCTCCTTTCTCCCTCTCAACCCCCTTGGTCTACTCTACTAATTGTCCCTCTATTTTAAGAGGAAAATAAAGGGGTGTATTGGGGATTATAACTTTCTAATAATTCAATGTTATTTTAATTTTCCTTCAGGTTTTCTACAAGAAAGCAATTAATTACATTCACATTGTCAGCAGGCTAGACTATTGGTGAGGTAAGTAAAAGCCTAACAGCATCCAATGGTTCATGTATTTATAATCAGGGACACATGGGAGAATCAGTAGTCACTTTGTTGAGCTTGGTTGGGAAATTCCTGATCCACTGAAACTACCTGGAAAACTTGAGTAACAAATTCATGGATGCATTTTTAAAATGTCATTCCATACTCACTGGCTTCTTCCCGGGTTGTATTTGTATTATATACAAAGGTAGGACAAGGACCGATCTTAGTGGAATACCCAGTGAAGCGTAGACATCCAGGAGAGGGAATATTAATATTCTTGATAATAATTCCTGCCTATGTGGTCAGGTCTCCTCTCTCATAGAGTTTTAATGGCTTTGATACTCTCCTTCTAGGGCCTCTATGACAATTTTAAAAGAGCTAGTATTCATGGCATTGTTACTATAATTTATAACTTCAGAATGGGTATAGGTATCAGTTCTGATGTAATAATCATTATATACACAGCATGTAACTCCTGTAAGTTCTCTGAGTCCTGGTCACAGACCATTTATCATTTATATATTCATTCCTAACACAAGCTCTTTAATAAAGCAAGTTTCCAAGAAATGCTTCACAATAGGATCAAAGAAGGAATGAGATGTATTGAAATAACTCCACAAATATTTATACAGAGCTATTCAGAAGACGCAATTTATGTGGAGCGCTAACTCTTGCTCAATATTGACATAGTAAATAGAATTTGGGGGCAGTTGAAAGAGTAAAAGAGGAGAAGGAAGAAAACTCAAACAGAGGAATATTTCTTCTTCAAATCATTACAATGTTGGTGTCTTAGAGTTTGATATTGACTAGGAGCTCCTAGCCACATATTAATTCTCTCTATATACATCTACTTCTACATCTTAAATATGTAACCAAATACTTATACATTTTATCCTACATTTTAATTTCCCTTCTAGCCCTAAATTGGTCCCCTTTCCCAAATCTTACTAGATATTTTTGTTTAATTGGGTCACAGGAATATTAAATAAATCACATCAAAAAATGGAGCTTATTATTTTACTGTCCAAATGACCTAAATCTACTCTTCCAAGTAAATATGGTGGTCATGAGAACAGCCTGCCTCATATTTTGAGTATCTTGTCATATTAGCTACATGATCTTGTGAATTTTACATGGTATCTTTTATTGTCATTAAATTAATTAGTAGAACATAGTTTGGGATTGATGGTAGCTCAATTTCTGGATTGTTTCTTTTTGGAGGGTAGTAAAATCTCTTTGAATCACCCATATCTAGCAATGTCCATGGCAAATTTGGTGTACTTATCTTCACTTAGAAATATCCCAATTTTCAGGCTGAGGTTAAAAATAACTTCTTGCTGGTAATCTGGTCTCTGGTCTCTCCTCTTGCTGGTTTTCATTCATTTTTTTTTTTCCTTTCTGAACTCCTACCACAATTTTAATTAAATAACTCATTATAACATCATTAGTATCATTTTCCCCACAGAATACAGAAAAAAAATCAATTCTTACATAAACCTCATGGTAACCACAGCACTTCACACAGATCATAGGATTATTATATCCTCAGTAAGGAACTGTGAATGGTTGAAGATATTAATGCTCAGACAAGTGATAGGATGATCTTCAATAGAATGACAGAATAAGTAGAAAAATTAAATAACAGGCCAGGTCTAAAACATTGCCCCAAACTCTTTTCTGTAGACTTTTATATTCCAATATGATAGCCACTTAGAAATCTTGCCTTTTTGAATTTGAAATTAAATGACTATAATAAACATAATTACAATGTTAGGGCTTTATTGTACTTTCCACTTTTCCAAGTCCCAAATGGTTTATGTGGTCAATATCTATTACACTTGACAATGCTGAAGAACTTTTCCAGTTTTATAGAAAGTTGTTAGACCATACTTTCCATGTTTCAAAAATATAAACAAAGTTGAATAGAAAAATGATTATATAATGCTAATTATATCTACTACAGTGTCTTTCTTGAAATTCCTTATTCTTTAACATAGTAATTTAAAATCCACAGAATACTCTATAATATCACTTGAGGTATAAACTTTTAACAATCTTAATGTGTCACTTACAAATAATGTCAGTTTTGTAATGACAACAAGTCTGATTTCTCTATGCTGATGACAGTAAAAATTAGGCTCCTTTTGTAGAAGAGATTTAATTAAGACAAATAATTTGACGTAGCTTGTGTCTACAAAGCACAATGTAAATTGAAGATCAGGTTAATTTGATCATCATGGATAAGCCAAATAAAGAGAAAGGATGAGGAAATGAATTATAACCTCCAATATTAATTTGGGATATGTAAATTGGCTCTCTTATCTGGTTAATACAAACAATTATTAAAATTGGTAGAGTTAAAGCCAAGGACATTTAGGCAAGTTCTATTATACAAAAATATAAATGGACTTCTAAACTGGACAAAACCCAAAAATCACAGGAAAGCTGTTCCTCTGCATTTAAAATACACCATGAAAATTCTTTCTATTTCAATAAAATATTTCTGAAATGTAACATCATTAAATAATATTTAAAAATTATTATGGTGTGGAAATGGTTTAAAAAGGCTGAAATCAGTTTAGAGAATATTTCAGGGTAAGTAAACAATGAAAAATAAATTTCACAAATAAGAAGTTTTGCTAGAAAGGTAGACAGCATTAACATTTAAAACTGAAAGCAACAGATATCAATAGATATGATATAGACATTTAGACATATAGACATACAGTAAGTTCCTGTTCTCTTTAATGTTTGATATTTGGGGAAATTGGTTGAATTTCCTGGTTTTGTCTAAACACTCAGTAAATCTATCAATGTCCCAAATATATGTATCAGGAAAGCATGCAAAGAATAGTAAGCGATATATCTTCAAAGAATCCTGAATAAACAGTACCAGGTGGCTGTTTTCAGACAGCAAGAAGCTTCTCTTATCACTGAGCATGTGCTAATGATCATGAGTTGGAAAACACTCTGTATGTAACTAACTTCTTATACTCTTTCCTATGATTAGAATTGTCACACAGCAAATCATAATTATTTTTTTCTATCCTCATCATTACAGTGTTGATGAATCAACTCTGTTCAGAAGAAAAAATCCGTATCAGAGAGAAGAGGCATTTAGGTCTGATATTTGCCCTTAAAAATGTAAAACTAACATCTTAAAAATAGAACAAAATATTGGAAGGTGTTGAAGGATATGTAAAATGTCATGCCATTAAGCTATCTGTGGCATGTAACAGAGAGAAAGCTAAAAATAGTTAAGTTCAGGGTGATTTTTTCAGGAACTACAAATAGAAAAATTTCCTTATAGAAAGTGAGAGCTGAATTGTTCCTTGAAGTATATCAATGAGAAACTCAAAGCATTATTAAATAAAAGACACTGTTTAATCTGAGTGCTGATTCAAGTGTAAGCCATAGCCCATGTAAAGCCAGAAAATGTTTCCTTTGAACCTCTCTTCCAATAGAGTTGATTCTAGTCTGTGAGCTTGCATTAGTTCCCTACTGGTGCCAACAGGTGATTGAGACAACATTAGGGTCTTATAGTTCTGGAGAACAGAATTCCAAAGTCAGACTCAAGGTATCACCCTTTTCCTTATGGAAATTATAAGGGTAAGCTCCTTTTCAGGCCTTTTTCCAGACTCTAGAAGGATGCCCTTTTTCTTGGTTCATGTGTCCCTCATCACGCCAGCCTTTGTTTCCCTCCTTTCATGCCCTTCTCTGACTCTGACCCTCTCATCAGTACTTTTGTGACCATACTGGATCAATTTGAAGAATACAGGGGAACCTCCTCCTCCTCAAATTGTTAAATTAATCACATCTGCAGAGGCAGAGGCATTTTTCCTTAACACATCTGGTAAAATATTCAGAGGTTATAGCAACTAGGGCAAGGACAGAATTGATAGAATAAGAAGCGTGTGTCATAGATTAGTATGTGCTTGAAAATCTATGAAATGCCTTCAAATGTTTTTACAGAGTTCTTATCCTTTAAGTGTAGATTTTGATTCACTCATGTGAAACTGGTAATGGCCTTATTTTGTAAGATATTTCATTTTTAAATCATTTCAAGGCTCTTAACAATTGGATTAACTAATAAATTACTTTCTCCCATTCACTATGAGCGCACATACAATTATTAGGAAGCACATAAATTTAAGCATACAATATTATTTTGCTCATTTTTATTTCAATGCAATTCAGAATGAAGAAAAAAGGAGAAAATTTGCCAGGCACAGTGGTGTACACCTGTAATTCAAGCAGCTCTGGAGGCTGGGACAGGAGGATTAAAGCTAGTCTCAGCAATTTGCAAGACCCTGAGTAACTTAGCGAGTTCCTGACTCAAAATAAAATATACCAAAAAAGGACTGGGGATATGGCTTAGTGGTTGAGTGTACCTGGGTTCAATCACCATAACAAAAAAAAAAAAAAAGGAAGAAACATAAGCAAAAGTAACATAAACAAAACTGTTCAGGTATTCATATGAAATATAAATGTTTATCATTGCTGTAAAGAAAACAATTTCTCTATTTCAATACACTACTTGATGACTTCAGAATGTCAATGTAGATTAGCTGGTCATTTACAATTCTGAGAACATCAGTTTATTTCAGTATAAAATCACGATTATAATGCTAAATGATAGTTTGTAATAGTTGTTACTTCACTCATTAGCCCAGAGTAAAACACTAATAAAACTCAATTTATTTTCTAAAAAACAAAAACAAAAAGTTATGGTTCAGATGCACCTTCAAAAGTCAGTTATTTTAAATAAAAAAAAAAATTATGTGTTGTCTTTCTAAAAGATCAAAAGAGTTTAATGCTGGCTTTGTAACTATGATTTCAGTTAGACTCAAGTAATTATGCTAGGTCATAAGCTCTCCTCTTATTAGACATTCTCATAGCAAAATAATTACACAATGATAAAAAACAACTCAATGATTTTTTTAAAGAATGATGAATTAGTGATTTCACCCATTAAATATCACAGATATTTTATTGTGTATTTTTTTCAGAGCTGAATTGTGCAAAAAGAGGAGTCGAATCTTATATTATTATATATGATTTTAGTTAGACTCAATGTTTTAGTTAGACTGAATATATTATTATATATTTAGTTAGACTAAATATATTATATATATTATATATGATATATAATATAAAATTATATAATATAAAATATTATATGTAATATTTTATATTATTCAATTATTAAACCATGAATGCGATTCAGTGGAGAAAACCACTGTGGTATATGAAGGTAGGGGACAAAAGCTATGATATTTAGTACTTTCCTGTTGACTCTTCCTTATCTTACACATTGACTTTGAATCTCTTTACTTGCTTGCTATCTTTCCTTTCTATGCATTTACATATCTAATGGACAGTTTTAATCCTAAGAGGCAGGAGACTCCCTGAGGTCAGTCACCTGAATTAAGGTTGAATTGCAATAGAGTTTTCCTTCTACCACCTTCCTTTCTTTTATTGTGCTAACATTGTTGTGCTAATGCTTGTGCATGATCAGGTAACTCCATCACTGGGAAAGGTGGTTGTGAGGATGATTCACATTAGTCAGTAAATCAGGAATCTCAAGAATGAACAGGTTCTGTCACAAATTCTCCCCTGATCCTAAGTGAGAAGTTGCAAGGAAATTAACGTTCCATTTAGGGCTTAAGGAACACTCTTGATTCCAAACATGGTGCACAGACATAACTGAAAAAAAAAGTTTAGTGATTTTTTCAGTTTGTTGTGATCTAAAAATCAAAGTGGTGTGCACACTTATAATACTAGTGACTTGGGAGGCTGAGGCAAGAGGATCACAAGTAAAAGACCAGCTTCAGCAACTTAGTTACACCCTAAGTAACTTAGTGAGACCCTGTCTCAAATAAATAAATAAATAAAAACAAAAAAGTAAAAATCCCAAACACAATTCAAATATCAAGGTAATATAGATGAAGCAGCATTTAAAGTGTCATTCTTGCAATGCCCCTCTCTAGTGATAACAGAGGCATTGCATAAACAGAGGCCCATATTATTTCATATTTATTCCAGCAGAACATTTTTCCTCTGAACTCATTCACTCTGTTGAACGAAAAGCAGATTTAGTGAAAAAGTTCTATATTAGATAATGCATATATACAAAAAAACTTATTATTTAAAACAAAGGCTCATCATTCAACTTCAAAAATACTTTCTTGTGATATCATTTCTATTAGACATTCTGTTCAGGCCAATGGCAAAACGTTTAAAATTTCAGAAAACCATTAATTTAAGAATTCTTTTGGAAAAATACTAAACTAACTATAGTTATTAATGACTGATTTTTAAAGTTCAAGGGATGGAATGTCATATGTAAAATGAACCCACAGTGACTTGTTAAATCCTAAAACTACCATGAAATTTAAAAGTAGCATACCAATTATGTCACATTTGATGCTTAAGAAGTTTTGGGGAACAGCTGCCAATTAGGTGATATATTGTCAACTTTAGACTTTTAAAGTAACCATGGAATTTTATTAATCCATACAATTTCCATAACATGGACCTGAAAATTCAAAGGGATTACAATTCCATAGTTGCATCTGATTAAAATATATTCTCAAATTGTTATAATCTATGATACAAATACATTGAAATAAAGTAAATTTCTATTTCTCACATTTAGATAGTATGCATCAACAAATGGTTATGAGGAAAAAATGCAATCTGACTAAAACGAGTTAAGTAGACATTAATTATAAAGTGGAGGGTATAAAATAATTATATTCCTTGTCTCTTTTTGGTTGTACAGGTATTTGGTTTTTTAAAGTAACAAATTACCTCTTTCTTGCAGTACATATTGTATTTATACACATACACAAACTCATGAGTATATGTATATTTACAGATTATGTATAATATTTTGTGTATGTAGGTATGGACATATTTATGTGCAAATCAGGACTTTGACATATGTAGAGGGAAGAAGTAAGATTTGAATGATTTCAAGAAAATATAGAAGAACATTGATGAGATCAATTTATTATCAATTTTCAGAGCAAATTAGGAGTTATAAGAAACAAAATTAATGAATAAGGGGGGGTGTTTTCTAATGCAATATCTGGTCAAAATCCTACCTTTTAAAGGAAAAATATACAATAAAATATTATGAATCTACAATTTTACCTCCAAATTTTTTATATTGGAATGTCATTGAAACCCAAACATAACATGATTTATTTTCTGTGAATATACATGCACATTCCCTTACCCAGGAAACACACACTTAAAACTTAATTGCTAACTGTTTTATTCCTTCTTTGCTATCTCTAAGGAGTAAAAACACTAATTCTCATTGGAAAAAAAGTGTTTCAGGAACATCATTTCTTTTTGTTGGTAGTTGTATAATTAAACTAATATTACTCAGGAAAATATTTATTACCTCCATGAAAACTTTATCCTTCTCAATGGGACTGAGAGATATTTAAAAAGAAGAAAGCCTGCCAATGTGATTTGAGGCTAAAGATGCAAAGATCAAAGTTGCTGATTCTGTCATGCAGTTTTTAGCAGTTATTTTTTTTTTCCAGTAAAACTTGAGAAAATGTTTACTTGGTTTGAGGGCAGTTTTTAATCTGTTAGTTGACATACATGACTTGAGTAGAATGTGTATAACCTATAATTCTCCAAAGCCCCATCTACTTCAGTTGCTGAACTCAGCATATTTATTGAGACTTTTAAACACAAATGTATTACTGAAAAAAAAATTCATTTGAGAACTACTTCAAATAATAATAAGAGTAACTATAAATTAAACTCTTCTAAATATTATCAACTATTTCTTAGTATGGAAAGAGTCCCCTTGCCAATACTAGAGATTGAAGTCAGGGGTACACTATCACTGAGCTACATATCTAGATCTTTTTTTTTTTTTTTTTGTTCAATGATTTCAGTTTGCTAAATTGTGCAGTAGAGCCTCAAATTTGCAGTCTTCCTGGTTCAGACTAAGTAGCTAGGAGCTAGGGTGTGTGCCACAGTGCCCTACTGGAAAGAATTTTAAGAGAAGAGAAAGACAACTTAAATGTACCTTTCATTATTAGGGCATCTTATCTGGTAAGAAGAAATAAAATATTAGCTGAAGAGTGGACAGTATAATGACATTTCTATAAGAATGAAATTGATAATAGTCTTATTCCCTTCTTTTGCATAGCAATACTTATTGTTATCTATTTTTCTGGTTCTCAATAAAATGGAGTAGTTTTCATACCCAATCATGCACTAATAAACACAAATTATTTTTCAAAGAAAAAAATACTATTTTTCTCAACTGTTTTATTATTTGTATAATATATAGACACTGTGTTTTCAAGAAGGCCGGACTTTATTATTTCAAATTAAGTATTAAAAGTTATGTCATCCAAATTAATGAAGCATTTTTAAGACAATTGTGATTTGATTGGAGAAGACACAGAATCTAAAAAAGAACTACATTAACAAGATTATTATTATTAAATGTGGATAATATAAATAAGCTTTGGGAGAAAGAAAGCATTTCCTGTACATGCCACAAACTGTGAAAATTCTATTGCATGTGGTACAGAATGGAACTAATCAAAGGGAAACACAAGGAGATAACTAAAATTTAGGCTACACTTTGAGGAACCTTGCAGACATAGACTCCTGCTGGGAGCCACAGCCAATTAATATGATGCTATGATGCATGGCATTTTTGATTGAAAGGTGATGCCAGCTAGCCATTGAGATGATATGATTATGTTAAAAATTACATTCATATGGATACCGGACTCCTGCTGCGGGACTCCTGGAGAGTTCTCATTGGTTGGGAAAGTGCAGTAGGAGGGAATTCCGGGGAGGCGCTTGCGCTGGAATGCCGGGAAGGGACCGGCAGAACGCCGCGTGGGTGGATCGGGAAGCTTCCCGGGCGGACGTGTTATTGGCGGTTCTTTCAAATAAAGTTTGTTCCTGTTTGAGTGGCTCGTGATCTTGTGCCCAGCCAGAGACTGCGGCAACTGGTGGCCCGTACGGGGAAATCCTACCTGCATCTTCAAGGGATACTATAGCATTAACTACATATTGACTATCAGAAAATAAATTAAATACAGAATCTTTAAACATCATAAAAGCTTGTAATACTGCATTAAGCTCTACCTTTTGAGCTGATTGTTTGGGTACTAAAAATGTAAAAGTTTGATCAGGGGTAACTACTGCTGCTGTACCATTATTTGACCCATCAGTGAATATATTTGGAGCATTCATGATAGGGGTCTTTCTTGTCATTTTTGGAAAAACTACAGGATGCTTAGACCAAAAAGACAACAAAGGATTAGATGGCAAGTGATTATCAAATGAAACATTAGATTTACACATGATTATTGCCCAAGTATTTAACTCATTGGCTAACTCATCAATTTGATCCATAGTATATGGAGTAATAATTTTATTGGGAGAAATCCCAAACACTCCCTTTGCTGCTTTTATTCCTTTGAGTATTAATTGTCCTACAGCCTCAGGATATCTAGTAAGAATAGTATTAGGAGAATAAGATAAATGTATCCACAATAATGGACCTTCTTGCCAAAATACTCCTGTAGGAATATTTTTTGTTGGTAGTACAATAAATAATAAAGGCAAACTTATATCAATTCTATCCAAGTGCATATTTTCCATATATGTTTCAATGATTTTTAATGCCTTTCTTGCTTCAGGCGTTAACATGCGGGGTGAATTTGGATCTGATGGACCTTTTAGGATATCAAATAAAGGTCCTAGCTCTCCTGTTGGTATGCCTAGATAAGGCCTTATCCAATTTATGTCTCCCAATAACTTTTGAAAGTCATTAAGTGATTTGAGTTGATCTACTCGTATTTGAATTTTTGGTGGACGGACCATGGTTGAGGATAACAGAACTCCTAGATAATTAATTGGAAGATTTAATTGTACTTTATCTATTGCTATCTCTAGATTATAACCTTTTAATAAATTTGTAAGTGTGGCATAACATTCTAGCAGTGTGTTTTTATCTTTATGTGCCAATAACATATCATCCATATAGTGAAATATTTGTAGTTCAGGATTTTGATTTCTAAGTGGTTGGATTGCTTTGTTAACATAAATTTGACACATAGTTGGACTATTAGCCATCCCCTGAGGGAGTACTTTCCACTCATATCTCTGATCAGGACCTTCATGATTTAGTGCAGGGATAGTAAATGCAAAATGTGGACTATCCTCAGGATGAATTGGAATTGAAAAAAAACAATCTTTAATATCTATAGCTAAAACATACCAGGTTTTTGGTAAAGCAGACAATTGGGGAATCCCTGATTGAGCAGGTCCCATAATAACCATCTCATTATTAATGGCTCTTAAATCTTGTAATAATCTCCATTTACCAGATTTCTTTTTAATAACAAAAATGGGAGTATTATGGGGAGATATGGAAGGTTGTATATGTCCTTTCGCTAATTGTTGTTTAACCAGATCATGGGCTACTTGTATCTTTTCTTTAGTCAGGGGCCACTGAGGAACCCACACTGGTCTTTCTGATTTCCAAGTAATTTTTATTGTCTCAGTGGCCCTTTCTGAAAATCCAACCCATGTCTGTCTGTTCCTTGATCTATTTGAATTGGTGCTGCTATATTTTGTCCTTGTTTTTCTAATCTTTTTTCTTTTTTAAAACCTTGTCTAGCCCTAGTAGTGGGCGCATTAGGATTGATGTTATTTGTTAACGTCAAACCTAATTGATCTAGGACATCTCGTCCCCATAAATTTACAGGAAGATGATCCAATACATATGGCTGTATAGTTCCCTCACATCCTTCAGGATCCTTCCAATCTAATACCATTGCACTTCTATGGGGATTAGTAGCCACTCCTAGGCCTCGAAGCGTTTGAGTGGCTTGTTGTAATGGCCAATGTTTTGGCCATTCCTGACTAGATATGATGCTAAGGTCTGCACCTGTGTCCAGTAGCCCATTAAAGTCGTGTCCTTGAATATTTAGTTTTAGCATGGGGCGAGAATCTAAATTTAAAGACAGCATAGCCCAATCTACACCTGTGGAGCCCAATCCCCTGGTACCTCTTTCTACAGTATGACTGGAAAATTTATCATGTAGGCTGGGTATTATTAGTAACTGTGCTATTCTATCCCCTGGTGAGATAACTGATATGCCTCTTGGAGAACTAGCTATAATTTTTATTTCACCTTCATAATCGGGATCAATTACCCCGGGACTTATCATAAGTCCTTTTAGTGTGGAAGAACTATGTCCCAATAATAAGCCTACCGTTCCTTGGGGAAGAGGTCCTTTTACTCCTGTGGGAATGATTTGAATTCCCATCTCTGGAGTTAGTACTGCTCTTGCGGAGGCGCAGATGTCCAGCCCTGCGCTCCCTCTAGTTTGTCTGATGAGGGATTTAATGGATAATGTGTCCTGGGCACTACCTTGATGGTGCTGCTGGGTTCCTCCATTGCCCCATATATTTGTGGTTTTGGGCCCCGGAGCATTGGGCCCTCCAGTCCGTTTTTTGGCAATGGAGCCTGATGCCTTTCTCCACGATATCGTGGGTAAACACTTGATCCTTGTCCGTTTTTTGATAACGGAGTGCCCTCTATGGTGGTTTGAGAACGGCATTCATTAGCCCAATGTCTCCCTCTACGGCATCGTGGGCAAATACCTGGTATTCTATTCCTTTGATACCTAGCTTTGTTAAACCCTCCTCCTATGGGGCAATTCCTTTTAAAATGTCCTGTCTGATCACAATTGTAGCATGTTTTTGGCCTGGCATCTAAAGCCTGTTGTACTGCTGCTAAGACTTGTCCTTGTTCATTAATGTCTCTACATAATTTAATATATGTGTTTAAATCTTCATGTTTCCATGGTCTAATGACCTCTCTGCAGCAACGATTTGCTTGGTCATAAGCCAGTTGTTTTATAAATGGCATTGCTTGTTCTACATCTCCAAATATTCTAGAAGCTGTCTGAATAAGCCTATCTACAAATTCAGCGTAAGGTTCGTTAGTTCCTTGTATTACCTTAGATAACTGTCCTTGTAAATCTCCATGCCCCTGTAAAGTTTTCCATGCCCTAACTGCATCTGCAGCAATTTGTGCGTATACACCAGGATCATATTCAATTTGTTGCCGTTGACCCTCATAAGGTCCCTTTCCTAACAAAGAAATCTCCAGATTTCTTTGAGGGTAACCGGCTGCTGTATTTCGCCTAGCTGTCTCCATGCAGAATTCTTCATTGGCAACCTTCCATAACAAATATTGTCCTCCATTTAGCACAGATCGACACATGTTAGCCCAATCTGCTGGTGTCATGTCTAAGTTGGTAATAGATTCGACCATGCTTATGGTGAAGGGTGCTTGCGGGCCATAGGTTGTTACAGCCTCCTTTAATTGCTTTACTGTTTTGAAATCTAGAGCGCGGTGAATTCGTTGCCCTCCTGCCTGCTCAAGTAAAGTTTGTTCCTGTTTGAGTGGCTCATGATCTTGTGCCCAGCCAGAGACTGCGGCAGACTCCTGAAAATGCTAAAGTTCCTTCCTAAAAGGAAAGAGACTAAAAGTGAAATTGGACCTTAGGATTTAAGAACTGTGAGGAATACGCAACACAGTGGATATAATTAAAACAAAACTTTATTCTCCTCTTCCCATCTCCCAAAGTGTCCAGGTATATTTTTTCTGTGGAATTCATTCATTTCTTCCAGGATAAAGTCTATGACATGCTCCAGGGTTATTTTGCTTATTTTGGCATCCTTAAAGCCTCTGGTAATATCACTCAAGTAAAATTTCAGTTTAGTTTAATATCTTTTCATAATTAATATAGCCAGTGCTGTATTAAAACATAGCAAATAAACTTTAAAACAAAACACTTAAACCTCCTAACTACAAACAAATTTCTCTTACCACTTCCAGAGGTAGGAAGAAGAACGAAGCTGGAGAGATGCTTACATGCATATATGGCAGGAAATTTTCCTTTGGCCCTGCTCTGGTGACTTATCAGGGTAATTTTGGGCATGGATGAAATTGAAAGCTTGTCTTTTCTCTAAAGTGGCCCTGTATCAATCACTTAGATGTCTATCCTCTATTCTAATATCCCCTGCACATCTTACATACATTTCCCCCTGTGCAGACAAATGTGTCCTTCTATAGTCACACTTGTTGATGATTTATAATTAATTTTTAAGCCTTTGTCATCTCATGGCATATTTCCAACTTCCTTCCACTGATGTCTCCCAGCCTCCCTCAAGTAATCCTGGCTGTCTATTTCTTGAAATTCCTTGGGAAACTCTCCTCTATCCTTTGTCCTTGGAAATGCTGAACAAGCAGATAATCCCCACTCAAGTTTATATCAATTTATTCTTTTCATAGAGCAATTACCAGCCCTAACCCTTAGTCCTTGCATTACTTAAATTTGAGTCCAACATCTCTGCTATGTGCAGAGTTTGGAAAAACATGTAGATTCCCAAGCAGGCACATGGAAGTCTCTCCCTTATATGTGAGGATCCATGATACACTGAACATGTAAACGTGATGTCAGGTTTCAAAACCAAAAGTAATCAACAGACTTGCCCAACTTTTTGAGTGTTCTTATTTAAGGATATGGGATAATTGATCTATATTATCTTCAACCAAAATGATATAGAAAACTTCCTCCTGATCAAACTTTTTGCACTATGTTATCTGCATATGGCTCCGATGGAAGATTTCAAAGAAAATAGAGAAAGGAAGAGAGGGAAAATTTTCCTTCTGATATAATTAACTTCTTCCCTTATGCTTTGGACTTAGAATTCTGAAGGAATCAAGAAAGAAGTAAATACTGAATCTGAAATATGGGTAAGGGAAAATGGAAAAGTCTCTTGCCTTTACTGAATATAGCTATAGTTGTCCAATGAATTCATCAACTTATTTAAATAGTGAATTTTTCATTTTCTTTATATCCAAATCATGTCTATCTATAATGTACTCATAATAAACATATTATTTCAAGCCTGAAAACCTTTTTCAATTTTTACCCATGGGAGATGACAATTTTGTAATGTTAATTCTTAGTTCAACCCAGATTGAGTTCTAAGTAATCAATGAATTAGAATAGCCAATACAAAATGGTAACAATCAGTTACCACTCAACATGCTTGCTATCCACAATACTAACAAACTTACATACACAGATTCCTTCCTTGCACTATCATCCCAAATACATTTGCCAAACTGCAATTTTCTTTATCTAATATATACAAAAATGAGTATTACCTTATGATACAAAATACTATAGGTATGAGAATGATAACATTCTTCTGATAGGACCCTAATTCTAACTTATTTCTTATCAAGTTTTCTGTGCACTAGTATTTGTTTTCTCTCCATAAATTAATTTGCTGTATTTCATTTGCACCATATATAGTGTATTAATTATTTTTGGCAAGGTTATTCTAATATAATTTTATTACTTTATCAATAGGGACATACTGACAGGTAAATCTAAACAATAATCATAAAGAGTGACCTTGTCACTCAAAGCTTAATAAATTACAAAACAACACATTAACATGCCTTATGCAAGAATAGTGTCATTTAATTTAAATACTTAAATTGATACAAAAATTTCTCATGAATTCAATCATTAGAGATGGTAAAACAGGAAGAAAATTATTATTTTCTGCATTTAAATGTAAATTCCTGGATGAAGTCACATATTATGGACCCTGTCTAAGTTTATGATTTCATATTCATAGTTATGCAATTGATCTGATATTAAGTATTTTTTTCAAATTTGGTTTCAATATTCCTTACATAGATCTTTTAAGATAACTGGTTATGATTGATTAACAAATGAAAACTATTGCTAGCTTTTCACTTTCTCTGGTGTTTCCCAATTTATGAAAACAAATTAAAC
The DNA here is from genome assembly GCF_048772815.1 of Callospermophilus lateralis. NCBI lineage: Eukaryota > Metazoa > Chordata > Mammalia > Rodentia > Sciuridae > Callospermophilus > Callospermophilus lateralis. Next base: position 135,314,440 of record NC_135309.1, read on the forward strand.
CAAGAAAATAAAACAAGGTAACAACAACATATACTATAAACAAATTTGCTGCTGGCTACAACATACCTGAAGTGAATTTATATATTTTATCACATTATGTTAATATATAAAAAGAAATTATTTTATTTAAAATAATATTAAGAAATAAAAATATTAAAATGCAAAACATGAAAAAATTTCAAAAATAATAAAAACTTTAAATGAAGTGGAACAACCAAATCATTGTATTAATCCTGTGAGTTTTCTTAACACATCTTCAAATTTTAACTTCACTCAATGCACAAAAGTTAGGCTAGTAAGTTTCATTTTTTTATATTATTTCCACCACCGCAATACTCAAAAATGAAAGTAGGGACTGGGTTGTGGATCAGCCATAGAGCACTCTCCTAGCTTATCTGAGGCACAGAGTTCGATCCTCAGCACCACATAAAAATAAATAAATAAATAAATAAATAATAGTATTGTGTCCAATACAACTACAAAAAAATATTAAAAAGAAAAAGAAAAGCAAAGTAAAACAAGCATATTCTAAGTCATAATAATACTATTATAAGATTTAAAATTTTCTTAAGACATTCAGTAGAGATAAACCTGACAGAGCAAAATGCCATTATCTGATTAATTATGTCCATGCAGTAAAATAATTCAGATAAATAATGGGGGAATTAATTATCTCTTTGCCTAAATTCCCTGATTGATTAAACTAATTTTCCTTTTGATTATATTGTGCCAGATATGGTAAAATGATGTATCAAGATTAAGTTTAAAATTATAAGAGCATTTACAGGCCAAAGTTTCCATATTAAGATCTTAATTTTGGGGGTGAAAATTTAAATTAGGATAGTCAGTATAGAAAACAGTATGGCAGTTTCTCAAAAAAATTAAAAATAGAGCTAGCATATGATTTAGCCATCTTACTACTATTTATGTATCCAAAAGAAATGATATCTGTGTATGGAAGAGACATCTGCACTATCTGCTCATGCAAGCATTATTTGCAATAGCCATGACATGAAAACAGCTTAAGTATCCATCAATTGATGAATGGAAAAGAACATGTGCTACATATACAAAATTGCATACTGTTTATTCATTAAAAGAAGAATGAAATCCTGTCATTTGCAGCAATATGGATGAAACTACAGATCATTGCATTAGGTGAAATATGCCAAGCATAGGAAGATGTAATTTTTAATTCATATTTTGAATCTGAAACTGTTGATCTCATAGAAGTTGACAGTAGAATGGTTGTTACTGGAATCTGTGGAGAGCAGAGCAGGGTGAGGGATGGGGGAAATTAATTAATGATAATAAGTTACCATTAAATAGAGTTAGAATTTCTGTTGTGAAACAGCACAGTAGAGTGACTATAGATAAGAATAATGTATGGTCCACTTTAAAAGGCAGAGGAAGAGATTTTGAAAGTTCTTATCATAAAGTGATAAATATCTGTGAGATAAATATGTTCAACTTGATTTAAACTTTACATAATTCATACATATATTGAAACATTACAAGTACGCCCCATTAATATGTTAAATTTTATGTCTTTGTATGTTAATTAAAATATTTTTAAAAATATTTAAAAGCCGGATGTGGTGGCATACATCTATAATTCCAGTCATTCATAAGGCTGAGGCAAGAGGATGGAAAGTTCAAAGCCAGCTTCAGCAACCTTACAAGATCCTAAGCTGTTTAGCGAGACCCTGTCTCAAAATGAAAATAAAACAAACAAACAACAGGTTAGTAAAATGGCTCAGTGGTTAAGCACTGCTGGGTTCAATACTCAGTAACAAAAAAATTAAAATTAAATTTATAAAGTTAAAATTTTTATAAAGGCAAAAGAATACGGGTTGATCCTGGATACAAAGAACTTATATTCTAACTTGCAGTTCTCCATGATATGCCTTCTGGTAATAATATATTGATAATATTGTATAAGTAATGGGTGTTTTTGAGATAATGTATATATAACTGCCTTACAAGAGTAGTTTATTTGAAGAAAAATCAATTAAAAAGTAATTACAGCTGTTAATATAGAAGAAAAGTACTCATTCACCCCAAATACATCCACATAAAAAAAGAGCAAGCACAAATCAAAAAGTGAAATTTTAAACATGAAAAAAATGGGGAGAATACAAAGATTTCCACTCAGTCATACACATAATGCTCTGAATACCTTAAATGCTTTATTAGCTTTGGATTCAAATGAATTTCTCACTGTTACTACATTTTTTGTATACATTCCAACATAAGGTTTGACAAGAAAAAAGTGAAATTGGCAGAATGAAAAATAGTTTTCATTAACCCTTGAGGATAGTTATATACCGCCTTTAGATACTTATTAAGGAAATCTAAATCGATTGTGTTTGGAATGCATTGTGAATATGTGTCTTGACTGTAATCACAGCCTATCGTTTTTCCTTTTATTTCTCACCCAGTTAACTCCTTTGGCAGAAAATACATGCAGATCTTGGGAGAATTCAGTCTTATCTTTGAGGGTTTCAGGTAAACTGAGCTGAAAGACTAGGAATGTCATAACAATTTAACTTTCTAACTAAGTAGTTTTCAAAATTAAAAATTTTCATAGGTGTCTATAGAATCTTAATCTAAAATCTAAAGGAATTTCTCTGTCCAATTTTGCTTTCTACTTTGAAATAAAAGATGCATAATCAGAAAATAATTTTGCAATGAACCAAATTATTATAATCAAATTAGACAATTTGGCAACTGATTGTAATCAACTGCATCCTGTAGTATGTTATGAACATTAATGAAAAAAATATTAAAGTAATTAAAGAAGAAGACCATAGTTTGTACATGAGATAGTTAGATCTCCTTATTTGAATGTTCAATAGGCAAGATGAAATAGAGATTACTTATTTTTTTCAATTTTTTTATTTGCTGTTTTTAGACATATATGAGAGTAGAGTATATATTGACATATCATACATACATGGGTTATAACTTCCCATTGTTGTAATTATACATTATGAGGAGGAACACTGGTCGTGTATTCATATATGATCATAGGAAAGTTATGTCCTAATCATTCTGCCTATTCATTCTGTCTGCCCTAATCAAATCCCTCTTCCCTTCCCTTTATTTCCTTTGTCTAATTCAAAGAACTTCTACATGGCCCTTGTTGTGTGTTAGCATCAACATATCTGAAAGAATAATCTACCATTCTACCCCCACCTTTTTTTTTTGGGGGGTGGGAAGGAGAAAAGGCATATTTCACTTACTTCTACAAAATGAAAAATATTGCCCAGGTCATACTGTAGAATAGACAATGCTAAAGTAAGATTCCAAAATATTTCTTTCATTTGTGAGATGAAGGTGTTCTAGTTTTGTTTTTGTTTCTTTGTTTGTTGTTGTTGTTCTTAGTTATTTCATGTTCCTATATTTATAATGTTCATAAAATAGCTTGTTTTTAAAACAATAAAATAATAATACAAGTTATCTTGAAATCTGGCTGGACACAGTATCCCCAGCAACTATCAATCTAATTAGAGAAGACCATTGTTGCTATTTCCCAATTAACATTTCTGTAATGTCTGACATCTCTTCTCTAAAAAATTCCAGTAACTTCTTTATAGCTCACTGAAGTTAGTGAATTATAACTTTGCAAGGATACCTGTATTATTTTTTAGCTCTTAAAAACTGAGTGACCTTCTAAGTCAGTGGCCATATAAAATGTAGCATGTTCTTGCTGTATATATTTGATTTATACTAACCATCCTCACATGAATAAACACCTAAGAGCTAACAGTTATCATGACCAAAGCAAAAATATGAATTTAAGTTCCTGAAGCCTTTTCATTGAAAGTCTTCTCTACCTTTATCCAGGTTCTCAAGACAAAAATGTGAGGTTTATATTTATTCATGTTGATTCATTTTAATATTGTTTTTCCAAATTTAAAATAAAATTCCATTCTCACTCTGTCCATTTTTCCTTTGTTAGTACTACTATACCCTTGCACTTGCACTACTGAAACAATTTCTTAAATTTTGTCTTGGATAAATTCTTGCATTGTATTACCCAGAAGACCAAATCTTTAAAACCATTGAAACAAAAATTACATGAAAAAAATCATATGATGTATTTTATCTTCTTCAAGTCCACAAATGGCCTTTACTTGATTTTAAATAAAATTATGTCCTGCTGTGACTAAATTTTCTGAGTTACCAATCTTGGAATTTGAAGGTCCACTTATCTCCTTAGGATGTTATACTCTGTCAAAATTCTCTCTTTCCAGTTTACCAGGGCCACACAAGTACTTTTCTCCTTTAGAAACTGTGAAGTATACTATTGTTTTTTCAAATTTGATTTCTTTGCCTAAGATGTACATGCCTATTACCTTTGGGTCTTTAAGATTTTAGATGCAACCCATATTCACAGAAAGTACATCTCTCAATCTCAATGTAGGTTCTACCTTGTAATTCTCTGCCCTGTTATTCTAATCTCATTCTATGCATTGATCTTTCACTATAATGTATTTTCTTATTAAATATGGACAAGTGCTTTCTGAGAACAGAGACATTAGTTTTCATGTTCATTCCTTCATCCTCTGTTTAGAATCGCACTTGGTGTATGTTAGATGTCCAAAACATACTGATAATAAATAGAAAAAACAATGACAAATAATTTTATAAAACACAATTTTTAAATCTTATCAAATTAAAATAAGCACATTAAGTTTAGTTTGCATCAATGAATGAATGTCTACTTATTTTAAATATATCGAGTGAACTCTTAAATCTACAATATATTATGTATAGTAACAACAAGAAGTGTAACTTTATATTACCTACATAGTACAACTTTGTAAGCATGTGCAATATTTGGCACTTCTCAGATACTTATATGCACATTAGACATTTTTGTATATGAGAGCTATAATTGCAACATATTTTTTGAGCATGACAGAAATGATACATCCATAAAAAGAAAAACACACAATTTATTCTCCAGAAATAATTAATTCCTTTTTGTTCCTCTTTTTAATTCTCATGACCCTGTCTAGTGAGTCATTATTGTTCATCCTCATATCAGACAAGATAATCTAGGTTATGCTGTGATGATAAATATCACCAAATGCTTAGTGGCTTATCAATACAAAGTCTTATCTCTCACTTATTTCCACTACATGTCATTTAGGGACTGCACTCAGAATCTTCTTCTATTGGGCCTGGACTGTTCAAGTAGCCATGATTTATTTCTAACATTGCCAATTTGTAGGGAAAAGGGAAAAAGAGTTGTTTTGTTTTGTTTTTTTTTTTGCTTTAACATCCAACATCAAACAATATAATCTACATATTTATCTTAACTATTCTGAAAGCTATATTTGTGAATAAATTGGGTGAAATAATTTATAAATGCTATAGTTTCCAAATATTACAAATTTATAATGGATCATTTATACTTAGCAATTCTTTTAGCTTTCATATTAACTTCCCAAATCTCCCTTTCCTGCTGTTTTATTTCCTTTATAATTTTGTATAGAAATTATATCTTGGTGATCTAGCATTTAATTTCTATAATTTATTCAAATTTGTTAGTCAAGTTTTAAATAATCCACAAATATTTGATATTTAAATTATTGTTAAACAAAACATGAAAGATTTTTATTATTTTGAATGATTTATAATTATAAAAGCAAATTATTAATCAAATGTTAAAATAGAGGAAACTCACATTTTAGAAAACCCAAATGCATATTCTATAAACAAAATGCAGTTATTAATACATAATATATTCTCTAAATTTTCCTACCCTTAATTCTTCTACTTTCATAGAAAAATCTGAATTTTGTTTATTTTAGTCACTAGGATTCAGAAGCTTCTTTAGCTTACCAGCTCAATGTGCAATTTAAGAAGAAACATGGTTTTCATAAAAAATATTATTTCATATATCATAGAAAAATATGACTAAAATTCCATTAACATAGAATGTGTTTCTTTTAAATCTGTTCTTTAATGTCAGTCAATACTACCGAGAATGCTACCGATGAAAGAAGTATTCTGTATGAAGAACACTTGAGCTGCTATCATAAAACACTATTGTCTGAGTGGCTTAAACAGCAGAGTTTCTTATAATTCTGAAGGAAGAGAAGTACAACATCAGGTTGCCACCAGATTCAGAGTATGCTGAAGGCTCTCCTCCTGACTTGCAGACAGCTGCCTCCTCACTGTGTATCCATGTGCCCCAGATTGGCGCATGTGAAGATATCTTTCTCTCTCCCTTTTCTTATGATACCTATGCCATCAAGAGGGACCCACCCTCAGGACCTAATCTAAACTTCCTGGGACCCTCCTGAAAATACCATCATACTGGGAGACAGGATTCAAGTTATCTATTTGGGGAAACATAAACATTCACATTCAGACCATCAAAGAGGGTAAAGATTCTTGACTCAAGAAGACTGATGACATAGAGTAAAATAAAATTTAAGAAGTAAGCAAGTATAAGGATATGGAGACTTTTGAAATTTTAATTTGAAACATAATGAGAAATTTGGAAATGTTAAATAACATCTAATATAGGTTCTGAAAAGCTTATGTTTTCAGTGAAGTCATGTATTATTCATGGGGGAAAGATTAGATATAGCTAGTCAGGCAAAGTGGCCTTCACCGTTGCCCCAGCTTCAAAACTGATAGAAACTTCCATGAGTGTAGTACCAAAGTGATGAAAAAAAGAATTATACTGATATTGAAAAACAAAGTATCCAACCATTTGAAGAGATCAGCAGACAAAATTTAGAATATGAGGTTTAGACAGTGGTAAACAAGTGGCCTTCAAAATGCAGTCTCTGATCATCAGCACTACCTGGCAATTCTTAGAAATAAAAGTCCTCAGACCCAGCCTCAGGACTACAGAAGCAGAAGTTCTGGGATTGAAGTTCAGCAATTTCATAGTTAACAAATATTTTAGGCATTTTTGACAGACAATACTTGCAAAAATGTCATTTACTGAAATTGATACATATGGATTTATGGTTTTCAGAGCAGAAGATTGAGACAGAGATATAAATTTACAAGTGATCAGCACACTTGTAATATAGCATTTGAAACTCTGACAATAGGTGAAATTATGGACAATGTGGTTTGGGATGAGAAAGTAGCAAAGGACTGAGGCTAACATTTTGAATTTTTGGTAATTCCATTAAAAAAATGAAATAAGTAAATCAGTAGAGGGGAGAGAACAGGGGAAGGGAAAGGGAAAGTCCTGGGGACTGATTAGAGCAGATTATGTTTCATGATTTTCTAATCATGTCAAAATAAATCCTATTGCCATATATAGCTTAAAAAACAATAAAAAATTGTAGAACATAAAACATAGAACAGCTAGAGAGACATGTAAAAGCAGCAACAGATCTAAGAGATACCATGGAAGCCAAGTGAAGAAAGACATTTTAAAAGGAGTAAATGATAAACTTAATGAAGTTAATAAATTTAGCACACTTTAAACAGTCATATGTTGGTTAATACTCAACACTCCTCTCTGGTTAAAAAAAAGAGAGAGAGAGAAACCTGTTTAGTAATGTTTATCAATTTCTGTTCTGTAAATACTCCTGGCATGGTGGATTTTAAGCTACCAACTTGATAATTTAATAGTATGCAGAATTGGCAAGTGGTTCACAATAATGCTCCACCACAGAGTATTTCTTTCATAAGGTTACAAAAAATATGCAACACATACAAAAACAAAGTAGCAGAATATAATAAAGTAATTAGAAGCAAATGATTTGGTATTCATTTGCCAATGTTGTTATCTAATGAATATATAGTTATAAAAATATAATTAACTCTTACAAATGACCATGTTATAATCTTGCAGATTTCCCAAGAACTAAGCAATAAGCTCGAATGAAGTATCAAGATTTGGCTTCTGTACATAATTATTTATACATCTAAAATGAGATTTCACCAGGTCCTCTGAACATCTTATTCTGATACTCCTCTATATTAAATATTTTTTTTTATTTATTAGCTTTATTTTTAGGGGCTTTATTTTTAGATGGCTTTATATCTTCTACTTTTAAATTTAAAATATCTTAGAGAGTAGATTACATAGTGATAAATATCCTATATAGCCCAGAATTTAGGAAATATTTGTTCACTATAAAATAATTAACTGTTAGCCTCTGAATGTAAAGAGAATTTCTGTAGGAGACTTTGAAAACTATGAAGGATAAATTGTGTTAGAATAATATTCATGATATAAAACAATTAGCTCATGCAAGTTTGAAATCTGACATAATTTATACAAAAGGCTGACATATTTCCTTTTGCTTAAGAAATATGTCACCTGATAGTATAATATCTCTGCATGGTTGACCTCTGCTGTAACTTCAGGGTACAAAGACAATTGTTGATCTAATAGCAGATAGATTGAGAGTATGCACAACAATTTTGAGCAAGGTTGGGGCTTCATTTCCGACTGACTTTGTATGGAATTATGCATGGATTGTAGTTTAGGGTAGTAGAAGTACTTTTTCCTAAAGAAAAAGAAAATCAAGGTTAATTTATCTCCTGGAAATACACAGTTCCTCCCCTGACATGAAAGTAATGAGGCTCTAGACACTGATCTTGATTCTGAAACTTTGAGCTCGAGTGAAATTCATACAAAGCTAAGCTATTTTTCTTTGCTAAACAAGACTCCCTGTAATTGCCAGGGGAAACATTGCCAATGTGTCCTGCCTGTTTCAGTTTATTAGGGCTGCTGTTTCAAAACAACACAAACTGGGAGGCTTAAAGCAATGAAAATTTATTGTCTCATAGTTTCAAATGTCAGAAGTGTAAAATCAAGGTGTCAGTAAGGCATGCTCCCTCTGGAATTCCAAGAAGAAAATCTCCCTTTGCCTCCCCTTGCCTGCTGGTTGTGGGTTGGTAATTCCTCTAATATCCTCTGTTGTCACATAGCCTTCCTCCTCCTGTGTATGTCTGTCTTCTCCTCTTCTTTTACTGACACTAGATATGTTGGAATAGGGCTCACCCTAATGCACTCATTTTAACTTGATACCATCTGCCAAGATCTAATTTCCAAATAAGAGTAAATTCAGAGATACCAGGGGTTAGGAATAGAGCATAGCTTTGTTTGAGATCAATCAAACCCATGGCTCATAACTTTTCTAAGTATGATATAATCTGTCTCTAAAGAAAGAAAAAAGAATATGCTTCTTTGAATGTATCATAACTTAGTTAAAAGATCAACTATTGTTTATTTAATTATAATACACTCGTCACATAATTTATATATTTGTGTTGTGAAGAAAAGTCAACATGAAATGGATGAGTGAGCTGGGCTTGGTGGTGCATGCCTATGTGACCCCAGCAGCTGGGAAGGCTGAGGCAAGAGGATCACATGTTCAAAGACAATCTCAGCAATTTACCAAGGCCTGAAGCAAGTTAGCAAGATCCTGTCTCAAAATAAATAAAAATATAAAAAGGGGCTGGGTATGTAGCTCAATGGTTAAGTGCCTCTGGGTTCAATCCTCTGGTACTAATATATATATAGATAGATAGATAGATAGGTAGATAGATATAGATAGATATATAGAGATATAATAAAAGAATTAATGAGTGATATCATCAAGATGGCTAAATAGATGGGCCTGGCCAATTTCACTCCACCATAAAGGGACTAAACAAAGAAAAGACAACAGATATTTCACTGTAGCATCTTAGGCAGGACTCTGGAGTGCACTGGGAATGTGACAGTGATACCGCAGAGGAAAACACATGATGGCCCATAAAGTAGTAAACCAAGTACCCAGCACCTACTGTCCTATCTCCCAAGATTAACCCTAAACAAAGAGGGGCTTTGCTCAGCGAGAAAAGGTAAGAAGAATGCCTGCAACTCTTCACATTCCTGTCATGGGTAACTGAAGCATTTGCTTCTGGTGAAGGATGTAGCTCTCACAGAGCCTGAGGACACTTTGAGGAGTTGCAAGGTCAACACACTGTTGCATTGTCCCAAAGAAAAATCCTAGCCCATATTGTACCTTTTCCACCCAGTCTCTTAAAAGTGCCATCTTGACACACTACCCATCACAGGTCTTACGATGAAGCTGCAGGCAGTTGTCTCTAACAGCTCAGTCAACCTATCCTTATGAACGAGCCAGGAAGCCATTTCTGGTCTCCCATTTCCTCAAGATGTAATAGGGAACTCTCCCTGCGTATCTCAGCCAGCAAACATCCCCAGAAAACAAATAAGCACCCCTACCCATTTTCCTGCTGACCTGGAAGATGATAGATGTCCTCAGCCACCTTCTCACTGTGCTGAAAGCCAAGAGGATCTGCCTACCTAACCTCAGATCAGGGAAGCAGTCAGGCAGTTAGTTTTGAGTGGCCAAGCCTACCAAACTTCTAGGAAGCAGACAGAAGGCTTTATCCAAGAAGCCACAACCACAGGAAGTGCCTTAACAGACTAACTTGAGTGATCTCCTGGCCTGCTTATATCCCTGGGAATTAACCATGTAGCCATGTCTATCCTCCTGCAGCCCCAAGAAAATTTACCACCCATTCTCACAAGTTTTAAATGGTGAGATCCTGAGAAGCAGATGGGAAGCCCTTAGCACTCAACCCCAGATCAGAAAGGAGACAGGTTGTTACTGTGAGCAGATCAGTCTTTGAAGATCCCATGTAGTCACCTGCACAGTTCCTTGACACTGACAGGTGTCCTATCTAGATACATAGTAAAGTCAAGCTCTTGTGTACCTCTCAGACACTAATAGACACTAAAGTAGAATACTGGGGACCCTCCACTGCCCCCTACAACATACCCAACAAGGTGATCCCATCATTAAGCAACCCATGGAAACTGACATGCACCCCACATCCAGAGCTGAGTGTACTATGCCCACAGCTGTCATTGAATGTGTAATGCCAAAAAAAAGTAACATCTGAACTGGAGGTAACATATCTGTTATAATCCCTGTAGCCTAGGACACTTAGACACCCACCATCATAGATAGCATTGGTTACAACTTAAGAAGCTACATAGACACTATATGAAATTGACCACCTGGAACTTAAAGCAGTGTATCACATTGAAGCGACAGTCTGAGACACACTGCCAGAATAAAATCATTATGAAAGCTACCTTGTAGTAGAAGCAACTGAGCTATCAGATGCACAAATATCAACGGAGGGACATAAGGAAGCATGAAGAAACAGGGTAACATGATACTTTCAAAGGACTTGTAAGTCTCTAGCAACAGATTGCAAAAAAAAAAAAAAAAAGGAAATTGGTAAACTCATGGAAATATAATTCAGAATGATTTTAAGACTATAGACATAAGAGAATATAGATGGGACAATTCAATGAAATCAGAATACAATTCCTGATATTAATAAGAAATCCAGGAAAGAAATTGAAATCATTAAAAAGAACATAAATATTGGAGTTGAAAATAAAACTCAGTAAATGAAATAAAAGAAAAAGATGAGAGCTTGAACCACAGAATAGTAAGAAGGGATTTCTAAACTTAAAGATAGCTCTTCTGAAATAATCTTTTAGAAAAACTATAAAAATAATAACAAAGGAATAAAGAAAGCCTTCACAAACTATGAGGCAACATTTGCATTACAGGTGTGGCAGAAGAGGAAGAGAAGGAAAATGTCATACAAAATGAAACAGTGGAAAAAATTTGCAAATTGTGGGAAAGAAAATGACTTACATGTCTAGGAAGTTCAGTGAGCCTAGTAGGTTCAACTCCCCAAAAAACAAACAAACAAACAAAAAAAGTTCTTCTCAGAGGCATAATATTGTTAACTGTCAAAAATACAAGATAAAAAGAAAAAAAAAAAAAAAACAAGGCTGGGTTTTTAGCTCAGTGATAGAGTATTTGCCTAGCACAAGTGAACACATGAGGTACTGGATTTAATCCTCAGCATCACATAAACAAATAAATAAATAAAATAAAAGTATTTTGTCCATGTATAACTAAAAAAAATCAAAAAACAAAACACAAAACAATAACAACAACAAAAACAGCAATTAACACATAGAGAATCTGCATAAGACTAGCAGTGAATCTTTTAGCAGAATTTTTATAGGCCAGAAGAAAATGGTTGATATATTCAAAATCCTAAATGAAAGCATAAAAACAAAAATTAGACACCCAAGATTACTATTCATAGCAAAGCTTTTCTTCAGGAATGAAAGACATAATGGCTTTTCAAGACAAGCAAAAACTGAGGGAATTTATTATCAGTACATAGTCCTTACCACAAAAGCTCAAGGGAGTACTACATTAAAAGTGAAAGATGATAACCACTGTCAAAGATATGCACAAAAATACCAAACTCACTGTCAGAGAATAAACACAAAAGAAAAAAAAAAAGAAGACAAGCAATCATCGATGCACAAAACCATTCAACCACAAATATGAACAAGAAGACAGGAAGAAAGTGGAAAGGGTACACTGTTTTTTGTCAATGTTAGTAGTGACCAAAAAATAAATAGATAAATAAGCAAAGAAGAGTGCTATGTCTGTATGTATTGGTAGTCATCTTGAATTGAAATATTAAATTCCCAATTTAAAGTAAAAAACTTATTGAATGGATAAAACAACAACAACCACAACAACATTCAATGATATTCTGCTTCCAAGAAATTCACTTAATTAGAAAACAAACAAACTAAAAGCTAGGGTATACAAAAAAGTTACAAGACAAACTGAAACCCAAAGTATACGGATATATCAATAGTTAAGTCAGGTGAAACAGACATTAAGTCAAAATAAAATTTGGAGGAATGACTTTTAATCAAGCAAGAGAATAATATCTACAAAAAAAACTATAAAACACTGAGGAAAGAAACAAGAGGTCAAACACAGGACAAAAATAATATATCCCAAGTTTATGGATAAGAAGAATTAATGTTTGCTAAAGTGCATACTGCCCAATGTGTCTACAGATTTAATGTAATTTTTATCAAAATAACAATGACCTTATTCGCAGAACTGGGTGGAGGGAGACATTTCTAAAATATTTACAGGATTAAACAAAAATATCCTAAATTGTCTAAGCAATCATGAACAGAAAATACAAAACTGGAGGCATATATAACACCTGACTTCAAAATATACTACAAAGCTATAGTAACCAAAACAGAATGGGATTAACGTAAAATAAACACAGGCCTATATGACAGATTAGAGAACCTAGAGAACCAAAAAATAAACCCATATTCTTAGTCCACTTATTTTAACAAAGGCATCAAGAACATATATTGGGCTGGGATTGTGGCTCAGCGGTAGAGCACTCGCTTAGCACGAGCGGGACCCGGGTTTGATTCTCAGCACCACATAAAACTAAAGGCATTGTGTTGTGTCCATCTACAAAAAAAAAAAAAAATATATTCTCTCTCTCTCTCTCTCTCTCTCTCTCTCTCCCTCTCTCTCTTTCTCTTTTAAAAAAAGAACATATATTGCAGAAAAGAAAGTCTCTTTGATAAATGATGCAGGAGAAACTGGACATTCACATGCACAAGAAAGAGACTATACCTCTATCTTAGGCCATATAAAATATCAACTCAAAATGGATCACAGACTTAAATGGAATTACATCAAAACAAATGCTTCTGTACATCAAAGAAAAAGGATTAGCAGAGTGAAGAGATGACACAGAGAATGGGAGAAAATATTTGCCAAATATGTATCTAAAAATGGAGTAATTTCCAGAATGCTTAAGAAGCTCAAATACCTCAAGAGAAAACCAAAAACAAAATTAAATAATCTAATCAAAAGTGACCTTAATGGACATTTTTCAAAAGACATTTATTCAAATGGCCAAAGAGTATATAAAAAAGTACTCTACATCACAACCACCAGGAAAAGCAAATGAAAGGACTGATGATCTCGCTCCATTTAGAATGGTGATTATCAGAAAGAAAAAATAGCAAGTTCTGGTGAGGATATAAAGAAGGGTAACTATCATACACTTCTGGTGGAAATGCTTTCCAGTTTGGAAACCAGTATGGCTGTTTCTCCAAAGTCTAGAAATGGAACTGCCATATGGTCCAGCATATGCACTACTAGGTATATTTCCAAAGGAACTAAAGTCAGTATGTTGAAGAGACGTCTGTACTCCGAATTTATTGTAGAGCTCTTCACTATTGCCAAGATAGAGAATTAACCCAGGTTTCCATCAATGAATGAATGGATAAAGAAAGTGTAAGATAGATATACAATAAAATATTATTTATCCATAAAAGGAATAAAATTCTTTAATTACAGCAACATGGATGGAACTGAACAACATTATTGTTAAGCAAAATAATTTGGTCACAAAAAACCAAATACTGCATATTTTCTTATATATTCAGAGGCTAACAATTAGATCTTAAAGAAGTAGAGAATAAAATCAGAGTTATCAAAGAGAAGAAGAAGAGCTGTTGGTTACCAAGTACCAAGGGTACAATTGGATATGATGGATAATGTCTGATGTACAGTAAAATAATTATACTGACAGCACTAACTAAATTTTTCAAAATAGCTAGTAGATGTATTCAGAATGTAACCAACACAAACAAATTATATATATATTTTAAAAGAAAGGACAAGAACCCTGAGCAGAATATTACACATTTTGTACATATATAAGGAACCGTCACAATTTAAGCCAAAAAATATATTCAATTGATGTGCATCGATTGCAAGTAGAATACATCTTAGAAAAGAGAACAAGTACATATTTCTCCAAGTAACAAAAATTGAAGTTATGCTTTTTACATTTCACATACACATATTCCACATATACAATGTGCTCTTCTAGATATTTTAATATTTTATTAGTTTACAGCTAATAAAATATTACAGTAACACTATATACCCCAAATTAATATATATTGAATGTGAGGCAAAACAGTGTTTCCATTTAGCTCTTTCTTTTTATTTACTTCCAATATAATTAATCATGCTTCCCATTCATTTCAACTTACTATAAAAACCCTATATGAGAGAAAACATTTTTTTTCTTACTTATTAAAACCTGCTCTCTTTCATGTACCTTGAATGAGTATATTCATTTAATAGCACTATTAAAATGTTGGTGTGGCTTTAATGAGATCATTAACTTTATTGCTATAATCATTATATGAAGTTAAACTATACCATCAGCAATACAATTAGTGTTCAATTGGTACAGGTGTCTCTCAGAATTTTCTGAGTATAAGTTTCACCCCTCTAAGTGAAAAATTAATTATATAACACTCATTTTTTTCTATTAAAATTATAGCCATAATCAGGTCATACAGGATACTTTCAGATTTACCAAACTTTCACTTGTTTGCTTTGTTATATTTATATAATAAAATTTATATTATATATTTAGATCATTATTATTATAATCATATAATATTATATACTTATTAAAATGCACAAAATATGGGCTGTGATTGTGGCTCAGCAGTGGAGCACTCATCTAGCACATGCAAGGCCCTGGGTTTGATCCTCAGCACCCCATAAAAATAAATAAAATAGTCTAACTACAAATAAAAAATAAATATTAAAAAATGCACAAAATATGATTTTGATTATGTATCATAAATAGTATACAATAAATTGAAATTATTATATTTCAACATTAAAATATTGTCTCTCTTTATTCAAATAGTAAGTAAAGAGCTTAATATTATATTAGCCAAGCTATTCTCTTATTGTGAAACAAAAGTAGAATAAAATCAGTGCAAATACTAATGAGCCTTTAATGGAGTTTGTTCATACTTTTTGAATGAATAGATGAGACTCATGTGACTGTGATACTTATAGAAACAGGAAATTACATTGCTGTAAGATAGCAATACAGAGGGTAGAGCAGTTAAATCCAGGAATAGAAACACACTGTCAAAGCATGTGTGATATATATATATAGAGAGAGATATGGATATAGATATATGTCCACATGTTGGAGGGAAGTTGGAAGTGGGCTTCCTGTACAAAGCCTGTGAGAAGAAGAGACTTTCCATCTGTTAATACAGAAATAGAGATGCCCTTTGACCCAGGAATGAATTATGGAGGCAAGACGCCTACCTCAGGCCATGGGTAGGAAAAAAGTAACTGAAGAAATACCAGACACTATTTACCATGGCAAAATCTGAATTTCAGGAAACAGCTATGTTAAAATTGAACCAGAACAAATAAAATTCACGATACCCTTGACAAACTAAAAAATAAAATCCAACCATAGAAATGTGTCTAAATACACACTTGCAAATCTTCTAAAGAAGACAACAAATATGTAATAACAAATTCGATCCTTAAGTATAACTATACCAAACCAGTAAAAGTGGAGGAAAAATCAAGACAATATATGCTAAAGATAAACCCTTTAAGTACAATAAAGCACACGAAGAAACCTATTGATAGGGTGTCCATCAAAGTGGAAAACCCAATTCATTCCGTTTAAATAGTTTTAATTTAGTTAACCCGAAAATTAAGGTAGTATTTTGAAAATCATGGCTGAAATCCATGATCAAAAATTTGTGTCATTAAAAATGACAAGAGAACAACATATAATTAAATGAAGAAACAATATAAAGAAGAAAACAACTATGATTCCAGTAAAGGAACAGGAAAGGTCCACAAATGTGTAATTTACAAAAAGATAATGTGCAATTATGAATAGACATTAAGAAAAATATTTAATAAAATCCAACCATAGAAATGTGTCTAAATACACACTTGCAAATCTCCTAAAAAAGACAACAAATATGTAATAACAAATTCAAACTAAAATAATAAAATAAACATGAATTAAAATAATGAATAATACCTTTCACACAAACCTGATTAAAATATGTTAAAATAATGCCAGCAACAATGAATTATAAGTGAATATTTTTCTGTGTGTGTGTGTGTATAAAACTGAACAATGTTTTTAAATAAGATACTGATAATGTTCGCACACAACACTAAAGAATCTATGATTAACTTATTAAATTTTTTGAAAGCCTAAATATTAAAAAGCATGTAAAGTGTAAAATATTTTCTAAATTCAAATGCTTCACTATGCATATAATATATCGTACAGGGTTAAGGTACATAAACAGTCTTCATACACAGATTATTGTCTAGATTAGAAAAAAGTATATGAGGAAAATATAAAATAAAACCTAGTACTAGACAAATGCTAGTGATTAGTTGTTCATTTGTTGAATACATTATCAATTGAAGGAGTTGATAAATCAATAAAAAAAAGAGAAAGAATGATATTGTTTGAGAAATGTAGGAAGGCACAAATAAAATTTTAAGTGTGTTTGGATAAAATTGTTCCAAAGCAAAATATTCATATTATAAATCATTAAATTGAGCTATTCACTGTTATGTTAATAAATTAATTTGCTAAATGTGTAAAGTGTTATGTATCACCTTCATAGTAGGTTTGAAAAGTAGGTAATATTTAATAATAAAGAGAATTTTAAAAAGCTATTCAGAATTCATTCTCTTTCATTCATACACTACTCACAGACAGATGGTGACAAAAACCTTTTCCTTTCAAAAGTTTCTAATCAAAAAACCTGATTTACAAAATGTCCCTCTACGCTCTAATACTCTGGAATCTCTTGGATCTCTAAGTTCAGTATTAAGTTCTATCTAGTTTACTTATCATATATCTTTTCTAAATAATTGGTGGAATTTTATATATTATTTGTATTCTCTGGAAAACTAGCATCTATACTGCATCAGAGTGTATTGTGTATGAAGTGAAAATCAAGCAAATGTTTGTCAACTAAAAACTAAATATTTCTTTTGTCAGTTTGCTAAGTCTGCCATGACAAAGTACCACAAATGAGTCATCTCAAACAAGAGAAATGTATTGTCTAGCAATTCAGGACAATAAAAGTCTAAAACAAAGTTTTTGAGATGATTGATCCTTTCTGAGGACTGGGGAGAAATGTGTTCCAGGTCTGTCCCTGACTCACAGAGGGCTATCTTTCCTCTATGTTTTTAAATCATCTTCTCTCTTTGCATGAACATGTCTAAATTCCCTTATTTTATAAGTGTATGACCACGCTTGCATTGGTGCCTACCCCAAAGACCTCACTGAACTCATTATTTCAGTAGATAAAGACTGTACTTCCAATAAGGTCATATTCTAAAGTACTAGCACTATAAGACTTCAGTGTATGAGTTTGGATGATAGAGTATACATTAATCCATAAAAGAGTCAAGAGGAAATATTTTTGCAGTACTGGCTACATTTAATTTTATTAATAATTACTAGGTATATATATATCATTGTTTTCTTTCTAAAGTTTCTTCTTTCTACTCTAATGATAGAATCATCTTCTAAAGGTGACTTTGGGGCCAAGTACCAAACATTTTCATTGATAGGAATCATGAAAATCCTTACTGTGCAATCTCACAAAGAAATTTCTAATTTATTTCTGCCAGAACTTCAGAGTTGGGGTAATTCTGCAAAACCCTTTAGTCTTTATCTTTTTCCCATTTGACACAGACAAGTGATTTTGTGTATCTTTTCTTTTCTTTCTTTCTTTTTTTTTGTTTTTGTTTTTCCTTTTGAGGAAAGAACAGAAACCCTTAAGACAAGAGAATGAAAACTGCTGGGTTAACCCAGCCAAAGGTGAAAAGATCAAAGACAAGCTATGTTATGGGAATATTTTCTCATGATGAATAATGGATGAGCAATGCAGAAAACAATCTTCTGTTTCTAAGCATCCAGTCAGGACAAGATATGGCATATGAATCTCAAGTCCCAATAGGATTCTTATTCTGTAAGCAAACACCTTGAAGATCTGAGTTTTTTATTCTGAAGTTTTTATTACATATAACTGAAGTGAATTATCATGGTAGGTTATGGGAAGTTATTGTCCTTATAATTTGATGGTGCGCTTATTATAGGTACTTTACATTTTTCATTTTATTTTATTTAATATTATTTATTTTATGAATAATAATTAAAATTATTTTTTTAATTTTTAAGATAGGTAATGATCATATTATGTGATAGATTTGAAGCCACAGTACTTCTATATTGAAACTGCTAGGCATAGTGTGTTTTTCAGCCTTCAGCTTTCTGTTCCTTTTTCCCTCCAACATACTTTCCTGAAAAACTCACAGCCCTTGTTTTGTTCAACAATATACATGTCTCCCAACACCGCATTCCCAAGCTCCTCTCTGGTATACATGTATGAATTTGTCTGACAAATTTACAATTAAACTGGAAGACTTTTTCCTGCTCTTTTGTTATTTTAATGAGGATCTGTCCCTATACATGGGATCCTATAACCTCTTACCTACTCAAACTCTCTTACAGTAGTCTTCCATATGACCTATCATTTTTTTGTTTACTCTCTACTGAATCACAAATACAAAAGTTTTCTTCAATACTCTATTTTGTCACAAATCAAACAAAATATTCCCTTAATTCCATGTTCTATTCCACATACAAGGAAGGGTATGTCTTCCCCAATATTTGATAAATCTCCCTTAGGGAAGAAAATCTCTTTCTTCAGTTTTCAGTTCATCTTGGTCATTTTCTCTCTCGACAAAATTCAAAATAATGTTTTATCCCCATTCTTCAGTTCAGTGTCTGTTTAAAATCACTAATAACTTTACATGGTCAGCAGTTCTTAGTGATAATCTTACTCTAACAGCACTATATGACACAAATCAATCACTCCTTATTTTTTGCAACGTTTACTTTGTTAAGTTTTCGAGATATAATTCTCAAAAGAGAATTATATTTCTATATTTTGTTCAACTTTGTGGATTGTTCCATATCAAGTTGAGTGGCAGAATCTATTTAAGTTTAAAATTATGTGGCAATTTTGAAAATGGAAATTTTTCTTCAAGATAATCAAAGGTGGAGGGAGACAACATGCTAAATTCCAAATTCAGCACAGACATCCGGGAATTATTAGTCAAGGAGCAGATTGAGAGTTCAATTGATGGAAAATCCCCAAGAGGAGAAATCAATAGTAGGGGTATTCTTGCTAAACTAACTCAATAAGAAGACAATCCAAGGACTTACACATTTAATATAATGTACAAGGGTATTTAGGAACTTGTTCAGATATCAAAGAAGATCAGACAACAAGGGTGGGTGGATACTTGTTAAACTAGATTTGGATTATTCTTGCTAAAACTGACCAAGAGAGATCAAACATTGGACATGAAGGTCGAGGTCAAGGTCAAGGCAGATTCATAAAGAAAGCCCCAAGGAGCCTGACTCATGTTTGATCAGTGAAAATCTTCATTAGGAACCAAATACTTTAACCAAATTCTGAATTTTGGAATTCCTCGGGATTTAATCTTTGGAAACTTCCTATTCTTTTTCTATATTTAACTCCCTAAGTAATCTAACCTAACATAGTGGCTGTCAACACTATGTATATTCTTCTAATTTCATTTGAAAATTTCTATCCTAAATATTTTCCAAAATTTCAAATGTAGATATCCAAGTAGTTGCAAGACGTGTAATTTGAATTATTTATAATAATTAATATGTTAAAAATACTAAAATCCTACCTCTGATGTTTGCTTCCCCAAAAGCATCTTTATCTTCAGTATTGTAATCTCAAAAAAAATCACATTACATTACAGAATTATCTTTGTTGTGTCTCTTCATCCCCCTCCCCCATATGTTATATCAAGCTCTTGTAACTTTCTCTTCAAAATATACCCAAAGTTTTATCACACTTAGCAGCATGATCTGAGTTCATATTACCTTGCACTCATACCTGGATTATTATATTTGTCACCTAAAAACACTCTTTCCTCATTTGTCTTGATAACATGTATACTTTTTCCAGCAGCCAAACCAATCCATTTAAATTACAACTTGTTTAATGTTAATCCCTTGTACAATGGTCTCAATAAATTTTCATTTTACAAAGATCTGTGGAGTAAAAACTTCTTACCTGACCTTTGAGGTTTGATCTGATCTGTTCTTCACATTCTCCTCTGTTCTCAATGTGTCACTCGGCATTTGTTACTACAATAAAATACTTGAGGTAGAAAACTTATGAAAAGAAAATGGTTTTTAACTCACAGTTTTGGAGGCTTAAAGTCCAAGATGAGGAGGTCCCTATTAATTTGTATTCTGGTAAGGATGGTGGATAGTGGCATATTTTGAAAGGAGTGCATGTGTGTGGAAAACATGGTACATTGCCAAATAGGAAATTAGAGAGAGAGAGAGAGAGAGAGAGAGAGAGAGAGAGAGATGTGTGTACTGGAGATCCATAATCCCTTTCAACAGCATGCCCCCAATAACTTAAGAATCTCTAATCTGGCCCCACCCCCCAAAGGTAGCATCAATTCCCAACAGTACCAACATGGGGGCCTAAAATTTAATGATAATGAACTCTTGGTGAAAAATTCTACTACATTACATATAAACCAAAGCACTCATCTACTTTTGATTTTTCTCCTCCTTTTTACTGTGCTCGAGACATGCATCTGGGTGAGCTTTGGACAATTCATGTATACTCCTCCATTTGTGCCTTTGTATTGGATAGTCCTTCTTCAAAATTTATCCCTTAATTTTGAATATGACTCAGTTTTTTATTTATATTACATCTTACCTCAAATATCAATTTATTCCAGAAATATTTGCCAAATTCCTTTTACAAAGAGATCTATATAATGCTCCATACATACTTAGGTACTCAGTCTGACTTATATTATTCATAGCCTTTAGCACCAGCTAACATGTACTATATTTATAGAATATTATCTCAGTAAAAGAATATAAAGTAGGGTATAGAAGGAATTTTGACTTTGTTGTACCTCAGCACTGTTAAAATTTCACGATAGGTATTTATGGTTACTGAATTTATATATTATATTATATACAAGTTTGTGCTTAATAAATACTTTTCAAAGAAGGAATAAAAATGTATATGAATCATAATATGGAAGCACTGATATAGAAATGAAAAGAAGATGGGAGGCAAACATTGTAAACTCAGTGGTAGAGTGCTTGCCTAGCATGTGTAAGACATTGGGTTAAATTCTCAGAATCACATAAAAATAAATAAATGTGTCCATCTATAACTATATAATACACACACACATATACATAGATAGAGATATAGATATAAGATGACAGGGTATAAAGCTAGTTCTAATTTTATTAATTACAAAATCTTACACAAAAAGCCCTCAAATTTTGGAGGTATATCCTTAGTTTTAAAAAGGAATTAATACTAATATGAATACATATATCATAGACCCACCTAAATTAATATTTATGGGGATTTTATTTACATAAATTTCTAAGGTTTATTAATGATAAATATGGCAGAAAGTAAATTGATGTACCTATGTAAAAATTGAAATTCTGACTGATATTTTTCTGTGTCAGTCTGTGTGCATATCCTTTTAAATAACCTCAAAAAAATCAAACTGGAATTCCTTTCCAATATAGGTTTAAAGTTTATATGTTTGAATCAAAGAAAATAAATGCTATGAAATATAGAAAATTTTAATAATTTCCCCAAACGAACACAGCTATGAAACAATGAAGTTCTGTTCCAAAGTATCTTCTCAAATTGTACAGATTAATACTTACTCATATTTGGGCCACTTAATCAAAAACTTAGTAAGAAGGAATCCTAAGTTATCACTGATATTGCAGAGAATTTTTTATTTTGTTTTGTGAACATTTCCAGAGAAATGGAGGAGATGCTACTGATGATTACCTGGTTGGAGGATGGAGTGGTTACAGTTTGGTAAGAAATTAAGGAACCACGAGTACAGCAAGGTGCACTCATAGATTAGCTGAGGGGTATCTTTTGAAGTGTCTTTGTCCCATACCTGGACACATGGACCCGGGGAAGAAGAAACTTGACACAAAATCCAATCAAGGAACCACTGAAAAAATTAGGTGGACATGGATGATCCTTATCAGGGTGGGATAATAAAGAAAAAAGAGGTAAACTCAGTTGGAGTTTTGAAGAAAATCCATAGCTTAATAGTCAAATAAAAATAGGTAGTTATAGAAAACTACCATGAGAAATGCCATGGGTGAACACTGACAGTAAATAAAAATGCTAGTGAGGGAATAAATTTGATAGAGTTACAATGAAGAACAGTGATTATTTCCATTGTGACACTGACAACAAGTGGATACATATGACCAAATTAACAAAACGTTGCATGATGAAATTAAGATGGTTTGTAATACATCAGACTATTAATGCTACATACAGATCAATCTGTGGGTATTAACATCACAAAGGGAGTGTCATCCATTGTCTTTGTTGTACATAGTCACTATCACAGATACTCTGACATACACAGGACTCAGGCAAGACTACAAATCATTAATTATAAGGCTAATGAAGCAAAGGGAAACTGATGAATCAGACTCACAAATAATTCAATATATAATCTATTCTCCAACCTGGGCAAATAAACCATTACAACAGCCTGTAAGTCCATGTTAGATGCAAGAAGTCCTGTCTCCAACACCAAAAAAAGCCCAGGAAGCAGATTCTGGACAGGTTGGCTTGAGTGTGTTTGAACACCTAGTAAACATTTCATCTTGAATCCTGGAATTTATTCCCTCTCAACAAATAAAGCCAGAGATGATTTTGGGCATGGACAGAGACTCTCCTACATAAATCTACAAGTCAACTTTTCCAAATGTCTGTAAAATTTTATTGTATTTTCACTTAGACAATATGGCCTTGTAAGAATTTAACTTTCTTATACAATTTTATATTATTAGAATATTTCTTGAGAAAATATTTTGTATGTTTTAGAAATGAAAACACATGTAGTGTTATTTTATCATACAATAAAAGAAAAATAATGCACCCATTATTAGAAAAAAAATTAATATATTCTCTGTGGAACTATAGTTTA
This sequence comes from Callospermophilus lateralis, assembly GCF_048772815.1. Taxonomy (NCBI): domain Eukaryota; kingdom Metazoa; phylum Chordata; class Mammalia; order Rodentia; family Sciuridae; genus Callospermophilus; species Callospermophilus lateralis. The sequence goes on from NC_135309.1 coordinate 135,338,283, forward strand.
AATATAAATGTTTAAGTATAAATGAAAGTGCTTAAAAGGATAAGTGGAAATAAAAAAATATTGACCACAGTAATAGAAACCATACTCCCAGTGGAAAGGATGCATAGACACTACATGAAATGTCAAAGATATATTTTATATTTGTTAACAGATTCACTAATTCAAATTGATATGCAGGTGAGGTGAAACATTTTATGCATAAAATAATGATAACTACAATAAAATGTCACTAGAATTATTTCTTTTAAACCTTTTCATTCAATTTTTCCCAAATCCTTTTATTCCAAAACTAACAAATCGCATTTTAATCTTTAAAGATATCTCTTCTTGTTAAATGTTATTGCTTTTAAATACTAGAAGCTGTATTAGCTGTGATTTACCTGGCCTTCCAAAAATAAGATTTTATAATCACTCAAAACTTCTTAGAGAATATATTTTCATCGGAACCACCAACATATTAATAAAAAAGTAATGCAAAAAAACTGACTTCCATCTAAATGGAAAATCCTTAGCTAGTATATTTTATGAAAAAAAATTTAAACATTCACCTGTATAATTGCTTTCCCAATTATGACTCCTTTCATATAACTATTTTATTTATCTATCCTCACAGAAATTTGAGCTAAATGAGGTAGACATTATGTATTTAGCAGTGTGACTATCAGCTATCTACTTAACCTGTTTGGCAATATTAATTATTTTCATTAACTATGATATTAGTATTCATGTGATTTTTGTACTTATATGAATGGATTGGCAGTACATGCATATCAAAGGCTTAAAAAGTGTAGTCTTATAGAAAATACTTGAACTTTAATGTCTTTAAGAATAAAACTAAGTGGAATGGTTTACTATTCATTCAAAGGTACACATTATTCTTACTATGGTACAGTTAAGTTGGATTTAAGAAAATATTAATCTAAATTTATTATAAAATCAACATTATAAGAGACTTATCGGCTTCATCATTCTATAAAATAGTCAATGAGGATGCTTTCCTTTTTCCTCTGAAATATATCAGTAACACTGTTATTTCACTCTTACCTGTGAAATCTGTCCCCTACTGCTGCTAACCATACTGGATTATACAAATGATGCAATGATGACATTAAATTGACAATAAATGATAGACATTATAAGTGTAATCAATGTATTTAGTTGTACAAAATGCCACACAAAGGTGACAATATTTTAGTATATTGATATATTGACATAACTGTTTTTAAATTTAAAATTAAAGATGTATCTTCTAATATCTTTATCAAAATTATGTGTAATATTTACTTAACACTTCCCATATAGGCATATTGCACTGGATAATTAGAATTTAGAGTGTATCATAGATATACTGATATACTGATTTACAGTAATTCCCAAACAAAAAATTACTAATAAAAATTATCAGGATATTGAGGTAGAGTAAGGTGTTATCAAAAATTGGCCCCAAGGCCCCATGGCCTTTTCCCTTGTACCTGGAGAACCATTAGGCTTTATCTACATATCTCAACTGTTTTATACATTACACACATATATGTAAATACACCCACATTGTAGAGGCATTTATAATTCTACTAGATATACTCATGCTTCAGAACAAAATAGCAAGAAACCAGAAAAACAAAACAAAACAAAACAACAACAACAAAAAAAAAAAAAAAAAAAAAAAAAAAACAACTCATGGGCTTGAAGAACTCACAGGGTTTCAACATTTTCCTACTATGGGTACTGGAATTGGTGCTGCAAATTTACATAAAAGTTTCTTATTTTAATTCACATTCACAAACCTGTTACTTTTTATCCTTGTAAGTTTATTTTAGTTGTAGATAGACATAGTACCTTTATTTTATTTATTTTTTTAATGTGATTCTGAGAATCAAACCCAGTGCTTCACATACACTAGGCAAGCGCTCTACCACTGAGCTATACCCCCCACTCTCACAAACTGTTCTTGTGAGAAAACAGCTCTCGGACGATGGTAAAAATGAATAAAATTTCCCACTATTAGTTGTGTCTAATAGTAATAGTAATAGAGATGTAATTGACAGGAAGAAGAAAGCCTCATTTTTGTCAATCACAGATTTCAAAACACAAAGTGCATCATTTACTAACATAATTAATTCTTATATATCATAAATCCTGACCTGATTGTTATTTTTCTTTCCCTTTTCCTAAAAATTATAATGGACAGATACTATCATCTAGATAATTTTAAAACATCTTTCTATTTTAATTGAAGAGTGAAAATGTGAGAAAAAGCTTCCTATCATTTCTTATCTCAAAAATGAAATTAAACCCAATTAACTATATTAATATTTCAAAGTATTCTAGCATGTTTATGTTTTAGGTTCTTGTTATCCATCCAGTGATTTAGAGGGCATTATCTGTGCACATGAAAAAATAAAAAAAACCCCACAAACACAATAGATTCAAATTCCAAATATTAGGATCTACAAAATGATTTGTTCCCTGGTACTAGTGAGGATTGTTTATAGTGAACATTTCTTGTTTCAAATAAGACTTCCGAAGATAATAAAATTAATTTTAAACATGATCTTCACAACTTGCCTTATGATTTATTTTTCCTTATTATTTTAGTGACTGGTCATGTTTCTCCACCAACTCTGCCAATTTTAGACCAAAATTGGCCATAATTAAACAATATTTTTCAAAATATGAGCTCTTTTTCCTCCCTCACTTTTCAAATTTATATACTTGTATATTGTTTCCCTTCATATCATAAAAATAAATCTGGTTCCTTTAATCTTTGTATTCTCAGTTGCAATTTCTGGCATGCTATAAAAAATATTTGTCTAACATGTTCTAATAAAAAAATTATCCAACTGTTACTAAGTGCCAGTTACTACGTTGATTACTTCACATAAAATAGTAATATAGTCTCTGAACAGACGGAGCTGATAGTTCAGAGGAAAAAAGCAGGCACTAAGGCAGCCACAGCCTCTCTGGGGAAAGGACATTTATCTTGGAATTTGCAGGATGGGAGTGTTTACCATTTTATTTCCTCAAACTGACACCTAGAACAGAGGCTTCTTAGAGGTATCTAAAAGTTTACTGGGTTAATTGTAACCATGTAATACATAATCTAAATAGTTACCTGGTGAAAAATGAATGAAATAAGCCTCCTGTAAGAAATCAAAAGTCATATTTCAATAAAAATTAAAATGTTTCCTCATAATATACAAAGGATTGATATTTGGAATGAGTGCAAAACTGTTTACTTAGGCATTTTTGTGGTTTATTATTTGTGTTCCCTGCTCTTCATGTAATTAATAAAGGAGTAAAACACATTTATTATGCAAAATCAAAACCAAACCAAACATAGTAAACATTTAATCCAACATGATTTATCTTGAATATTCTCAGAAAGATTACTAAGTCTTCTATGACCTTATTTTTCAAGTAGTAGAAAATTAAAAGTCCAGCTTTCTCTAAAAAGTGAAGTAACAATTTTATTTCATCAGTACCAGAAAGTTTGTTAAATGGTAGAACTTTGAATCACCAGCAAAAATTCTGTATTGACTTTATTTTTTCAATATTTTTGTTCAGGCTTATTTTCTACACAAAATAATGCAAGCAAAAATCTATACTTTGAAATGATTTTGCTATTTGTTACCTTGCTAAGTTAGTTTAATGACATATTTTCTTTGAAAGCAAACTTTTTTTTCTTTTTTCCAGACTTTGCCAGATGTACTAAGTACATTTAAAAAAATATTTTAGTTCAATTTTGTGACTATTGTCCAAAGTGTACAATTTCTGTTGAGATAGTGACTCCTTCAGGGAAAAAAAAAAAAAAAAAAAAACCTACAAAATCTAAAATGAGAAAGTAACAGAAAATACTAACATTAGATCTCTTTTACTAGTCTTTCCTGTTTCAGATGAGAAAATCAAATTCAGAAAAAAACAGAAACTTTGATTCATATATCAGAGCACTTTGTCATGGATTCTCTGAAGTCAGTAATATCTCTGCAGAATCCATGAAATACCTTACAATGTGAAGTACCTCACATGCTACTTAGCTGTTTGCTCCTCTGGCTCTATCTTGTTTAAATGTATTATAAAAAATTTTTCTGTTTAACTCAAAAGGTATTATGCCTTTTTACATGTCTTTATAGGTAACAACCCTAGGAAAATACCAGAGGAACACATTCAGGAATGCAAATAAAATATTTTATACTTATCATTCATGTAAATATATCAATATTTTCCTTATAAAATATATAGCAAATACTAATTTCTATATTCCAGTATATTTTTCAATGAATCCCAGTTTAGGCAAATTTTTATCTTAATATCTTAATACATAGTGCATATATATATATATATATATATATATATATATATATATAATATTTAATGCTATCAACATAAAAGAGATTTTTTTCAATTTGTCCCTTATAAAGGTATTAAAGAATATACCCCTGAATATACTTTCTGTTCTTTCTTTTGTTCCCTATTATATGTTAGTCCTATATGCCATCATCAAATTTCTATGAAGGTAATAAATATGATTGTGTCAGGAATTTTCCCAACAAATACCATTCACCTTGTAAGATGATGAATTGCTATATGTCCATCGTAAAATGTTCAAACTAATGTAGTCAATTCATCCATATGGCCAGAGTGTTCTTTCAGTGATGGACACCCTTTGATAATTTAATGCTTCATTTGCTTAGCTGGTACTTCATTCAACTTTCTTAAAAAAAAAATTTATCTAGTGACTTTCATAAAGTATCCAGGAAGACACATGTATTCACCTTCCACTCTTACACTTCTCCTTGTTCTGTTGAAAGCATAAAGTATTTGTAAACTTAATTTGGAAAATGAATGCAGGTTTATAAGGAAAACATTCTGAAAATTGTAACTATTGATTGGGATTGTGTATGTTAATATTGTTGCTATGGTAAGTCAGGTCTTCAAATATGGGAATAGATGAACAAAGAAATGAGGACAGTAGTATAGCCTCAAGTTTTTAAAAATCTAATTAGATACGTAAAGGTTAGATAAATATTACAAGTCGTAATAGACACAAACATACTCATCATTCTTTCAATAACCACTTACTGAACATCCACACTGGGATAGGAGCTGTTCTAGATATTGGGAATAGAGCAGCAGATATAGATTCTGCTGTCATACAGTTTCTTTTTCATAGTGTTACAATATATATAAAACAAAGCAAAGACACAAAGCCATGTAAGCTAATAGATGGTGACTGGGCTTGTTACTCTGAGACTATGGCAGTGTAAGAGATCGGTAATGAGGAAATGCAGAAGCAGATATCAGATACAGCAAAGGGATAAGCTCTGGGAACATTTGCAGAGGGAATGGATATTCAGAACATTTGAGTAGACTTGAACTTTACCTGTTTGGTATCAGGCAGGATAGTGCATTTAGTCTCTGACATCCTATCAACAGTTGTTTTTCTGAAAGCAAGATTCCACAGGGAGAACTTAAAATTAGATTGACCTTATGAGTTCTATTTGAAAATACTAAATTCAAGGTAGGAAACTGGGGAATTATATACAGTAAACCCAAGTCTCGATGGATTTGGGTCTAAACTATCTCACACAAGAACATTTCTTTATGTTATGATCTGTTTGAGACATGAAAGGATAGTAAAAGCAAAATTATTATGTGTACAATAGACACTATATATGAAAGGACAGATGTTGAAAATGAACTTGGACTACTATGTACTTTATTTATTTATTTTATTTTATTTTTTTTAGAGAGAGAGAGAATTTTTTAATATTTATTTTTTAGTTATCGGCAGACACAACATCCCCGTTGTTTGTATGTGGTGCTGAGGATCAAACCCAGGCCGCACGCATGCCAGGCGAGCGCGCTACCGCTTGAGCCACATCCCCAGCCCTACTATGTACTTTATTTGTTGAAACCTGAGAAGGCTTTCATAGGGTAAAAGTGAACTTGTTTTTTTTTTTTTTTAACATAGTATGTAGACTTAATTAACAAGGAGATGCCAGAACACCCAAGGGACAGAAGATAAAGGAATATTAACATTTTTTTCATCCAGATATACCTAGCTCACATGAGGTTCACAAGAATTAGTACAAATTCTAGCAATTATTCACAGTTCATTAATTTATTCATTCTAATTAAGTCTGAGTATGTCCCTAATTTTCTATCTACATGGAAATATTGTATTACATTCATTAAAAGTCTTTGGATACATATACTTAAAAATCTGGAGGATATTAGGGGAAATAAAATTTTCCTGTCTCACTATTTTAGAAAATGTACATGTTTACATTTTCAGAAAGAAGACAGATTTTGATATATTTTATTTAGAGGCTATTTCAATAAAAAATACCCAAGATGAAAGTGGTTTGTTACATCATAATTTCTCAATTGGTTTTCATCTTTAGAGAATACTTGCATACACTGTTAAAGCAAAATTTAAAAAAAAAATGCATCTTTCCTCTATTCTTACATTCTTTTTCTAATGATGTATAGAGCTAAATCATTCAGATTTTCTCTAGGAATAATTTACATTAAATTAAATTTAGACTACTATTTTTTTTTTGCAGTTTTTTCTTTCATTTCTCTTTCTGGTGTCTTTATTCATGAATTTAAAATATAGTTTAAATTAAATTTTACCTCAATTCATCTATTCACATAGATGTAGTAAACATTTAAAGCATGTAAGAAATCATTTTCAGTTTTTTGATAGAAAACAGAAGAAGACGCTTTTAGCAACAAGAGAAAAATTATTCACAGCCAAATAATGGTGTTAAAAGCTACCTTTCCATTTTCTTCATTTATTCAATATCTGTAACAGTTTTGGTGAGAAATGCTTAGTTAATAAGATATAAATGCAACAGAAATAAATGGTCCAAGTGTAGCTATACTGTTCAAGCACACCTAGTGAGAAACTTGTGGGGTCTCCTGCAGAGTGTCTAGGAAGAGGACAATACAAGTGAATGGGAGTCCATCATGGCTGGCTTCACACAGCTGTTGCTCCATGTGTCCTGAGCCTCTAGTCATCCAGTTTGACCCCTTCAGTTACCCTATTCACTTCTTTGTCTTGATCTCCCTCTTCATACTGTCAACATGCTGTCTGCTCTGAACATAGTTTTAATTCTAGTACCTGAAATGGTGACCACCCTTCTCCTACATTAGTTATTACAGGACATGGAGACCTTGAAAAATTATCACTTGTTAACCACTATTATCACTTTATTGTTTCTCCATTAAGAGTTTACATGCTCCCTCCCAATTTTGTCATAATATAACCAATGCTTCAGATAGAAATGGACTTTACATTTCATGAGAGGCAAATAAATGAGAATTGGGTAACTAATAATTATGACCAATAACTCTTATGGGGGCAGATTTGAAAAAGCTTACCTAAAACTAGACTTAGACATTATAGATAATTACAATAACGCACAATTATGAGTTGCACAGCAAGGTAGCCATTATCTCCAATTATTACCACATCTACAACTTGAAATTCAGAGAGGCCAAGTGTCTGCAAGGGTATTCTGTCAAAACTTTCATATCAAAAATTATCATGTCTTGAAAAATCACAAATGTGTCTGATTAACATTAGATTCGTACTTTGGAAAATGTGCATATTATTGAGCAAAGCATCAAAACAAGAAAGGATATTGGTTGCTACAGTGTGTAGTGGACAATGGTGAGAAATATGAGTCATGTAATTTATACAGTCACATAGACTGACAGTGCATGTTAGAAAGATAACAGGGATAAATTGAATCCTATAGAGAAAATTGCTCTAACTTAGAAGCCAGATGAAAGAAAATAAAATTTGAGGACACAGAAAGCAACAAATACAAGATATATAATAAATGTATAAAATGCAAAGCAAAACAAAAACTAAATCAGTGCAAAATATAAAGCTGATTCTAGGAGTTGTGGATATTTATGTCTTGGTGATAATTTGACATGAAAATAGTAGATCATTGACAAGTAGCCAAAAATCAGGTCCTGTATTGAAAAAAGAAAAACATGACTTCCCCAAATCAAGGCTTCCAAAACTAAGCACCTACATTTGTTAATGTATCTACACATATACAGGCAAATATCTCACAATGACATGGTACATTATGTGAGTGTCTGAGTACAGGTTTAATATTGGCATAAAATCCTGGATACTAAACATTAACTTTTAATAAAATTCTATGTTTGCCTAGAATCATAAATCCATCATATTTATTTCATATATGAGGCATGACTGATAATATAAATGTCAATTGGCTTCAATAACTTATTTTGATACAACATCCATCACAGTAAATTATTAAGGGCAGAAGCAAATTTATGTAATATATTCTGGAATCATGAATGGTGTAACTCAGAGGAAAGTTCCTTGAAACAATGAAACATACAACTGTAGTGTTCTGATCTAATATGATTTGACACACCTGGTACAGAAAAGTACAGAAACAGACAAGCTCAGTAAGTTTTCAAACAAAAGCCAACTATATTCTTTGTCTGCTCTTCCTTTGTTATTTTAAATTATGCAGCAAAAATGACTTAACAGTATAAATAATAAATAAATGGCCTTTCATGGCTAAAGTAGTATAAAATTAAAAAGAAACATGTAATCCATGGGAGCCAATTAACCTTACCAATATTAATATGTTTTTTTTCAATGTGGTGACAGTATATGTTTATGTATATATATACATGTATAAATATAAATAAATTTATATAAATTTAAAATTAATTATAATCTTAAAGAAATCCAAATGAATGCAGTTTTTTAACTATGCATTTTATTTTAAATATGCTGATATGTTTTCACTTGGGGGTCTTGCTGGCCCAGTAGGGACTGCACCTCACAGGGCTAACTAATTGGGACAGCAAAGAATTCCCTGTGAGTAAAAATTTCTTAAAAACAAACAAACAAACAAACAAACAATGCAGAGCCCATTCTCTCAACTGTTTACTGGGTTCTCAAACTCCAGGTCACCATCTATCATCCAAAGCATTCAAGGGGAAGATACCAGACAACAGAGTAAAGTCCCTATGTTCCCAGACAGAACCTGTCAAAATTACTAAAACCCACATATCCTTCCTCATAATTTCCTCCTGCATAACCCATAACCACAAAGGTTTCTATGAGGGCTCTTTGGCCACCCTTTCTCCTGGCTCCCTCTGTCCCCTATCAACCCCAGAGCTTGCCCATTGGCCCATGTGGTGTGATGTGTCACCTGTGTATAGAGAACTGAGAAAAAAAGTCTTCATCCATGACAGTCATGTTTATGTCTGTATTTCATACAATATCTGCTTTCTTTTTACATTAGTTTAATATAGCAATGTTTTCCTAGTACATCATTAAAATAAAGGCTATTTAATGAGTTATTAGGTTTTTTGTTTTACTTTTTCATGTAATTTTAATAGAATTAGCAACCCATCAACTATTCATATAATTTAAGTAACAATTTGAATATTGAAAATATTGCTATGAAAATAACAATATCAGAATGTTTAATTTTTAGTTGGATCCCATCTTATTAAATAAGCTGCAATTTTATAGGTGCAAAAGTAAATAGCATTTTGCCAGGCATGGTGTGATTGCCTGTAATCCTAGCAGCTTGGGAGGCTGAGGCAGGAGGATCTCAAATACAAAGCCAGCCTCAGCAAAAGCAAGGCACTAAGCAACTTGGTGAGACCTTGTCTCTAAATAAAATACAAAACAGGGCTAGAGATGTGGCTCAGTGGCCAAGTGCCCCTGAGTTCAATACCCGGTACCAGGAAAAAAAAAAATCAACATTTTGAGATGACTTCATGATGTTTTGAGCACAGTGAGACACTTCTACAGTAAAATATGTCAACTCTCATTTCATTTTCTTTCAATGATATTATTTGAATTTACCTATTTAGAAATAAAAGACATGATTTTAATTACATTAAAATGTAATTAGTACAGTATTAATGTAATTAGTACAGTATTAATGGTTAGAAAAACAATGACATTTTTATCTTTTCTTTTTAATTGCAGATGAAAAACTATTTGAAAACTTCGAGATTCAATGTTTCATTCTGTGATGTTATGCTAATTAATCACAGGAAAAATTTACACTACTAATTTCAAGTCAAACCTGGCAGCAAGGAAGATAATACATATAACACATATTTATTCTCTCACAACATTGCCTTGCATTTCTTCCCTAATGATTCAATTTGTGCTTTTCCAAATTTAAAGCAATTCATATTATCTAGATTTCAGAGAACTGCTTTGTTCTTATCACATATAACAGCAATGGGTTAATCAAGTCAAGAAATGCCTGCATAACAAGATATCACATAACTAGGTTATATATCAGAGAATAGGAAAACTGAGAAATATGTGTTAATAAATATGTACTGTTCATAAGAAGAAACTTAAGACAGAAAGTCTATAGAGGGAATAGAGAAAAATATGGTATTCTGCAGATTTCTCAATTTGGAGAAAAATATATTCTTGTACAGATTTCTCAATTTTAGTATTTCCTTAATCAGTAATTTTTGAAAAGTTGGGGATGAGCATAACTTTCCAGTTCTTTTCGAATAAATAAAAATATGTTAAGTAAACTTCAGATAACTCTCACCTTTATAAACATTATTTCCTGGATGACTAAAGCTACTTAGTATAAGTACAAATGTAGAAGGCACATAATACTAGGTCCTTGCACAAACTTATAGGTTTTGTAGAAAACAGTGTTTTGTCAAGGATTATCAGTGTGAGTCATGAAGGCAGAAGTACATTTGTTGTTGTTGCTCAATTTTTTTTTCTTTGCAGTAGTCTGGATTCTATATAAACAGATAAATAATTGTGTATTTTTACAGTACAGGGGACAGAACATTTGTTTGTTAGGTTTCCTTAACAAATGCTGAAGACTGAATGGCTTGAACAATGGATATTTATTGTTTCATAATTCTGGTAGCTTAGAAGTTCAAGATAAAGGTGTTGGCAGAACCAGTTTCTTCTAGAGATGATAAGGTAAAGATTTTTCCTATACCTCTATCCTTGATTTGTGGACAAACATCTTCTCTCTGTGTTTTCCATTGCCTCTCTCTATGTCAAAATTTTCTCTTCACATAACACACAGGTCATATTGGATTGGGGCTTATGCTAGTATTTCTTAATATAATACTTAATACTTCTTCAAATACTGTATTCCAGAGAGATTGAGGTAATGGGAATTAAAAAGTTTGCTTATGAATTTCTAAGGGGGTACAGCACATTTACTGATGATATTCCTTATTATCAGAAGTCACAGCTAAAAGAGCCTGACAGAAGCACAGAGCTGTGCCATGGAGAATATTTTCCTTACTTCTTAGTTTATGGAATGTGCAGAAACAAAAACAAAAACAAAACAAAAAACAAAAACAACAACAAAAAAAGAAGGACAAAAGCTCTGGGGAGAAGATATTCAGTGAAGGAAATAATAGGAAGCCCAATATTCACTACTGCATGTCTTTCTAATCCTACAATTCACCTCTTCCATTTTTTTTCCCATTTCCTAAAACCCCTTCTCTTTGGTATTCCTCTACCATCATGCAGCTCCTGTTCTAATTTCTTTAGTCAAAATATTTCTCATCCTGTAAGATCTGTTTCAAGGGCTAACTCCTCCCAAGTGCAACTTCTGTTCTCCTAAGAAGTCAGCAATAATTTTGCATTTTCTACATCATGCAACTCCTTGCCCAATACACTCTTAAACAATCACTGATCCATACTTGTTATCATGACAGCAGTGCAAAACTGGTTCCTGACAATCATTTGATGTCATGTTCGCTCCCATCTTGTGCAACCACTCCAGTCACCTGGCCTTCTCTTCTGTTCCTCAAGTTTCCAAACCTTGTCCTTCCCTTTCCACCAGTTCTTACTCCCCATGGTAATCTCTCCTGGTATTTCATGTCAGCAAAAATGCATTCTGATTATTTATATCTTGGTTTAAATGACTTTATTTCAAAGACAGTTTTTCTAACCATCAATCTGATTTAAACTCCCAGTCTCTCTGTAGTATGTCAACTTCAACTTGCTTGATTGGCTTTATCGTACTTTATTAGTCTTTATTCAGTTTTTGTACATTAATTATTCATTTGTGGATTTTATGTCATACTCAACCATGCAAACACCAGGAGAGCAGCAGAAACATAAGTTTGTTTAAGTTTATCCCCAGGCACCTAAATCAGCTCATGGGATTGTTGGAAAAATTTTTAAATGAATGAATGAATACAATAAATTTCATTATGTATGAATGTATGACTATATGCTAGGGAATATGATTATTTCTAAGAATAGATTTAAAATACAGGGAACACACACCATCTCAAAGATGCTATTATCATTGAAACTAGAATTAAAATGCTGAATTTCATAGAAAAGATTCAATTTCTTACTTTATCTAAATTATTCTTCCATACTTTTAATTTGAAATTCCAAATATATGCATGTGTTTCCTCTGATATCTTCTTGTCAAGAGGAACATATTTCTACATTTTTAGCAGAGCTAGCCATATGATCCAAAACAAGAAATATAAATATCTGATGCTTTAAGAAAACTTGGAACCAAGTTGTAATTTCTTCTTTCTCTAGGCTGAAAACTTAACTTTTTGTGTTAACTTTTTAATCTAAACTAATAGTTCACTTTAGTCACCTTAAGCAGATGTGACTATGGAATATTCGAAATTTGTCTAATATAACTAAGAAACTGAATTCTTAATTTTTTGAAAGGTTACTTAAATTTAAATTTAAAAATTGAATCAGTTTAGGACTGCGGTTGTGTTTCAGTAGTAGAGCACTTGCCTTGCATGTGTGAGGTACTAGGTTTGATCCCCAGCACTACATAAAAAACTAAATAAACAAAAAATATAAGTACTTTCTATCTACAACTAAAAATGTTTTTTTAAATGGATCAGTTTAAATATTTCCTATAAGAAAATTGAAAATGACTTTGTTGATAGTAATAAATTCACTTCATAATAAATTCACTCAATCTTATTCATATAAACACATCACCATGTGTGGCACAAGACCTGATATTATGCGCACTTTGGCTTTTGGAGAAAATCAGGACGAATCTGAAATCCTAGTGGCAAGTTCTGCTTCCTATGATGTGCCAAGAAATAAGTTCCCCTAGCCAAAGGACCCTCCCTATGAAAGGTACTAGCAGTGGTATCTGATTATCTCTAAGGTGCAAATACCAGATCCCTGACAGCCACAGGTTAATTCAGACAAGCCAGTGAGGTCCCCCTGAGGTACCAGGGTAACTGCTTTCTCTTTTTTTATAATAAACATGTGATATTTTAATGTACAGTAATTTATTATTAAGCATTAGAAAAGTAGCATACCATATAACAGGGAGTTAGAAAGATGACATGATAAAATGATTAGAATTCAAGTAAGAGAGAAAGAGAGAAGGAAAGAAGGAATAGATAAGGGAAGAATGCAGGGTAGGAGGGGATACAGATAACATAAGAGTTTTTTGCAGTTATTACAGAGTATAAAAATATGAATTTGTGAATGGACTATGAAGCACTGCTATACAGAATACTTTTAGATTTGAAAATAATTTAAACTTAAGCTATATATTTTTTTCATTCTGAAGGTCTTATTTGAGATCAAACATTTATGTTTCTTGCTTTATTTTTGGTACATATTAATTATAGAATGTGTTATAAGTCTGTTGCTATTGACACAACACAGCCAATCTCCCATAACTCAGTCTTGTTTTCTATTTCCAACTGCAATCTCCATATTGCCTTGCACGAATTAATGTCCTCACCTGGGCTTGAATATATATGTTTAATAATCTGGTGGCCAATTCATCTGACCAGTGTTAGCTGTTCAAACTCAGGTGTTTTTGCCTTATAGCCAGCAATACCCTGTTTGACAGTCTCCAAGGAAGAAAATATTTTTTGCAGGCCACTGAGAATGTTCTTAGTTCCATTCCCAGAGATCAGAATATTTTTTGCTCCTCCAATCACATAGTTTAAACATGCATGTCTCTATAAAAAAATTTACCTTCTGCTTAACATAATTCCTGTGACCTTCAACTAAGCTTTGGACTTATACTAGTTTATCAGGGTGAAATGACTCAATAGAAATATTTCATGTTGGTATGTTGAGTGAGAAGAAGATTGTCAGTAACTACATAGCCAAGGTCCTGCAGCCCACAGTAATGTCTGAGAATATGTCATTGAGAAGAATGGGGCAGGGATAAAGATCAAACCAGTAGACTTTGAAACAAACCTGAAATTTAATATCAAATACAGACAAGTAAACAGCTAATAAAGTCATGTGATTAAAATAAAAGACATTTAACAAAGAATTTGGGGATAAGGGAGACATATGACTGGAACCTCATCCTGGGTGTCAGAAATGGGATGATGCAGGTGATGAAGAATAGAGGGGGACCCATGAGAAGGCAGGTCTGGACAAAATATGGTCGCATAAAATTCCCACAGGCTAGGAATGTGGTTGAGGAACTGAGATTTGGAGCTCATACGGTTTTGCATGGTTCACAGTATGGGGAAAGGACCGAAAAAAAGCTGACAAAACAAAGACTATACCATGATGAGCCTTTGAAGACATAAAAGGTCAGGATAAATATATCACTAGAATTTGCCCACTTGTGCTCTGCAAACTCAAGGAGTACTGAGGGATAAGACTCGAGAACTTGATTTAAGGAATATTATACCCCTTGTGTTCATGCCAAGTCTCACTATTCCCTATCTTTGGGAATACCCATATTGTTTTGAAAGAAAATGTGATGATAATTAAACTATCAGAAGGCCACAATGCAGTACCTTATACCATGAAAGAAATACCAGTTGCACAAATGAAACTCCCTTTTGCACCATTGAAGAAGCATTATCCTGTATTTCACCCCCTTTGTCAGACTCCAGGGATGTACAGGACATATGCTTTCTGTCTGACTTCAAACATGTGCTTAGAAGGCAGGCATCCCTTGGGGCAAGAGGAAGAATAGATTTCAAACAACGTGGAAAAAACAGAATAAATATAGTGTTTAAAAATGACTTTCTCCATCTGTCTCATCATATGCAGCAAAAACTTTAAAGGAGCATTCAGCGCTTCACAGGATCATTCCTTGAAATTCTTCAGTGAAACTGTTTTGAACATTGATTATGATAATCGGCTATTCATGTGTGGAAAATAATTATTAGAAGTGAGAAAACAATAGGATATTCCTGTAGATGTCAATTGAATTCAAGAAGATAGAAGTAACTATGTTCTTAGGAAATGATTTATTGTGCTCAAGGACATCACATCTATCTAGTTTAAGTAGCAACTTTCATAAGATAATGGTGTCTTATGATAAAAAAATGTCTATGAAATGTGTTTGAAATGTTGTGAGATATATATGCATGCAGCATAGACACATATGTATACATATACATATGTATCAGAAGCGTCTATTCAAGACATTTCAAAAATTGCGTTATGAGAAATGCACTTTTAAAAAATAAAAAAGCCACTTTTTGAAAAAAACCCACACCAATAATGTAGTGGAATCTTTGAAAAGAAATATTACCTGATTATGAGAGTCTTAAATGTCTACAATAAAAGTTAGTCATGGTCTCCTGACATCAGGAAAATATAGAAAAAGGAAACATTTCATCCTCTCCAAATCCCAGAGGAAAACAAAAAATATAACTTATTTAGTTAAAAAAAATAAACTGCTTTATTACTGGCCAGACACTGTTCTAAGTATTTATAAATCATGTGTGCAAATTTTAACTTACATCATCCTTATAACAACTATAGCAGAAGCATGTATTCTTAGACATGCAAAACTGCACATGAAAAGAATGGGGCAGGGATCAAGATCAAACCAGTAGACTTTGAAACAAACCTGAAATTAATATCAAATACAGTTAAGCAAACAGCTAATAAAGCCATGTGATAAGATGGTTAAAATAAAAGACATTTAACAAAGAATTTGGGGATAAGGGAGATATACAGGTGAAGGGAGGGAGGCATAGAACAGGCCCCCATGCACACTCCAATAAATAGCTAATGTGGATTGGATCCTAGACAATCCCACAGAAAGTCTCTAACACGATCTCTGTAAGCAGGTGCTACATCTAGCCACTGCAACTGAAACTATTCAGGCAACAGTAAAGGCCCAATGGAGAAGACACAAGTCTGTTAATAGTGTGGTAAATTACGTATTTCATTTTGATTTTAAAGACATAGAAATGTGAGGTTTTTAAAACTGAGTTTACGTAATCTGGGAAAAGTTATAAAACATAATGTGAAAGTGTTTTGATCTGTGTCACTCTGTTACAATCACTCCTTGGTCATTTGAAATGTTTATGACAATTAGTTTTTTGAGAATTTTGAGCCTTGAACCATAAGTATGTTTCTAATTGCTTCAAAATAACACAAAAATGCAACATAAATCTTTTTCAGAGATTTCTCAAAATCTACTGCCTTGATGTTGAAAATGAACTTTATCTTATATTCATTACACTCTCATCAAAATTTTGCTCACTATTCATTCCATCAACACTGCTCCAGTCAACATAAAAAAAATGGAACCCACACTGTGATTCCAATGGTCATTTTTCAGCACTAATTTGTTTTTCTTGATTTCAAGCTACCACTTTACTTATCTATTATCCTGCATTTAACCTTTTTTTTTTTTTTTTTTTTTGGTCTTTTCTTCATGCCCTTGACATTTTTATTGAAATGCTTCAGAGCCAACTTCTTGCACCTCAATCCTTATCTAATTATCTTCCATTTGTGATCTAATTCCACATCAAGTTAATTATATCATTTTGTGGTGCCTGGGTTTTGATCCTATCTCTGTCATTCACCAGTTGTATGATTTAGAAAATGTAACTTTCCCCCCTAGCCTCATGTTCCTCATCTGTGAAATGAGGAGAATATTAATTTTTCCTGTCTCATACAGCTCTTTTGAGACCATTAAAAGAGCAAATAATACATACCAAAAGCTTACAGCACCTAATAGAAAGAGAACATTACATGTTTCTGAATAAATGAGTCTGGGTCAACATCATATCATTTATCTGTCAGGATGAACTCACCACAAAATTTCATATAAATATATCTAACTGCCTAGTCAACATTTCTTCTTAGATTCCTAAGGCAACACAGATTTTATATCCTAGGCAAATGACAAAATCATCCTTCTGTTGCTCAGGCCATATATGATGTAATACTGGATACCTCCTATTTTTATCACCAAATTATTTTGTCTCAATCCTTTTAGTTCTTTCCACTAGTCTTGATATATTCCTATTCCCAGCTAATCTCATTGTTCACATGGATAGTTGTAATTTACTTAAATATGGTACCGTCATTCTAACCTGTTCCCAAACAGCATATCATCACCTCTATCACCAGGTAAGTCCTCTGAGAAAAAATGCATCATGCATGGTGTGGCTCTGCTCAGTTCCACTGCTTCCCATGCCCAGGAAAAAATCCTTACACTGTTCTGCAAAGCCCACAATCTGTACCATCTTATGTCCTACAGATTTTCTACCCTCTCTCCCAGTTTTAGTTACACTGGTCCTCTTGTTGGTTTTTAATTGTACATATTAAATATGTCCCACGTTGGTGACTTGTTTCTTCTTCAGATATTTTTGCATCTGGCTTACACATTCCTTTCAAGTCTTTTCAAATGTTATTTTATTGGGAAGATGTTCTCTAAAGGTGCTTTCAAAATTTACAAACTACCACACCATTTCCCTTCCTTTTGCAATAAAGCAATTGCCTAGTACCATTTTGAATTTTCTCTTGTGTGTGTGTGTATGTGTGTGTGTGTAGTTTTCTGTAAAATTATTTTTCTTTAATCTAAACATTAGGTAGTTTAGTTGATTGCTTTTTGTTCTCATCACAATAATGCAAGCATCAGAATTGTCAGTAACTTTTAAGAATATTTTTGATGCATTTATTGACACCCAGAGAAGGTTCTTGGAATAAGTAATATGTAGACTGCTTTCAAGAACTATTTATGAATAGAATCTATAATCCATTCCCAAAACCAAAGCATTTGGATTTTTTTATAGATGAAGTAAAATTATTGTGAATTAAATAAAGTGGAAATATAATTATCATTAGCTTTAATGTCACTGACTTCATAAAGGCATTTGAAAGATAGACATACAAGATTACCTACATTTTACATATAAATTATTTCTGTCTAATATATTCTTTTCATCTTCAAAATTTAAATTTCAATTCACAAGGCTGGGGTTGTGGCTCAGTGGTAGAGTGCTCGCCTAGCATGCACAAGGCACTGGGTTTGATACTCAGCATCACATAAAATGTAAAATAAAGATATTGTGTCCAACTAAAACTTAAGGTTAATACTTTTAAAAAATTTTTCAATTCACAAATAATAGTTGAACATAGGGCACAATTTGATTTTTGATACATACATACATACTGAGATAAGTAAAGTTAATTACCCCTATTTTACAATTTATATATTGAGACAAATAATTTGTTATTTTTCAATGGTAGTGCATCATTGATTAATAGATTCTGGGACCCAGAATTTTGTGGCTAAATAATACTTGTTACTATGAATTTAAAAGTGATTTAGTCTATTTTTTGTCCACATATACACAGTAAATTTCATCATTTGTTTATCTTAGTACTCAGTCTTATTTTATATGGCAGAAAACACATATGAGTCCCCATGTTCTGTGTCTCCTTCTCTAGAAAGGTAACTGGTAAATACAGCACACTCTTTTAAGAAAACAAAGTAACAACTAACAGTAATGATGTATGTTATGGTTTGAATGTGTGAAGTGCTCAAAAGTTCTTATGTTAATGCATGAGGCAAAATGATTAGATCACAAGATCAAAATGGTACCCTGATCAGAGGATTAATCCATTTGATGAATTACTTATCTGAATGGATTACCAGGTGGTAACTTAGGCAGTTGGGGTGTCGCTGAGGGAATTGGGTCACGGGTATGTTTTCCCTGGCTCCCCCTGCTCTCGGTCTGCTTCTTGGCTACCATGAGCTGAGTAGCTTTCCTCTGCCATGCCCTTGTTTCATGATGTTCCAAGTCACTCTGGGCCCAGAGCAATGTTGTTGGCCAATCATGGACTGAAACTCTGAAACTGAGATTCCCAAATAAACTTTCCTCCTGTAAGTTGTTTTTGTCAGGTATATTGATCAAAATGTCAAGAAAAGGTGATTGATATAATGCACAATATAACAAAGTCAGTATAGTCTCAAATCATCATAATATCTTCAATGAAAGCATAAAATATTTAAATTATCTTTCCTAAGGAAGGAAAAGTAGTAGTGAAAAAGTTATTTAAATGCAGTACTATAGTATTGTAATATTGCCTAGCAAATTGAAAGGATGGTTATTTTCCCCCCACATTGAGTATAGGGTATGTATATTCGGCACAGAAACTGCTAAAATTTCAATATTTTAGTATCTGCTATGTTTTACAACCTGTTTTCAAAGATTGAGCAGTGTAGCCATCTCTCTAAAGAAAAAGAAATAATTATATGCTACTCTGTATTAATTATATACTACAGCTCTCCTTAACTAAAATAATTAATTAAAGACTACATAAAAAAAAAAAAAAAAAAAAAAAACATTGTAGCTGGGCATGGTGGAGCATGTCTAGAATCCCAGAACTCAGGAGGCTGTGGCAGAAAGATCTCAAGTTTCAGGCTAGCCTGGGAAACTTTGCAAGACCCTGTCTCAAAACAAACAAATGGGGCTGAAGATGTAGATCAGAAGTAAAGTGCTCTGTGGTTCAATCCCCAGTACCAAAACAAACAAATAAAAAAAAAAGAATATTTGCCAAGGGATATTTGATACTAAACTATGGAATCAGAGACTGAAATCTATTAGTGTCCTACAAAACAGGGTCATAATTGTCCTTCAATAAGTGATTACATTATATTTTTCACTAGCCTTCTATTTTTGTAGAATTAGTAAATTCACAGTTTTATCATGAATTTGATTTAAAAGAAGACTGGAATAACTAATAAATCAGTATTTTTTTAAAGCTTTAAAATTTGATTATAGTTCCAATTTTCTGCAGAAAACAAAACCTCTCACTGTGTATTATTTACTCATTTCCATCCAAAGACCTTTGATTAGAATAATTTTTCAAATATAAACAGTTAGTAACAGACCATTTATTTACTGAATTTCATAGCAGAGAGCCAGCTGTCTGCATCTCCTTCACTTGACTACTCTTAAGCTAGAATTTTCTCATAACATGCCACCATTTAAAAATGTTCAGCTAAACATGACAATCTTCATAGACTAGTTATTAGTAAGGTTATTTTCTATGAACTTTCCAAGAGTAAATAAGCTCAATCTAAGAAAATTATTAATACCTGGGTATGATTTGACTCAATTTATATATTGCCCTCAAATATTTTTTATCACTCAAAGAATTTAGTTTGTTGTGGAAAAGGCCTCTTTTTAATAAACTTTAAAATTATGTTCTACTGACTTGCAAATGGGAGGTCAGGACTAATTGAGACAATCCCTTAAAACCCTGACACCTTTATCCCTGTACTGAGATTCTGTGCTCTGTATGGTCTGATACTTGGCTTTCCCGTATTGTCTTAGGAGGTTAGGAAGATGAATGCTCATTGCTTTTAATCCTCATCATGATTTATGAGCCTCTTGGTATCCTTTCCCTAGAGCAGCTACAACTGTGTGGCTGTTCTGCCTGCTGCTTAAATTACACAGACATCTGCAAAGTAAATTATGGATTGTTGTCCCGTAGACCATAACCAAGCATTCTCTTCATCTCTCTTGCAGTATTTTTTATTTTAATAAAACAAAGAGCTTGTATGCAGTTACTTGCTTATGTACTGAGGAAATTCTAAGTTAACCTGAATGATAGCACTGTCCCAGGTCATGACCTGTCACATAGTATCAAAACAGCATGACATAAAAGCAGGGTAATGTCAAAGATTTATGAAACAAACAACAAATTTCTCCTTTATAAGAGCCACAGAAACAGAATGACTTTTAAACTTAATTGAATATATGTTCCATGGAATTAAACAATCTTATTTTCTGTGGAAGATTTAATAGCATCTTGTGACCTATGATTCTTTAAAATTAAAAATAAAACAAAATAAACAAAGAAATACAAATTAAATAAAGGCAAATTCATGAAAGATTGGATAGCATTTTTAGATTTTTTTTTTCCTGCTTATATTGCCTGTAGTAAACTTGTTTAATAACCCTGGAGTTTTGCAGCCACTGTGAGGAACTGGAACATCTATTTTTTTTAATAAAAAGTCTGACAGAGTCTAAGTGGAAGTAGTCAACTGCTCCTGTATTTTCCTTTCTTTCCCATCCTTGTTATTCTAAGTGGATGATGAATCATAGTTCCGAATGACAAGTCCATTGTGAAATTCTAATAGGCATGTCTCAAGTTATTAACCTTTGACAATTGCCAAAATTAGAAGTATCCCCACATTTATTTTCTTCAGATGTGCTAATTACAAGCCAAACAATATCTCCTCAGGGAGAAATGGCACTAACAAAATGTACAAGATGATTTCTACTTGTGGTTTACAAAGTACATTTTTTCAAAAGACAGATGGCTCTGCAATTTTTTTTTTTGAACCCTATTGTCAACTCAGCAGGGTGCTATGATCACTAAAACCATAAATGCTCAAATCCACCCCTGGCTGAGCAGCTCAGCCATTCCCTCTGTGTTTCCATCAGTTTCAGTTTCACCTCATCACTGTTGAGATTTGGTGTTCACTGAGGGTCAAGACCTGGTATTCACACCAATGCCCTGAAGACTTGAGTTTTAAAAGACATATCCTTTATCTGTGTGCATGTGTCAGCCAACAGCTCATTTCCAAAACTTTCCTTAGGCTGATACCCTTCGTCTCATCTTCAACATGCAATATCCATGAATCCTGAAGAATTCTATTCACTTAAAACACTATACTCTCTAAATGTATCTCTAGACAAATAAATGTCTTAAATACAAATTGCATACACATACTTTTCTCAAATATTTTACTGAATAGAATAATGAAACTACATTATTAATTAATAAAATTAATTTGTGCTCTCAAAATATCAGAAACAGGTGATCTCCCAATACTTTGGAAACAATTATCCTCTTAAATACACACATGCAGGAACAGACAGGTACACACACCTGTTCAGATTGGTTTTCTACATTCAAAAGGAAACAAGAGCAACAAAACATGATTCCACAGCACAAACCACATAAAACCCACAGGTCAGACATTTTAAAACTTCATTCAAGTTTCTTCATTACCTAGGCCTACTCTTGTAGATTTATTTGCCAAATAGTCTCATATTTGACTCACATTTCATTTCCTACCTCTTCAAAGCCTTTAAAATTCACCAATCATAAAATAATAGTAAAAATCTTCATGACTTATATGTCTATATCCTCTTTTATATGCATTTTTCTCCATTTCTCTTTACAGTTCAGCCAAAATCCTCTTGTCTTTGTTTTCCTACCCATTTCAACCATTACAGGCAGAAAAAAATGCTGACCTTATAGTTATTTTTTTGTATTATTGCAAAAAAAGGCATATTCTATAATTTATCAAAGACTGCTATTTGACCACAAAAAAGGTTATGGTTTCATTTCCTTTATTGTATGATACACAATCAATTAATACCTACCAGGGAATCATGAATATACCTGAGAAGTGGGTAAAACAAGCAGCAAATTTTGTAAAATGTTAATAGAAGAACATTCCCTTCTATCATTGTTCAAGAAATAATTTGTGAAATTGGTGGTGGGATTGTAAATGGGCCCCAGGGAGTTTTTCTTTTCAAAATTAAATTAGAGAAAAGACAATGAATTTCATTAAAAAAAAAAAACTTTAAAGCTATTTGATTATACATATGAATCTTCACTGTTATCCAATGTCACTCTATTTTATTATGACATTCCAGTGACATTATTTTTCAGATCTATTTTCATGTATGAAGTTTGTTCCTTATATTAAAAGGAAAAAAAGAAACAGTAAATTATTGTCTCATAATGTCTTCTGTTTTAATATGAATTGTATTATAGGTGAAAAGGTGTGAACATACTAATTTCTTTACATTTATTATGTTTAAATCATTCTACATCAAATATTTATTTATGTCTTTTATTTATTTTTAACTTTAGTTTTAGCACAGGAAGAACCAAAGGAGAGTTGAGAAAAGTGTTCTCCTGCTCTTATATTTGGACCTTTAGATGATTTAATGCTTTATAAAGCTTCAGAAGAAGAGTTGCATTCATCATTAGAATGAGGCAGAGGCATTGTTAAATAATAATAAATTAGAACCCTTTGAAATTAATTAATTTATTAATTTATTTATTTTATAAAGGAGAGAGACAGAGAGAACGAGACAGCGAGAATCTTTTTTTTTTTTTTTTTTTTTTGTAGATGGACACAACACAATACCTTTTATTTTTATGTGTCTCTGAGAATCGAACCCCAGGTTCCACCATGCTAGGCGAGCGCTCTACCACCAAGCCACAATCCCAGCACAAAATTAATTTATTATTCATGGTTGTACCACACATAATATTTAGGTTGCTATAATCATGGGCTGTACGAGAAAAACAAGTTTCCCATTATAGGAAATAAATTAGAATTATTAATCTCTCTTATTCTGTGTGTGTGTGTGTGTGTGTGTGTGTGTGTAATCTGTAATAAAACCCTCACTCTAAAGCTATTAAAGTGCAAATATGTTAAAAATGATTCAATTTTTCTGTAATTCAAGGATTTGGCAACATCAAGATTGAAAATTTTAAATATTAATGAAAACAAATTGATGGTCAAAAAAGATGAGCACAGGTGATAGATACTGTAATATTTGAGATACCAAAAGGTTGATTACATCTTCTAATCTTGAAAATTTATCTAAATTTTGTGTTTGTTTAGGCACTTGAGATTTGTTGATATAAAATAAATATGTATTTTGTATTTAATGAATAGGGACAGAAACCGGGTTTAAACAAATATCACAGTAAGATTTAGAAGACATATTAGTTTATACATGCTGGCCTTATCTTCTTAACCTTTTCTTTTTGAGTTGTTAAATTAATGACTGATTCTAATCAATTACTGATTGGGAACTGTGAATATCAAGGTTATTTTGAACGACATCCTAAGAATAGACTCTAGTATATCCAGATGGGGAGTGTTAGTATTGCTCTTTATTGTGTCCATGTGGATTAACTGTAAGAGTTAAATATCAGAGTTTAGATCCTTGCCTTTAGCAAAGGAAAAGAAGCTTACAATTGTCATCAAAAGAAACAATTGCATAGTATGAGCCATATTAATATTTATAAAGGCAAGAAAATTTGTGACTTTGAATCTGTTTTCTGAATGAGAGCTTCATATGATGTTTGCCTTTGAAATGAGACACATCCAATTTAACAAATGTAATATCTACTAATTATGAAAGAGTAGTCAAAGTACCATGGAAACAGAATATAAAAGAGTAAAATTAGTTTATGGTTTTTAAGAGGCAAATAACTATTAGGTCTTCTCATATCTGCATACAAATAAAGAGCATGATAAAAATACAATATGGGATTAAAACATAGACTCCTTGATAAAGAAAGATTACTAAAGTTTCATAATTTTGTAGTGTTTTTGTCAACCATCTATAGTATAATCAATATTTTACTATTTCAATTTATGCTAAAATATGTTTAAAGAAATCTTAAATATAATGTAAAATTTGAAGTATTTATTAAGAGCTTAAAATCACACATTTTGATAAGATTTAATTGCAACCTACCTTTAAAACAGCTTGCATCCTTTAAAAGTCCAAACTGCTACTCTATTCCAATTTGACTATGTTCCCCAGTAGAGCCAGTCAGTCAAGTAACAAAGCTAGAAAAAAAAAAAAAGCCATATACAAAAATTTGAATTTTAACTATTTGTGATATTTATTTTTGAGTACATTTTACATTTGAGTACATTTTTAAAATTTGCCAAGACAATAAAGAGAGTTCTTGTGTATCCCCACTCAACTTACATTATTATTAATATCTTGTACAACAAGGGTACATTTCTTACTACTTTAAAAACATTGCAGTAGATAGATCTAAATGAGCAAATATTGATGCATTATTTCTCTAATTTCTCTCCTAATGTCCTTCTTCTGTTCAAGAGTTCCATATTGCCTTTAGTAATTATGTTTCCTTAGTCTCTTAAGCTCCTTTGCATAGTTTATTAAGACTTCTTTTGTTTTGATCACCATAACAATTTTGAAAAGTAATGGTCACACATTAATAGAATGTCCCTCAATGGAATTTGCCTAAAGCATTTCTCATGATTAGGATTGTGTTCTCCCTTTTCATGCCATACCCTTTAGAAGGAAGCCCATAATAAAAACTTCATAACATATTCATTCAGGAGATTCAAAACAAAAACCACAACATCATTTTTCAGGCAGTTAATGAGACAAAATAAATGTTGAATGATATATCAGATATTATCAATAATTGAAAATGGAATAATTGAAACTGACATATATTATTAAAAGTGAACTTGGATACTACAGATGTCAAGAATCATTTGGCTGTATCTAGTAAATGTGAAGATGCAGGTAAGTTATGCCCCAGCAATTCCACCTCTATGAGTACATCTAGACAAAATCTTGTACATGTGCACAGGAGGTATGCATAAGGATAGTTAGTGCAGTTTTGCTCAAAATCCTATACAAATGATATTTTTGAAAAGTATTTTATATGGCAAATGAAATGCAATTAATGCTACTTATTTCAACCATTAAATTTATGAAAATAGTTTTACTCATAAATTGTTATAAAATATTTTAAATATGCTTAATGTATGTGCTTGTGTATATTCAGATATATGCATAGGGTTTACACATGGTTAGTGTGTATGAAGCTGAAGAAGTCAGTCAGGGTTTGGCTACCTACTTGGTAATAACAAGTAAGAATACCATACCAGACTTATGAATAATCACAAAACCCGATCAATATTACCAAGATGAGTTACACATACCTAAATATTCAAAATACAGTGGGTCACCACTTTGAAATTTAGTAAAGGAAGACAACACTAGGATCACGTGTCAGTCAGCCTTTCATTGCTCTGACCAAAATATGTGACAAAATGATTTAGAAGTTTATTTTTGGCTCATGGTTTCAGAAAGTTCAGTCAATGTTGGGCTGATTCCATTGCTCTTGGTCTGAAGTGAGGCAAACCAACATGGTTGAGGGCATAACATAGGAAAGCTACTCAACTCATGCAATTCAGATAGGTGTGTGGTGTGTGTGTGTGTGTGTGTGTGTGTGTGAGAGAGAGAGAGAGAGAGAGAGAGAGAGAATATGAATATGAATATGAAGGAACCTGGAGAAAAGACAAACCCTAAGACATACTTGCAGTGACCAACTTCCTCTAACAAGGTCCCAGTCAGGTATAAATCCATCAAATGGATTAATCCACTTAGGAGGATAGAACCCTCATGATTCAGTCATTGCCAAGAAATCCCACCTCTGAACCTTTCTGCATTGGAAACCATACTTTCAGTATATGAGCCTTTGGGGGGAATGTCCAAATTCAAGACAAAATAGATCAGAAAAAAAATGAAGTTAAGGCTCTTAGTTTACAAAGTGATAAGTGCAGACTCTTATTTTATTTTATTTGTTCAGAAAAGAGGACATATTAAAGAATTCTATATACCTGTTTTGTGTTCTTCTCTCTGGTTCTGGTGTAACAATAATCTCTTTGTAATTAGCTAACCTGCTTCACTGTTTGAATGGCTATTTTTTTTTAGTCATTTTTTTTAACCTCTGGAATAAAAAAAATCTGACAAAAACTATTTTAGAGGACGAAAAGTTTATTTGGCACTCATGATTCCAGATGTCTCAGTCCACTGATGGCCAACTCCATTGCTCTGTGCTGGAGGTGAGACAGAAGGGTATGGTAGAGGAAGGTAGTTCAGAACATTGCACCAGGAAGCAGAGAGAGAGAGTTCCACTCACCAGAATCAGAGGCAAAGTATAAATCCCAAAATCAGTTCCCAGAGACCTATCTCCTCCAGCCACACCCTACATGTCTTCAGTTACCACCCACTTAATCCCTATCAAGAGATTAATCCACTGGTTGGGTCACACCTCTAATCATCTAATCATTTCTCCTCTGAACCTACTTGAGTTGTTTCACACATGAGCTTTTGGGGTCATCTTATATCTAAACTATAAAATTGACAAAGAAGAACAAATGGCACCTGAAAAACATAAGCTTAGGGAAGTGTCATGAGCACAGGTAGTAGTTGTGCTTAAACAAGGCTCAGAATACTCATTCAAAGAACCATTTTAGCTTATGTTAGAAAATCCAGAACTAATTTTCTCTGAGTATAAGTAGTTATGAAAAGTATGGTTAGAGAAATCCTTGCAAAAATTTGCAAGTTGGGCATGGACACATATTTTGTTTCCAGTGCCCCTACCATAATGAAAGGATTTGCAAAAGAGGTTAAGCCTGCCCTAGTAATGAAAAGTACAGAAATGTAAATAAATGAGACCAGAGACAAATGTCTGACAAATATGTTGTTGATTTCAATAATTGCAAGAATTAACTATTACAAAATAAAATAGATAGGAAGCTTTCTGTAAAACTCCATTGATACTTCCTCAAATAAAGGATAGAGAAACTAATGTACATCTATTTAGGAATGCACTAGAATCCCTTTAAAGGAAAAAAAAGAAAGAGAGAGAGAGAGAGAGAGAGAGAGAGAGATTGAAAGACAAACAAACCCTGAGAGGTACACCAACAACCATAAGAAAATCAAATGGTGTATACAGGTAGTCAAGTATTACTACTGGGGAAGCAGGCCAACCAGACAGAAGACAGTGTGAAAAACTGGTCACTAACTACTGATGGTTTCCCCCCATTTTTCCCAACAAGAATTCTCCTGACATTTAAACTCCACTTTCATTGGATAATTACAATATGTTGAAAACCTTAATGACCAGATTGCTTATTTCACAACCAACAACATATGAGTATCACCCATGTACCATGATTTGACATCTCTGTATTGGAAACATAATGAGTGACTGGGGAAAGAAGCTGCCATTTGTAAGGATGTCACATAGTACTTTAAATGAATAAGACATCAAGAATAAAAAAATGTGTTAATGAAATAAAGATTCACTTTACAGTGGCATGAGTTTTTCCCATAATAAAATTGAAGAGATTTTGCCTCAAATATAAATGGGAAGTTGTTAAACAAGGGAATGATAAAAAAAAATGTCTGTCTATATCAGGTCAATTGGTAATATACTGTAATTAACATAATATTAGAAGTCCCTATAAAGAAGAGGACTAGAAAACAAGTGCAGGGGGAGAGTAACGTGTACATGTGTTTCTTGACCATTTATTAAGCTGACACTATTCAAACATGATTGGATAAAACTGAAGAAATAACTGGGTGTCAAGAAGGCTATACCCTGAGGGGGCGGGGGGGGGGCGGCTTTCCTAAATTAGAAATCAAGAAATTTATTTTTGCTTATAGAGATTTTTAAAAATACAATTAAAAATTTTTTCAAAGTATATATAGTCACTTGCCCTCTTTTGAGTTGGAGGGATATTACATTTTTCTTTTCATTCA
This sequence comes from Callospermophilus lateralis, assembly GCF_048772815.1. Taxonomy (NCBI): domain Eukaryota; kingdom Metazoa; phylum Chordata; class Mammalia; order Rodentia; family Sciuridae; genus Callospermophilus; species Callospermophilus lateralis. Next base: position 135,366,918 of record NC_135309.1, read on the forward strand.
GAATTAATTCTTATATCAAGAATTAAATTTAGGGTTGGGGTTGTGGTTCAGCAGTAGAGTGCTCACCTGGTGCAATGAGTCGCTGGGTTTGATCCTCAGCACTACATAAAAATAAATAAATAAAAATAATGGCATTGTGTACAACTAAAAAAGAAATAAATATTAAAAAATAATTATATTTAAGGTATATTGGGGTGTGTAATACCTTTTATATGAAAATAATGTTCCATGTATAAAAGAAGTCAAAACCTATACAACAAAAATACTTTCAATTTAGAGTTTCAATAAATAGGATGATATCTCATATAAATTCATAAGGTACAATGAATCCTCATTATATTTCAGTCTAATATGATGATAAGAATAAAAAATGAAGATAATAAGAAGGAAGATAAGATTGCTTGAATTTATAATTGTATATTTCTTTGAAAACTCCACAGTATCATCCAAAAGAGATTTATAAGTAGTAAGATATTTTAGAAAGATTCTAAACTGTATTGAGCTAATTGCATTTCAATAGACCTAAAACAACAGTTAAAAGTGCCATTTTATAATTATTTGCTTCATTAATATTCATTAAATATATCTAAAAATTAACAAAAAAAGGTGTAAAATTTTTACTGAGGCAAGTGTAAAACTTGATTAGTAACTATCGAATGCGTGGAGAGAGATATTTTGTTCACTGATTCTGACTTAAGAATTCATCAATTCAAAGAATTCCATGCAGAAAAAATAGACTTTTTCCATGAGACATGTAAAGTTGAATGAAAATTATATGAAATAAATATTAGAATAACTAAGACTTTAATAAAGAAGTTAAATGGGGGCAGACTTGACTTACTCAATATTATGAGTTAAAAATTATATTAATTAAAAGAAAAGAAATAATGATAGATGAAAGATAAGAGAGAACCTTGAAACACCCATACACAAATTCAAGGAAAAAAAAAACAAAAAAACAGATAATAGGGCTGATGTAAAAATCGACCTGGAAACCATATACTATTTAGTAAGCATTACCAAGAAACTTCACTAACTTTATTTAAAAATTATAATATCCCTACCTCACTTCATATGCTGAAGTCAATTCTAGGTAGATTAAGTAATTAAACGTGAAAGTTCAAACTATAAAAATGTTTCATATAAAATACAATCAAATATATTTACCTGGGGTGGAAAATACTATAACTATAAAATTACAAAAAATAAAAAACTTTTTCATACAAAGAGAAGATGATAAATTCCTATAATGCAGTTAGATAAATGATAATTACCCAGGTTTTCTGAAATGATTCTCCAATATAATTTAGAAAAGACGAACAAGCTAAAATACAAAGTTGTGAATTGCAGTGTCTTAAGAACAAAAGTTCAGAGTCGCCGGGCGCCTGCAAGGCAGGCAGACCTGCGACCCACCAGCAGAACAGGCCCAGCAATCCGCAGAGCAGCAGAGCCACCCCCTGGGCCTGCAAGGTAGGCGGACCTGCAACACAACAGCAGGTCAGGCCCAGCAACCCGCGGAGGGGCACAGCTGCCCCACGCGCCTGCAAGGTAGGCGGAACCATGACCACCAACAGAACAGGCCCAGCGGCCCGCCAGATACATCGCCCCGGTTGGGGGAAGGGCAGAGCCACCGCGGGCCTGCAAGGTAGGCAGACCTGCGACCCACCAGCAGAACAGGCCCAGCAACCAGCGGAGCGGCAAAGCCACCCCTCCTCCCCCCGCTCCTGCAAGGTAGACGGACCTGCAACCCACCAGCAGGTCAGGCCCAGAAACCCGCAGAGGGGCACAGCTGCCCCACGTGCCTGCAAGGTAAGCAGAACCGTGACCACTGACAGAACAGGCCCAGCGGCCCGACAGACACATCGCCCCAGTTAGGGGAGGGGCAGAGCCTCCAGGCTCCTGCAAGGTAGGAGGACCTGCGACCCACCAGCAGAACAGGATCACCAACCCGAGGAGCGGCAGAGCCACCCCCCCGCCCCCCCCCGCACCTGCAAGGTAGGCGGACCTGCGACCCACCGGCAGGTCAGGCCCAGAAACCCGCGGAGGGGCACAGCTGCCCCACGCGCTTGCAAGGTAGGCGGAACCGTGACCACAGACAGAACAGGCCCAGCAACCCGCCAGACACATCGCCACAGTTAGAGGAGGGGCAGAGCCGCCAGGCGCCTTCAAGGTAGGCAGACCTGAGACCCACCAGCAGAACAGGCCCAGAAACCCATGGAGGGGCAGAGCTGCCCCACGCGCCTGCAAGGTAGGCGGAACCATGACCACCAACAGAACAGGCCCAGCGGCCCGCCAGATACATCGCCCCGGTTGGGGGAAGGGCAGAGCCACCGCGGGCCTGCAAGGTAGGCAGACCTGCGACCCACCAGCAGAACAGGCCCAGCAACCAGCAGAGCGGCAGAGCCACCCCTCCTCCCCCCGCTCCTGCAAGGTAGACGGACCTGCAACCCACCAGCAGGTCAGGCCCAGAAACCCGCAGAGGGGCACAGCTGCCCCACGTGCCTGCAAGGTAAGCAGAACCGTGACCACTGACAGAACAGGCCCAGCGGCCCGACAGACACATCGCCCCAGTTAGGGGAGGGGCAGAGCCTCCAGGCTCCTGCAAGGTAGGAGGACCTGCGACCCACCAGCAGAACAGGATCACCAACCCGAGGAGCGGCAGAGCCACCCCCCCGCCCCCCCCGCACCTGCAAGGTAGGCGGACCTGCGACCCACCGGCAGGTCAGGCCCAGAAACCCGCGGAGGGGCACAGCTGCCCCACGCGCTTGCAAGGTAGGCGGAACCGTGACCACAGACAGAACAGGCCCAGCAACCCGCCAGACACATCGCCACGGTTAGAGGAGGGGCAGAGCCGCCGGGCGCCTGCAAGGTAGGCGGACCTGTGACCCACCGCAGCTCAGGCCCAGCAACCCACGGAGGGGCAGAGCTGCCCCACGCGCCTGCAAGGTAGGTGGACCTGAGACCCACCGGCAGGTCAGGCCCAGCAACACACGGAGGGGCACAGCTTCCCCCTGCGCCTGCAAGGTAGGTGGACCTACGACCCACCGGCAGAACAGGCCCAGTGAACCGCCATCGCCCCGGTTGGGGGAGGGGCAGAGTCGTCACCAGCGCCTGCTAGGTAGACAGACCTGCAATCAACAGACAGAACAGGCCTAGCGGCCTGCCGGCGTGGTAGGCACATTGCCCCAATTGGAGGAGGGGCAGAGCCACCGTCAAAGCCTGCGAGGGAGACTTTGCAACTATACAAGATAAATATATAGGGGGAAAAATCAATAACACAACATTTTCACCAAGCAGTAAAAAACGCAAACAGTATGAAAAGACAAGGAAAGAAAGGACCACAAGCAATGCAGGTCAACTCAATGTTAGAAGAGGTACTATCTGCAGCAGATGGAATGTCAGATAAAGAATTTAGGATATACATGCTTCAGATGATCTGGAGTCTCAAGGAAGACATTAGACAGCAAAATCAGACAATGAAAGACCACTTTGATCACTTTGACAATGAATTACATAAACAAATCCAAGAAGCAAAAGATCAATCATACAGGGAGATAGAGGTTATAAAAAACAAACAAACAGAAATCCTAGAAATGCAGGAAGCAATAAACCAACTTAAAAACTCAATTGAGAATACTGCCAGCAGAGTAGAACACTTAGAAGATAGAACATCAGACAATGAAGACAAAGTATTTCAACTTGAAAAGAACATAGACAGCTCAGCAAGACTGTTAAGAATCCATGAGCAGAACATCCAAGAAATATGGGATAACATAAAGAGACCAAACTTAAGAGTCATTGGGATGCAGGAAGGTGTAGAGGTCAAAACCAAAGGAATGAGCAATCTATTCAATGAAATAATACGAGAAAACTTCCCAGACTTGAAGAATGAGACAGAATTCCAAATCCTAGAAGCCTACAGGATGCCGAATGTGCAAAATCATAAGAGATCCACACCTAGACACATTATAATGAAGATGCCCAACATACAGAATAAGGAGAGAATTTTAAAAGCTACAAGAGAAAGGAAGCAGATTACATTTAGGGGTAAACCAATCAGGATAACAGCTGATCTTTCAACACAGACTCTGAAAGCAAGAAGATCCTGGAATAACATATTTCAAACACTGAAAGAAAATGGGTTCCAACCAAGAATTGTGTATCCAGCGAAATTAAGCGTCAGGATGGAAGATGAAATTAAAACCTTCCACGATAAACAAAAGTTAAAAGAATTTGCAGCTAGAAAACCATCTCTTCAAAACATCCTTGGCAAAATATTACAGGGAGAGGAAATGGAAAATATCAATGAAAACCAACAGCAGGAGGTAGTACAGTAAAGTGGGGGGGATAATCAAAGAGGAAAACAAACCATGTTTAGTAACATAAATAAACAAATATGGCTGGAAGAACAACCCATATCTCAATAATAACCCTAAATGTTAATGGCTTAAACTCACCAATTAAGAGACACAGGCTAGTAGAATGGATCACAAAACAAGACCCAACAATATGCTGCCTTCAGGAGACGCATTTGATAGAAAAAGACATACATAGACTGAAGGTGAAAGGTTGGGAAAAATCATATTACTCATATGGACTTCGGAAACAAGCAGGAGTGTCCATACTCATATCAAATAAAATAGATTTCAAGCCAAAGTTAATCAAAAGGGATAAAGAGGGACACTACATACTGCTCAAGGGAACCATACACCAACAAGACATAACAATCATAAATATATATGCCCCAAACAATGGTGCAGCTAAGTTCATCAAACAAACTCTTCTCAAGTTCAAGAGTCTAATAGACCACCATACAATAATCATGGGAGACTTCAACACACCTCTCTCACCACTGGGCAGATCTTCCAAACAAAAGTTGAATAAGGAAACTATAGAACTCAATAACATAATTAATAACCTAGACTTAATTGACATATATAGAATATTGAATATATAGAATATACCACCCAACATCAAGCATAAAAATAGGAAAAGAAGATCTCAAATTATCTCTATTTGCAGAATACATCATTCTATACCTAGCAGACCCAAAAGGGTCTACAAAGAAACTATTAGAGCTAATAAATGAATTCAGCAAAGTGGCAGGATATAAAATCAACACGCATAAATCAAAGGCATTCCTGTATATCAGCGACAAATCCTCTGAAATGGAAATGAGGACAACCACTCCATTCACAATATCCTCAAAAACTAAATAAATAAATAAAATACTTGGGAATCAACCTAACAAAAGAGATGAAAGACTTATACAATGAAAACTACAGAACCCTAAAGAGAGAAATAGAAGAAGATCTTAGAAGATGGAAAAATATACCCTGTTCATGGATAGGTAGAACTAACATCATCAAAATGGCGATATTACCAAAAGTTCTCTATAGGTTTAATGCAATGCCAATCAAAATCCCAACGGCATTTCTTGTAGAAATAGAGAAAGCAATCATGAAATTCATTTGGAAAAATAAAAGACCCAGAATAGCAAAAACAATGCTAAGCAGGAAGTGTGAATCAGGCGGTATAGCGATACCAGACTTCAAACGATACTACAGAGCAATAGTAACAAAAACAGCATGGTACTGGTACCAAAACAGGCAGGTGGACCAATGGTACAGAATAGAGGACACAGAAACCAATCCACAAAATTACAACTGTCTTATATTTGATAAAGGGGCTAAAAGCATGCAATGGAGGAAGGATAGCTCTTCAACAAATGGTGCTGGGAAAACTGGAAATTCATATGCAACAAAAGAAAACTGAATCCCTTTCTCTCGCCATGCACAAAAGTTAACTCAAAGTGGATCAAGGAACTTGATATCAAATCAGAGACACGGCATCTGATAGAAGAAAAAGTTGGCTACGATCTACATACTGTGGGGTCGGGCTCCAAATTCCTCAACAGGACACCCATAGCATAAGAGTTAATAACTAGAATCAACAAATGGAACTCTCTCAAACTAAAAAGTTTTTTCTCAGCAAAAGAAACAATAAGAGAGGTAAATAGGGAGCCTACATCCTGGGAACAAATCTTTACTCCTCACACTTGAGACAGAGCCCTAATATCAAGAATATACAAAGAACTCAAAAAATTAGACAATAAGATAACAAATAACCCAATCAACAAATGGGCCAAGGACCTGAACAGACATTTCTCAGAGGAGGACATACAATCAATCAACAAGTATATGAAAAAATGCTCACCATCTCTAGCAGTCAGAGAAATGCAAATCAAAACCACCCTAAGATACCATCTCACTCCAGTCAGATTGACAGCCATTATGAAGTCAAACAACAACAAGTGCTGGCGAGGATGTGGGGAAAAGGGTTCACTTGTACATTGCTGGTGGGACTGCAAATTGCTGTGGCCAATTTGGAAAGCAGTATGGAGATTTCTTGGAAAGCTGGGAATGGAACCACCATTTGACCCAGCTATTCCCCTTCTCGGTCTATTCCCTAAAGACCTAAAAAGAGCATACTACAGGGACACTGCTACATCCATGTTCATAGCAGCACAATTCACAATAGCAAGACTGTGGAACCAACCTAGATGCCCTTCAATAGACGAATGGATTAAAAAAAAAAAATGTGGCATTTATACACAATGGAGTATTACACTGCATTAAAAAATGACAAAATCATAGAATTTGCAGGGAAATGGATGGCATTAGAGCAGATTATGCTAAGTGAAGCTAGCCAATCCCTTAAAAACAAATGCCAAATGTCTTCTTTGATATAAGGAGAGTAACTAAGAACAGAGTAGGGACGAAGAGCATGAGAAGAAGATTAACATTAAACAGGGATGAGAGTTGGGAGGGAAAGGGAGAGAGAAGGAAAATTGCATGGAAATGGAAAGAGACCCTCAGGGGTATACAAAATTACATACAAAGTGAGGGGAAAGGGAAAAAAAATATAAGGGGGAGAAAGGAATTACAGTAGAGGGGGTAGAGAGAGAATAGGGGAGGGGAGAGGGGAGGGGGGATACTAGAGGATAGGAAAGGCAGCAGAATACAACAGACACTAGTATGGCAATATGTAAATCAATGGATGTGTAACTGATGTGATCCTGCAATCTGTATACGGGGTAAAAATGGGAGTTCATATCCCACTTGAATCAAAGTGTGAAATATGATATATCAAGAACTATGTAATGTTTTGAACAACCAAAAATAAAAATTTTTAAAAAAAAAGAACAAAAGTTCATGTGCGTCATAAAATCTGTGTAGTCATTCCCAAATTATTACTAAATAGTTAAAGCACATTAAAAAGAGTGAGATAAAATGTACACCAACTAATTTGGCCAAATAAAATATCAAAATTACCAGCATTAAGAATGTGAGAAAAATTTTGAATATTCATATAATACTGGAAAAAATATAAAGTGTTATGACCTCTCCTACAAATAATTTATCACTACTATTCATAGATACAGACAATAATACAGCCTGATTCATAAGAATAGACAATTGGTATTAAACAAGTAAACAAGTTAAAAAGCAAATAGAAGTCAATTGAGCATCAAAAAAGAAAATATTTAGAAAAAAAAACTAAGGAAAAATAATTTTAATTACAAATTTTAAAATAATCTAAATATTGTTTCTGAAAAAAAGAGAAAAATAGCTAGTCTATCAAAAAATTTAGGAAGATATATATAATAATATAAAAAGTATATTTTTTCTCCCTTTTAATAAGAAGTTAATTGTTACATTCTAAGTCTTGGTATTGGTGATTAGAATATTTTACCTTTATTATGATATCTTCATAATATATTGTTAATTAAATTGAAATAGTGGCCTAGTCATGACATCAATTACAGAAAAAAAAAATTGAAAAGGGAAATAGGATATGGGTACTGCAATGAAAGCAAAATCTCAGAAACATGTTAAAAGGTAAATGGAAACCAGGCATGGTAGTACATTACCTATAATCCCAGCTACATGGGAGGCTGAGGTAGGACCACACCTTTGAAGCCAAACTCAGCAACTTAGTAAAACCTTGTCTCAAAATAATGTTCAAAAACAGCTGTTGATGGATTCAACAATAGAGTGCTTGCCTAGTATGTACAAGGCATTGGGGGTGAGGGGTGAATCCCTAGTACAATTTTTTAAAAAGACAAATTGACAAATCTCAGAAGAAAGCTGAGACCAATGCTGTGTATGAATGGGATTATAAAATGTTAATTTATGCTGTTTTCATTATTGAATTATGAGTAACTTTTATTTCTAATATAGAGAAATTATTTATGAGTTCAAGAATATATTGTGCATCTTATAATCAGATCTTTAGATCTAAAAAGTTATATGAATAAAAGATACAACCACAAAATACAAAATAATTTATAGACATTTGAAAATTTGAAAAAATACAAAAATTTTGGCGGATATTTGTTTAAATGCTTAAACATATGACATGATATTTATAATTCTAAATAATACTTAAATATCCTCTTATAATCAATATTTCTTTTGCATATTATATTTAAAACTTTGCTTTAGGACACTTTAAAATGTTGTGTTGAAAATCTACAGAACCAAATTTTACACTTATCCTTTTTTTTTAACAAAATCAAATTATATTTACTAGAAAATCTTTATGTTAATAGCAAAATTTAAAAGTAATTTTAAAGGAAAGCTAATATCATAAATCAGGAAGATGTAGAATGCTTGAACAAGGCAAATGATTTGGAGCTAACACATAAGGAAGAAAACATCACTAATAAAATTAAAGTCCCACTTTTAAGTTAGAAAATTAATCACAGAATTTTAACTCTATTACTGCTAACCTATCTATCCCTTAAAGCTTGTGTATGAAGAAACTTGAAGCTTGTATTAAGTATTTGGTGTTTTAACAGAAAATTAAAGTTTAAAAATCTAGGATATAGGCATCTGACATTTCATTTAAAAAGGTAAAAGCTCTGTGTCTTCTATTTTGATTACTTGTGGCTCTCAAAATATTAAGCTTTCTAATGTCATTATAAATGTATATATTCAAATGGGTAATCTACATTTCTATTTCAAGTTTTTAAGTTCTGATTTATTCAACTGTGTTTATGGAAGTGATATAGACATTAAAGGATCCTATATTTAGAATAATATTTAAATAGATATTGAACTGGAAGATATAGTTTTAGCACACTAGTTTTTTCATTGTATCTGACAAAAACAAAAACAAGGCCACAGATTAGATCTATATTTTTGTTGTTTCTTCATTTCCTATTTCCACTATTTATTCAATTTTCATTCACTAAATTATTGGTTCAGTGGTTAGGCACCCTGGGTTCAATCCCTGTTTAAAAAAAATTAAAATTAAAAAAATAAAAGGACTTAGTTGATGTTGCAGAAATACAATGTAATTATTTTGTGTGTGTGTGTGTATATATATACACATATGTATGTATATATATATATATATATATATATATATATATATATATATATATGTTAGAGTCTGTAAACAAGTCAGGATGGCGCCTGGCAAAATGCCAGAGGGAGTGGTTTGTGAAGTAATGCCAGAGAGCCAGTAAGTGTGAAGATTTCTTATTGGTTGACTGCTGTATCTAGTTTATGCTAATTAAGATAAGCTGTGTGGAATGTATAAATACCTCTGTTGTCTTACAATAAATGGCTTCCACTCCTGCTGTATCAATCTACACAAATTGTTCATCACCCCCCGGTTATTTTGCTGCAGCCAGACTGCGGCAATATATATATTCACCTCACATGTATACACACACACATATGTAAGGTGAACACATATAATGAAATATATGGTAACTACACATAAACTATACTTAAAAACCATACTTTCATTATAGGTACCCACAAGTATATTGCAATTGGTTTAGGTTAATTATTTATTATGCAGTTCTGATGTCTGTCTCTTAGATGCCTTGGCTCCATTGGATTATTTGAGGGATAAGCAAACAAGTTTGCTTTCATTATTTCTTCTTTTTCTCACCATATGATATTTTTTACTGAGAGTTCTTTATCTTGGTAGGAAGTGATAGAAAAAATGGTATGTTAACATAATAATATGCTTCTGACAATATAGAGCTCATTAAAATGAAAACCCTTATTGAAAGTGCATTTTATACACTTTAATCAATTTCAATTTTGAACTTTATCTATTTGCCAATTTATGTGCAATTAAATAAGGTAAGTATAATCATGGATGGAAATTAATGTTTTATTATATTGTTATTATCTTAGTAACAACACAATGATTACACTTTAAAATATATCATTTTGTTAGTTTCATGGGAATTCTGAAGTTTGACATAAAATGTTTACATTATGTTTTTTCAAAATGGAAAGCCAAATTAAAGGGGAGGAAAATTAAAATTTTGAACTCCTAAGTTAAGTAGAATAAGATGCCTCCAGAATGGGTTTTCTGCACAAAATAAAAGTCATTTGTATGATCAGTATCTAATCTGATGGTACCCAACCACATTGGCAAGAAATCATTGAGAAGAAGTTAATATTTATAGACCAATATTTCCTATTTGCTAGAATTATCAACAATTAACATAGTGTTTATTTAAAAGCATCAGAAAAGAATGTTACAGTGTTCCCGATATTAATTGCCTTATATACTTTGAGGTACTCTAGGTGTTACTTTTCCCTTTATGCAAATTACTTTGGGGTAATAAAGCAACCATACAAGGACAGAGATATCCTCCCCAGGTTACAGATTAGGAACCCAAATCTCAGCAAGTGCATCTAAATTGATCAAGTTCTCACTTATAGTAAATTAAATTGGAGCATCAAATATCAAATTTGAACCTGTCTCACTTCAATACTCAAGTTATTTATTTACTTTTTATCATACTTCACATGTATACCTTATGTGTTATTGCTCTCGTGTATTTAAGCTTTGCTTGGGAAAATTACTTGCAGCCACTGTAAATTCCACTGAGCTCTCAAAAGCTGGACATATTTCTCCATATTTCATTGCCTTTGTTATCTATGCTTGCCTTAGAAGCAGTGAGGTTGCTTCTTACATGGATTACTATAACTTCAGTATTTCTTACTCTAAATAGCTTTAAATTATTCATTTCTTACTTTCTTTTGTTGTATTCTCCAAAATATTATATCTTTTGCTTCACTAAAACGGCTGACACAACCTTCTTTATTCTATCTTTTCCCACTGCTTCAGAGATCATGGTTAGAATAAGATTTTGATTTTATTGCTCTGTTGATTTCTAATCCTCAACCTATAAATATATCAAACCTCTTCCAGCCTGATCTTAATTCTTAATTAACTAAAACTATTTTTTAATTTTTCCCCATTTCTTTCACTCCAAATTCACTGGAAAATGTAGTTTGTGCCTGTGAAAAACTCTGACACCCATTCAAACACCCTGGACTCTTGCTTCTGCCATCATTTGCTAAAATTGATCTCTCAAGTGGCCTGCAGTTCTGGAAAAAAAAAAAAAAAATCCCTTCTGATTGACCTTAGCACTAGGTATTTGGATCTCTTGGTAGCAATTCACAGAGGCAATGCATGTATTCATTGTGAAAACTCTTGGCTTTCCTTTTTTTTTTTTTTTTGGTTCATTCCCTGGACTCCTTCACTGACTGCCTCCTTTGGATTTCTGCTTTTCTTAAACGCCAGCCAGTGCTAACTTCATATCATATTTGCTATTTTTCAATATTATTTTCATAGGAATCTTGCTTATTTTCATACAGGCAACAATTAATCTGTGAGATTCTGTATTTATATGGCCCCTATAATTCCACATTCTCTTCTTTCTGCTTTCCACACATTCTGACGTCTGGCTTTGAATGTACCGCTAGCCAGTAAAATTTAAGATGGCCTAAAACAAACATTCTATGTGTACAAACAAAGAAAAACAATTTTTGTAGTCATCTACTGCTTGGTGCCTCTTTTCCCTTTCATCTCTTCCTTTCTCCTTTTTTTCCTCTCACTTCTAATACTTCAAATCCTATAGTCTATATCTGTGCACTGTCACTTATATTCAAGCCATTGTCCTATCATTTCCTATTGTTTTTGCTGGTCAGGCCTCGTGCCTTCCCATTTTATTACTGATTTTGTTAACATCCATTCTTATGTCATACTATTTAAATTTAAGCCAAAATAACATTTTTTTCAGGAGTAGATCTTATCGTATAACTCTTTCCTTCAAACATTGTTAATGCCTTCTTCTAAGCCCATTCAGTTAACTGATCTCTTCTCATCCTGAAGTCTATGGTAATCTAACATATGGCCCTGGATTGTATATTCAATTTTATTTCCAAGTCTCTGTATGTACTCTATGTGAATCAGATTGCATCAGACTCAATCTCCAGCTGAGGTGAACCATACTGACCCACTTTAAAATGTGTTCACTCCATTTCCATTATCTGAAATGTTCTCTGCTTCTTTTACAGTTTCTAACATTTGAAATATTATGTACACTTCTAGACTTCTAAAATGTTAGCCCTTCTGTGACTAGTTTTATTCAATTCCTTAACTGTATATAATTATTTTCCTTTAGAAATATCAGTTTGTGCATCTTTTATAGCAATTATCTATTTCATTCTCTGACATTACCTCCTGTATTTCAAAATGATCATGTACCAAAAATATGCTTTATTTACAATACAATATACAAACATGTGACATGTATGTATCATATATAAACTTTTTTTTCTATTTTTAACAATAGTTTGAAAGCCCTTTGGCTTATTCTTGTGCATTTTAGTTAGAAAGGAGAAGATATTTCAAGGTATCTGCTGAAGAGAAACAATTGGAATTCAGTATTAAAACCATAAATCAGGAGTCATTATCACAATCAATTATTTCTAAGCCTGAGGTATAATCCCAGCTACTTGGGAGACTGAGATAGGAAGACTGTAATTTTCAGGTCTGCCTCCTCAATTTAGTGAAACCCCATCTCAAAAAATAAAATAAAATAAAAAGGGAAGGGGATGTAGCTCTGTGGCAAAGCACCCCTGAATTCAATCCATCCTACTGAAAAAAAAAATCAATTTCTTTCATAACTGTAGACTTCAGAACATAAAAAGGGTTGGTGAGTCATGACCTAGTAAGAACCAAGCAGATCAGTAGAAAGCAACTAATAATTTTTCCAGTGATCCTGGCAGAGCTCCAATTCTAATCTAAGTTCAAATCCAGGGGGGTATCTGCAAAATTCACTTACTCTCCTTGTATTGGCCCATATATATCTCTGTTCCTCAGAGTCAAAGGAATCTATACTCCTTCCTTAATTAAGTCAAAATAATGTTTGCATAGTCAATAGCACGTGCTAATTTGCTGACAATTATTATTTTATATGTAAAATGTTCTAGACAATTTATACAAAAGAAAATGTAAAACATTCACCAAAGAAAATGCAAAAGTCATTTCTTGAATAAAACCAAACCTAAAAGTTCAATATTGATTTACATTATTCAATTCTAAGGCAGGTCCACTGGGCAAAATGTCATCAATATAATGGTACTTTACATTGATGATTATTTGGATTGGGATTGAATGCAGGGGCACTGTACCACTGAGCTACATCCCCAGTTCTTTTTTGATTTTAAGACATGGTCTTGCTAAATTGCTGCCTAGCTTCAAACTTGTGATTCTCTGGCCTCACCCTCCTGAATCATTGGAATTAGCTGGATATCTTAAGAAGGAAAAATGATCAAAATTTCTGAAAATTAAATGATGATATTTTCCTGGAGAGTTGATATACACCTGAGACAAGACAATGGAATTTTTTTTAACGTTTCCTCCTTTTTTATTTTTTTTTAATTTTTTTATTGGTTGTTCAAAACATTACAAAGCTCTTGACATATCATATTTCATACATTAGATTCAAGTGGGTTATGAACTCCCATTTTTACCCCAAATACAGATTGCAGAATCACATCGGTTACACATCCACATTTTTACATAATGCCATATTAGTAACTGTTGTATTCTGGGCAATGGAAATTTATTGTTGACATCCTCAGTTGAAAGGAAACTCCTTTTTATGGTGCTTATAAGTATAAAGAGAAAGAAAGCCCTTTCCAGATTAGCCCTTTCATCTCAGGTACTAGAGAATGTGTGAATTTGCTCAGTAAAACACATCTGATACAGCAGCTGCAATTAAAATCTCCCCTGGTTAAGATTATGATCACCCAGCCAGTCCTTACAAGGTAAATATGCAAGATGAACTGGAGTGTAGTAAGAATCACTATTCCTATGCCTTCTGATCCCTGACAGTGACTTTAATCTCTACAGTCCCTCAAAGGTGCCCTATTGTTTTTGGCTTACTCTTTTCCCATGGAGAAGCTATTCTAATGGCTTCCAGGTGACCTTTTCTACCCTAGACCTTATGTGACAGGTCAGGGAACTAATAAGGGATTCTGTCAGTTAATGACCAAATATATTCCATTATACATTCCCAAATTGTGGAAATAATCACAGTATGGTTTCAGAGACCTGCAGCTCCCATTTTGGGATGGACCAAAGCTAAAACTTGATTCATCATCTGACTTTCATAAGTGCCTACCTTGACTGGTGAGGTATATGATCTTTTTATTCTCCTGAAATTAGTATCAGTTCAGAAACAGTGCCTAGTATTTCCTGGACAGTCTTTAATTTTCTTTTCCCAAATATACAGTTCCCATGCTAAAAGTTCTTAATTTGCTTTGGAGAAGCTGAAGGAAGATTATACGTTTTGGCTGTGTTTTGGATTCTTCCTTAAAGGGGCCTGGCCTATCTTTCATTCAAAATTTCTGTTTCTATAAACCAATTCAAGTTTGGAAACTGATTTGAAGAAACATGAGTTTCTATTTTTATGATTCAGGTTAGACTTTTGTTCATTTAATCCAGAACTGTTCTGCATATACAAATCAATTAAGAATTTTGAAGGCTTCCTATTTTACTTTTAGTTTCATCATTACTAACTAGTCAACACCACAGCTCTCCTCATCATGATTACTAATATGATTACTCTTATGACTCTGCCATCCATTACGATAACCACTCCAAAATTGCACTTGGTGGTTGAGTGCTACTGAATGACCCTTGCCACTGTGGAGTGCAATTATACCCATTGTATTTAAGTTTCTCAGCTCAGTTACTGTAGTTACTACTACGGGTCTGGCATATAGAAAAGAGTAATCATAGAGGTAGTTCTTCAAGGATGCCATGGCTCCATTCTCAAATTTATTTTTCAATCATGGTGAAAAGTATGTATTTCAGACCCTCCCAATGTAGGTGTAGAGTATTAAATTACAAACTAACATTTCAATTTTTTGCAAACCTTTAATTATCTTCTTGTGTGTCAAACAAAGGCTGCTCCAGCATTTATAATTTGCTCACTATGGGTGATCTTTTGGTCCATGTTTTGATCAACCAACCAAACTGTCAGAGCCTATTGTAATTTATTGAGCTACAAGATTAAATGCAGATTCTTAAATGCATCCCTTAGTTCTAGTCTGAATCTAAACCCCAAAGAATCAGGAGAGATAATGGTGCTATTCCAGTCTGAAGACTGGCACATTCAGGAGCTGGGAAAAGCTGATGTATCCGTTTTAGTGTGAGAGCAGAGAAAGAAAAACAATGTTCTACCTCAAGGTGGTCAGGAAGAAGGAATTCTTATTCTTAGGAGGATTGTTCTTTTTGGTTGTTTCAGGGCTTCCTCATCTTTGATAAGCCTCACCCACATTAGAGAGGACAATCTGTGTTACTCAGGCTACTGATTCAGATGTTAATTTCATACACATACACTTCACCAAAGACAACCCCTAATAATGTTAAACTAAATGTTTTGGTTACCCAGTGGCCTAGTGAAGTTAACAAATAAAATTAAATATGTCTGTCCCCCTTAAAATGTGGGCAAGACATTGGAGACAATGACCATCTTTATCTCAGTGCCAAATATAAGTGATGTGAAAGGAAAATTTTCCCTCTATGTTATTGCAAAAAAAACATTATTGTACTCCAGGAGGTAATGGCAGCAAAGGGTCAGCATGAAAGGACCCTCAGCAGACTCAGTCTGTTGCCTGTCAAACCTGTCACCTGAAGAAAGTTCTGAGCAGCAGCTCACTGGGACACCTCAAAGATAAAAGAAAACACTAAAGGAATAAAATTAAGCTGTTAAGATTCAGTTTCTCTATCCACTATAATAACTGACAATTCTGATTTAGAATTTTGTCATTCCTGCTTCAAACTGTTAAATATTATTAAACTAAAGATGCAGTTTAAAACAAAGTCTTATAGAATGTGATACCACATTGAAAATATTTCTTATTGTAGGAAGTGGAACTGAAAGAAGTGGTAATATTAGGGAAATAATTATAAGAGCATATGCTAATCATTTTGCCATCAATAAGTATTTTTGTATATTTAAAACCCATATCAATCTAGATATATTTTATTTGGATTCATTTGAAAGAAAACAGAGGAAAATTATATTAAAGACTATTAAAATAGTTTGGTTTCAGGTATTTTTAAAAGGCCAGAGATTAAAGATGTGTGTTATTTTGCTGAAATTCTAGAAGTTTTCTTTTCTTTCTTTCTTTCTCTTTTTTTTTTGAAGTAATTTTGTCTACTATACATATAGACCTCATTACAATATTCAGTCTTCTATATTTAAAATTTTAAGTGCAGTTTCTATTCTAGTGAGCAATAATAGTTATATTTTATTTAAATTGAACTTTCCAGAAAAGGCGGAATGTATTTCTCAAATCATCTTAAAAATGACGCTGGTGAGGAAAACAATAATACACTTTAAAATTTAAACTTTTATCACCAGCAACAAAAAGACATTAGTCTAACTATGCCATTTAATTATCTACATTTGTGCAAAGAAGAATTAAGTAGCTCCATTCAGACTTTTAAATTACTCTGTTAATCTATAATCCTACTTATTATTGCTATCTATGTATTAACATATTTACTTATAGCTGAACAGGTTATCAAACCCAGCTATAATTTCTCTTGAAAATTATCCTCTGCAAACCAAAACTGAAGTATTTCTCCTGGAGTCTTTTTTACATAGATCTTCATGTATAGCCCAGAAAGTCTTTGTGAGTTTTGTTTGTGAAAAATTTGCTTCAACTCTTGAAATACTAAACCTCCTCCTTAACATTTTTTCCTGACTACTGTTCACTCCATGAAAAGTACTGAGTTTACTGTGATAAAGATAATTAGTTGAAGCAAATTTTATTTTCTTGTCTAATTATAATATGCTCTATATAAACATTTTGGGGAAGTCAGGCTTTGGGGGAGAGGGATAAGGTTTGCTATAGATGCCATGATGGCATTTAGTGTTTATCTTTTCTTTAATGTTTGTCAATGTATTTCATGTTATAGCCCTATAGTCTGGTGATGCATTAGAAAAAAAAAGCTTAGAAATTATGGAAAAAGGATTAATCAACTGCACTGATAATTTTAAAATATTTTGAATTCATGTATCTACTGTAGCTTCCATATTCATAAACATAGCTAGTAAATATTTTCTTGAATAATCAGTATATATATCTGCAAAACTTGTAATGTAATTGTCAGAGGGAGAAGATAAATCTCACCTCAGAATTAAAATATATGTATATATTAATTTATATTAGGTAAAATAATATTTCAGTTATAATAGTATTTTTATTAAAATAATTATATCTCTCCTGAGTCTCTAATATTATCAATATAAAATACAGAAACAAATCAGAATAATAGTTTATATAGATGAACAGAGAATACTTATTAAATTAAAATTTTCTTAATCTTTGTATTTTTTTATTTTCTAAAATAAAATAGTAGCATGTGTGCACCAAAATAAGTGTAAATATCTGTAAAAGTTGCCAGTCAACCTGATACAAAGTTTTCAATTATGTCTCAAATTTTCTACACTAAAGAAGCTATGAGATTTTCAGTTAAACATGTCATATAGCATGATCACACATTTATCTCTACTCTTTTTCTGAGAGACCAGAAAGATGATTATTGATGAAGCAAAAATGTACACTCACAAAGTCATAAAGAACAGAGTAGAAAGCAAGAACAAAATTTGGCTTTCTAGAAAGTAAATGGAGCAATGACATGGACCCAGCCCATCAGGGAAATAGATCTAGGTGGCATGTACAGATGTCAAAAGAAGTCCAACTCACTCCAAAGAATCCAGAACAAGCTCAAGAATGGAAACAGCAGATATGTTCCTATGCAAGGAATGTGTAGGTGTGAAAATAGAAAGATGGATTGAGTGTCTACATAAGAAGCAGTTAGACCCTGGAATCTCGGGAATCTCCTGCACAGCCAGGAAGTAGCTTCTCCCACACCATGACTGACAGCTTGAGGATATACCTGGAGACTTGGTAGCAGTCTGGAGATTGGGTCACCAGATCAGGCTAAAAGCTAGATGGCATCCTGAGAGTAAGTGTTATCAATGGAATCTCTCCAGTAACGTGGGGTAAGGGAAGAGGTCAACAACTCAGGGGCTTTGAGTGAAAAGCCACATGGAATTGCACAATAATAAAAAATAAGAGAAAGTAGGAAAACAGGGAGAGAAATACCAGCTACACTTTATTCATACACATCCCACATAGTTTCCCATGTTGTTCTATAATTTATCAACTTTTTTTCATATGTTCTCAAGGTTGACTATCTTTGTTCACAGTAAGGGGCATTAATTAGAAGACTAAGACACACGCAGTAGCAGAGTATAGTTTCAATTGCTTTGGAATAAACAGTTATGATGGTCACAGGAAAGGTATCACATATTTTGTCCTTAAGCAGCAGTTTCAGATTCCTAAATAAGAAATATTCAGCAACATTTGAAAAAATCTGGATTTAACCAGATTTACATCAGCTTTTTTTTTGTTTCGTTTTGCTTTTTTTTTTTTTTTTTTTGTTTAGGCAGGCTTTCTAGAGATTAAAAATTACTTATGGAAGCTCTAATTCTGCTAATTTAAATTCCTGCTGAATTAAGGCTTGGTATAATTTCACCATTGGGAAGCATAGTCCTAACTCTAGAGCTGTCTCTTACTTTAAAATCTGTACTATGCTGAGTCTTTCTTACATTTAACTTTTTTGATGACTTCTGTTTTACAAGGTCTCAGATGTGAACTGATATTAACATGGTATAGCTAAAACCTGGAACTAATGGCTCAAAAGTGATACAATTAATGGAACTTGTAAGGAAAAGGCTAGAAAAGTTCTTGCAGCACATGTATACTGATTTTGATTTCTTTATTCAAATAAATAGCCAGAACTTAAATATTAACTAATAAGCATATCATATACATTGAAAACTGCCAGCATTTTACTCAATAATAAAAACACATAAGGCTAAAAATATTAACTGAAAGTATGATTATCATAGTTCAAAATCATACAGAGTAAAACACTTTGCTATTTGAAACTCTAATGAACTATATCCTGGAAATTCCCTTGGTATTTAAACTATCAAAGAAAATGGATGTTCCCAGATATTGACTGTGTCTTTCATCATTTTGCTCAATCCAACAGCTATATTTCAAACTCTTTCCCTGTAGGTCAGTGGTTCTCAACTGGGGAAAATTTTGCTACCTGTGGTGCTTGATAAAGTCTAGAGAGAGGCGGGAACACCACATGGCACTAAGCATGTCACCATGTGCAAGACAGCAACATTACCTGGACAAACACTTCAATAGTTCCAAGTTCAAGAAATCCTCTTACAAGTTCTTCTCAACTTTCAGTCAAGTTTTCTTTCCCTGCATAATACAACATTTCTCCTAATACATCAGTTATGAGAATGGACGACTTACAGTTGTAAAGAGAAACAATTAAGAGTCAAGGGACATGTATTCTGTGTATTTTTCCTAGGCCTGCTACTTGACCTTGAACAAAGTAATGAATCTATCAGGGATTGCATTTCTCCAAGTGAAAGTTGTGCAGTTAATTTTGATCCATGCTCTTTAGGTAAGTAAATAATTCATTACAGAAACTTCATATTGACAACCCAATAAATAAGACAGACAAAAGCACAGACCTTCCCCATATTGAAATGCAGCTTTGGTTTAGAATTCATGAATGATAAGTCCTTCAGTAACTCAATAGGAAACCCCATAGGTTCTACCTATGTTTGAAAACTCTGGGATATGACAGTAACTCAAGAAGTTTGAGGAGCATAATAAAGAATTTAAAAAAACTTAAAAAAGAGTTAAGAGGAGTTTTTAGTTGCTTCTTTATTTTGATTAACACTTAGTCATCTTTATTGTTTAGATATTAGTTGTCCCTCAGATGTTCATATGTGAAATAGTGCAAGAGGGTTTAGAGGAGAAATGATTGGGTTATGAGAATCTTAACACAATCAGCTAATTAAGCCCCCTGATGAGATTAACTTAGTGGTGACTATAGGTGGTTAGGTGTGGCTGGAGAAGGTGGGTCCCTAGTGGCTGCCTTTGGTGTAAAGAGTGATAGTAATAATAAAGAAAAGACAATCAAGGTACAGAGGCAGGTAAGGTGGCAGAGTGGTTCTTTGTCCAAGCATCCATGTTTACTTATAACAATAAGTTACATTAGGTCATTAGTACCATAACCAAATTGTTGTTTAGAGTATCAGTAAGTTTGCTTATTCTGCAGTTACATTTCATAGTTAGAATATGCAATGTTAGGAGTTTTGTGCAGTTCTCAAGAAGTTCCATTGTCTGAAGTTACTGTTAAGTAGAGAGCTCCAGGAGCACTGGAGCTTCGTGAAACATTGTAGTTATCAAGCAAGCAAATCCCTTTATTCCCAGGAGTTATGTGCAAGAATAAAGTTGAAGCTAATAAGACTCTATCATGGAGGGCATTGCCATAGCAACCTCACATCTTATGCCTTTGCACAGAAACTTTCCCAGGCACCAAGCATGCTTCAACCATGAAGTCATAAGGGACCCCAATCCCAAACACAAAACCCCTACACTTTGGGGGATATATATATATATATATATATATATATATATTTATTTATTTATTTATTTATTTATTTATTTATTTTTTTGTATCTGGTGAGTGGAGTCTCTCTCTTTCTGCTTTCTGATCATCATATGAGCCTCTTCCCTCAACTACACTCTTCCACCATGGTGTCTTACCTCACCTTAAGCCCAGAGGAATGGAGCTGGCTGCCTATGAACTGAGACTTCTGAAACTGTGAGCCCACTCACTCCCTGTACAATTGTTCTGGTCAGATCTTTTTGTTACAAAAGCAAAAAAAAAAAAGCTGACTAAAGCAATCATGAACCACATTATGATTCTTCCATCAACAATTGCCCGTATATATGCAAAAGTGGTCATGCATCACAGTGCCACCAAAACAGGAACACATAACTGAAGAAAGGACAAAAGTAAATGAGACTTAAGCAGAAAACAGAGAAAAAGAACCCATAGAAAATTCACAGGCAAGGACTTGGGGAAAACTTTTGTAGACCTCAACAAGCTCCTTATAAAATTTGAAAACCTGGAACTCAACACCAAACTGTCTTCATTAATAGAGAGGAACATCTGTGTTGCATAACATTTGTGTTGCATTAGCTGCTTAGAAGCAAATCTATGATGTAAAAATAAATAATTAAATAAACAATGAAAAATTTTTAAAAAAAGCAAACCTCCCATGGATATGTTTCTGGAAATTGTCTGTCTTAGAGAAGAGATTTGGACAGATCCTTTGGGAGAAATTTCAGAAAAAAAGTGGTGCTGTGAAGGAGATGGCAACACCATAAGTACTTTTGTTGCCCCTGAAGTTGTTCTAGGGGGACAAGATGTGGAAGTAAAAGTCAGAGAGCATGATGACCCTGACCCTGTGTAGCCTAGGCTAAAACATGTGTATTTTCTTAGTTTTTAGTCAAAAAGTTGAAATGCTCAAAGAAAAATAAAAAGGAAAAAGCTTATAAATTAAGGATAAAATGAAAGGGAATATTTTGTGAAGGTATACAATGTATTTGGGTAATAAGTGTTTTCACAAAGAACTAAAAAGTTTTTCAACAGTTAAAATTTTTTAACCATTATGTATATCCACAAGACACTAATTAAAAACAATTGTAAGTAAATTGCAGAAAGATCAGTAGAGTAGAGGGAATAAAGTACTTTTAAAATGCAAAAATAGAAATTAAAAATTGAAATGAAAGAAACAAAAAAGGTACAGTAAGCTAATTTATAGAATGAATATTTTTAATAAATTTAGTGTATCCTAAGTAAATAGTTCTTAAAAAGCCTATGTTAGTGTAGAGACCTAGGATTTTATCTTTATAATTTCTCACTCACTCCCTGATTCTCCCAGAGCAATTTTAGTACTTCAAGCTCCATTTATGATAAACATCCTATAGGATATACAATTATACATTTTAAAAAATCTATTATAGTTTACTGTTTCTCTATTTAGCTATGCTAAGTTATATAGATACTGAACGTTATGTTACCATTGCCCACAGCATGCAGCACAAGTATATTTTGCTCAGGCTTGCAGTCTATGAGCAATAGGCTCTGACATTATACCCTAGCTGTGTATTGGGTACTACCATTTAGGATCGTGTAAGCACACAACAGTAAATAATCTAAGGATATGTTTCTCACAATATGTCCCCACTGTGATGTGATAGAGGAATACATATATCTTTGTATGTATATTTTAAAATAAATACATAGGTAATACTTATATTTCTTATATTTGAAGTTTTAGAATTTCTAGTCATCACTATTGTCAAACATTTTAGAAATTTTGGTAGCATATAATATGGGCAAAAAATAAAAGAAAAACCTTTTTGCATGTCTAATCTTTCTTATATATTTTCAAGACCATTAAAATGTCATCTATCATAGATTCCAAAGTTTTGTATAAAACATTGACTAGATGTATAGATCCTTACACCTTGACAAAGACACTGGCTGTCCACTACTCTCTTTAATCAAGAACAGTGCTCTGGGACCTATGAACAAAGCCTCTGTTTCTCCTCCTCTTGTATACCTGCCACCTACTATGAGAATATCTAAGCTGGACTGTTAAAGAGAAGAAACCTCACTGGAAAAGGGGGGTGGTGAGGAGAGAGAAGAAAAAACAAAGAAGGAGAGAGACAGTTCATGGACACAGAAAAACAGACACACTAAATGATAAGAGAGAAGGGAGAGAAAAGGGACCATGTGGAGAATGCAGTGTTCCAGGATTCTGTGGAATAGAAAATATTAGTTATCTAATGTCACTCATTAAAAAATAATATTTTTTGTGGTTTTAAGCCACTAAATGAGGTTTTTAGAAAGCAGAACATAATTAGGATAATTAGTAGTAAAGAAAAAAAAGGATATTAAGCACGTTTGTAAAAAATTTCTGTTCTACAATGTCATTACTCTGAAAGTTTTATAATGTACATTCCACGATTCTTTGAAAGTAAATCACTTTAGATCTCCTGTTGCATTTTAAAAATTTATCATATATTTGATGCTTTAGACTATCACACTTTAAGTCATTATATTTCAAAGTGTTACATGTAGATTTGAAAAATAAATTCTTGATATCATTATTTCATACATGAGATAAAAGGGTTTACAACACTATGAATAGAAAAGTGCTTAACTCTAGTATGCTAACATGAAATTAAAGGATTTTAAAATTACAAAGTGGAACAGTATGCCTATATAGACTCTGTTGCATGATTTTCTAAGAGAAATACAAAATAGATTGTTCTTTAAGTTTCTTTGCCCACAAATTAATTAATTAATTAATTCATTCATTCATTAAGGGCCTTTAGGTAACAACTTTAGCTATGGGGAGGAGGTTTTGTATATTCTGTTTTCTTCATTAGCAGTTTTGCTTTGTGCTCTTTGAACTTTTTCCCTTCACAACCTATATCCTGAATGTGGATGACCTATCCCATCATTCTGTGTCCTACTTTCTTTATTTACATAAAAATGGTGACCAGAGTACCTATATTTTATGACTGCTATGAGAATGTGAATATAGTAAGTGAAAAGAGGTTAAACTAGCAATAAAGCCACAGCATAAACTTTATCAATGTCAGTGGTGGTTGTGTTGTTATTGTTGTTGTTGTTGTTGGTGGTGGTGGTGACATTGTTGTGTCTCTGAAATTTTTGTACTTGCCAGGTATTAGAAATGGTGTTTTTACAATTTCTAATATAGTAATTCAGTTGCTGACAGTTGTCTAATGTGTGTGAATGTGTTGTTCACCCACTGTCATGAATGACTTTGGTAAATTATGATTATATGATTTGTCTTGCCTAAAAATAATTACACTCTATAAATTCTACAAATAATATATTTGAATTAAACAACAACAACAACAATGAAGAGCTAAAACCTCTAAATTAATGGTCAAAAGCTCAGTTTGAGACCATGAACTATTTTTTTTTGTTGTTTATTTATTTTGCAGGTTAATTGCATGAACTTTAAGGTCCATATTCTACTGCTTAGCTCAGCTCTGAATCCACTTGACTGCACAAAGACCTCTCCTAAGCCTTTTTCTTTTACTTTTTTTATGGTTTTCCTGATGTAAATGGCCTCCTGTATGACCTATAGAAATAACATTGCATCTTAAAAAGAATATTCAAAATTCATTAAAAAGATTAAAGACCTAAGTCTCGAGCTTTGACCCCATTAGAACTGACACACTGAGGGCCTTTGATTCTGAGTCCTGAAGACCAAATATGCACCTTTTATTATGACCTTGAGACATAGACATTTTCTTAATATGTCATTAATGGAAAATGAGCATTAGAGAAGGGTGAAACTTTCAGCAATATGCACTTCAAGCAAAACTTTAAAGGTAATAGGATTGACTGTTGGTAAAGAAATGTTCTTTACAGCCAACTGCTATCTGGACCAGAATATTGTTGCTCAACTGTGGTGTTAATAAACTACCCACTGAAGTTATCTTGAATAGTGAAAAGAAACAACTTTAAATCCACACCAAATAATATAGGAAAAATGTTAGCTCTAAATAAAAAATCATGAAATCTCAGAGGAATATATTAGTGAATTATCTTTACACCAGAATAATTGCAATGTTTTGTAGTTCACATCAGAGTTTTCTAATCAAGCCTCCACTGACACTGGGACTGATCTGCCTCTTCTATAGCAAGATGTTGAGCCTTACTATATGCAATCTGACAGGAATCTAAATTCTAGTTGGCCTTTTCCATTTCCCTCCCTCAAGTTGCTATAAAGTATCATGTTGTACCACCATTAGGGACTGGCATTTTGGGAAGCATAAACATTACCTTTCTTTATCCCACACAGTTCACATATATTCATTCACTACCATCTCTACCCTAGTCTAAACCCCTCATCTCTTCTCTCATTGATTTATTACAATACTTCTTCTTAGCTAATCTTCTCTCTAGTCTCATCTCATATTACTTACCTGTTAACTCTTCTAAGATTTTTCTGAGGCAAATGCTTCAAGAATCTTGAAAACTGGTGATTTAATCTCACTAACTCAACTTAAAATATTTCCAATACGCTTTAAGGCAGGATTTCTGGACATCAGCACTCTGGGCATTTTAGAATGGATAGTTCATTTTTAACCTATGGTAGGGGGTTGCACTATGCATTCTTGACTTTTATTAATGTATCCCTAGCTGATACCAACTGGATAGAGGTAACACTTATCAACACAGTAAGACAAACTACAATTGCCTCCAATCATTGCCAAATATCACTTGAGGAAGAAGACAAGCAAAATCACACCCACTTGAGACTAGGCCTTGCAATTGTTCAAACTATCTTTGTAGAAGGACCAGTACCTTAAAATCTATTCAGACAGCTACTTTTATAAAAATATTTACATAAATTGATGATTACTTTATATGTTTACCTGGTAGATTTAAAACACCAGAATGAGCAATATTCCTGGTCTATTATAAAACAAAGTAGTATACATCTACTCAATAGTTGTATTAATACATTATATAATAAAGTATATGATAAGCTTGGATGTCAGAATGCATAGAGTTTAGCACATATATAAGCAGAACTTATATGTATGAAATGTTAGGAAAATCTTCAGAACAGTAAATAATTCATGCACATATTGATATTCTGTGTAATAACCAAAACGTATCTGCAAATAATATCTACACACATATTGTTTATTTGTTTTAATTAGTTACACATGACAGTACAATGATCTTGACATATCATACATTTGAATCAGATCAAATATAATTTCTCATTTTTCTGAGTGTATAGGTTGCAGAATTACATTGGTCATGTAGTCACGTATATACCCACAGCAATAATAATGTCTATTTTATTCTGCTGTCCATCCATATTTTTTTAACAAATGGGTGAGTGAATAGGATATGTAGAAATATTCTTCTATAAATGCACATGAAGTATGTATGAAGTATGTCCTCCATTGCCAAGCAAGAGGATGAGCACAAAGTAATTATTCGAGGGATAAATTATCAAATTCGTTTTTAATATATTGCTAGTCAATAAATGAATAAATGATTGAATAAAGGATCAGTGAAGTAGATTTTTTCTTTATTTAAAAAAATCTTCTTAGTTGTAGATGAACACAACACCTTTAATTAATTAATTATTGTTTTTTATTTGGTGAGGATTGAACCCAATGCCTCACATGTGCTAGGCAAGTGATCTACTACTGAGCTACAGCGTCAGCCCTGGAGTAGATTAAAAAAAAAAAAAAAGACAGTGAAAACTCCCTGCTTCAGGCAGCCCAAAAGACTGACTCTTTTGCTTGTCCACAGCCTTGCACTGTCCAGATGATGTATGAAAACACATGTTAGAGCTTGATGTAAATGTGTGATGTTTATAAACCAAGATACAGATAAGTGGCCAAATAAGTGAGGTGGTGCTAAATTCAATTCCAGAAAATGCTTTTTCATTTGTCCTTGAGAATGTATATGAAAGTATGTGTGCAAATGAACGAGTGACCAGTGTGTGTGTCATCAGCACAGTTGCCCTACTTTACAAAGCTTCAGAGTTACACTGTTTAATCAAAGTAGCAAGGTTATGAAAATTGTATCTCTGGAACAGAACTTAATCTTGGTTTTAAATGATTTTATGATGTCAGCTCAACAACTTGATCATATTGCTTGCCTTGTAAAATGTTAAGACAGCTATCAGACTGTTTTTAATTTACTCTCTTGGCCTAGATCCTCTTCAGTTCTTGTTACATTCTGTCAGCACTATTTCCCTATTGAATGCCAATGAGATGTTCTTCTGTGATTTCTTCTTTTTAAAGCAATATTCAAAATGAACTGCAAAATGTGTTGATTGACATAAAAAAACATGTTTATATTTTACCAGCTCAGAACAATTCAATTTTAAATTTTAAAATATAATATACCCTAAGTATATCAATATAGATCTGATAAGTATATCAGACATGATTTTATATATACATATATATTTGTATGTATATGTATTTATATATGTGTATATGTTACGTATGTATACAAATATATTATATATGTGTGCATATATTTGTATATATGTAGATAAATATAAATATATTTAAGTATATATATATATATATATATATATATATATATATAGACACACACACACACACACACACACACACAGATACTCAGAAAGACAATCTTATGTCAGTTTAGCAATAAAATATATTTCTGAAGAAAACTATAGAAAATCATAAAAATCATTATTTTGCTTAATTCCAAATAAGAGGATATTTGACAATTTAATTTTCACAAGCATTATTAAACATTTTAGAATATGTATTTGAAAAGAAAGATTGTATCTATTACTTTTTGAAAGCAATTGTCTTCACTTTTGGAAGTTATATAGTATAAAGAATTTCTGAAGTATTTTTAAAATATGCAAATCATTGTTTCTTTGTTTTGGGGAGTACTAGGGATTGAACAGAGAGGCCCTCAACCACTGAACCATATCCCCAGAACATTTTTATATTTCATTCTGAGTTAGGGTCTCCCTAAGTTGCAAATCATTACATTTTTTAAAAAGCACTCAAGTTGCTAAACTCCTAGCCTATAGATCTTTATAAGCAAGTATATGCACTCAGAACCAAATGATTTATACAGGATTAATTTTAGAAACTTTACTCTGATGAAATTTCAATATTATTCCTGTATACTCAAAAAATACATAGGTTGTTATAAAGCCAAGGTCATGGGTACCGTCCTTCCATCTGTTCACCAACAGCTTTAACAAAGAGCTGTTAATCAATATAAAAATGAAAAGAGAAATGTTGATTCTATTAAGCAAATCCATATTTTAAATTTTTTTTAATTGTTGATGGACCTTTATTTTATTTATTCATTTATGTGTGATGCTGATAATTGAACCTAGTACTCACACATGCTAGGTATGCACTCTACCACTGAACTACAACTCCAACCCAAGTGAATTTATCTTAATATGAGTTATACATCAATGATGCATAGATATGTGTATATGCATCTTTACATGTAGCAATGATTTCAAGCCTTAAACACCTGTGTCATCCTATTTATTTATTTATTTATTTTTGTCTTTACATGTTAAATATTTCTCAGTTGAGTTCTGAAATATCTCACTATTTCCAGTAGGGTTGGCTTGGTAAGAGAAAAAAGATGTTCCATCTCTTGGACTCCAAGGGAATTCATTCATTTCTTGGTATTTAGGTTGGTATTTTTAGAAGTGACTAATAAGTCCCCTGTAAGAGCCGTTTCTTCCAGGAGGATTAATTGTAGCTCTGGTACCCACTAAACCATCACAGATCCCACCTCCTGCTGTAAGAAGACAATGGTGTCAGACACTTGAATGACATCTCCTCTGTCAAAGCCCCACAGAATCCCACCTGGACAAACAGCTGCTGCAGGGCTTTGGCCATTTGCCAGAAACTCTTCATTTCATGCTTTTGCCTCTTAACTCGCACATGAAGTGTGAGATGAAGTACTCAATGTTCAGTGAAATGATGCATAGCTCTTGCATCTAAAATAGACACAATTTCACAATTTTTAAGCTGTGTGGTATGAGACACCATGTTTTATCTAAAATTTCAATATCCCAAATGTCCTGAAGGTGAAAAGATTTGTTCCACGTTTGGCACAAACTCACTGGCGGCAATACCTGATGAAATGTAAGGCAATGACAGAGTAAATTTGCTTCCTTGGTGGTGATTCATGGTCCCCTGTAGAGATAATAATGCATTTGATGGCAGGGTGCAGTCTTCAGTGATGTCATGTAATATAGCTTGCTTGTACTCTATTATCATTTTAAAATCCAAAAATAGTTTGAATTCCAAAATCCATTTGCTTCCAAAGATTCAAATGAGAGGCTAGGTTCTGTAATTTAGAGATGGAATTCTGGCGTTTCAATTGACAAGGAGTAAGATTAGGATCTAAACTTTGGGACTTTTTCAAAGACAAGCCTATCAAACTTACAACTAGTAGTAGGATGTTGCTGACCTTTCCAGGACTTAAACCCAGTGTTATGTTAATACCTTATAACTCACTGATACATTGCTTTTGAGTTGAACAGAATTAAAGTATGGGCATTGCTTTTATTTGCTCAAACTACAGAGACACTAAAGATGAGGCTTATTGCTATATGGTTGTTTTTAAAAATTATTTTGCTGAATTTTTGAGAAAATGTATGCCTCATAAGAATGACTACAGTATTTTTTAAAAAAGTAGTGGTTTTTATTGGGTGTGGTGGCTTATAATCCTAGGTACTCAAGAGACTGAGACAGAGAATTACAAGTTCAAGGCCAGTATGGACAACTTGTATTTTTTTCTCAATATAAAAAACAAATGGGTCTAGGGATACAATTCGGTGGTAGAGCACCCCTCAGTTAAATCCCCAGTATCAAAAAAGTGCAGTTGTCATTTTTATTTATAATATTCAATCAAAGTTAACAACTGCAAAATAGAGTTTGGCTGTAGGTCAGATAAGAATGAACTTTTGTACTACTTTTCCTAATATAAACTCTGGTGTTATTCATATTTTATTTATTCTACCTTTTTCAAACAAGATATTTTAAAATTATTTTGTCAATAATCAGACACGTTTTCATTAAAATACAACAAAAATTTCATAAAGAATAATTCATAGGAAATTTGTATTAAGAAAGAAAATGTTTTTTCCAAGTGGCTATTCAACTATGATTTCTAAGTTATTTTAAAGAATATGAGTGCAGCTGTAAACCAATTTTAGTGATTTATAATCACTAGAAGAGTCCCCAGAAGTAGCACTGAAATTAATGATCAGTTTGTAGTTAAAGTAACCACCTTTAGCAATGGCTTTTTCTAAGTGGTACTTCCTTAAGTGTAGCACTCTGACTTAATTATAGTGACAGTTCATGTTTATCACCCTTTGGCTTCAACAGGGACTCTTAAAATGAATTAACATAAATGTGATTCTTTTTTCTCATGAGGTGCAAGAGCAGTGAAGCAATGTAAGACACGAAGAAAATTCTAAATATAGTAGCACTTGTCAACAGAAACTAGGACATTGCACTTAATTGCTTAAGTTAATGATGCCTATGATACCGATTACAGTACTCCTTGCAAAGGAGTGCAAGGAATTCCCAGATGCTTGGCTTCAATTTTATGTTCCTTGGCACTGATAATCTTTGACAGTAGCATTTAAAGAGGCAACCAGTAATAAATGTGATTTGTTCACTGGATATTTTTGTGTGTGTATCGTTTATAAATAAAAATATGATTTTGCTAGTAATTTATTTCAAGGGATCAGAGAAAATTTTGACTCTAAATTCCTATAACTACTCAGAAAAGAAAAAAAGAGCAATAAAATCAGAGTCCTGGGAATTCTGATTGCTCTCATTCTCTTGTCTAGTTTTACTATGAGACTTAGAGCAAATAACTTATCCTTTGGTCATTGTTCTTTAAATATAGGCACTTTTAACCTATACATGTGCAAGGGGATTTGATAGAATGATTAAATAAGATAACACAGTAGTCTTTGATTACCTGCAAGGAAGATGATCAAAGAATCTCAGTGGATACTTGAAACTATAGATAGCATCAGCCCTCTTAATCTAATAACTTTCTCTTCTTAGCTAATAACTTATCATACACCGAGGCTGCAAATTTTGCAGTTTGGGAACAACATAGATTTGCTTTTCCTTTTTCTCAATTTTATGGATAGAAGATTCATTCTTACCATGTATCTTAGCAACTTTAGCATATGATTGTCTTTTCCTTATTAAAAATTTTCAGGTTTTCACTTAATGGAAGCATTTCCTTTGTCATAACCTAATTTCAGCATTATTATTCTTGTGCTTTTTGAGCCTTTGTTAAGTAAAATAACAATTCCTGAACACAGCAATGGGCCACAATGACAGTAGATTTGGTAGCAGCTATTTGTGACTACCAGGCTGGTAGCATATAAAGTATGGATATTCTGGACAAAGGCATCATTAAACGCTTGAGGAGGGTGAAGCAGGAAAATGGGAGATTTTATCACATTTTTCAGAGTGGTGAGCATTTTAAAGCTTATGAATGGTCCATTTATTGAATTTTTAATTTACCATTTTTAGGCTGCAGTTGACTATGAGTAAGTGAAATAATTGAAAGCAAAACTTTAATTAAAGGAGGACTAATATACACACAGAAAAACATGCAAGTCCTGAACAAACTTCTCAATATTACTCAAGTATAAGGATGCTACATAAATGGTAATAACAAAATCTAGGTTGATTTTTTTCCAAGAATATACCAAGTACATACTTGTATTTTCATGCCCATACAATGCTTTATTTCTATGATATATTATTTCATTGAATGCTATAAGGTACTTCTTATCTATTTATTACTAATCATAAAAAAATCCACCCCAAAATCTGAAAAATTGAGTTATAAAATTGATACAAGACCATGAAAATTTAAAATTTTCCCATCAATATTAATCAATTGATGATTGACTTAAAGGTATTTTAAAAATATTTCAAAACAATAATTCACACTAATGCAATTAGTAGTAATTAAACTATGTTTTTATCAATTAATGTTCATTGCATGTAAACACAGGAGTCAGCAGTATTTTTAATAATAAACAAAAGGAAAATAAAATTTAAGACTAAAACTACACTGAAAAGTAAATGTAATCTTAATCATTTCTTTCCTGTAGTCTAGAAATTAAACTTTAAAAAATGCAGGCATCCACACTCTATTCATATTCTGCTACCAACTACAAACTTGCTCCATCCTATGAAGCAAATTTAGTCAACTTAACTTCAATGGTCTTATATCTAAAGTGAAGATATTGAGGAACAGTCAACTTCAATTCTATGATAGTTTAAATCTTTGGGCCTAAGGCACTTTCTCTTTATCTGTTCCTATACCTGTAAACATCTCAAACTATATGTCAGTATTTTGAAAACTAAAATTCATCAAACACATTTAAATTTTCCTTTTTGACAAGCTGCTCCTGGTATCTCTAGGTGATTTTAGTATCTTGAGACAAGTCTGTGACCTGGTAATAACTATACTCACTTCTTTCATCTCCAAAACAAGGAAAATGCATGTACATGTTGTAAATAAAGGCCAGTAACAAGGAGACAAAAATGGGCCTACTTTTTCTTTACTCATCTTTAAAACCTTAAATTCTGACAGAATGTGCATGCCATCTTTTTTCTTTTATTATGTATTTGGCTCTGCTCTGTTTTAGGTTATATTTAACCAATCATGATTGCCTTCCAATGATACAGAGAAATATAAAATTAAACAATGTTTACAATGATTTCTGTGGAATATAGTCCATTGAAAAATTAATGTCAAGAGAATGACAGATTGATACTTAGTGAGAAAGTGAGAATTCCATATGTAATAGAATATAATTATTTGGCAGCAACTAACTGCATAGACTACCTTTGAACTCTCTGGCCATATAGCAAAATCAGGTTTTTCTTACAAGTTTAAGAACTATTGTGTTCTATTCAAAGATTTTAAAAGAATGTATAATATTATAGCTTCAGAACATCCAACTTAATGTGAGAAGCATATTAAAATACTCTGTTGTTTGATATATTATCAAATATCACCTTCTCCTTCTCTGTCACAGTGAGCATTTATGCTGTATTGGAAGAAGTGGTACAGGTAAGCTCCCTTTTTAAAATGAAGGAAGGTAAGTATAAAACATAATTTGGCAAGATATAGTTAAAACTATGTTACCAATGTATACACACACTCACCATGCACTCACAATATATTATCCCATGTAACACATGATTTAGTGATGAGTTTTACAGCATCTTGCCAGCTTCCCTTGAGGAGAATATGTGTGCAGAGAGGGGACAGATTACTAACCCTAAATTTAACTTGAAGAAGCCATCTCCAGTGTTGGTTCAATACCCATCAGTGCTGGGGGCCACTTGGCTTGGAAAGAATGCGCCTTGGTTTTCCTGGGTAAGCTACTGCAGAAACAGCATTTAAATCAGCTAAGGCTGTATTTAGCTTCAGCAACAGCAAAGCATGCTTTTGCCGCACTGAGGAACAAAATTGTTTAAAATTGTGTGACAAGAATTAATATACTAGTGTACAAACAGCGTGACTTATAAAACCTACAATATAAATCTCTAGATGATCCAGGATATGCTTGGGAAACAAGAATAGCAAGGTAATGACAAATTCTGTACTAGGATTGAAAGAAGGGTAGCAACATCCATATATATATATATATATATATATATATATATATATATATATATGTTTTTTATGTATATATAAAGTTTTTTAGTTGTCAATGAATCTTTATTTTATTTATTTATATGTGGTGCTGAGAATAGAACCCACAGTCTCCCACAGGTGAGACAAGCACTCTACCACTGAGCTACAATCCCAGTCCCTGGACTATATATTTTAGATCTTTGGGTGAATATATTTTTAAAATAAAGCTGTGTCTTATAGATGGGATATACATAATCATTATCAATTATATTTTAATCTACAAAATATCTTTTTAAAAATAGTGTGTAAATGAATAACATGTAAAATACATTATAAACACTGCATTTTGTTCTTTTATTTAGCACCTTTGAACTTACTCAATTTCTCAAATATAAGGTACAAATACCAGGAGAAATTATCTGATAAAATGTTTATTGTTAAAACAATTTTCTGGAATATTTGTTTCATTTAGGATAACATCAGTAAAATACTATTTACTTTTGTTGTCAAAAAAATAAAAAATTACTACTTTGCTCAATATACTCATGTTTCCCATTCCTACAATAAGGGAAGTGATCACTAATGAGTATGAAAAAAACAATAGCAGCAGTGGTTAAAGAAAATGAAAATTTTGTGAAAACTCTATGACATGTTCAGGACATTTCATTGCTTAAATTTCTATAAGTCAACAAAACCACCATTAAACTTCCATATATACATTTGGTTTAATTTACATAATGCAAAGTAACACCCTATCTGTAAAATGCTGTGACATCTTT
Source organism: Callospermophilus lateralis (assembly GCF_048772815.1). NCBI lineage: Eukaryota > Metazoa > Chordata > Mammalia > Rodentia > Sciuridae > Callospermophilus > Callospermophilus lateralis. Next base: position 135,401,291 of record NC_135309.1, read on the forward strand.
ATTACATACCTGCAGTAAAGAATGTCCTTCAAGTTTTAAGGCAGTCTTATGCTAAATTACATCATAAAGCATGGAACACAGATATTAGGCTATGCTCTGTGATAGCCCTGTATTTCAGTTTAGTAATTTTGTGACTTGGACAATTAAAAGGAAAGGAAACACAATGTTCTGTGCTGAAAAAGACAGAGGACCTAAGATCCATATTCACACAGGTATTTAATGATACATTGAAACAATGGGATTATATTAAAGTGAATTTGTTTCCCAAGTCTCCACTTAAAATCTTATCATATTTCACATATGCTAAGAATTAGTCACATATTGCAGAGTATAGCAAAAAATAAAGCTTATTTATTTTACTTTGATGTCAAACAAGTATAGAGCATATTTAGTATTTCATTATATTTTTTAAACTACACCATTTTCCTTATTAGATACTTTTTAGTAAATAGCACAACTCTTTTCTATTTAAATTGAATTACTCATTTGAGGTACAATTTAAATGTGTGGTAACATATTCTCCGGCTGATAATGTAACCTATCTAGAAATAAAACCATATAAGTGTAATTTTATAAATTATGCATCAATTGATACATAAAATAATATTTAATATATTTTGATATTGGGTTAATTAATGATTAGTGTTTATTTAGCATTTAAACAGGCAGCCCAGTCTGAATGCATTGTGAAAATGTACAGAAATAATTATCCAATTAACAAAATACATTGAGTGGAGGATTGTAATATCAAATGATGCCCGGATTGAAATTCAGTCTCTTGTGCAACATGTTTTTGCCCTGGAAACCTTTTCCTCAACCCTGTTATTAACCTTATGTAGGGCAGATTTTACAGGCAAATAACTACATTAGATCTAAAGGATTAAAAATAGTTTATTTTGATTACACTGTCAATCAATTTGCATAACTAATTTGATCTCAGAATTGAACTTCCTTTGAGCCTGTTTAATGAATAACATAACACAGCTGGATCTATAACTAAGAAAATCTACTTGATGGATCCATTTATTATTCTCCTTTTAACCTGTTATTCAATATATCCAAATAATAACTTTTAAGATTTCAGGTACATACAAAATAGAACAGTTAATAGTGTGCTGTTATGGATATTCTTGTTACCACAACTGACACAGCTTATTTGTTTATAAATGTTGTTCTTATTTTTGGCCCTGCTAACAAAAATTTAATAAATTAAAATGAAATTTGTGTCAAACATAATTTTCACACATCTTTAATGCTTTAGCTATGTGATCCCTACCCTGTTATCCTGGCTGGTTTGCATGAACTAAATTTTTACAGTGTATTTATGTATATCTGCATATACTATAAATGTATTGTATCTGGTGTTTTCCAGATTTCAAACCCCTAGAAATTAAAAAAAAAACTTTGGTCTTTTTTTGTTCCATTGAAAAACCACCATTTAAGTGAAAAAACAAAAAAGCTCAATGAGTCAAGCTTTTGAATCTGAGCCACTGGTGTCTCAGTGTCACTTTGCCTGCTCTCTAGGACACATGATTCCATCACCACAAAAATGAATGCTTCTGTGGATTTGCCTCCATCATATCTGACTCACACATGGGGCAGGACAATCATTGAGACGCAGGAGAGAGTAAATAAATATCTTAGTTTCCTCATTCTTCAGAGAGAAAATCTGGGGCAAGTTCCACAATTGATCTCTGAAGTCCTCCATTGGATTGAACAGCTACTCTTAGTGGTTATTTGTTCACGGTTGCATCTATATCACCACCATCCCTGCCTGTCTCCCTTTCCCCTGTCTCCCAGGGGTCCCTGGAAAAACAAATCTAACCATCTGGCTATATGGTCTCAATTCAAAGAGAAATAATCTTCATTTTCTTAAGGAAAAAAAAAATTACTTTTCTACCATTAAAACCACTGACCCTTCCAACATGGCTCTACATAGGGTCTCAAATCCAATTCATTTATATCACAGGAAGGACAGTTAGTGTTATGTGTCAAGTGTATGTATCTGTGTTACTGGGTATTAAATCCAGTGAAAGATTTACATTACATCCTGACAATTTTTTTTAATTTTTTTAATTTTTATTTTGAGTCTCTTTAAGTCATGAAGACTGGACTTGAACTTGTGCTTCTCCTGACTCAGTCTCCTGAATTGTTGGAATTACAGGTGTGTAACAGTAAACCAATTCTGCCAACTATTTTTTAAATCATTATTATTCATTAAAGCCAAATTATGTTTTAATTTACTTATAAAATAATGCTATATTGTCATCCAGTCTCATCTACAGCCTGCCTGTCAGTGAAAAAGGATGTGCTAGTAGGGAATAATGTTGAAATTATTCTAACAGCTGCTACATACTTATGAAAATATTGGAGCTTTATAATATATGTAAATATTTAATAGAATTGCACCTGAATGTTCTATTGGTGTTGTGAATAATCTATGACCAGAAAATCGAATGCGGATTCCTTAGTTAATATTAAGAATTGATCAACAATCTCCAGATTTTACAAGAGCAAGCATAGCCTAATGTAAAGGGAAACATTTTTCCAAAGTATCCTCCTCTGTGGCTCTCATATTTTTGGGCTCCTTACACAGCAACTCTTGACAGCTCTAACTATATTTTCTGCTTCTACTTCGTTGTCTTGCTCAACTCCTATCCTAATTGGATTTAAACCTAAACACTTCACTGAAATTACCTTCAAAATAATTCACCCACAACTTCATCTTGGGGAGTGAGGCAATCATTTCTCAGTCTTCCTTTCGTTCAGCTTTCTCAGCAACATTTTAAATACTTGGCTATTGCTGCTCTAAACCCTTCTTTTCATGGAATCTAGAACTGCCATTCTCCTTGTTTCATTTATGCCTCAGAGAAATTTCCTTTCCTTTCCTGGCTTCTCCTCTTCAGATTAATAGAGCATAGGAAAACGTTTTAGACTTAGTTCTTAGACTTCTTAGACTTAGTTCTTGTTTCAATCTCTGCAGTTTTGCTTCTAGTGATGCAATTTTACATATAATCTAAATCTTTAACTCAGATCTCACTTAGAAGCACCTGAAAGGCATTTCTCATTGCCAGTTTGACAAATATCAATGTCTAATAAGGAAACTAAACTTCACTTCTGACAGTGAAATCTTATTTTTACAGTGAAAACCTATCCCTCCCTTCAGTCTCTCCCATCTTAGTGAGAGCCACAAAACTTTCCTAGGTGCTCAGGATAAAGTCAAGGTGCTACTTTCATTTTCTCTGTTGCATGCCACACTGAAAGCGTCAGTTGATTCTAACACCAAAGTCTCCACAATGTACCACTTAATTTTTTTTTTTTTTTTTTTTTTTACAGTACTGAAGATTGAACCCAGGGGTACTCTACCACTGAGCCACAATGTAGCACTTAATATCGGTCACACAACCTGACTTCAAATAAACATTTTATTTAATCCTCATACTACAATTTCATAGTTTCCTTAATAGTACTTCTGTCCTTGAAGATGATTCTCCATGCAGCATGCAAAGTTATTATTAAACCATTTACTTCTAATTGTAACATTCTCCTTCTTAAAACATTTATTGGCTTTCCTTTGCCCTGGAATCACATTCAACTTCTTTACAATGTCACACAAAGCTCAAAACATAAGCTCTGCCTCCTCTCTTCTTCCATATCCCACCATTTTGTCCATTCTATCTTCACTGTGCTTCAGCCAGGGATTTTATTTCTGTCAGAAACATCCAGAAAATAAATAAATAAATAAAAAGTTTACATTCAGTATATGTTACATAAATAAATGAAAAAACTTGAATTATCTGTCTTCCAGTTATTATTTTATGTGACATGAGGCCAGTTGCTTGAACTTCTGAAATAAGAGATTTATATTCTACAAAAGAATGCTCTGCATAATCCTGAGTAGTCACTGTAAAAATTGTGCTGACATGCGTACATATCTCTACTACTGTGGGTTACTTACTGGATGATGGTAAGATAATTAATTATCCACTAATACTAGCTCAGGGATTCCCATGTTGGAAATCATCAACAGATCAAATAATAAATAAAAATGCAAAACAAATCAAAGTGAGTCTTTTAGATATATGTGGGTAAACTGTAGACACGTTAAATGCTCAAAAGCATTTAGGTGATGACTTTACATAAATATAACTTAGTTATTTTAGTAAAATGTTGATTGTCCAGCACACTGGCCTGTGGTTTTAGGCAGGTACCACAATATTTCAGAGACTTGGCACACTGTCTATACTGCAGTGAGAGCTGTAAGATAGGCTCCGTTGAAGGTAATGAGGATTAAATTAGAAATCTCAGGAAGGACTGTAGAGCAGTGCGTACCACATAGTAAACACTCCATTTAGTTCTGATGATAATGATCATAGTAATCGGCAAAGTAATCACAATTTGTCTTTTTCTCATTACTGTATAATACAAATATGAATTTGTAAGGCATTACTGGAACATTCTCAGGGTGCCTCTCTTCTTAGGCTGAACCAAATATTCAGTTTTTCAAGACTAGGCCCGCACTTGGCACCAGAGGTTTAGTACAAGTTGTTAGCATTAGACATTAACATGAACCAAATTGTGTCCTCTCACATGCTTAAATTTATATGTTAAAGCCCTAAATCACAAAGAGACTACATTTGAAAATAGGGCCTTTAAAAAGGATTTGTGTTTAAATTAAGCCATAAGAGTGAGGCCCTAATCTAATAAGATTGATGTTAAAAGAAAATGAAGAGGCAGCAGAGACCTCTGTCTCGCTGTGCATATATAGAGGAAGGACCATGTGACAACAAGGCCAAAAGGTGGGCATCTGCCAGCCACAGAGAGAAAGCTCAGAAGACTCTACCCTTGTTAGCACATTGGTCTTAGAATTTCAGACTCCAGAGTTGCAAGAAAATAAATAGCTGTTGTTTATTCTGTTATGGCACCTGAGGAGATAAAGGCAAACATACATGGGGGGAAGGTGGCAAGTCCTCTGCAGTGAGAGCCAAGGGGGACATGGGAGCAAAATCTCTTGAAACAACTGAAAGGCAGAGTTTCCAGTGTCTCCACAAAGGCCATTATGATATTAAAGGTAGCCCATGCATAACAAGCCCATCTGATCTGATGGTCACAGTAGTCATATTTATCAAAACAAAAATACATGACATTATTCTCAGAGATACAGATATTTAACCAAAGTTCCCTTCTCACACAAAAGAACATATTGTTTGTTAAACCATTATTTCAAAAAAAAAAAAAAAAAAAATATATATATATATATATATATATATATATATATATATATATATATATTAAAAGCAGAACTACAGTTTATATAAAATTAAAATCCAGAAGAAAAATCATAAGATAAAAAAGTAGTAATTCATTTGTGGTCAAAGATATAATTTTCAGAAATATAATAATAAAATTGCTGAATGTATTTATCAGTGGAGAACATAAGATAGCTTTAGTTTGTTTTGCTTTGTATCACAAACTCACATTACACATTTTAAATATTCTTCCTACTGCATAGTTTTAATTTTTTTTAAGTTGTTCTTTGGTAATTTTCTAAAAATTTAAGTAATAAATCAATAGCTATGACTTGGCTACAATGGATATACATGTCTGAAAATGAGTGTTTTCTGGAGGATGCAGTGTTTCACTGAGTTGTAAGCGTGTCCCTTCAAGATATAAGTAGATAGTATGACAGTTATTTTATTATATTGGAGTCTGAATATACAAAGGAAGAACTCCTAATAAGGCCTCTCATATAATTTTCAAATTTGTCTCAGAGTCCTATGTTCTTCCATCCAAGATGCTGTACTTATATTTAATGTTATGTGCCCTATCTTCTGAATTTCCAAGCAGTACTGGTCCTATGATTTGATTTTTCTCCATTCACCATCCCTTTCCTGCAAAAGCTAAAGGAAGACTGTCATCCCCATTTCATATTAACATTTGCTCCGCTGTCATGAATTGTTACTTATCACAGTGTTCTATGATGTGTATGTCCACAGGTTTCTTATGCTAGTGGATTGTGGTGTAATTGAGGGTGGATGTCATTTTTATCAGTGAAATAGATTTTGAAATCGTAATTTGGGCAAGAGTAGCAACAGTCAAATAAATTAGGTAAATCAGGATAGAAATATCTATATTAGTTTTGTTTTGTTTTGTACTGGGGATTGAACTCAGGTGCACTTGACCCCTGAGCCACATCCCCAGCCCTATTTTGTATTTTATTTAGAGAAAGGATCTCACTGAGTTGTTCAGAGCTTCACCATTGCCGAGGCTGGCTTTGAACATGCAATTTTCCTGTCTCAGCTTCCCAAGCTGCTGGGGTTACAGGCATGCACCACCACATCCAGGTAAATTAGTATTATATTTATAATATTATAATTTTAAAAATTTAGTATCTTTCTTACCCCTTAATACTGGTCAATGTTTATCATTTTAGTAGTTAGGCACTTATAGGTGTTCATTTACAAAAGAATGTGTACTAGTCTTCAAAGAGTACTTAATTCCTCACTCTAAACACAAAATATAAACAAAGGAATGTTTTGTAACATTATACCTTTAAACTTAAAAAAAAAAAATCTATTTTCTTTCTTTCTTTAATTCTAGTACTGGGTATTGAACCCAGATGTACTTTACCACTGAGCTACATGCCCAGCCCATTTTAATTTTATTTTGAGATAGTGACTTTTTTAGTTGCCTAGGCTAGCCACAAACTTGAGATCCTCTCTCAACCTCTCAAGTTGCTAAGATTATAAGTGTGAGACCCACATCTGGTTTGAATCTTTCCACTTTATTAATTGATCAGTAAGTTTTACTTTGTTTTCTCTGAACATGTTATGATATTCAAAATGGTAACTTAAAAGTTAGAAAACTGATATCTTAGCAATAAAATGATCATTATATAATTAGTAATCAGTTTGAAAGGGTAAATACACTTGAGTTTATTTTCAGTTATATTAACATGTACAAATTAATTCCCTTTCTCTTGTGGTGCCAGGAATTTTGGTAGCCATAACTGTCCCACTTCTGATATAATCATCAGTAAGGCATCCTCAATTTGAAGGTATGGTGTTTCCTGATGGACAGACATCTTTAAGCTGAAGTACTGGTCTAGTACAAAAAAGAGTATTGGCAATTTGAAACTAAAAACACAACATGATTTACCTTAGAACTTCCAAAGATTAAATGGTTAGATATAAATATGGCAAATATAATTTTACTCATATATATATCGCAGATATATATATGAGTAAAATTATAAAATACTGATCAATGATATCAAAGACAAACTAAATACATGAAAAGATATTCCATGTTAATGGATAAGAAAATTAAATAAAGGGTATATGGATCTATGGTGTTATCTGTCATGAACTATTCCTGGATGAAGCAGATTAATTAAAACTTCCCCATTGTCAGTCGGCTAAGCACATGATGTCACCTTCCTTCCTAATCACTAAGTTTAATTTTAAACTTACCTTGTCTTCTCTATCTGCAGAGATAAAAGACTCTATGGTCGTGAATGACATGAAGGATGCATGGATTTTTTTTTTTTTTTCACTAACTAAAGATAGAATTAGAAATCAGGAAAGGCCATGAATTTGCTCACAGGGAAATAATCAAAGATAAATAAACCCAATCTGCCCAGATTCAATTTTTTTTAACATGCTTCATTTGTATCATATCTTCACAATCAAAGCAACCAGGTTTTCAGAAGTATTCTCAAAATGAGTGTGTGGAAAACATTCAGACTTTTTGTTCTTTCAGGAGGACAAATTGTTACAAAATATAGAGACAAAAGAAAGAAATATTTTCTTCTCTGGAAATACTTTTTAGAATCATTTATCTTAAAAATAAACTAAGCAAGAGATTTTGGTTTATTTTCAATATTTCCAAATTCTTTCTCACCTAGTGAATATCTTCAATAATTGATTTTTATATGGTAGATGTGCATTTTAAACCAACATCTCAACTGAAGATTTCCTGAAGTATTCATTTAAGTGTTTGTCTATTTAAGTTTATGCTTATAGTTTACATAGTGTTATAAAATTTTTGAGGCAGATTATTAAAAACATACATGATATGTAATACAATACTAAAATAGAAACAAAAGTATGAATTACAACATAAGTTAAAAATGTAAAAAATCAAGGACATACAATGTTATTAGTTAAGTAGTTTTTGTGTTAAATATATATCAAAACACAATAAACAGTGTTCTTTCACATCCTTATCATTTGCTGGAAAACAAATTTTACTTTTCAAGGAAAGAAATATTTTTCTAGAATTTATTGAAAAATTAATTGCAACATGTGGCTTCAGACAGGATAAAATTAGCTAGAGTAACATTCAAACAAATTATTTTGTTTTTATGAATGACTTCATGAAAGCATTTCTATGGGCAAGTTGAAATGGAGAGAGGTTCAGAACACTCATGAAGTCAGGAAGGATGTATTATTTAAAATGTAATCCCAAGCTCTGGCACAATAGTAGAATGTGAAAAAAATGCATAAAATAATAATTGTGATATTTATTTTTTTTTTAATGGAAACAAGTGGACTAATATCACTTGATGAATTGAAAATCTCCACAGGGAAGTAAACAATGGTAGTAACTTGGGGTACAAATGAAATATTTTCTGAAGTACTAGTTATAGGTCCCCTTAATATTTAGAGTAAGTACCTGTATGTCCTTCAGTTTCACCCTATCCATTGTTAATAACAATTATAGGGGTCCCAAAATCATGTTATCTGATAACAGCTGATATTCTAGAATTTTAATGTTGATTAAACCTCAACTAAACTTGTTTCATTGCATATTAAATAATTATTTATTTTATGTTATGCATAGTTTTCAGATGAGATATTTATTTAAAGAATTTTGACAAAAATGGCCTTAAGTTTCCCTTCAGCTTGAGGTTTCTATCTGACTCTAAACCCCTGACCTTTCTTTTCTTAGAGCATTTACTTTAGAAAATTTTCCATTGTAAATCTTCCTCTTCCCATTTGAGATGTAAATCTTCTATAACCTGGTAATGTAGATCTGCAGGACCTTGGAGCTATCCTTCTGAAATGTAATCATCAAGAAAGATCCTCTCCTTCTTCTCAGTCTCTACCTGAGGGAGGATGGGAGTCTAAAGTTGATAAAGGATGATTAGCAAGGAGTGGTGGCCTAATCACATCCTCAACCTTACCCTAACATCCTCTGCACTTTCCCTCTAGCTCAGCCAGCATTTAAACACTTTTCTATCTTTTGTTTCAGGGGAGTAAAGCTTCCTGTCTTCCCATTTGCAGTTGTCAGAAATAAAACGTTTCCTTGCATGTTTAATTTGGACATTGCACTTCTTTTTTGGCAACAAACAGTAGCTCATGCACATATGATTAATTCTATAAATAGATGCATTTTCACATGTCCCAATAAAAAGGAGCAAATTAGAACTAAGAATTAATTATTTAGAAGTATATTTCACCCATGCAAAAATCATAAACAAATCAATAGAACTGTAAAAAAAAGTAACAATATGATTTCTAAAATAAAATGTTTGACAAAGTTCAGGAGGACAGTGGATGAAATGCATCTTACTCTTCTCTGAAAGTCCATGAGATAACTGGGGAGACCCTGCATGAATGAAAACTTTAAACAATGAATTTAATTTTTACACATAGCCAAACAAGCAGAAGGCATTTCCAGCATTTCTGTCAAAGAAAACATGTATTGAAACCAATCATATAAACTAGGAGAAAAATGATGTAAGGAGAATTAGAAAGAAAAGGATCTTAGAATATGACTGTAGTATAGAAGTTAATTTCAAGTTGTGGTTATAGAGTGTTCAAGTGGAGATTTCATCTAAATTATTTTCTGTGGGCCTGATATGAGCACTCATAATTGACTGCACAATCACCAATAATGATGAATCTCAATATATTGCTCCATATTTATTTTGAAACACATCAAAATTTCAAGTTAGAAGCTTACACTATGAAGTAGAAAAACCTAATTAGTCATTAGTAATTGAATTAAGTAATTGTTCTCAATCTCTACTTATAGGAAACATTGCTAATGACATTTAAATGTCTAATTCTTGATTATTCAACTTGAAAAGTACACATTTTTATCTAAATTATGTATTTCTCAAAGGAAACATTAGTGCTTTATATTTACAATGATAGGATGTGTTTTCTTCCTCTCACTCCTGAGGATTAACAGCAATTACAATGAAGGAAAATATTGGTAAAGACTCAAAATTATGGAGACAATGAAGAGGAGCCAGGAAAGGTAGAAAAAATTCAGTAAGCTAAGGAAGAGAGGAAAAGATTAGTTGGTGGTGAAACTGGCAGCATAAGCCAGAAACTAAAACATACATAAAGAGATAAGCCAGAGAAAGTTACTTAGTTGCAAAAGAGAAAGTTAGGCAGGTTTCTAAATCAGAGGTAGCAGTTACCAGGAAAGCGGAAACTGGGATCCTGGGAGAGGAGTTAATTGAATGTGTATGTACAGAGCTGCCTTGTCCATGTCACCTCAGAAATCAAGGAGCTTAGAGTTGACTACAGAAGGATGTGAAATGTTGGACAGGGGAGGGGGGATGCAGAAATACAGGAAAAGAGATACTTAGGAAAGAATAAAATACTTATTGACTCTCGATCCAGTTATTTCTTTTCAGTGCTCCAAAAGACTTCCAATATTATCTGACTTTCCTTGTTGGACAAATATTAAACGGTATGTGCAGACCACAAACCTTGCTCACTGAAAGATGGCCTGTGTGGGGCTTTATTTTAAAATAGAAAGGAACCACATACAGTGAATATAGGAAAAAAGGAAACTTGAGGAAAAAAATACAATATGAAAATTAAAAAAAAAAAAAGACCCACGAAAAGAAACAAAGGGGAGGGGATGATCTAATACTCAATGATAATGCAGGAACAAAGAGAAAGTTTCTCATTAATATAGTTAGAGGGATCCCTAAAATAAGAACAAGCTGTTAAAGTGTCAAAGGCTTGAATAGGATAAATGAATGGAAAGCTTCACTTTGGGAAGCCCAATTCCTCATTATCCAAAATGGCAAGAGGAAACGTACAAAAGAAGAAAGAGAGAGATGGAAGAGAAATCTTCCCTTGGTAGCAAAGGAAATTAATTAACAAGGTGTATTTTTTTAATTATTTAAGGAAGTTAGGGAAAAAAGTGAAAAGAAAAGCCTTTAGACCTCCCTTTGTTGCTCCTTGAGTTTCTTTCATAGTGCCATTTCCCTCTGTATTTCTTGCCATCTCTTTTACATCCTATGAAGTCCTAACTTCAGGACTGCTGGGAAATAGCTGTAAATTTGTTGTTAAAATTAAACCAAATGGCTTATTCTTATTACCCAGATAATGATTCTGGCAGATAAATAATTTTAGTTCATAAAACAACATAAAGGTCACAGGAACTGGGCGGATTGTATAAGAATCTCAATGAAGTGGGAATCAAATAACAAAAGAAAAAAATAATCAGCAAGTTAGAAAGTCATGATCTCATTTTTTTAACTTCATGAAAATATATCAGAAATATGTCAAACTGTGTACATTTTCTATACAAAACTGCATAAACCCATTTGGAATATTTCCATGAACACTTGCAACAAATTTTTTTTTTTAAGTACCAATAAACAGAAGAAAGGAGATCCATTTGACGATACTAATTTTTATTTTTATAATTGTTTGTAATGTTTAAAAAAAAAAAAGCAAATGCTTTCCTCTTGGCACTTCTGCAAGTTTTAGTAGTGTGAGGTTTAAGTTAGCTTTCTGGGTAATCACAAAAGAAGCAGTTCATAGATGAGTAAGACTAGTGTTTGTGGTTGGAATTTCTTTATACTTTTTGTCAAAGAATTTTTAACCCTTAGCCACTTTAAATTATGAAGCATATCTAAGATAGGAACAAAGTTGTTTTCATACTTTTTATAGTGATTCATATATGTTGCAACCATTAAATTTCTGCAAATTCCAATCAAAGATTTTGTTCTATTTTGCTTTTTCAATCAATGGCCGTAGCCCTTAACCTTTATTAAAAAGTTCCTTTGATATTTAACTTACAAAGCTTAGATTGGAAAATCTTATCCATTTAGGCATTAACTCCTAAATTTCCACAGTCAATGCCAGTAAAATGCATTTCTTATCATGATGATATAAGCAGAGAAACGTATCTTTAAACTGACACAGGTGTCAGTTTACACAGATTTTATTGAAATATTTTTCTTCCCATTTACCATGAGATTAACAAAATGTTGTAAACAAAAATATTAACATTAAAAATTGTATTGAAAATTTCAAATTACCTGAGAGACATATAAAAATAATATTAATTCTACCAAGATTCATCTTAAAATTCTGATACTAAAAAGGAATGAAAATGTTGCAAAGACCATCAAATGTTGTGCTATATGCCTTGTAAAGATGTTTAATTTATTTTGTATAACAATGCCTTAGGAAGCTGTTGATTCCTACACCTTATATAACTGTGGAATTGCTAAGGGTCAGAAAATTGCTTTCTATAGTCTTACTAGAGCAAGGTGAATTGTATGCTTGCCAGAGCAGAATGCTATTTTGTGCATAACTAATAGTTTTCAACTTGGTGCACAGAAGGTGAGGATACTTGATATTCTATTGCTGCAACAGACACAAAAGATGGTAACACTATATTTTGTCTGTGACACATCTCAAATAATTTACTTTTGCACTTAAAAATAAAGATAATCCAGTTCCAGAAGCTTATTTGCTTTCATTTCCTAGGCAGTTTGGACTAAACAATAAAGGTTTTCAACAATATCATTCTGTCAATGTTTTACATAATACTTTTGAATTTCAATGTGACTTCAATGACTCTTATAATATTCATAGATATCCAATATCCAAATATCATTAAAAGTGTTATAATTGGTTTAAGATTTATAAGTCATAAATATAAACAAAAGATTCTCAGTTAAGAAACTGTTCTCTCCTTACCCCTATATATGTACAATTCTTATTATTCAACTATCCTATTTCCCCTTCATCAGATAAGTTGTGAATATTGTAACCTAACAAAGGATTATAATTCACTATAATTTAATTAAAAATAACTCTAATCACATATATAATTAAATTAATTTTGATTAAAGTCAAAGCTAGATCTCAATAGGCAACTGAATTTGTAATCTTCTTTCCTTCCTTCCTTCCTTCCTTTCTTCTTTTTTTCTTTCACCTAAGGGAGACAAAACTATTCCTTTGTCATATTTTTTTTAGCCTGGTGGGAGTTTCACATTAAAAAAGAAGTTTTCCACAGTATAAAAGCAATCTTTTATATTCAGGCAAAGAAATTTACATCCAACTTTTGAGTTAAGTAGGTTATATAGGTGGGTGAGGGTAGTGGTATTTGCCAAAGGAAGCCAAAGTTAAGAGGATTCAGAATGCAGGATTTCCAAATTGCAAATAGAGTGCAAAATTTCAATTTAGCAATCTGTCAGGTATTTCATCCCTAATCCTAGTGTATAGTATCATGGATGATAACCATCAAGTGTTTTTTAAACAAAATATCTTTGGTTGATTTTACGAATGGATTAGTGTGCCTGTTGAACAGTTAAGGGAATGTAGTGTTCTAAAATTGAATTATAAGAGAAAATCAGTCTATAAAGGTTTTTTTTTACAAATGTAACTTCAACATATATAAGAGATTGAAAGGAAAAACAAACGTCCTGAGAATAAAATATAAAGTCCATTTGTTGAGGTGAATATGAAACAATGAAATACAAAATAAAACCACAAAATAAAATCTCAACTTCTTATCTGAAAAGAGAGCATGTGCCTTTGTTTCTCCTGATGATCATTAAAATAAATAAACAGAAGAGAAGAACTGCAATCAGCAAAGAAAGTGGGAGGTTTTTGACTTTCTAGAAATTGGAAAGAAAAAGTGATGGATTTTTTTTTTCATGAAAATAGAGGGAAAAAATATCACTATCCCAGGGTTTTAAGTTGGTCATATCATGTTAAATCTATTCACACCCAGAAAAGATGCTAAGAAAGCACTATTTAATAAAATCACAATTAATTTGAAAATGCAAGTCAAATTCCTAAAAATAGAAATACCAGAAGATCCCAGAATATTTTTCAAGCAAGGTTTGCTTTATGCAAAGTCTCTTAGGCATGGGCATCTGCCCGTCACTACGCATAGTTTAGGTGAAGTTTACTTTTTCATTTTTTTTTGAAAGAGAGAGAGATAGAAGTTTAATATTTATTTTTTAGTTTTCGGCGGACACACATCTTTGTATGTGGTGCTAAGGATCGAACCCGGGCCTCACGCATGCCAGGCCAGGGCGCTACTGCTTGAGCCAAATTCCAAGCCCAAGTTTACTTTTTCAGTGATGGAGGTTGAACCCAGAGCCTCTTGTATGTTAGGCAAGCACACAACCACTGTCTACCATCCCAACCCTACAGCGATTTTAGAATTTTTTATTTCTCAATGTGCAGAAATTACTTAACCTATTGAAGCTTTATGGGGAGACTGTATTTTCTGCTATATTTTAGTCTCCTTGCTTATAGTAACCAAAGAGAAACTGGCAAAGCTTTCTCTTTTAAAAACATAGGTAGAATGCCATTAAGTTTACTTTGGCAGATATTGAACAAGTACATCCCATTTGTAGCAATTTGGTTTAGCCACAGAATAGTGATTAATGGTAGATAAGTGTTTATGCATATATAAGCAGATGCAAGTGCAGGGCCAAAATACTTGATAAACATATAAGTGCATTCCTTGGCACTCACCCTCATGTCAAATTTGTTCTTATTTTCACTCAGGACCACTATGACCCTGTGTTCACTTTACAGGAATAAAAATTCTCCATTCCTAAATACACACTATCACTGTTCTAATTTCTTTGATGTTGTGTCACAGAGTGTTAGGAAAGAGTTTATTTTTAAGTAATTTTACATGTCAATGTATAACAAACCATGTTAATGTTAATGTTTGACTTATTAGTAAGGCTTTGATAAAAAAGAAATATAAGAGATTTTACTCTAGATAATGATCACACTTTAAAACTTATAATTCTTTTTGACCTTGAGATAGCTGAAAACCTATAATAATGGGAGTTTAATACCAAAGTGTCAACCTAAGTTTATAGAAATACTATAAAGATGCTTTTAGTGTTGTTTTAATGCATGATTTAAGTTCTTGAGGACTTACTAATTTTGAGACTCAGACTATCACATATATATATATATATATATATATATATATATATATATATTTCATATGCACGCTATATAGCGTGCATATGAAATAAGTAGGATAGAAAGAGATAGTAGCTTTATGTGTTCCCTTGAGGATTCCCGTCTTTTGTCTTTATCGACTCCTGCTTCATATTGTAAAAAATGAGGACAATTCCCCTTTACCCAGACACTCCATCTGATTTTACATATTAAATAATAATTGTGTCTGCAATGAAATATAGTCATTTCTAAATGCTACATGACAGAATGTTATATAAAAATACTTAAGACAAATATTTATTAAATGGATTGAAGAGAATGATTAAATATTTGAAGCATAGTGGGTCCTAATAACATAAAGTGAATATATGATAAATATTCAGAATTCTATTAATATAAATATGATTACTATTTCTGAGGAATTAACTAAAGTAAATATCATGTGATATCTTACTGTGCCTGATATTCAAACTAATTGGAAAAAAAATCAATTTGATGAATTTTATTGGTATATATAGAGAAATTTTTTAAGAAAATATTTCTAGTGAAGATTTAATATTGAAATGACTACTAGTGAGTAAATAGTTTTCTTCTTTGACAACTCACTTAACAGGAGTATACCAGTTATTAATTTTATCAAAAATATTGTCCTTATTACATAAATACAGTATTTTCAATATTTTTTTTTTTAGCTAAAGCAGTCAGGAAACATAATTTTTTGTTCTTTAATTCCATTTCTCTGGTAATTCATTTTTTCATCAGGTGATAACAAGGATGTCAAATCTTTTCTCATAAGTATTTTTGAAGTTGTATAAAAAGCAATGTTAATGTTCTGAATTTTTAGAAGTCTCAGGCTAACATCAATTCCTTTTATATATTAATACACAAAGAAAAAGAAACTTCTTTCAGCTCAATATTGTGAGGGCTAAACCTCATAGTTTCCATTTTATCTGATTTCTTAATATTTTTTAACCTTATTTTCCCAGAAGAATAAAGATAGAAAAGTACAACATTTTATTGGGCATTTTATTGAGAGGACTTTTAGAGAAATCCAGAAACAGGTCTACACATTACACATTACCCGCAAATATTCCTCACAGACCTATCAACTAAATGATTGTTTTATATCTCAGCACTCAGTCAGTATCCATCTATTTTATGCCACCCTCAAGTGATCCACATAAATTTAAGATCTGAAATGCCTTATATTAAACAGTAGTGTAATAGTAAAAAAAAAAAAAAAGAAAGAAAAGAAAAGAAAAGAAAATTACAATGTTGTTCATTTTGCCTCAACACAAAGTGTCTCTCTCCAAGATTCATTCATTAAATATCTGTTTTGCTGATGTTTGAAATTATTTAAATTGTAAGAAGTTGTTGGTGGAGTATGTGCTGACAAGGGCAATTAATCCCAGATTAGTCACTAAAGGAGTTTTATTGCTGTTTTATTCAAAACTTGAAGTTTTCTTAAAAACATTTGAAAATTCTTTGCAATGTTCTATTTTTAATTATCACTACCCAAAATATATGTTTATGCACTTTTCCACTTTCTTCCTTCCTTTCTTCCTTCTGTCTTTCCTTTTCCTCCCTCCCTCCCTCCCTTCCTTCCTTGCTTTTGTTTTTTTCTTCTAGCTTTCAAGCTTTCCAAAACTTCCTGACAATTTTGAGGTAAAACTTGAATGTTGTGAGTTCTACATTTTAATGTTACCTTCCCCAAATGATTTTATTAATTAAAATTCATTGAGCAGTATTAGTCAAAACCATTGCTTAAATGAAAGAAATATGAAATAAATGTTTAAAAGGGAGAATAAAATTAAAAGGATTAAAACATACATTTTAGGATTGGTTTTTAAATCTAATTTTTTAACTGATATTTTAACTCTAATTGCCTTTCTGAAAGAAAGGAATCACATCTACAATTAAAAGAAAGAAAGAAATCACTGCTACAGTTAGAATTTTTATTTCAATCATTCATATCTCTTATATTAGTAAAATTCTTTGCATTTGAATATACTATTGAAGTCTAACTATGCTGTGCATCAGATATTTTTTAAATGTTCATGTTTGTTTCTTAAGATCTGTGATGAACAAAGTGTTAGATAAACTCCTTGAATCCAGGGATTATGCCTTCTCTCCCTGAAATCCACATTATGTGCTTGAAATGCTGGACTGTGGAGGATCAATACATGCTACCAGACATGGAGTGTGCCCCTCTTAGCTACTGAAATAGTGTTCCCTTGGAGAAGAGCATGCTTCCTAAGGGAGTGTCCTGATGAATAGTGATAAGTCACACTAATGATCCCTAAAGTGCAAAAGTCTTTTTCAGTAGTTTCTTGTGTAATATTTGATATGTCCTTATCAAGCTCTACCTTGACGCTTTTCCCTGGGTACCTCTTTTTTCCAAAATTAGAACCCGGAAGAATCTTGGAGATTCTTGCCCCAAACCATTCCCCTCACGGATGGAAAAAGAGGTGAAGAATGAAATTCAAAAGAAAATTTTCTAATTTATTTTTGTCTACTCAATATTACAGAAAGCCTGCTAGGTAGTAGAAATTAGGTTTCTTAGTGAACAAAATTATTATAAAAACAAAGAATTCTTAAATTTTAAAAATCAATTACATTATAATTCAGTCTCATTTTTTTTTTCCAAAGCAAGCTTTTGTAATATTAATTCCTATTCAAAGCTTAGGTAATAAGAACTAGCCCACTTTTACTTATCTTCAGACTTTTCATGACTAATTCAAGGAACTCCCTTGTGGTTTATTCATTCATTTTTCATGTAAGAGCATATTTTAAAAAGCAGCATTATTATCATTAGTGTTGTTTCTTATTATAATACTTCTTATAAAATATAACATACAGTAAATTAATTATACTTGGTGAATGATTTTTGTTATTTTAAATGTTTTGAGGAGCATTTTTTGGACATTTATTTTCAATAGGATACTTGGAAATTTTAACAATACTTAAAACTTTCCTTCTTCAAAATGATCAATGCTTTTTGCCATTTTAGAAACTCAATACTAAATTTAACTTGAGGATTTACTAATGTAGTACTAAAAATGAATCTGTTCAAAAAAAATTTTTATCAAGAAACATTAAAAAATTTTCCAATCTATTTTTACAGACATTATCATATCTAAAATTTCTTAGAGTATTTGCCTTAGTCCATTAGGGCTAATACATTTCCTTCCATCCCTTCCTGTGTTCCTCCCTCATTGTCTTGCTTTTTCCCATTCTACTGAGCTAAGGAGAGCAGTAGAATTGATGCTTAGCTGGATTGCACCTATGTGGTTTTGAAACACTCGATTACATGTTGGTAAATAATTTCCATGATAAATAAATTTAACATTAATGCCCATTACAACAGACGTGTCTTGTACCCACTTTGGTGTAAAAGTCACGAGACTGGTTCCATGACAGACATAGCCAGCATACCTTTAAAAGTTCTTATAAGCTGCCTTCAGAGCTTTACCACTGAATTCTTTCTCAAACCCTACAGGGGTATATGTACTTTCCAAACTTTACCCTGTCCAGATAGAATAAGACATGGAAAGATAGTGAGGGATCTTCATGTTGGTGTTGGAAGCTCAAAGGCCTGTCTTAATACCAGTGGATATTTTACATAGAACAACAGGAATTCGGATAAATAAAAGATATCTAGTTTTCTTACAGGAGGAGACAAATAGAAGAGTTAAAAGGCAATTGTCATATGTTAAAATTCAGAGCACTAAGCACAATCTTTGACAACAGTCTTAATAGTTAAAGAATGAATGTCAGAAGAAGTAGCCCTTAATCAAAGTGTGAAAGAATGTACAGCTAAGACATTCAGGGCTTCGGTGAGTAGATAATGGACTGTAGGTATCATTATTTGTAGAAGCCCCATAAAGCTAGGGTCTTTTCATCAGGGTAAAAAAAGTAGTTCAGTTGGAAAAGAATGGGGTGGCATAGCTGGAGGAGGAAGAACTGGTGTTACAGAGATCCTAGGTACCAAAGATCACAGGTACCAAAGAAAATAATATTTCCCATTCATCTTCTTCATACCTTTGTGGAATATACCTTCTGAAACCGAAATCTGATCACAACCATTAATGTTGCATTGCTCAAGTTTGAAACCAGGGACTTTCACATACTAGGCAGGAATTCTGACATCAAACTGCACCCTCGTGTAGCCCAACACCCCTGACTTCTTAAAGACTGTCTCAGTCACTCATTTCTCAAAGAAACCAATCCAAGCCTTTATTAATGTTTCACTAGAATTGTATTTTCAACGTGGTGTTGATTTTCAACTGAATCTAAGATGAGATTGAGATAGATTACATAAAAAGTAGAAGGATTGCCCCTCTTTCTGTCTGTGATAACATTACAGAGACTGAAAACATTGACCTGGAAGCCAGGCAGCTTGGGAGAACTCAGAGCTGTGTCACCAATTAGTTCTGTAACATTGTAAATGCTACTCAACCTCTTAGCCCTCATCTGCAAAGTGTGGGCTTTGAGGAAAATGCTGAGTGTGCCAGAGATTGCCTGACCACAGAACACACATTCAGTATGTGTTAAGAATCACCAATGTTACTTAAATTATAGAGCTGAGGTACTGAAAATGGTCACAGTTATGGGAGGAAAAAAGCTATAATAGTATTTTTTGTCAGAGTAACTATTTGATCACAGAATAATATCTTATTCCAGGTATTACATAGTTGTGGACAGCCTGGAAGGCAGAAAGTTATAAGGGCTTAATTTAAAGTCATCTCAGTCAAGTAAATTAACATATTTTAATAACTTCCTACATCATAGTAATGTAAGCCCAGGGCAATTCCAGAATGTGTAGGCTGAGGTGAGGAGGCAGCCCAGAAGGAAACTAAATAAAGTGTAAACAAATTCAAGGATTATAGGCAGTTAATAGAGTGATGAAATGAGATTGCATCTTCAACTTACAGGGATGCCATAAGATAATTTAGGTAAATTAGAGAGTTAGCAACTATGCTCCCATAATGCTAAAGTACTGATATTATTTCATTTTCTTTCTATCCTTCAGAATAATTCATACAATATTCAAAGAATGCAGCTGTATTCATATTAACTTGTAATAAGACCTAACAATTTCTTCACTGCAGAGAAAACCCAATTGCCTCACTACCTCTAAGAAGTCACTACTTGAAAGGAACTACTAAACTAAATTACAGGTAGAAAACTGCTTCACTAATGGAGTCCCAAATTAACCCTGAAACATTTTGGATGCTCAAGTATCACAAGGGATGTAACTCTGAACACACTTAAGAGCGATAGTATTTATGACCACCCTCCTAGTGGATGAAAGCATATTACTTGGTCTAGTTTTTAAAAAGCTGAAAAGTCTTTCAAGTTTTCTCATCACTCTAATTATTGTCTTAAAATATTTCTCTTTAAATGTACATATGTGTGGTTTATTAAAAATGGATGAATAGAAACTGATAAAGAACAATCATGCAAGAATTTTTTTAAAGTTTTGATCACTCTAACCATAAATATCAATGTTTTCTATTAAAATCATTTTAATAAAGCTTTATTTTAAAATTACTCTTGTTCTAGAAAGAATACAAAAAGTGCACCTCTATGTGTGTCTTACCTTTTGGAAAGACTTGGTATGAAATACTGTTTTTTCTTGAATGAAACTAAGGTTTGTAATTGAGCCAGAATTGTGTTTTTATATTCTAGCAATTTAATTTGTGTATTAAATGCTCATAAAACAAGTATCCCTCTCTTATAGAACATGTCTTTATATTATAAATATGCCCAAGGTTCATTAAAAGGTACTTGACTATAAATTCAGAAAAGATAATTAATAAACTAGTTTCTACTTCTTTTCCTGAAAAATCAGAATATCTTTTGTTATGTTCCTGAGTTATATGCATTCAGATGCAGGGCAGATCACTTGAGCAGTTTCTTCTCCTCCCCCGCCAACCCCACATTTTAAAAAATTTGGTAGAAGGAAATTAAACTGCTATTTAATTTGATTTGATCATTTCTGTCTTAAATTATTCCTTCTCTGGTATTGCTGTATTTTAGGTTCAGAGTTCAATTAGCAAAATTATAGCATTGTTTTCCCATGGAGAGTGCCTTTTAAATAAAACAATTTAACCAAGAAACTGCTTTGTGAGTGATTACATTGATCTCAGCATGCCTTCTACTTCTTTCTGCTTTGGCCAATTAGAGACATTAAAAAAAGGCTTAAGACTCCTATTAATTCTACAAAGTATTCTGTTTAACATTGGCATTAAAATCTTACACCTAATCTCATAGAAGATGTTGCAATCTTTATATACAATATATAGCCTTGGTGTCCATCTAATAATTTAAAGTCTAGAGCATATGGGCATGTGCACATGGTTTCTCTTCTGCAGCAATGTAAGTCCCCCTGAGTGAAACTCTATTTAACTTAATGATACATGAAAAAAAAAAAAAAATGTACAAAGGCAAATGTACTCACACATGTCAGATATTATGAGGTCAATGATTTATTTTCCTTATTAAGGGATCATTGTTATTTGGATTAAATATCATTTCTCATTTTTTACCTTAAAACGTTGTTTCTTTCATGAAATAATGATATTAGTGATTAGTCCGCTTACCAATATATATCATGTTGACATTGACAGCATAAACTTTTCTGTAGTTTCATGATTATTTATTTATACAATCAATCTTTATTGACTTATTTCACTGTTCTAGAAAAGTCAAGGCATGGTCAATAAGGTCAGAAAACTGTACTCAATTGTATCTTTAAATTTTCTAAGCAAAGCCCAATAAAAAATAGGTGTGCCCTGACACATTCCTATGACACAATAGGGGTTGGGGAAAAGTTTCCACAGGTCTCTGTTGCCTCTTGAACATTCTTCTCTCTGAGAACATTGGAACTCAGAAAATTCTATGGGAGAGAGGATGGATGTTATCCACCAGGCAATAGCTAGAAAAGGGAAAATGAAAGAACAGGTACATTTTTCATAACAATGATGTCCAATTTTTACTCTAGGTCATATTATGTAATGTTTTGTAAGAGTTTTTAACACAGAATATTTACAAAGCAATGCTAACTAGAAAACTAGCTAAATTTTATTTCCTTTAAAATATTATGATGTTAAGAGTTACATAGGTAATATGTGGACATACAAAATTTCTTTCAACTTAAAGGTAAAAAATAATGAAGACGTGTTTCTACACCTGACCCCAGAAACCCCCAGAGTAACTTTCTCCCACTGATTCCAAATATACCTACAACCTCACTTTCATTAAATCAATTTTGATGTTTTATATCTTATATGTCTTCTAAAATTTATTTTTCAAAACTATTTTTAGCTTCTAATAAATACATCATGCTTCATTTTTCTACATTTATATTATCCTTCCTATATATTTCACTATTAAAATGCATGCACAGTTATATTGGAAGCAATAATTCATTTATGAGCAAGATAAAATTTATTCCTTCTCATGTTAATGGTAATTTGGGTCAAGTTCCACATTTTCTCCCATTAATACTGTAAATTTTCTTGTGCATACTTTCTGGTAAAAGTGTGAATACTTGAATTACTGAAGAATATGGAATCCACATCTTCAATTTAACCAGAAAATCCCATATTGTTTCCAAAGAAATGCATGAGATCTTCCAATTATCCCATATCTTTAATAACATTTATTATGATCAAGCACAGAAAATGTATCTGTCAGTGATAAGTGGTATTGCCAAACCACATCCTGAATTTAATTTATATTTTCTTAATTACCAATATAATTTTGTTGCAAGCCTAATTACTATAGTATGCATCAGCTAAAAGAAATATTGAGCATATGTGTACATGCTGAATTCAGAAAAGCTACTCTAGCTCTATCACAAGATCCAAAAAGGCAGGATGGACAAGATATCCTCTGAATTTGTAAAACTAGAGGCAAGGAGGCTGGAGTGTGTGTGCTCTTGAATTTATTTGTTGGCTATGGACCTACAAAATTAGGGGTGAATACAACCCTCTTGATGTTTCTGGCTCTGTTCAAGCAATGAAGTTCCTGTTGGTGTCGATCATCTTCCACAGGAGAGTAACAACTAGGCCATTAGAGAGAAAAGCACACATGGAAGCAGAGAGGCTCACAGAAATAATCAAAAGAATTCCAGGTCTTCTGAGTAGATAACCAACAACATACTCTATAGGAGATCAATGGTGGGTTGGTGTGCTTCAGGGTTCTAAGCAAAGTGCTTAACTTAGAAGATTTTCTCTAAAGCTATCTTTAAGGACTATCTGAAATCCAGTTGTAAGTTTTATTTTGATCAGTCACATTAGGGAACACATAGAATCTATATATACCAAATATGAAGATAACTTCAAACTGGAAAAAATAGCACAACACAAATTGGAAAAATTGAATTTCAAAATTCTCTCAGTAGTCAAGATTGGCAAAAATCAAGTTATCAAATAAAAAATATTTTGATTTTAAAATTCATTTATATAAATATAGAAAAGATACTTGACTTAAGAGAAATTGATGGGTTCTAATTGACCATGTATGTAGGCAAAGATATCCCATGGTTACTTTGCTAAAATAAGATAATAAAATAATAGATTAATAACAGCAAACTGACTAAATAAATTAAGCTCCATTGTTCTGCTGATAAGACATCATGGTGAGACTTGCTTTGGAGTGTCATATGTTTTGAGAAACAATGTAAAACAAAATCAGAGCAAAAAAGAGCATCAAAATGGTGAAGAATTTGGAAAGACATGAGGTGAACCTGTGCATTTTAGCCTGGAATAGGAAATCTCTATGAAATAATTCACATCAGTAGTTAAAATGTTTTCACACACACTTTTTTAGAAGTAAAATCAACAGAACCATATATTGACCTTTCTCTTGTGTTATTTAACAAATATGATAAGCCAAATAGCTTACGTGATGAAGTTCTTATTTATGAAGTAGAGTGCTCTCAGCTCCCCTTAGGAAATGATATGCATCTCTTCTCAGTCAGAATTGCCTCTATTGCTTCTAGAGTGAAACATATCCTCATATTTAGTTTTTCTGTTTGTTTGTTTTAAACCTAGGTTCTATACCAGTGTATTTGTAAATAATATTGTCTACTTTTTTGTGCTTTTGAATTTCATATAAATGGAATGATACTACATATCTCTGGGAATTTTTTTCTTTTACTGTTACATTTTTAAAGGTTATTTTTTATTTTGTGTGAAGCTGTAATTCATTCATTTTTATTGCTGTACAGTTTGCCATTTTAAAAATAAACCATGATTTACCTGTACATATTACTGTGGATTGACATTTGAGCGGCTTTGGGTTTATTGCCTATGATGAGCATTGCTGCTACCATAGCCCTTTATATGTATGCTGTTCACAGGTGCGTGGAATTCTTTACTGTATACATGGAGGAGCAGAAATGCCAGGTCATTTCATATTGGGCTTTCAATTTGTTCTGACTGCTATGTTTCTCTTAGATACTACAGGTGGTACAGAATTCTAACAGCTTTTAACTTTTTAACATACACTATATATGGTCATTTAAAATTTTTTTGTCATTAAAAAATGTAGTAAGCAACCAGGAGTAAATTACTACTGTTTACTAAGCCAGACCCTAGTTCACTTACATTTATCACCCGATCTCTTCACTGTCTTCCCAACCCCAAATTTAGGACAATTTATCTTGCCTAAATTATTTATTAAGTCAAGATATTCTAATAGAGTATACATTCATTATATTATTTTTTCTGAAAATAGAATAATTTTGTCATTTGGGAAAGATTTTTACTTTATATAGGCTTGGACAATGAGGAAATATTTCAATACACCAGCTATTTAATTCCACTATCTTTATAGCTCCATTTTTGCTTTGGTGATATAAGAGATCATCCTGTCACCTTTAAGGAAAGGTACCTATTTTCCTGATTTTTTTTTCTTCTGATTTTCTGAAGTATCACTGATCTGTTTAGGCATGGAAGTCTTTTTTGTATATGATATTTGGAATTTGTTGGGTTTCATGAATCCATGAATATGTATCTCTAAACAATTCTTGACAATCTTAACAATGATTTCTCAAATAATGTTTTTGCTTGAGACTTTCTCTTGCTGTTCTTCTGAGACTCCCCACCAAAATCTGTCAATATTCTCATCCTGCCTCCATGACTCAGTAACTTTTGGAAGCATTCAGCATTTTTGTTTCTCTATGCTGCACATGGATAATTTCTTCTAATGGATCTTTCAGTTTATCAACTGACTCCCCAACCAGTCTACTCTTGAACCTGTTCAGTGACATTTTAATTACAATAGCTTTTTAAAATTTTCATTGTGCTATTTTTTCAGATATGCATTGTTACTTTTTTATAACTTTTTTGATCTCTGTAGATACTTTAAAATTGTCTTAAAATTATTTAAAACCTAACTAAAACAAATTTTATTTGTATTTTTGCATGAATTTTGCTAAGGCTGTATGAAACTTCAAAACTAAACAGTACTCTCTGATTATAACAGACAATAAACAAAGATTTTGACACTTGCTCTGATAAATGTTTCCCTTTTACTCTTCATAACATATTTTTACACTTTTTCTTGCTGATTTGACACCCTTTTGACCATATTAATGGGGCTTTGTGTTCACTGACTTATAAGGTGTTTTTCCAGTAAGTTGTGTTGAGAGGACCAAGAAGACAAGATGGGAATAAGGCTGGAATGTTCATGTTCATGGCTCTTCAGCTTTATTTCCCAAGGGTAAGTTTCAGGATTGCCAACAACAGTGTGTGCAATAGCTATAGTCTGAGGGAACCACATTCTGTGACTCTTTGGGTCAAAAGGTGATATTAGTTCCCTGGTTGTGAGACCAGGGACAGTGCACCAGTAGGGGTTGGTTGTCCTTATCCATACCCAGACCTTGACATAACTCTCCCTTGATTAAACTTCCTGCACATGTTTCTCTTTAGTACTTTCTGTTGAGACCTTTCTTAATGTAAATTTAGAATGACTTATTTTTCATTGTTTTTCTATCAAAAAATATGCAACACTATATGTATTTCATATATACTTATATATTAATATGTAATAAATATATACATATTATTTTAACACATGTAGTTTCTGTACATATATATTTCACCATATATACACTGCATTCAATTAGGTTAAATTATAAATATACATAACTATGTTAAGTTTAAAATTTTATCTGTAGAAAAGACAGTAAATTATAATACTTAATGTTAAAAATTAAGAAGTCTAGATCTCATATTAAATACTGTTATATATTGAAAGTGATAATATATATTTGAGAATTTAGCCTACCTAGATTTGTAGGATAATGGTAGTAGTATAAGAAATAAGAAGAAAAAGCAGATGTATCTTTTTCTTTTGCTTTTTAAGGAGTTAGTTAAATGTGCAATGAACCTGACTAGACATATAACCTGCAAGAGTTGAGCAAGGTGGGCAGATCAAGACCTGGCATGATTTTGAGTTTAATTTGTGTATATCAATGGACAAATTATGAAGTGAGTTATACCCAAACAAGAGACTGGTAATAGGCCACAGAGACCTATTTAAGGAAAGAAACATTTTCAGAAGCAGGAGGAATAAGCAAGCAAAAATAGGGCCAAAAACAAATGTGAGATTTAATTATAAAAGAACCATCTCATAAACTTAGTACCTAATCTGCTAATCTGCCTGTGTTTTACTTTTCCTCCTATGACAGTGAGTTAACAGATGCCAATTTCACCTAAACTGAGTTATTTAATTTGTGTACCAGATCCTGTTTCTATTTACTTGAACACTGGCATGAATACTGTCTCTGCAATTATCCCCTCATTCTCATAACTATAAACTTCTTTCCTTTCCCTATAAAGTCACTCTTTAGGATGTAACCATGCCATTATACTACCATTAAAAAAAAGGAGAGACTTACTTGATATAATAAACCTGAAGATAATTTGCTTGTATTTTTCATATGAATCTTTAATAGTTTCCTCTAGATTTGGTGGCATATAATTCCAATATAGCCTTGGCTGCAGATTGATTTTGCCTAATAGAATAATAGAATGCCAGCTAATATGCATGAGAGGCAAATGATACATGTAACATCTAGTCTTTCAGCCTGCACCCTAGAATAAAGACCTGAGAAACAAAGATAAATCCAGCTGGAAACCTTCAGTATCCCCAAGTCAAGACAAACTCAATATAAATCAGCCATGCAGCCAATTCTCAGACAAGGGAATGTAAAAGTAAATCCTTAGTGTTGTAATCTATCAAGATGTTGAGGCTCATTGTTCCTTAAGCAAACCTGTTACTTTGTTCTCTATTCCTGCTGTCAGTTGGCTTTACATTTTTGTTGTAGATTATATCCATAACCTTTTATGAAACTACTCAGGTTGAGGTAATCAAAGACCAGACCACTAGCCTGACAAATGTGGTCAACCACTGTCTTTATATGCATTAATGGAAATATCAGCTATTTCAGAGCACATTTTCACTTGACTCAGAGCATTCTACTCTCCTTATCATTCTCCTGATTTGCTACCACTGATTTTTATTCTCCTTCCTTTTCCTGGCATACAAGTGCTGGCAAATCCTAAGATCTGGTTCTCAGTACTTCACTCTTCCCCATAGGGGCTCACATTTTTCTCTCTCATGTAGCTCATTTCCAAGATTATTTTAATTTTATATTCTGATGTTGGGATCAATCATTTTTTATAATGATTACCAGATTGACATATCTACACAAGGTCTCTACTTTGGGCTTTAAGAGTCAACTTCACTTCCAATGCTGAGAGGAACCTGAAAATTACCAGGTAAGTGATTAGCTAAGATAAGTACCCTGTGCTTGCATAAGATGTGACTGAGAAACTATGGTTAGTACATATGGGTCCTCTCTGTGTTATCCCTTTCCAAAAATCTAAGAGTATTGTAAGATAAAACATTATTTAGAAAAAGAGGTGAAAACCCTCTTTTGCAAGGCATTTAAGTGACATTTTTTTTTTCAACTTTGGCAGTGAGTAGAGTTATATCTGTCTTAAGATAGTAGAACAGGCCATTTAAAAATTATACATTGTTTTTCTTTTTTAAATAAATGAATATGAAGATCATAAGCCTCAAAAATAAAAGTAAAAACCAAAAAGGAAACATACAAACATGCCAACCCTTATACATCTGGTACCTTTAAAGTGGTGCAAATCATACAATGCTGCATAAAATTACCATTTGATATCCATCTTGATTTTTCAAAAAATGTAAAATCTTGGATCTTTTGAAGATAATAATTTTTCCACAAAATATGTAAATGTTTAATGTAAAATTGATTAATAAGATGAAATTTCTAAGCATTGTATAACAGATTTTTTTCTGAACAAATTGTCATAAATGATTTCTAACAAATCCAATAAAAGAAAATGTAAAGCTTAATCTTTACAATTTATCACACATAGTAAAAATTCCAGTTATCTAACATCTTTCTATAGCTTTTTAAAATATCATTTTTTAGTTGTAGTTGGACACATACATTTATTTTATTTACTTTTATGTGGTGCTGAGGATCGAACCCAGTGCCTCTCACAGGCTAGGAGAGTGCTCTACGGCTGAGCCACAGCCCCATCCCTATCTAACATATTTATGTGACAAGAATGCATGTTAAATTACTGTTGCTAGAAACAATGTTTGCAAATTAAAAAACCCAGAAATTAAATATTATTGTAATTTTACTATGCATCTACATGTTTTCAGTATATTCCATTCCAGCAAAGGCCTATTTGCAGTTCTGTTCAATTGCATAGTCTGTGTTTCCTTCTCTTTTCTTTATTTCAATGGAGTCTCCCCTTTGTCTCATACATTTCTCTTGACACTAAAGCTATGTATTTTATTCTATTGGCGGCTTGTCCTGAGGATAATTGTAAAATCTGTCTTTTTCCAATTATGAGAGGTGTTCTATAAATTCTTTGGGGTATATTCATTTTGAAATGTGTGCCCATAACTCCCATTAATGTTGCCCATTTAAACTTGATCTATTGCTTTTCTTTTTTCTCTGACTCCAGCAGCCCCTTAATGCAGTTTTGTTTACAATCTCCAAACTCCCCCTTAACTAGAAGCAGTCTCTCATAAATGCTTTGCATGTAGGTCATTTGTTAAATTGTAAACCAAAGTCACATGAAAACAACTACTTTTTTGAAAGGTGGGATATTATTCTTTTTCAGATGCCATAGTACTATAATATAAAATACACTATTTGAGCATGGTCAACTGAGAAAGAGTAACATTGCACTAAAATAAGCTTAGTTTTAGAAATAACTTGCTTGGAGTGATCAATGAAACAATGACTTGTGGGAATTAATAACACAGAAGTTATGCCCTAGACAATATTAAAAAATGACACACTCCTCATTTTATAGTTGAGAATATATGACTAGCCTTTAAATCTATCTATTTCTGTGAATATGTGGTAAAAATCTTTTAAATACATGTTCTCATGAGTGTGGCCAATCTGAAAAGTTCCTTTTTTTAAATTTCATCCCATTTTCTTCAACTTTGATATTCCAACTTCGAAAATACCTCCTAATATATGTTACCAATTCAATATGTATTTCTAGTACACTGTCCCTGCCCCTTGCTGCCTGCTGCTGTCTCCCTTCATGCCAAGGAATTTGAGCCGTATTTCCATTTGCATTATCTGTAATATGAATAGTAGTATATAAAGTATTTTCTACTCATACATGCAGCATCATTTATAATAAATGGTTTTAAAAAATTAAACATTGGTATTCTTCTTGGTTCATTTCTATGTGATTACCTTCCAGCTAACCCTGTCCTTTGATGAACCTGTTCTCCCAGATTATTGAGGTTTTGATTTTACAAGGCATTCAGCTTACATCTTGTACCCACTCTGTCAATCACTGTGCCACCAGCCTTCCTTTATTCGTTGACCTTTGCACCACCGTAATTATGTAGCCAGTGTAAGCCTTGGGTATCACTAATCACTTTGTTTCTCAGGAAGTGATCATTGTGACACCAGGAAGTTCACAGGTAGGCTGTAAAGATTGATTACAAGTAGGTTTCTAGCTTTCTCTGCAAATTTAGTAACATTTGTGGAATTAAAAAAAAAAAAAATACAAGTATACCAAGAATAGCAACAACAGAAAGCCTCTTTATATGTGAATAGCTCAGCTGGACCTTCTTTTTTTGTTATTCACAATGAGTATTTTAAACCTTAATTCTCAATTCCTTGTTCCCATGGGGCTTATTCTCAGCAAGTCACCTAGCCTTCTGCTTCACAGAAGTAAAAACAGTAGTGTTCTTTTTTTTTTTTTTTTTTCCTCTTTTGTCTAAAAATCATTGCCTCTTTACTTTGTCGTCTCTCCAAGCTCAGGTGAAATTCCTTCCACATATTCCCAAAGTCTTCTCCCTTCTTTAGGACTATATAAAAGCTCATTTATTCTCTCCTGTGCCTTACTTTTTAATTGTATTCCCTCCCTTTTCCTTCCTTTTCCTACTTATAAAATCATTTTTAAAAATCAGTGTTTTTAATATTTCTTAAGCCCATTCTAAAATGTTTTCCTTTATGGATCACTCTATGTCTTGTATTCTTTTCATTGCTAGGTTTCCTGAACAAATTATTAACCTCTACTTTTTTTTTTTTTCATTTTTTTAAAACCCTTCCTCTTTCCAAGATCCACCAAGATTTAATGAGTGTCATTTTACCATTCTTGATAGCAGCATTGATGGAGTTTAACACACAAGAAAAAGGGGTCTTTCTCTGCCCCTCACTTTGCTAAATTTTATGCTTACTATTCATAATGACCACTATCACTTTTTCTGGGAAATCTTCCATCTTTGATTTCTGAGACACACATGTGTTTGACCCACTTCTAACTGCTGTCAAAAAGGGTTAGCAAATCCTAAATTTGTACAGTTTGTCTTAATTTTTCTCCAGGGATCCAGGCTTATATTTCTAATACTTGCTAAAATCTGAAATAATTCCTAGTAGGCAGAAAAATCTCAAAAGTCTAAAAACTGAAACTTTACCCATTAGCTACCCAGAAGTTGACCAGAAGTAATTTGTATTTCTTATTTTCCCTGTATTAATTAGCCATTGGTGTAATTTTATATCTATACCCTCTGCTCTAATTAATTCTGATAGTGCAGATCATCTCATATTTGGGGCTTTTTATTTTTGTTTTTATTTCTATTCTTAAAAAGAAATTTATATGACACTACTTATTTTTAGTTTTTATAAGATTTTTTAAATAGTTTTACTTTGGTTGTAAATGGCCATTTGCATTTTTTGTTTACAGAATTTACTGGACTAAGGGGCTCAGCTTCAAAAGGGACTTTAGCTTTGGGTCTGACTGGATCCAAGTGTGCAGAAATGTCCTCGGTTCTTTCTGTCCATGCTTTACTCTTGCTTCTTTCTTGGATTCTTATTTCTCATGTTCTCTGTTTCCCACTGTTGTTCTCTTAGCTATATTCTATCAATTTGTTCCATGTAAAAAAATCTATTACCCAAGAGTTCCAAATACTGGTTGTCCACAAACACTTTATTTATCATATATTTTACTAGCAAAACGAGACAAAGTAGTGTTTGAACTGTCCAGGACTGAGACACATACCCAAGTGACTACTAGGGGAATGTTCAGATCCATTCAATTCAAAAGGACTAAGAATTGGGAGGGGGTGATATTCACAGAGAAAAATGATTGACAATCTAAATTGCTGTAGCTATTATAATTTTCTAAGATACAAACTTGACACTTGATAGGTACAGTCCAAACTTCGTAAATGGTAAGCAAGCCTCTTCACACACTGCCTAAGTTCTATTTTCCCACATCTCAATCCTGTTCTTTCTGAGATTCTTGGCTCCTCAAACACATCATGGTTAAGTAGGGGAAGGCTCACACTGCTCTCTGAAAAGCCTCTGTGCCCCTTATGTACTGGAGGTGCCTTCTTCATCTTTTCAGGTAGAGCTCATATACCATTTTTCTTTCTTCCTCTCAGTGGATATATTCAATTCTACAGTGAACATCATCTCAAGGTCCCTAGAACGCAATTCCCCATTCTTTCTCTATTTTCTGGAAGCAGGAGCCATATATTATTTGCCTTTAAATCTTCACCATTGGGGGAATGCTGAGAAGAATATACCTGGAGAAATTCCTGACACAGAATTATGAGCTCAGTGTTTGTTAATACAAGTCTCTGTGAATAGCTGACCTTGGACAGGAAATGGCTGAAATGAGTTTAATCACTGATGCCAATTGGGGAGATGGAGGAGCAACCATCTATAAATATTACTTTAAACTTTATAGGACAAAAATGATGTGCTTATTGCATTTTGTATTTGAGGTTAATTGCAGGAACACATTGCTGAGGAAGAAAACAAGAACTGGCTGTTCTCTATTCTCCAAATGGTTTAGAAATTCAGTGCAAAATGTACATTTCCATCAGCCTTCCCTCAATTAATGATTCATGGCTTCTTTGAATTTTCTTCTCTGGGTGATACTTTGGCAGAGTTTTCAGCTACTCAGAATACTGTGATTTAACTAAACATAAAATGATTATCTCAGTAATTTTTCTAAACATTTTTGTCCTACAACCTATGTGTTCACAAATCAAACTTCTTCTCTATAGTTAACCACTCCCCTTCTATGTGGACATATTTTTTCCTCCTCATATTTTATGTTATATTACATATTACCATAGTATAAACAATGTGTAGAGACTCAAAACCCAAGATCTGTCTTTTGAAGAACTGCTGCAAAATTTAATTAAGTTTAAGGTTCATGAATCATGTAATTTATGCACAAGTTACCTTTTTAACTTTAACTTGGCTCTGCTTACATATTGTGTGCAGAACTGAGGAGTCTGTATCCAAACATCTTAATTTTTGTTGTAGTACCTGAAGGCAACTCTAAACTCTACTTCTGGGTCTTTGTACTCCTGAGCCCATTGCCTGGACAAATGCACCTTCCCCCAGCACTAGATTATTTCATGGTGGATTTAACATCATTTATGTCTGCTCAACAGATTGATTTTGAAGCACTTATTACTATCTTAAATTCCATATTTTTTTTCTTTAAAATTTTCAATGTCTTATCCTTAAGAGTGTTTGTCCCCTGACACCTAGAATACTGCCACACATATAGTGTTTGAACTGTCCATAAATATTTCTTAAATATTTCTTAAACAGGTGAGAAAATACCAAGCTAAATGAATAAATGATTCTCTATTAGGACTTACTTTTCATAACTATATAGATTTCACTAATATTACTCAAATATTTTGGTTTATAGTCTTTCAACCATATTGATTTTATCTTCTCATATGTAGGGATTTATTTGCCTTCTCATAAGTATAACTTCACAAAATATAGTATAAAGCGTTAGTGAAAGAGAAAATAATTGATAAGCTAATTCAATTGATTCATTACATTGATCATGAAGAAAGTTCTGAAGAGCTCATTCTATTTCTAAACAATTGGCTCATTTGACTAAATCTCAGAATTAAACTGCAAATGAGGAGAAAGATTCTAGTTGTAATAATGAACTAAATTTGTCATTATGTGTATACAAAATTAACCTTCTGGATGATATATTACTGAAGTTCTAATTCAAGTTTGAGTTCTGTGAATGAAATGAACATTAGGTAGTTAAGATAAAATTTGTATTCTCCATTGAATATATAGATAAATATGTATTGCTCAGTGAATTCATAAATTCCCCAGATATTTTAAAAGCTGATAAAGTTTGCCCAATATTAATATTTCATGAGAATTAGAGCAATATCTCTTATTTGTATGACATTTCAGTTATAATTTACAGTTTAGTTTGTAATTTGAAAGAATTTACACATACATTATCTTAATTGAACCTTATAGTTACACATGTGCATAGCCAGTTTCACCTAGGATCAGAGTTGGTATCATCCTCCATCCCCTCTCTTGTCCCTCCCCAAAGAAGGCAATTGGTATTTTAAGAAGTTAAGTGAGTCACCAAAGTCTCCTTGACTGAGATTCTTGACATTTCAAAGTTAATATTCTGATTTTTCCAATGCTATTTTCTCCTTTGTTCTGGATCTGTCTGCAGCTCAGTGATGCTTCTTGGCTCTCACTTATTTTGAGATTTGGAAGACAAAATTCAGTCCTATATTCAAGATGTTTTTCATAAAATACTGACTTACATAGCCAACTGTCTACTGGTCATTGCCCATTGAGCTTCCTCTAGCTATCTATGGTTAAACTTCTCTGAACATGTTGCAGCTAAACTTTCTCCAAACATATGTCATGAAGGAAAATTGCACCATTCATTTTTCAGTGGCTGGAACTTAAGGTGTGAAAGTCATTCTTTCTCCTATTAGGCATGAAGGAGAGGATGCTGGGCTGGTGATAAGATTTGGCAACGAGCAAAGCTTGTGGTAAAAACTACCAAAGTGCTGGGCTTGGTGGCACACACCTGTAATCCCAGTGGCTCAGGAGACTGAGGCAGGAGGATTGCAAGTTCAAAGGCAGCCTCAGAAATTTAGGGAAGGCCCTAAGCAACTCAGAGAGACCCTGTTTCTAAATAAAATATAATAGTATGGATGAGGATGTGGCTCAATTTTTAACTGTACCTGGGTTCAATCCCTGGAACTAAAAAAAAAAAAAAAAAAAGTCAAAAAATTATCAAAGCATTTACTTTTATAGATGAAAAAGAAAATAAAAGCAAGGTTAGTAAATTCCCTTCTGCTCCTAATGAATACACTTTCCATTTGAGTTTCTTAGCTGGGTTATTTTAAGGTCCATGGGTATAAGTACAGATCAGAAACAGTCTGGACATTTGCACCAGGTAAGCACATTTTTAACTTAATATTTTTAGTTATGTGTTTCTAAGGTAATAACCTGTCCCAGGAATTGCCCCTCCCTACAGGGAGCTAAAAAGCTGTTAATTAATGTGTCCTGGGCTGCACTATCCTGCCCTTTCCCCTTCAGCCCACCAGTTTCCCACTTTTGGCCATCCCACCAAGCATTCCTGGGCCTAGTCAAGTAGGCAGGAAGGGGAAAGATAAGGGGAAAAGGGCAGGCAAACAAAGGAGGCCTAGGACATACAAAAAGGACAGAACACCTCTAGTCTTGGGATACCACGATACTAGCTATGGGCCTCTTCTCCCTACCGGGAGAAGTCAATGTTACCCCTTTTCAAATAAATCCTGCTTTATATGTTTATCTCCGTGTGCTTCTCTAATGTTCAAACTCCAATGTGTGAGGAAGCAGAACTTGTCACTGATAATTAGCAGTATCAATTCCATTGTTCTTCCCTTTTCCTGTCCTGTCTTCCTCCTCCTCCTCAGTCCCCATCATCTACTCTACTCTCCTTCCTCTATTTCAATGAAATTCCCTCTTCCCTTTCCCACACCCCCTCTTCTCTTTCTCCTTCATTTTTTTAAAGTAATATCCACCTCATTTTTTAATTAACTCACTCATGCCTGAGGAATGCCACCTTTAACTTACTAGGACCTGTTTACTTTACTTAGCATGATAGTCCATTTACCGCATCCATTTACCGCAAATGTCATAATGCCATTCTTCTTTATGGCAATTCTCCATGTGTATATATGGCACATTTTCTTTATCAGTTCACCTGTTGACAGTCACCTAGGTCGGCTTCATAGCTTGGCTATTATGAAATGTGCTGCTATAAATATTGATGAGGCTGTATCAATGTACTATGCTGATGTTGGATCTTTTGGATATATACTGAAGAGTGGGACAACTCAGTGACACGGTGGTTCCATTCCTAGTTATTAAAGGAATCTCCATTCTGCTTCTCAGAGCCATTCCTGTTCAGCAAATCAGTGTAAAGATGTATCTTCTCTTTTTATTTTTTTTTAAAGAGAGAGAGAGAGAGAGAGTGAGAGAATTTTTTAATATTTATTTTTTAGTTTTCAGCGGACACAACATCTTTGTATGTGGTGCTGAGGATTGAACCCGGGCCGCACGCATGCCAGGTGAGCGCACTACCGCTTGAGCCACATCCCCAGCCCCATGTATCTTCTCTTTTGCAACTTAATTATAGTACTCATCATTGGATTTTTAAAATGGAAGTCATTTTCTTCAAGTTCTATAAAATGAAACTATTGCTGTATTATTAAAATGGTATGAAATCATGTCGGTTTAGAATCAAAAAACACTGGAATTATATCAAATATTTGATAGAACTACTTAAGAAGAAATTTTAAAATCTGGCCCAGGTGAACATGAGTTCATTAGTTCAGTAGAACATTAGTAAATATATTTACTTATATATCAAATTGAAATATGTGTATCATTTTTTGCCAATAGAAATTTTTTATACACATTGTCTTTTTTTTTCTTAAGTGGCAAACAGAGATCCCCCAAAAGTCATAAGTAGTAAATTCTTTTCTCAAAGAACAACACATTTGACAATGTCCATTGCTATGATACTGTGAATTTGGGCACATACATACTACTATAGTATTGGTCCTGACTTATATTCATTATTTTAAAATTAGAATAAAAATAAAAATAAATAAAACTTCATTGTGGACTTCCAAGTTTGTCTCAATGGTGAAGAACAGAATCTCTGAACCTAGACACTTTGGTTTAAATCTGAGCTCTGGGTTAATAGTTATGGGCAGGCCATTTTGCTTGCTTCATTGGGATGATGGGGTGATATGTTAGATTCACTTGTTGTATAAGATGATTATAAATATTAAATGAACGATATATTCAAAGCATTTAGAACAGTGTCTGACACAAAATGCTAAATTGCCTGCCCTCAATATTAATGTTGCTTAGCATCTACCTGACTCCCATTTCATCCACTCGCTTCCTCTCAATAGTAACTGAATTTTGTTTCTAAGTCAGCTTTTTTTTATGCTTCTATTAGATGTGTGTGTATCTCCACTTGTAGTAAATATACATGTATTCATTTATTTTAATGTTTCAACTGTTAATATTGATGCATTGCTGCTTATTAAAATGATACTGCAACCCCAGCAACTTAGCAAGTTTCTAGGTAATTTAGTGAGACTCTGTTTCAATATAAAAAAAAAAAAAATTAAAAGGTCTGGGGATGTTGCTCAGTGGTTATGCACCCCTGGCTTCAATCTCTGGCAAAATAATAACAACAACAAAAAAGTTACCATAAGAGCTTATTGTTCTAAAAAAAAATGTTCCTGCAACATTTTTTACCATTAATTACTGGCATCTAATATTATTCAAAGTGTTGCACATACTTATATTTTATTGGTTTTTATATTTAAGTTATTCCACATGACACTATAATAAACATTAAATTTTCCATTTTCAAGTGAATACAGATTTGGTATTTTACTTTTTAGAAATTAATTCATGATATTATCAAGTTTCTTCTGCTAATTT
Source organism: Callospermophilus lateralis (assembly GCF_048772815.1). Taxonomy (NCBI): domain Eukaryota; kingdom Metazoa; phylum Chordata; class Mammalia; order Rodentia; family Sciuridae; genus Callospermophilus; species Callospermophilus lateralis. The sequence goes on from NC_135309.1 coordinate 135,438,860, forward strand.
CTAATGTTCCTTACATTTTTTTAACCTCACTACTGTTATTTGCATAATTGTATATTTGAGTGAAAAAAGCAGCATTTTTTGGTTGGCATACTTTGAAAAGACAATTCAAAAGGCAGGATTCAAACTACTTCAAACACTTGGATCTTTGAATATTTTAAATCAGATAAATTTACTGTAGTTAATTATATATCTACCAGGAAATAAGATCTTCCCTTTCTTAAACATTTAGAACTATTCAGAAACAAACTATGGCATACTTATTGTACTTAATATTTTAAAATAAAGCCATTATCAGCTTTAAAAATCAATGGCCATTGGACAATGCTTTACTGTATACATACATTGCAACAGAAACTTTTCTGAACTTTATTTCTTTTGATACATTAAAAATATTTAGGGACTGGGACTGTAGCTCAGTGGCAGAGTGCTTGCCTAGCACATATGAGGTACTGGTTCCATCCTCATCACCACATAAAAATAAATTAATAAATTAATATTAGGTATCCCTCTAAAACTAAATATATATATATATATATATATATATATATATATATATATATATTTAAAAACATATTTCGACCAACACTAAAGAAAAAACACATAACTTTGATAGAAGAAAGATTTACTCTGGTTGGGGGTACACTTAAACTAAAAGCATATAGAACTAATAAAAAGCAATACAGGGGCTAGGGAAGTGGCTCAGGTGGTAGCGTGCTTGCCTAGCATGCTTGAGGCACTGGGTTCGATTCTCAGTGCCACATAAAAATAAAATAAAGATATTGTGTCCACCTAAAACTAAAAAATAAATATTTAAAAATAAAAGCAATACATGACCAAGTGATACTGAAGAATAAATGAAATCAAACATGAAAGATCAGGAAAGAACATCTCCAGGTATGGCAAGGGATTAAACTAATCATACATCATATGGTTTTATTAACTACAAAAGGAATCTCAGGATTGGGAAACTTTCTCCTATTTTAAATAATTATCTTTTGCTAAGTGATTATTTATAAGCCACCTACTGGACACCTTTAACACCTGTGTAATCATATTGAATCCTTGTGTCTCCATGATGTGGTGTGTTATATCATTTTACAGCTATGAGAAAATAAATGAGATTAAAGACTCCCAATTTATTCTTAAAAAAATCATTACTGAGAGATAGGTATGTAGTTCAAAAGTAGGATGACCTTACTTTTACTCCAAAGTTATTATCTATCTATCTATCTATCTATATATATATATATATATATATATATATATATATATAAAACAAATAAAATAAAGATATTGAGTCTATTTTATGTGGTGCTGAGGATTGAACCCAGTGCCTCACATGTGCTCAGTAAGTACTCTACCACTGAGCCACACCCAAAGTAATCATTTTATCTTAAAGACATTTTAAAAGCAACTTTATACCCTATAACAAAGAGTAACACTCTATTACTAGAAGTTGCCCAAAAAGAAGTGTGTGTGTATATTAGTATATATAAAATACATATATATAAAATACATATATATACACACATATGTATAATATATATTTTATGAAGTATATGTATACGTATGCACTTTTCAATTATACATTAATGGGAAAATCAGTATATAAGACACATTCAAAGGAAACTATGTATGTAAATCAACTATTAAATAATGTGTCAGTACTTATCTTTCTTTTGACATTAGCAGTTGAATGAAATGGTTATTTAAAATAATTCCTAATTATTTCCAGTGATTAAAGAAGTCACAATTTACTGGTGTATGTCAAAATAATTAGCTATCAGGATGGAAAAAACCTTATATTATTTTGTAAAGGGCAGAATTATTCTCACCTATGAGTTGCTTTGATTATATTCATTCAATATATGCCAGACAGGTCCATTCAACTAAAAATATGACAGACTTTGTGTTCAGTTTTATCTCGATATTCTATTGATAATAATCACATTCAACAAATAATCCTGGCATGTCAGAATAATTTAATAATTAAGGAAAAGTATCATTAGCTTATAAATAAATAAAATGAATACAGAACAAGAGGAAAGCCAGAAGCTGTAAAAGGAACCTTGCTTCTTGTTATATCATTTCCTCCAGATTCAAGGTTATCCTGTCAGCTGCACAGTGTCTTCCTAATGTAATTATCAAGGCTTGCATGGAATGAAACCAAAAAGTCATGCAGAATATTCAAAAAAAAGACCGGAGCAAGAAAAAATACTGTGAACAAATGATGAAAGAGAAATTAACCAGAATACTGTATTATTTTTTTTTAAAAAAATATTGTTCCTTATGAGATGACAGGTATTGCATTCTCATGTCAGCAACTATGCAATACCATTACTGCTAGTTTAAAAGCACCTGTCAATCATGATACACCACATTACATCTCATATTTCATGATGCCAGTTCCTTTGGGGTTATAAAAAAATAATACTCTCATTAACAGAGTAATAAGTATTTGAATGGTGTGCCAACATTTAACTCATGTCTGCCAATCGAAAAGGGAAAATGTTCTTTATTGATTGGAGAAAGGATCTTGTTTGAACATAATTGACTCAGAGTCTTTCATTGACATAATAACACCTCAGGAAGAAACATACACGCATCTTAGAAAACAAAGGTTAGATGTAAGAGGCTGATCACTTTTTCCTTACTCAAACACAGATCCTATTGACTTGACTAAAAATTCTGTCTGCCTGTGAATCAAAGGATTATAGATCATGTAGTCCATTTAAGAAGTTGAAAATTCTTCAAATAAGCAGCTTAACAGGAAGCCATACAGATATTTCACAGAGCCAAAAGCCTCTCAGGAAAAAAGAAATGGAAGTGGAATTGGATGGCCAGGCAAATATTTCTTATTTCAAACACACACACATACACACACACACACACACACACACACACACAATTTTATCACACTATATAATCACTGCTAATATATTGGCAAAAAATGAGATATTCTGTCTTGGAAATGTCAAGTTTGTGATATCAACAGATCATCCAGGTAAACATATCAGGTGAAAGTAATTTAAAATCACCTGCTATTCAATATTGAGGTGGAGTTTGGTGCTATACATACAAAAATAATGTATGTGCTTGCACACACACACACACACACACACACACACACACACACGGTTAGAGAAGAGAATTTGTCCAGTGATGGAGACCACAGCACAACTGTGCATGTCATGAAAATCCAATGGTATCAGGTATGTAAATTGAGAAACAATGGAAAATGAGATAAAATCCAGAAACCAAGAGAGGAAATGCTTCATGAAAAGGGGAAAATGTTTAAAATTGTTTAAAATGCTATTGGGATCAAACAATGTAAACTCAGAACTGTGTTTGGGATTTCACTAATGACTTCAATAAAAAAAATTGGTGAAGTCACATAGATAAGAATATAACTTCATCAGGTTGCACTGACAAAAGTAGATGAAAAACTATTAATTTTAGATGTATATAGTACTTTTAAGGAGTTTTTCAGTGAAATAGTCCAAAGAATAAATTGGTTGAATAAAACAAACAATAAACAAAAAGGCTTCACAAAGAAATGTTATGTTAGTAGGAATGATCCCAGTTCCATTAATGAAGAATGGTATTGATGACACAGGAGAGATAAGGAGGATACAAAAAATGATGTTCCCGAGTGAAATCTAGTTTACAGTGTAGGTTGTGGCCCTCCTAGGGAGCATAGGCAATTGATAACAGCCTTAGAATGTAAAGAATAGTATATCAGTCATGTTGTGAAATCTAAGGATGCAGATTGTAGCGATTTGACACACAGTAGTATCTACCCAGGTTACCTTAAGGAATGATATTACTGATGGGTAGTAAGTTTTTACAGGTAGTAAACAGCAGCTATGGTTTTTTTTTTTTGGGGGGGGGGGTACATATATATGCTGTTTATTGGTTCCCCGAGACTATGAGGAAGAGAAATGCCAGGGTTCCATTCATCATGGTGCAACTGTGTTTCTTAAATTCAAGCACTCCTTGTCCCAGAAATGACATGTAGCAAATTATCTCAGGCCATATGTACAGCTATACTCTTTGATAAGTGACTGAGGCTCAACTTCCTGGATGAGCAAGTCATTGATCAGTGCACTTCTAAAATGAAAGTCATTATGAAAAAATTATCTTGAGAAAATCTAACATCACTAAAACCAAAATTTTCTAATATGTTTAAACTAAAATATTAAGTTAAAACATTGCATGAAGAAACACCTTTTAAAAGGACAAAAACATTAAGGTGCACCCACACTGTGGTTCAAGTGTGTGTTGTTGGCCCATGTGGCAAAAGGGTGGGGACACTGCTGTGCCCACCCACTTTGCTGCACAGGTTCAAACTTAATATAAGACATGCCTTGACCCTGTGATCCCAAAGGCTATCACTCTCTCCAGCATCACCATCAAACTCAGCATGGCCTTTATCACTGTCCTGCTCTTCTCCAATGTCAGCTCTGAGAGTTGATGAAGGCAAGGATACTCTCTCTTTGGCTCATTGATCACCAACTTGTGATCTTCAATTTTATGCATTAATGTAGGGGTGCTTCTAGATGAGAGTTGCATTTAAGTAGGTGAACTCTAAGTAGATTTTACTCCCTAATGGGAGTGGGTCCCATTCAATCAGATGAGGCCTAGAAGAAAACATATGGTTTCCTTGAGAAAAAATTATCCATCAGGCTGCTTGTCGGTTTCACCTGCACTCTTGAGTTCTCCTAGGACTGGAGCCTGCACTCCCACACTGCAGACCTGGAATTGCTAGTCTCTTACTATTGTGAACCAATGCTTTATAATAAATAATTTCCTTTTTCTAAATGTATCCTATGGATTTTGTTACTCTAAAGAATCCTGACTTGGGACTAGACTTGTGGTTTAGTAGTAGAGCTCTTGCCTGGCATGTGTGAGACCCTGGATTCAATCCTCGGCACCACAAAGAAATAAATAAAAGATCCATTGACAACTTGAAAAAAAAATAGAAACCTAACTAACACACATAGGCAGTGTGTGGACTTCTCCACAGGAAGATGGAGAGCCTTCCATCATGCCTTCCTGGGCTGACATTGAAGAACCAATCTGGATTCCACCCCAGCTTTCACACAAAGTGGAGCAACCATATTACCTGTACCTCCCATGAACACAAAGCTGAGGGACTCCTCTGGAATTTAGTCACCCTTCCTCCCATCTCCAACCTCTGAAGGGCCAGCTAGTCCCAAGAGTTGGGGAAACATGGTGGCAAATATGAAAACACTGCATGATATCTGTCTGCCACCATATCCCATTCTTGTGACTGAGAACAGTCAGGACATGCTGGGTAAATATTCCCCTACCACCTTCAAGACCAGTATGATACAGGAAAGGAAGCACTGTTTCTCCCCCAAGAAATAGGCCTAATCACTGTAGCTATATTTGGTTGGCTCTTGTGCCACAGCAGGCAAACATGTCCAATCAATAGCCTTTATCTCCATCATTACCATGCCCTTGACAATCAGGCTTAGTAGCAAACCACTTTCATGGGCAACCGAAGGCAGCTGCTCCCAACCCATGGTACATCTGGTTGAGCCTTCTCGGCTAACCTGCCAGCTGGACATTTTTCTCTGTGTTTATTCAGAGGTTGAAGGGAGGACATCTTAGTGTTCCTGAAGTACTGGAAAGACTGTAGCACTAGTGCCAGGCCATCAGCAGCCAGGTGAGTAGTTGAGTTCTTTTCTGCAGGTCTTGCAGCTGAGTAAGGCATCCTTTATCAGTTCTCTAGGAAAGCAAGCTTCTAATAATTCAATGACATGGGTCACCTCTCTTCATTGTACCCCTGCAGCATCCAGGTGATCATGTGCTGGAAAATACTCTTGATGTGGCCAGAAGCTCAGAGGACATATAGTACTCCTGAGCCATAGGTGAGCATTAGGCTTTCCAAGTCATGGATAAACTGCATCAAGGCAGGAAACATCAAGGGAGCATCTCCTGGAAGGGCAACATCACCAGTGCAGAGACAATTTGGTGAGATTTCTAAATTTTGGAGGCACCAAGATTGTGTGTATGTGTGTGTGCATGTGTGTGTGTTTGTGTGTGTGAACATGCACATCACATGCACTCATGAACATGCATTTGGAGTGTGGACAGGAGGGAAAGTGGATGGCCACTCAGCTTTAAGGTACACCTAGCCAGCTCTTACTTTCCCTAAGCCGTTGAAACCAGTTGTTCTATAATGGATTTTAGAGTCTGATCTTAGCCAAGTTACTCCATGAATCAAGGCCCTTTCAACTGCATGTTCACACTTGTACACAAGATGTATTTTAATGCTTCACTCCTGTCATCCTTAAGCTGGGAAAGCTTTTCACCTTGATATCTCAGGGAATCCCTATTAATATATGTTTCCACTTGGCATTCTTAGAGCACCTATAAACACATCTATTTTAACACTCATAATATAAACTGAAGTTTCTGGTCTAAGTGTTTGCATTCCCTGGTAGACTCTGAGAATAGTATGTATCGTTATATCTCTGTTAGCTCAGTGCTAAGAATATAAATGTCCAAAAATGCCTGCAAAATTGTACATGTAGATCTCTGTGCATGCAGTCTCTTCTACAGTGGAAAGGAATGTGAAATTCTAAGCAACTGACATAAGAATTCCTTTCAAGAACAGAACTGCCTTTGTGAAAGGCTTTGGCTGTTTTTGGATATGTAAGTGATATTGAGGATGGGAAAGAAGAAAGAAATAGGAAAAAATATGGCTAATGATTTCTACTAAAGCAATTTGCAGGATATTTCTGAAGTCTTCAGCCAAGCATGCCATACACTCAAAAATCTGTGTTAGTGTTTTTTGTTTGTTCTAATCTGAATTTGTGGAAGTCAAAATAGCTCAACTGTATATGTGGGCATATGCTTGAGTACAATATGATTTTTATACTGAACTAGTACATGAGCAGAAGATATAGAAAACAGGTGGATGAGAATCACTGTGAACTTTCCAACCCCCTGTAGTAGACAATTTCTTGTCTAATTTTACTCTATTCCTATCCAGGAAAATTGCTAAATAACCACTCTATAAAGGAAGCTTTTCTCTTTTATTCCCCTACAGCACTGGGGATTGAACCCAGGGCCTCTGACATTCTACTCAAGACTCTACTACTGAGTTATATCCCCAAGGTTTTTAATTCTTATTTTGAGGCAGGTTCTTGAGAAGTTGTATAGCTATCTTTGAATTAACTATCCTCTTGCCCTGGCCTCCTGAGATGACAGAAATAGCTCACATGACTATGTTCTATTAAAAAGGCAATAATGCCAGTTTTGGTCAATGCAAACTTCTCACAATGACCCTATTTGCTTCTTGACTTTTCTCTTTTCTTGATACAGATCAGCATAGAAAATTTGAAAGATACGTGAAAATACAGAGTTACATGATGGGAGTGACTGGTTCCTGTGTCATATTTTGGAACATAGCCTCCCACTTTATGAATAATCATTTTAGATTTTGAGTGAGTAAGAAATACATTTTTATTCCATCTGAGTCATTGTACATTTATAATTTGTAGAAAGTTTGGCAGATTTGCAAGATTTCAACATTAATACATATAAGGAAAGCAGTCAATCAAAATAAAACCAATCTAGTAAAACATATCAGATTCTGAAAATATGAGAAAATGCACGTTTTTATCATTTTTCAGTTATATCAAAAATCCTCAAGTGATCTATAATTTGTAGAATCAGTAAGTATGGCACATATTCATTTAAATAAGATAATAAACTCTAGTATCTTCTGGAGTTAATTTAACAATTAAAGTCTGTCTTATCTCAATTATGGAATATTTGATTCTTAATATTCAATTGTAGTATTTTATTAAACTTCTCATTGTAATTTGTGTGTGTGTGTGTGTGTGTGTGTGTGTGTGTGTGTATATATTGTTGTACTTGTATTATGTGGTCCTATTAATTAAACTTTGTTAAAAACTAGATGAAAGTTGGGAGTGGTGGCACAAACCTATAACCCCAGCAGTCTGGGAGGTTGAGAAAGGAAGATTACAAGTTGGAGGCCAGCCTTAGCACCTAAGCAACTTAGTGGGACCCTGTCTCAAAGGATAGGGATGTTGCTCAGTGTTTAAGCACTCTGGGTTTAATTCCTGGTACCAAAAATAAATATATAAAAACATAGTTTAAAAAATCAGATGCAGTATCAGGGGGTATAGCTCAGTGGGAGAGTACTACTTGCCTTGCATACATGAGGCTCTGTGTTCATTTAACTCCATACAAACAATAGCATATTAATAACTATCCATGGGATAGCATTTTAGATTTAAGGCTATATTGAGACCACTAATGACTAATTTTCTTAAAATGATAGATTATTCAAACTTAATCCCAAGACCTCAGACCCAAGGTCCTTAGTTTAAGCTGCAGCATGTATCAGAGAGTTTAGTATTTTCAAATTCTATGTTCTACGTATTGCCACAGGAAACATTTCTGCTCATCTAATTTTCATGCTGCATTCTAGCACTGTGAAAACCTTTTATCCTAGACACTTTGCATGCTTCAGATCCCTACTCTTTCTTCTAGATATTGGTATGTGGAGGCCACTGAAGCACCAAAGACTTGTGTGAAAGTTACTCATTTATATACACTTAAACTTTTTATGCATTCTATAATTGACCTTTGGTTAATTGCAGAACCATACATTTTGTCAATTAGGTCACAAACTTTATGATCACCATGAAATCATTAATTTATTTTGCTCCCTGTATTCAATAGGTAAGTCAGTTTTGTCAATTCTGGCTCTTAGTTCCTTCCTAGCATCATTCTCTCATCTTGGCCTTTGTATAGATCAGCATGGCAGAAGAAACAGATGATCCACTCAATTTTTTTTTTTAAATATTTATTTTCTTTAGATGTAGATGGGCACAACACAATGCCTTTTATTTTTATGTGGTGCTGAGGATCCAACCCAGGTCCTGCCCACGCTAGGTGAGCGCTCTACCACTGAGCCACAATCCCAGCCCCTCAATTTTTAAATTTGAGAAAGTTTAAGGAAAGTCAGGTTTAGCAATAGCCCTGGACTATCAGTGGTGGAGTCGGTATTAGTATGCCCCAGCCTTCATGAGGAGAGTAAGAAAGAGAAACCAGAGAGACTCATTAAGAGAGGGCAACTGGATAGGAGACACAGTTTTTGGAAAAAGAGAATGGCATAGGAGGAATAAATCTATATAAATAGTTCCACTCAGCTGACTCCCTGTATATCACACAATCTCTTGCCACTGCTTTCTATCCACTGAACTATAATCTAATTGGAAATCAGTGGGCAGCAGAGTAGTACAATCCATTTAGCTCAGTCTTCAGGGCAAGATCAGGACACAAAAGGGTGAAGACTGGATCCAGACTAGCAAAAGGAAGATAAGCCTTTCTTTAGATTCCCATTATATTTTCCTAACTTCTTCCCTAAACTTTAACTCTGTATTCTAATTTAAATCAATGTATTCTTTCAGAATGGGAAATCTGGTCTTTCCTCTCAATAGCATTAAATTCTGAAAAGTTTAGGCATTTTCAGAAATAATTACAGAATATTTAATAATGTATTTAAAAATATTTAAAATTTGGCCCCTATTTGTTTCTCATACCTCTCACTCTATGGTCGAAAATTGTGTTATTTAAAATACATGAGGTTTTCTAAATTTTGTTTCAATGCTACTCTTGTGCACTCCCTTTTTCCTTCAATATCTTATTCAAAACTTATTTTGCTTGTTAGACCTCAACAAAAACAAACACCCATCATTTGCATTTCTGTAAATATCTATGTAGATTAACTCTTACCTTTCCATAATGTGAATAGATGTAACAGCATCCCTTAAATTTATTCTTTTTATTCTTTGTGTCTGTAAAAATATTCCATGCTTGTTCAGAGTTCCTGAATTTGGCACAGAATATGGGTAATAACAATTGAGTTGGATGAAACAAAGAAAAGAAGGACTTGAAAAGAAAGACTTTGGAGCAATTATTGATGATCCACTATTATTCTAAGCATAGTAATTTTCACTTACTCCCTCATTGTCTTTTGTCATGTAATCATGTTATTACAGAGTTAGATGCAGAAGTAAAAGTTCTTTTGTTGACATGTCCCCCCATATTTGCTACTATACAGATAAGGTGCTCTGAGTATAAGTACATATTCAAATCTGAATCAAGAGTGTAACACAGTATTTCTGACTAATTAGTGTGTTCCCAGCTACAGTGAATTCTCTAACTAGAACTCTCCTTTTTTTTGCCCTTCTCCCCTGCTTATCTGTGAGATTTTCCAGTGCAACTCAATAAGATCTATAGATTTTTCTGCACTCAATCAAAGAATAAAATTTACTCCTCGAACCTGACATATTCACTAAAGATTTTATTAAAAGGATTAGATTACCAAGATATTGGCCTGTTTAATGTAGAAAAATTACTTGGAAAAATTGAAATTTGAACGATCTACAGATAATGAAGATGGAGTATAGCAAGATAAAATCGTTTATTTTTATCTGTAGACTTTTCTATACTTTGCTATTTGTAGTTTTACAGGTGTCCATGAGGAAAAAAAAGGGGAAGCAAGTGATAAGCATCTTAATATGATGACATCCATACAATCTACATGTTACATTTTATCAAAATCTATCCTTCTATTGGAATTATGAACCTCTGTAAATAGGAGACAAAATGGATAGGCAGGAACATTTATCACCCTAGATCCTAACACAATGAAAAGTGACAACATAAAACAAAAGTAAGTTTTGGTTAAGTTTCAATTGAAAACACCCGAAAGAAGAATTACAATAATTTTTAAATGTACTGGGTGAAAATATTGATGTTGGCTTTAATGTATCCTTATTAAATCTTATATGTGTAGGAATATATATGAGTCTGATTTTTATATCATTTTCACTCTATACAACCATACAGAAAGCATGCAGCACAGGCTTTTGTAGCTACATTAAAAATGAAAATTCTCAATGACCCTGGCAATCTTGTGATGAATTACGAGACACAATTCTATTTGTATACATAGTAAATAAACTAGTGCTTTAATCTATATATCCTAAAGTGTTCAGTATAGATTTGCGATTGCTAAAACAGCTTCACATGCTGCTTCTAAAGTGTTATATATGTATTTATGCATGTTCTGGCTTGTTACAGAAAGGATTACATGTGATCGAAATACATATAGGACAAAATAAAATAAAACTGGCAAGGATGAGTGTGGACACAATGCTGAGTGACATAGAGAGAGTTTTTTGTTTGCTTGTTTGTTTTTTAACGACAGAAAAATATTTTGGCCAAATGCCATCTTTAAATTAATTGGGAATCACACATGTATGGAAGGAAATAGAATTCCAAAATGCCAAAGAATAGCTAAGAAACTATTTAGTTCAATATCTTTTATTAGATTTTTTTTTTACATTTTTAATTTTGAAGGAATGCATTTCCTAATTTCAAGAAATCTAAAGCAGAAATGTGTGGAGTCAGAGTCTGACATCTTCCCTGATTTGCTGTCTACATGTTTTGCTGAGTATAGATGTCTCATTTTAAAAATATAAAATGTACTTTAAAGTACATGTACTCTTCTAAAACTCAAAATACATGGCAGGAGTTGATGGAGAAACTCTTTGTAGAGAAGGAAAGTTGGGTTTCACTGATGTATTAGTGTATATTTATTACGATTCACTAATATACGAGGCATTTTCTAAGCTTCCTACACCGCAGTGAAGGAGAGAGATCAACATACCCTGCCCTCTAAGAACTGATGCCAGAGGCAGAAGTTTATAATAAAAATGCAAAAAACAGCTTCATAAATGCAGCTCTGGGTAAATTCCTTGAAGAACTGCAGGCTATTGACCCAGCTTAGAGCCTGAACTAAGAGAGGGAACAGAAAAGCATTCTCTACTGGGAAATTATGAGCCATCATGGGTGAGAGACCAAGCTAGGTGAAGAAGACTGCAGGAAAAGTGGCTATTTCTAATTCTGAAAGGGTGGGGGGACGAGGTTACAAAGGCACTGCAGTTAGAAAGAGACAGTTTATTAGTTTATTTATGGAAATGTAACTGGAAAGACACTGGTCAGTGTTGGAAACTCTAAAATATGTCAGCATGTTGTAAGTGTGGCAGGATTAGTATGTGTTCTGAAACAGGGTTGACCAAAATGTAGGAAAGTCCAGATCATGTAACAGGAGATATGTTATAGGAGATTCTGGGAAAAAAATGATCCATTATGGAATTTGATTTAGATAAAATAGGAAACCAAGACTTTATTCATGTGTTAATAAACAGAATTACAGTATTCTACATCTCCTTTCTTTGATTACATCCTTAAATTAAAGTCTTGGATGTGTCTCAAGTAAGCAAATCATGTGTTATTTGAACTATAAATACTCACTGAAAGCTGTATGTTGTTCTTCTTTCATGTTCATCTCAGATGAGATGATGTTTTATGGAGCTAAATTGTTCTATATCTACTTACAGGACATAATTACTTGTGTACATAAACTGCCAAATTTTTTCTCATTTTCATATTTGGAAATATTAGAACAACAATGTTTTATAGTTCCCGGGAAATGTTAAGTACTGGCAGAGAATTTATGAATGGATCATTAAGCTACTCATTGAGAACCCTGTTACGCTAAACTTTTATCTTTCTAAGAATTTTAAAGGTAAAGATTCAGCCGATAAAACAAATAAAACAAAAGAAAGGTGAGCAAAACAGTTTGATGATAAAAATAATAGAAAACAAAAATAAAAATGGCCTTAATTACATTTGTATATTTTACTTATTTACTTAATGTATAAATTTTTAAATAATAAGAAGTAATTTAATCTCAAGAGTATACAAAGAACTCAAAAAGTTAAACAACAACAACAACAACAACAAAAATAATAAATAACCCAATCAACAAATGGGCCAGGAACCTGAACAGACACTTCTCAGAAGAGGATATACAATCAACAAATACATGAAAAAATGCTCATCATTTCTAGCAATTAGAGAAATGCAAATAAAAACTACTCTAAGATACCATCTCACTCCAGTAAGAATGGCAGCCATTAGGAAGTCAAACAACAAGAGTGCTGGCGAAGATGCAGGGGAAAAAGGTACACTTGTACATTGCTGGTAGGACTGCAAATTGGTGCAGCCAATTTGGAAAGCAGTATGGACATTCCTTTTTTTAAGAGAGAGAGGGAGAGAGGAAAGAGAGAGAGAGAGAGAGAGAGAGAGAGAGAGAGAGAGAGAGATTTTAATATTTATTTTTCAGCAGTTTTCAGTAGACACAGCATCTTTATTTTTATGTGGTGCTGAGGATCAAAGCCAGCGCCCTGGCATGCCAGGTGAGCGTGTTACTGCTTGAGTCACATCCCCAGCCCTGGAGATTCCTTGGAAAGCTGGGAATGGAACCACCATTTGACTCAGCTATTCGCCTTCTTGGACTATACCCAAAAGACCTAAAAAGAGCATGCTACAGGAACACAGCCACATCAATGTTTATAGCAGCACAATTCACAATAGCTAGACTGTGGAACCAACCTAGATGTCCTTCAATAGATGAATGGATAAAAAAAATATGTGGCATTTATACACAATGGAATATTACTCAGCGCTGAAAAATAACAAGATCATGGCATTTGCAGGGAAATGGATGGCATTAGAGCAGATTATGCTAAGTGAAGTTAGCCAATCCCTAAAAAAACAAATGCCGAATATCTTCTCTGATATAAGGGGGGTGACTCAAAATGGGATAGGGAGGAAGAGCATGAGAAGAAGATTACCACTAAATAGGGAAGAGTGGTGGGAGGGAAAAGGAGGGAGAAGGGGAATTGCAGGGAAGATGGAAGGAGACCCTCATCATTATACAGAATACATGTATGATGATGTGAGGGGGAAAGAAAAAAGAAGTGTGTCACATTAGACTGGGTAGAGAGAAGTGATGGGAGGGGAGGGGAGGGGAAGGGGGCATAGGAAGGGCAGCAGAATAAAATATACATTGTTATTGCTCTATGTATATAGGTGACTGTATGACCAATGATATTCTGCAACCTGTACAATCAGAAAAATGAGAAATTATACCCCATTTGACTCATATGTATGAAATGTCAAGATCATTGTACTGTCATGTGTAACTAATAAATACATTAAAAAATAAAATAAAAGAAGTAATTTAGGATTAATCCTTCTTTTCTAATAATAACTACATTGCTATTTAATCAAATAAAATAACTTGATATAAAGCTTTCTTTTTTTTTTTCTTATTCTCAAACAGAGGCTAGCATATAATGAATCCATGTGGAATGGTAGGTTAGGAAATAATATTTTTAGGCAGTGAGAGGTTGTTTTCATTTTAGGGATTGGCTAACTTCATTTATTAAAATCCACATACAGTGAAAATTTTAAATAAAATGTTAATGGATAACTAAATATGTACATGCTATCATATAGCAGTTATGTTGTCATATAGATTGTTTTTGGAGAATGGGTGTACAGGTGGTCACTGCCTTGACCTAATGCTTAGTCTTGGCAGCACTGTAAGTGCATATCCAGAGGTTGAGGGGCTTTGTGATTTAAAATGATATATGGTGTTCAGAATCACCTGTGAAGTAAGATTGTCATAGATATTTCACCTATATTTTTACCTATATAATATAAATATACATGTGTGTGTGTGTATACATATATATGTATATATATATATATATATCCTGAGAATATAAAAAATAAAACTATTATCCATACGAAGAAAAGAGGAAAAGGACAGTGAAGGGAGGAGTGGTGAGAGATGCTGTGTTCTGAATGTTCATGTAGTACCAAAATTCATATGTGGAAAACAGGTCCCCAGGGGACTTTTGGGAGGTTATTATTTCCTGAAGACTCCTCCCTCATGAATGGGATTATATCTTCATTAAATAGGTTATTGGAGCTGCCTTTTCTTTCCATCATCATGTAAAAACACAGCCAGCAGGTGCCATCTATGAACCAGAAGGCACGAGCTAACAAGATTGCATGGCACTTTAGTCTTTGGCATTCAGCTACTAGAGAGAAAAAATTCTGTTGTTTATTAGCAATTTAGTGTATGACACTCTGTTATAGAAGCAAAAATGAACCAAATCTAATATGGGAGGGGAAGAGAAGAGGAAAAGATCATAAACTTCCCATTGCTTTATAATACCTAGCTAGCTTATAGCTTATTCACGAGGTGTTTTTTTTGCCATAATTGTTGAATACCTTTGCATGTGAAATGTGCCAATTGTAACATTTTTGCTGTTTATCTATGGCTTGACCTACTGGTCAATCTTGAAATATTTTCCCACCTCTAGGTATTATTTTCAGAAATTCCTATTTCAATTTCTTAACCTGGTATTGGCCAGTATCCAGGTCTCCCTTGTGTCTGCTAAATTGACTTTGCTCTTGTTTGCTTCTGTCTGAACATAGGAACTAACTCATTTAAAACAAAGAAGTTCACAGAGAGATCTCTAACCCAACTGTAGAATAACTTAAAAACTTAGTTATGTACTTTTTTTTTTCCTAAAGCATGAGCTCTGTTCGCCAATGCTATTATTTTACAAAGGAATTCCATCATATCATTTCCCATAAGCCACCAGAGTGAAATATGGCAGTAATAATAATTAATACTCTCCGTGTGTAATCAATATTATTGATACTAATATGATTGCAATGGATAGATTATGCCCATTTCACAAATGCAGAAACTGAGAATTATAAGTCAACTACCTTCCTAAAGACAATCCAATTAAACATTTGAACTGGGTTTTAATTTCAATTTTCTCTGCCTCCAAAACCAATCATGAAATTAATTGCAGATTTGATCTTAAATTATGACAATATTTAGCTTGCAGAAGTCTAATTTTCATAGTGCCTTATTAGAATAATGATTACACTATGATTTCCAAGATACAGATTAATCAATTATGAGGCACAACACCCTGGATTATCTTTGCTGCAGTTCAATTTTCGAATAGTTATACCTTCAGGCCATTGTGGATATTTATTAGATTCTTTCCAGACCACCAGGTCTGGAGATATTTTGGATCAACATTATGGGGATCATAACAGTTTCATTGAGAAATTTCCTAGCAATTGCAGACAAAGCCCTGGCTTTACACTAGGGAACTTAAGAGACATCTGTCACTATGGAGGACAATTTTAGAAAGCTCTGTTGCACTGTGTCTGAACTTTGAATTGTGTGTTGACCTTAATTGGCAGCAGGACTCAGCAAAGAGTTTGTTGCTTTCTGAGAATCACGGTTAAGTATCGAGAAAGTCTCACATTTCCTGAATATCTAAGTCAGGGGTCAGTAACTGAGGGGAATTGCTATCCTTTATAGATTATTCAAAGCCATATTTAAAAATCTCACGGGCTTGAAATGCTGCAGCCTTTCTCACCTTCTATTTTTTTCCCTCTGTTTGTATGAGCCAGTTTTCTAATGGTAGGCTCAGAACAGTTCCACTTATATTGGTGGGGATTTGTTTGTATTTGTCTCCATGCCTTTTGATGCTATGCTGCTTTTCAGAGGAGGAAGGACATATATTTTACATGTAAAGTATTACCAGAAAGACTAATTGTTTGAAAAAGAAGCACCACTCTGTAAGAACTTATCAGAGCAAACTGACAAGACCACAGAGTAAATTCTATTAATGTGGTCTAAATGGATCAGCTCCTGCTGATTTTATATTAAGTACTGACCCCAGTCCTGCTACAAAGGTATCTGGCTTATCAATTAAACTTGTATGGTATATTTTCTAAATCCTGAATACTCATTTTTGATTAATATTTTTGTAACTTATATTAACTTATATTTGTACAATTCCGTTTTAAATATTTAAAATGCATGTATCCTTTCATATACAAGAACAAATGTGTATTTCCATTCATTTGCCTTTTCTAAAAATCCAATTCTTCAACTCTTCTATAATTCTCATCTAAAATTGGACATTGATTCCTATAGAATAAAGGTTTGTTGACACAATGACCCCACTGCAAATCAATTTTATTTTTCCTACAATAGTTTTTCACTGTTTTTTAGTTATTTGGTTCTCCCAGTGAACATAAGCAGGAATGACTTATCAAATATAGTCATACTTTAGAAACAGTAAAAAAAAATATTGTCATCAAATAGTGAGATTACAAATTATTTTTGTTTCACTTTACTGTATTCTTTTGAAATGAAAGCAAAATCCCATTAGCTTAGTCATTTTGTGACCTGGATATTGAGTAGCACCATATTGTCTTTAGAGAAAACCTAGGAAAACACTATTTTACCTATAATGATATTGTCCAAATCTTTCAAGTAGGTTAGTCAATTAAAAAGAAAAAGTGGTTTGTTTATATTTTGCTTTGTATTTTCTTTTAATTATGGTTAAGTTTATAGAAATGAAATGAGGTTAGCTTATCAAAATGCAAATGTCACAAGTAAAGCTAGCATTTCAGTCAGAAGGAAGATGGGGTATTTCAAATAGCCAATCTACAAGAAATTAAAAATTAGGTACTGATACGTAAAAAATAATTTTAAAAATGTTTGGCTGAAGTAAGTAATAAGAGAATTATAAAGAAAGAAACCAGGGAAAATGGAGAGTTTTAATGTAATGATGAAAATTTTAATTCATTAAAAAGAGGATAGTTGTAAGTGCATATGCACTTAATAGCATAGTGCAAAAATAAAAGTGAAACAAGCAAAAGTGACACCTGAAAAATAATTACTCTGTCAGTAATTCATTGAGCAAAAAGATAATGTTTTTTTAAAAAAAATCAAAAAAGAGAAGTAAAAATAGCAAAGGTTAAGAACTTAATACACTTCTAGTTTATATTTCATCCTTCCTTTGAGGCCTTTAACAACTTAGTGAGACTCTGTCTCAAAATTTTAAAAAATTAAATAAAAAGTGCTGAGCACGCTGGGTTCAAGCCCTAGTACCAAAACCAACCTACCAAATAAATAAATAATCAGATTGTGGTAAAAAGAAACTTTAATGGATATTTATAAAATTCTTAGAAGTGATAAAGTGAATAAATAAATAATCAGATTGTGGTAAAAAGAAACTTTAATGGATATTTATAAAATTCTTAGAAGTGATAAAGTGATAGTCCATAAAACTATACATTTTTTTTTGGATGCAGTAAATGCAATGTGTTTCTTATTGCTGCTGTGAGAAGTTACCATAAACTATAAAATTCACAAATACATTATTTTCCAGTTTTGGAGGTCAGAATTCTGAAAATATCCTTAGAGGGATAAAATCAAGGTATTGGCAGAGCTGCATTCTTTCAGAAGTATTAAAAGGAATATTTTCCCCATTTTTCCAGCCAGCAGCACAATACCTTTACATCTACTGAGTCTCTGCTTCTGTGTTGTACTAATGACGACTTCATACTTACATAGGATTAACTTAGATACTATACAAAGGGCAAGACAGTTGAAAGTCTTTCACTTACTCAAGTCTAGGAATTTCCTTTTCCCATGTACAATAATGTTACTCGGTATTAGGCTAAAAGGAAATCTGTCAGGTTCTATTATTCTGTTTACTATAACAGTATTCAATGGGAATTTAAATTTATAAGTGACTTCAATAAGAATGTAAGAAAGGCTCACAATTAATGAACTAATCAAAATGAGAAATCTATTTTTAAAAAATCTACAATAAACAAAAATTAGAAAAATAATGTAAATAAAAAATGTGAAAAATTTAAAAAAAAGTTTTGTAACAAAATGGAAGCAAACCTCAACAAAAAATAAACATTTCTCTAAATGAATTAATAAACTTGACAATCCTCTGTAGAAATTAGTGAAGAAAATACAGTGTGTATAGAGACAACATAAGAAATGACAAAAAGGACACATTGAATTGTTGGAGTTCATGAAAATAACAACTCTATAACAATGAATCAGAAACCACCATTCCTCAAAAATACAATTTACTAAATTTGACTAATAATTATAAAATATTAATGAACTCGTAGCTGGTATATAAACAGAATGAAAGTTCAAGTTTCACTCACAAACATACACAAATTAGGATCTCATGCAATCATTTCAAATTAAATTTTACCTAAAATACAACCTTTAATTAAATTATAACCTTGTGCATCACTTCTACAAAAAATAAATAGAGTGATTGACCCCTTTCTCCTTGGCTATGTTAGGCTCAAAAGCAAAAGTATATGTTTTTTAAAAAGGACAGTTGGAGGCCAATTTTAGTAAATTGTTAAAATTTTCATGTCTATTAAATAAATTCATCTGGAAAGGGGCAAATAAGTAGACACATACAAACATATTCGACTCCATTTTCAAACCATTTAAGAAAGTTATTTAGTATGGTTGGTTCATGGACAAAAATAGAGGAGCTAAAATTATAAATTCATAAAAGAAATTGTAGAAGTAAATCTTTGTGAACTTGAATTAGGCAATGGTTCAAGCAGAAACAACAATAACAAGTGGTAACAGGAATTTTACTAACATTAAAACTTTTGTGCTATAGAGAAAATCATGGAGACAATTAAAAAAATAAAAAGTCAACCCATGAGATGAGAGAAAATATTTCCAAATTATATACTAAAAAAAGATTTTTATCCTGAATAAACACATTTTCCAACTTAATAACAACAAAAAAAAAATGAACATAACAATCAAAGAAAGTTTGGATCCATACTCCTTTTTTTTTTCCCTCCCTGGGCATTGAACCCAGGATCTATTACTCGCTAGGCAAATGCTAAATGCTCTACCGTACATCCCTTTGAGTAGACCATTCCAAAAAAAGTACACAAATTCTCAGTAAGAATATGAAAACAGTTTCAACATAATAATTTGCAATTAGGTAAACCAAATCAAAAGCTCAATGAGATGCTACTACTTTACACTCATTATATGGTCATAAATAAAAAGGATACAGAATGAATAATTTGGAAAGAAAGTGAAGAAATTGATAACTATATATTTCTAATGAGAATGGAAAATGGTATATTTACTTTAGAAAACAGCTAGGAAGTGTCACAAAATGTTAACTATAGAGTTCAAACATGATTAATCATATTTTTCTCTTAAGTATTTTTGCAAGAGAAATGCAAATACATGTCCAAAATAGAACTTGAATTTGTCAGCAATATTAATGCTAGTCCAAATGTGAAAACACCTAAACATAAAAATGTGATGAGCTTATAAATATGGTATTTTTCATCTATACATGAGAATATTATTTATCAAAAAAATTATATATTAATATATGTTACAGTATAAACTATGAAAATATGCTAAGGGAAAGAAGCTAGTTATAAAACATAAAATTATATATTGTAGGAAGGTCTTTCTTTGAAATGTTCAGAAAAAGAAAATCTGTAAGAAATGGATATTAGTGAATGCTAGGGCTGAGAAGAAGTCAAGGGAAGAATAATGATACTTTTGGAAAGGAGGAGTTCATTTTGTGATAATCGTTTCACAAGTCGGGATATATATTAAAAACCATTAAATTACATAGTTTGGTTGAAACCATTTCGTGACTTATAGATTTTATCTCATTAATGATGATTCAATAACTAAATTTTTGTTTAGTGTCTATTGGTACTTAGAGAGTATTGGAAGTGGTCAAATTTCATAAATGGGAACATTTATGTGGATATTTCAGCAAATTACATTAGTTCTGTTTAGATGGAAATGTTAAGAAACAATTAAATGTCATAGCTATAAAGACTTGATTAGTAATAAGGGTGAAGTTTATCAAGGTAGCTACAATAGCATAGATATTTTATGCTTCTTCATCAGGCAGCAATCATACATTAATACACATTAGTAAACACTTTAATATATTATAAGCTGAAGTTGCATTCTTTAGATGTTCCACAACATTTATAATTGTGCATTATATTCTTTTAAAAAAACATTGAAATGGAACCATTTCTTTAGTCACAAAAAGGTATAATTTTGTATATCAATAAAGAGATACTTGGACATATACTTCTTATGATTGAGAGTAAAACAATGTAAGGTTACAACTACTCCAAAAGAGCCACTAAAATCTTTCTATTACAGTTCTCATGATGAGTATAGTTTTCTGTTAAGTGACATTCTCTGCAAAATTATCTCAGAAAACTCTTCATGCTATTCTCATCCCCAGGCAACGCTAGCCATCCACCTCCCTTTGAATGGCTACTCAGTGACCCTGAAAACCCCTTCATTACATTGGTGATGAATCACTTTAAGGAAGGAGAAAAGGGAAGAGAAACTAAAACATTTACTATGACAAGCACCAGATGCTACAAAGTGCTGCATAAGCACAGGCCAAAAGTGTTCAGTTTCACAGGCAGGGAAGGAAGAATAGCAAATTGCTCAGTCAGAACATCAAAATGGCGCAGATTGCTCTTCCTCTCTCACGATCAGTGTATGATTAAGGGCATGGTCTCATTAAAGCTTCTTGCAGCCAATCAACAAACCACTATATGTTATTTCTTTACAGTTGACATAAAAGTTGTTTATCTTTCTAATTGTAATGAGCTAATCACCTGAATCATCAAAGCCTATTGAGTATATTAATGAAAATGTATCACTCTCTGATCAGTTACTATGACACTCAAGAAGAAAATAATTAGCAATATACACGTTATATGCCAATGGAGATTCCAGTATTATTATTTTGTAATTCTAGCATTGTTAGTATAATTACTGCAATTGTTTTTATTTTTTCTGAGAGTGCCTTTGGTGAAAGAAAGATTACATTTTAAGAAGAATGAAGAATCTCTCCATAAAAAGCCAAAGACAGGGCTCAAAATATTAATCACAAGATAATAATTATAATCACAAATTATTGGTAAGTTTTTATATGTCAAGAGTAATAGTAACTTATTGGCTGCATCACCATTGAAATGAACATATAGAAATTTGAGAGTCTAGTGAAAGAATTCACTATATAAACCAATAATCTACATTGTTGCTAGATGCATGCTTGGGAAATTACACAGTGGGTGATTCTGAGCATCTACACTGTCAGAAGAGGCAGTAGTCAGGGAATGAGGAAGTAGACATTCTGGAGAAACTGCCAGTGAGGGAGTGGTAGTAGCTATAATGATGATCAATGCAATGGGGAACTCAGTTTTTAAGGACGACATGAGCAAAAGTGGGAGGCTGAGAAGTATTGTGTTGTGTGAGAGAAGAATGACTATAGGCCATAAAAACTATGTGAATATATACCCTGACATATAACTATATAACTACCCACACACACATAGGTACACAATCTGAGTCCTAGTCCCAACATTGCCAATAATTAATAAAGTGGCCGAGCCCATTCTTAAAACATTCTAGAATGATATTTCAGCTTTCTTTCAAATATTCATTGATGGAACTGCAAATCATTCTCTGAAAATCACCATCTGCTCACAACAATCTTGAGCCAACCTGCAAACTATTCTGAACTGAATTATAACTAAAAGGGACCCAAACTGCCATCAGACTATAAGTGATCCTCACATACTATTTTATGAAAATTAGAAATGTATTTTGACTTTACAGTTTCTAAGGACTAAAGTTCTTCTAAGTGAAAAGATCATTTCATTTTTAGCTGTTAAACCATTTTTTTTCTAATTTGAGCCTCATTGATTAATGTCATTCTGGTGTGGACTCTGATACCCAGGATTATATGTATTAGTAAGAGAAAATCAAGCAATTTAAATCTGATTTACCTCAATATAGCTTCATCAGAAATTTGAGGGGAGGGCACCCAAAATATATATAGTTTCAGTTAGTCATACACAGTCAATCCATTAATTTGAAGACTCAACTGAAGTCTAAACTTTATGCAATTTCTGTAAATAAAACCATTTTTTCCTGCTATTTCTTTATTCAGTTTAGAAAATAATAATGTAACAGATATATGGGGCACTGAAGAGTTTCTAGTGGTTACAATAAATTTCTGAAAAAAATTACCCTTCCCATCTTTATCTCATATTCTAGTGGAGAGGGGGAAAGTAGACAGGAAATAAAAATTAAGGAATTAGTAAGAAAATATCATAAGTTGTGCTATTTTATAGCTATTATTCATATGGAGAAATTATATTCCCATTTGATTCCTCTAATATAAAACTTCCACATCAAATTTTTCTAAACTTCATTGCACTTTTGCGAACTTACATGGTTGTTTCCCTTGGGTAACCTGCCTGGAAAGAGAGGATGCCAGGATTGATCTATCTATCTATTTCAGCTTTATACAGCATGATTGATAAAACCCATATATAAAAATTCTCAGAACATTAAAAATAATTACAAAAAATATAGTATCATTTCTTCATGTATTTGGGATAGTTTCTCACCTCACCCCAGGACACTGAACTTCTAAGTATTTCTGCTTCATTTGGTCTGATTTGCTGTGATTCATAAATTTTCTCTTTCCCTGACCTCAAGATGACATTCATTTGAAAGAAAATAAAGACATCTACAATAGAACAAACAAACTTTGACTTAGAAGTCTATGACCTTGGTATTAAATAAATTTAGCAGAATCATCAAAGAAAAATTTAATGGTGCTGATAGTGCCTGGTAAATCTTATGTGTGTGAACATGATATGAAATGAGATGTCAGAAAAGCAAGTTGTAATAATGAGGAAGTTAGTTAAAATATCTGGTCAAAATTTGATTACTTTGTTATATTTTATTAAATAGAATATTTAAAATCAATGTAGTTAACAAAGATTTGCAGCAGGAACAGTTTGCCTTTAAAGTGTCATTGCAACACATCTATTTTCTACAACTTTCCAAAGTCAAGTTCTAAAAAACAGGTACAGATAAAAATTCTACATTGAAAGGGATAATTTAATGGTTACATGTAATCCAATTTCATCCTTACTTAACTATTCCAGTTTTTGTCTCTACAATTGACTTTTCTTTTTGTTACTGTGCAAGGGAATGGGGCTCTCTTTGGAATTTATGTCCAGGAAGCCCCATAATTCCCAGAGGTAATAATGAAAAAATAAATCACTTTACTTCACAATGTGCCTATGAAGCTTTTGTATTGATGCTTAAATCAAATTAAAGTAAGGTCACAGAGATACCTGACTCTTCTGGCATTAGAAAAAAAGTACTAGGTATATTGGAAGAGACTGCAAATATTTAATAATATTAAGACTTCATGAAATAGAGCTAACATTTAATGGTAACTCCCAATTGTTTTCTCAGCCCATAAGTCTGTATTGTAATAATGTTGATTGTTCGCTCTGGGAAGTCAGCTGATTTTACATTAATGTCTACTTACCATCATGATTTATTTTTTTTAGGTTAGAACTGAGACCCTAAAATTTGTGTGATCTGCCTATCATTGATTAAAAAGAAACATTCCTTGTGTTGCAATCCCTTTAATTCAATGACACACTAAAATAACTCATAAAAAGGGAAAATTAAATTGTTCCAAATCCATTCAGGCCTTTTCCATAAACACATTTTTTTCTGGATACTAATACGTGAATATTCATGAAATCTAGGTTTTATTTGGCATGAAATTGTTGGAAACACCATGCCTACAACTTAGCACATTCTCCCTGTAATGTTATAAACAAACAAGTTAAAGCTAAGTTCTTGCCAAAAGAATTCAAAGTTGAGTACATTGAGCATTCTAAAAATTGAAATAGCTTCTAAAAACTTGTAAAATAAATAGATCCAACAGAGAAATTAATCCCCCAAGAGCTCCTAGGTTTAAAAATAGTAAAAAATCTTCCCCTCTGAGAGAGCCACACTGTGTGACAGGGTCAAGGAGATGACTCACATGTGTCTTTATGCACCCACTAACAAAAATGAATGCATTAAATGATGCAAATTGAAGATTCCCACATAAGTCCAACCGAATAATTCCTGCTTCTTTTCTCAGAAGTGTAATTACAACTATTGGAAACCAGTTGATCCTGCTATTATTATAAATGCTTTAGAGTTAAGTGGTAAGGTGGGCACAGTGGCTTACATCCATAATCCCAGCTACTTAGAGCCAAAGGCAAGAGATCTCCAGTTTCAGGCCAGCCTCAACAACTTACCTGCTGCAAAATAACAAAGAAAAAGGGATGGGCTTCCATGGTAGTAAGGCCTGGGCAAAAGTAAAGTCAATGTAGATAATGAATGATTGGGTCAGGAAGATAGGCTGATTCAAAGAAAATAAAATGCTAATACCTCCAGAGCACTTCCCCCTCCTCCAACCTCTTGCCAAGGTTATCTGCCTGCAGAAGATTGTTCCTCCTAGCAAAGAGTTGTTGGTGAATAATCCCTGGGTGGCTTCCTTTCTGCCTATACCCCTGGGCAGTTTCATTCCCAGCCTAATCACTCCACCTTTGGTCTGGTAAGCAGGATGGGAGGAGGGGGCATGAGAACAAAGGAAATCTGAAGTCTATGAAAGATGCAGGACACCCCCACTAACTCCCTTGTGTGGGGGGGGATCATTTAGATTAACACTGAGATACATGATTCTGTAGAAGCACATAACAATAAAATAATCCTGCATTATAACTATGCTCTGACAATGATTAGCTAGATGATAAAGGAAATCCAACCCTCAGTCCTCACATCCCTCCTTCCCCAAATAGGGCGTGAACTACTTGATGAAAAAGTATACTTCAACAACCCATATGTTAAATCTTATGGGATCATTTCTCATGTTCTCTAATCCACAACAGACAGGCAGTCATGGAAGCAAGTATTAATGCAATATTATAGATTGAAAAATAAAACAAAACACAATAACCAATGAAACATTTGTAGATATGGGACTCAGGCCACCAAACCAATTAGTAAGAAAAATGTAAGACAAAACAAACCTCCTAGTTCATAGTTGGATGACTTTCCACCACTAAAAATCACACATGGAATTTCTCTGTCACTTGCCTTCAGAGAACACTGCTCATGAAATTACAATAGCATCTTTAACCAGAGTAATTTATATTCTTTATCAAAAATAGAAATTTTAAAATTTATTCATACATTTAACTTAGCATTTCAAATAATTGATCATCTAAGAGAAGCAATAAAGCCGGGCACAGTGGATCACATTTATAATCTTATAATCCAGGCAGTTTAGGAGTCTGAGGTAGGAGAATCAGGAGTTCAAAGCCAGCCTCAGCAATTTAGCAAGGCCCTTTCCGTAGATTAAAAAATAAATAAATAAAAATAAAAAGAATTGGGATGTGGCTCAGGGGGCAAGTGCCTCTGGTTCAATACAAAATCAATCAATCAATCAATAATTATTTCAAGTAAACAAAATATCATAGAGGAATAACTTCATACCATGTAAAATATGAAGACCCTTCTTCACTTTTAATTCTAGAAAAGTGGTTGGAAAATTAGGGACCCAGTTTATAACCTTGGGTTCCTCACGTGCCATATGTGCAACAAACTTTAGACAAGGTACTTATCTTCTCTGTATCTCAAGTCTCAGCAGTCAACTGAAAAAAATGATGATGTTATTTCAGAGAGGTAGGATCTGGCACATGGTTAACATTCAATTATGGTATAAATGAATAATATTTTAAGTCTATAACATTTTCCAGTAAAAATATTTTGGTTTTATTCCTCATATAATTGCTTCCATATTAGCTTGGGTTTCATGACAAAATATATAGAATTGGATGGCTTAAACTCCGGAGATTTATTTCTCATAGTTCCGGAAGCTGGGAAGGGCAAGACCAAACTGCATGGTCTATTTGGTGAGAACACTCTTACTAGCTTGTAGACATGTGTTCCTGTGTGGGTATATGTGAGTGTATGTACATGTGTGTCTGTGTGGTGGAAGAGAGAGAGAGAGAGACAATGTTCAGTTTAAGCACAAATTATCTGATTAATAAATATTTTTCTGATGTTTGTTTTTAAATCTGAATTCTGAATTAGACCTTAAATATTTGTAAATTGCCAGTTATTCACTATTTTTTTTATTTAAAGTGTCCTTAAGATGCCTCTTTTAATTGCCATCATAATGTAGAAACAACAAATGCATTTTGACAAATGCTGATGTGAGTTTTCTTTGGTTATTGTTGCTTCAGCCTCCTATTCACCTTGTCCCCCAGAGTCCCTGGGCAAGGGGAAGTCACACACACCTAACTCAGGTGTCTCCCATATATTGCTCACCCAGTGATTTTTTTAGCTGCTTTTCCACCATCATACTCTCTCCTGCTTTTTTACAGATTAGAGGACTTCCTGAAGGTTGCAGTGTCATTCACAATGATTGACAGATTGAGTATGCACATTGCACTGTTTTTTGGTCAGTTCTGCTTCTGTATAACCTAAACATCCTCTGAGAGGCTGGGACACAGATCTGGCTTCCTACAAATTCACTCTACTTCAGTGAACGTGGCTTCTCTTAAGCTCCATATTTGGGGCTTAGGAAAATGTGGTTGCATTCTCTTTTAGGAAATCTCCGGGTCCCTAACCAAAATTCTTTCAGCAATCCTTCCTACCAGCTTTCCACATGTTTGATTGAATACTAACATTTAAATTTCTTTTCATATGGACATAATATGGAAGCATATTGTTTTTAATCCAAATTGAAATCTATAATTTAGAGCTATTTCTTTAAAAACCTACTTTATTTGCCACTTAATACTATTCTTTGAATATTTCTAATAGAGTACACATTATTATGCATAACAAGAGTTAAATACTGAAAGTATTTCTTCATCCCCTTCTAAAAATGGCATACATATCCACAGGAATTTCTTCTTTTAAAATGAAAACTTTTTTTTTTCATAAAATTACCTTAAATTCGACAAAAATATCTATTGAGAGTGAGAAAAATGAAGGACAAGAGAAAAAATACTGATATTTAGGTGGCAAAATTTATTGTAATGTAATGCTAATTATGACAATATATTTTTGAATCTTAAAAGTGAAAAATTATTCAATTATAAGCCTGTTTATAGATCAAAACAAATCCATCAGTAAAGAAGGACATGACAAAATGAAATTGTCAAGTAAGGTAGAAAAGTGAAATGAAAGCTAAGATTTTAGATATGAAATCTTCTTAATAAAAATATTAACCACATTTTATTAACCAGGAACTCTGCCAGACTATAGAGTTTATATTTTCTGTTATTAATAAGTATTATTATTAATATGCTTTGTTTCCTTCCTTTTCTTTCATGAGCTGGCTGAGTTAATAAAAAGCTGGGGACTTGCCCACGGCTAGCGAAACCCTGACTCAGATAGATGTTTTTTTCCAAAGCCAATTTTCTTTCCATGCACTGAGGTACCTTACAAGTGAAAATGTGCGAGCAAAGAGACTCATATTTCTTCATGTACTAATCTAACTGGAACAGTAAGACAAAAAGGGAAGAGGAGCAGCAGGAAGACTAACGATCTAGACATGACATTTTTAAAAGCAATTATCAATTTAGCACTGTGAAAACTTATACTTCAAAGATCAGAACTTCCATATGGAATTTAGGTTATTTGACATTTGACTGCCGAATATGATATTAGCTTTGTTTAACAAAGAAACAACAAGAAAAAAACAATAACCAGATTTATGTGAAAAATGATATGACCCTGCCAAAGTATAAAGAATGACATACATCTGATGCATTGCTGATCCTATAAATTTGCTACAATTGCCTTGAAGAACATTTTCTTTTGGGCATGATCTAACAGAGCTGAAGAATAATAATCTAAATTTCAGATATCCATTCTCAGAAAACTTTAATTCTGCACCAGTCACATGCACAAGTGCTGCAGTCCAGCTGCAGCAAAATAACCAGGGTTGGGGCGGGGGGTGACAAGCGACTAGTGTACATTGATATAGCAGGAGTGGGAGCCGTTTATTGTAGGACAGGAGACGTATATATACATTCCACACAGCTTATCTTAATTAACGTAAACTAGATACAAGCAGTCAACCAATAAGGAATCTCCACACTTAATGGCTCGCTGGCATTACTTCACAAACCATTCCCTCTGGCAAAATGCCAGGCGCCATCCTGACTTCTTTACAGACCCTAACACACAAGACTGTTTATATAACACTTTTTTTAATGTATACAGTTACATATACATTTATGAAATAAAAGATACAAATATATATAAATGCATAATATGCATGTATATTTAGTTTATTTTATTGCATATATTTGCATATGTGTATGGGGAAATGTTTGAGTTTCTATATATAACCTAGGTAAACGTCAAATATTAATGTGTACAAAGTTAAATCATAAAAAAATGGATGGAGTAGAACTCTGATAGTAAAATAATTAACACCAGAAAAAAGTAAACATTACATAGTGAAACCCCAATGAAAAAAATATTTTTAAAATGATAGGAAATGATTAATTAACATTCAGGATTAATGATCATAATAGAAAGGGGTTAGAAAAGCAAAATATTTGTGAAGAGGCACCTAGAAACCATATGGGGCAAGGTTAGCATCATTCCTCAAACTTAGTAACAGGAATATGGCCTGTCCATTATTTCAATCTGTGCAAAATATATCTACTTGAATGCAGTTTGTGGTACCATTGTATAAACAAACAGTAAAGCAGTATTTGGAATTATTAGCAGTGATTAAACTGCTCTTAGAGTAATCATAATCATTAGTTACTTCAAAGGGTCAAGTGCTTAACAATTTATTCATTTGAAAATGTTCTTTGCACGCAAAATCAAACGCACACATTTGCAATAACATTGCTATAGGCATTTAGAGGTGAGGAGAGGAATGCTCTCCTCATTATGTACTGTATATCCTATTCCTGCCACAGTGGTTTGAACCTGTTAACCATTTCATCTTATGTACTCTATCTATGAGAGAGAGAGATAAGTGTAAGATGACCTGGGGTAATGAAGCATTACACTCTTCAAGCTACCCATCACAGAAACACATGTACAACATCCATATCAGAAACTCTGAGATCAGAGGTGCAGGTTCTTATCTGTCAGAACAAGTAGGTTTACAAGAAGAACTGGCATTACAAAATTAGTTTATTTATATGGAAATCTTTCCATGTGTGGGGAGTTTTCTTGGAAACATAGTAGTCAACTGCTAATATTCACACTTGAACACTCTTATTATTAGTGCTGCCATTAATGTTAGTATGGCAAGAATAGTGGGTTTCTATGTTTGAAAATGTTTTCAAGAGCAAACGATTCCAATTATAAGATACCTTACTGATAATATAGGGAGAGGGACTTAGCCAACATACCCAAAATATTTTAAAATATTATATAAAAGGGCTTTAATTATCTATTTCACTGTTTTAAAATGTCAGGCCTGGCTCATTTCTTTCATATTTGTTTTAAACATTACCTATAATTGAAACTGCCTCTTTCCTCACTCAAACCCACACCTTTATCCTCTTTATCCCTTCTTTGTTTTATTTTCCATGAAACTGGTCATGGTAGATACCTCTGATAACAGTTATTCAGGTAGCTGAGGCAAGAGATTTGCAAATTTAAGACTAGCCAGTGCAACTCAGTGAGACTGTGTCTCAAAATAAAATTTAAAAAGTGATGAGGATGTCCTATTACCGAAACATTAATTATTCAATCAATTAATTATCAGATGGATAAGGAGTATGGGACTCCTTCTGTGGGTAATAAAAATGCAAAATTGAGACAATTCATATGCAACTCTATAAATATATTAAAAGTCATTGAATTCTACACTTTTAAATTGGTGAATTGTGTGGTATGTGAATTATGTCAATAAATCTATTTAAAAGAAAATAATGGAACAAATCTTTTTACATTTGAAGTTCCAAGTTCTGAAGATCATAGGGGTGTTCTCCAACACTAAAACATTAGAATTTTAAAAACTAATACCAAATAGACATGCAGCAGCAGAGGCAGTAGATACAGTCTCAATGTGGCCAATTGCTAAAACAGGCTTTAAATGACTATTAGAAGTTACAGAATGGAATTTCCCTATTCAGTAAGCTTTGAAATGACAAAGATTAAAATGAGAGATATTGAGAAGGTAATGAAGACAGGACACAGCAGACATTCTGAATCAGGATGGTACCAGTATAGTAAGGAACTGGAGAGAGTCAGGAAATGGATTCATTAATTAGATGATTTCCTGCACAGCAGTTAAGAGATAAAAGCTATAACATAGGACACAAAGCACAATGACAATCATGGCCTGTGCAAATATGATAGATTGAAGAGGGAGCCCCTCACCCCTACCCCGGAACATTCTCCAGCCTACTATCATCAAAGAGTAAGAGAAGAATCTTATCAGACTCATCAGTCAAACCAGATTATATACTCTGGAACTGGAGTGATGGAACCGTATTTCGCATACATTTAATTCAGATTAGTTTCTCTTGAACAAATGACTACATCAAACTTCTCTGGATCTTGATTCTTTCCTTGCTTACTGTTGAATATATTTACTTTGTCCTTAACCCATAAATGCATTAAACAATGAAGTTAAAATCAAAACTTACATGTCAATTCCATAGCTGATATCGAATATAGGTTTTATACATACAAATGAGAAAAAATATGTTTATAATTGTTTGAAAATTTTGGTTGAAATACACAAGAATTCCTGTTCTCATTCATATCTGAATCACCGTGACTAAACCCATATCTTTGCATGAGTCTTTAATATAGTCCCAAATTAATATCCTCAGTCATGAGTTCTTCATAAAGTCCAGATTTATGTCAATTATAATTTTAACATTTTCACTTAAGTGAAAAAATATGAATTTCAAAATTAAATTTTAATTTCATTCCACTTCCACATATCCTGGTTCTTCTGTAAGATTGCAGAACAATCACTACTTATTTGATAACTAAGATAAAAAAAGATAAAAACCCAGAATTCACTACTGATTATTCTCTTTCTCACAAATGCTAAATCAGAAATTCCTGTTATCTCTAGCTTTATGATCTATTCTAAAGTTCACATCATGCCCAGTACTAATCCCTTTGCATCCATTGTCATCCCTCACCTAAGATATAGCAATAGTTGCCTAAGAGCTTCCGACTTATAATGCAGTCCACTGCTGTCTATGCCTACAGTGCAGTCAGAACCAGGATAATTATTCAAAAATGCAAATTAGGTCTTCTCAGAAGTCTGCTTTTAATCCTCCTGTAGCTTCCTATAACACCACCTGGAGAGAATCCAAAGCCCTGACCATAGCCAAAAAGTCAGCTATGCTATCAAGTAGCATTCCACCTAACAGAGCCAATGGCTCACTTCATACATTATCTTCATTCTGATATTGCTTTCTTAAATATGCTGTGTTTATTTCTATCCTAATTCACTGTATACTAAATACATGAATACATATATACATACAATCATAAAGTCTCTCCTGAATGCTATTATCTATTCTCATGACGTGCAATATAATCACTATATTATTTCTAATATTTTATTTGTAAATCTGATACCTCTCAAGCTCCAGACCACATTATTCAATTAGTTAAGTAGCAACTGTTTTTGAAAAACTTTAATAATATAACTCATCTTTAGTAAAAGTTATTTGCCACCATTAATTTAATTGCTTACCTCTAATCAACCACTTGTTAATTTTTGTGAATCTAAACTCATAAATAAAGCTCTGCTCAACTAGTTCCTTCCAAACTAATTGGCAATTGCCTGGACTATTCTATATTATCTATCGACAAGAGGCTAGCAACACCTTCACACTTGTATTCCTATATTGAGATCTGCTGTATATATGTCAAGCCACTCCATTGATTTAATTCTCAAATGCAATGCTCAGTGTCACTCCACTGCAAAAAGAGTTTCCATATCCTCCTTTACACTCCCCTCTCCTAAAATTATTAAACATACCTAATATTGTATTTAAGATATCCATTATTCGATGCAAGATGATTCCATTAACAACACCCTTACCGTATTCCATTAATATCTAGCCATCCTAAATTGCCTACGGTTTTCAAAGTTAACAAGATCAGCTTTGCAGTTGTATGTTGTTTCAACTTTCAAGAAGAACCCCTAACTTGAAATTACCTTTTTTTTCACATGTAAATTGTATTTAAAATACTTAGCTGTGTTATGTGATCACTGTGATCTGTCCATTGCTTTTATTTTTGCTGTTTCACTTCACATCACAATTTCCTTCCTCCCATCACAATCACACTATCAGCCTTGAATATGCTCTATATGTGGGGACCAGAATTTTACCTAAGTCTAACTAAAGGTGTGTATCTTGCATTTGATTTAATTAAATTTAACTACATTTATGCAGGACATTGGTATGTTGCATACTTCAATCACAGAGAAAAAGATCATTTTGCAATTCTCTCAATTATTGCTGTGGTTAAAGACGAGTCAGGCAGATGCTCTTTTTATACCACTATTTAGGTTTAATGTAAGCAAGTGAAATTACTTTATTGTGTATGTTAGAGCTTAATGTAAATAAAGATAATTTCAGTTTGGATACTTTTAAAGGATTTACAAGATAGGCCTCTTACTGTAAATCTGTGCAAAAGAAATGAGTAGATATTTCATAGGGGGCAGTTCCTTAACAGTCAATAATGACACAGATAAGTACCCAACACCCTTGAATCAATAAAAGAAGCTAATTAAATTAGATAGTACTATAGGGCCACAAGAATAGCTGATATTATAATTTGAAAAAATGATACTAAATGTTAAGAACTGTATGAGCAACTGTAACTTGCATATATTGCAATGAAAGTTAAAGTGATAAAATCACTTTGTTAAAGTGTTTGGCAGTATAACTCAAGCTAATCATACATTTACTCTATAAAATGACAGGTAATTTAACTTCTAGAATCAACCCAAGACAATGCAGTGCATATGTGTCTGCAAAAAATAGTTATAAGTATGTTCACAGAAACTTTATTTATAATTGACAAAATTATAAATGACCAAAGTCCATTCAATAACAGTATGCTGAATATATATATTTTCATATTCTTGAACAACAGTTTACTATTTTATTGAGACAAAAATCAAATTATTTCTAGGTAAAACAATATAGATGATGCTAGTAAGCAGAAGTGTTGGAAAGTAAACATGATGTGCTTAGAGTTTATATGAAAGTCAAACAAAATCAAGAGAAAGCTTATATTTGGAGGAGGCGGAGGTTAAATATTGATAGGAAGTGGGCATGAGAGGTACTTCAGGTCTAGCTGCTCACATTGTAATTTGGAGGCTGATTACATGAGTGTTTACTTATGTAACTGTGATCTGGGGGTCTCTTAGATTTTATATACTTGGTTGTATGTAAGTAAAAACTCAAAACTATTACACTATTACACCCCCCCCCCAAAAAAAAAGCTATCTTAATGAATAGAAATATTTGGGTTTTGCTGTACAGTTTTACATTGTTACTGAAGCCTTCATGGTTCCCAGTTAATTATCACAGGTACATGATTTTTTTTATTACTGTATTATACATAGAATTATGACTTAGCCAGTCTACATTTTTAGACTATTTTGGAAGAGAAATATTTCTATGGTGGTGTTTTTCACTAACAAATGAATTATAATTTTAAATTATTTCTAACACTTTTTACCAGAATTTCCTAAATTATAAATGTATATTCATTCAAAATAAAATTTAAACATGAGGAAAAAACTGAAATAATAATTTTGGCATGGAGAGTAATAATTCTTGGTGTAAAAGGAAGTGAGAAAATATATATCCAGTTTTTCTCCTAAGATCTCCATCAAGTACAATTACTGTTTGATTAAAAATAAAGAGAGGATATTAATTAATTAATTAGTTGTCTATATTGCTTACAAATTAGAAAAATAAAAAAATGGAAACTCATATTTTATTAATTTTAGTATGGCTAAGGAACTGAAAGTATAATCATCTTCTTAAACTAGATTTAAATCTCCCAATCTGAAAATGCAAAAAAACAAGAAAAAAAAAAAAACTTATTTCAAAGTAGTGACAGATAGATTTTGGAAATGAATCATCTTATTCAACCTGTCATAGAGGGACAGGCAAAATCTGTGGGCAAAGCTTTTTTTAAAATTTTTTTCCTTTGCATCATATTAGTTTTCTGTCACAACAAGATACCATACAAGTTTAGGTTTTAAATATGAAAAGTCCTTTTCTTGGTATTCTGGGATGAGAAGGTCAAAATTGGTTGGCTACTTTCCTTTCTGGAAGCTCTAGAAGAGAGTATATTTTCCAGCTTATTCTAGGATCAGAAGGCCATCTTCATTCCTCAGCTTCTATCTAGTTTCTTCTCCCACCTTCAAATTTAGCAATGTTGCATTTTCTGACTATTCTTATGTAGTCACATCTCCATGAGGCTGGGAAAATTTTTTCTACTTTTAAGAAACCACATAATCATAAAGGACCCACTTAAAGAATGCAGAATTATCTCCTTACTGTGGTCTTTAACATCACCACACCTGCAAAAGTCTTTTTCTAATTCATAGGTTCTAGAGATGAAGACATGCAAATTTTTGTTCTGCCTACAACACATACCAACTTTGAAGTGTCTGTCTGTCACCTAAATGATAATGTACACAAGCCAGTCAGACATAAGGCTGAAGGTAGTAAGTGTACACTTATTGGTTGTGGACATAAACTCAGGAATCACACAGTAAGAAAGTATTTAAAATCTGAAGCTTGAATCAGATAATATAGACAGAAAAGAAAAAAGGAGAAAGGATTGAGACCTGCAGCTCTATCAAATTAGCTGATCATGGAAGAAGGGAGGTGGGAGGTAGAAAATCCCAGGAGATTAGTTTTCAGAAGTTAGCAGAAGTGAAAACAAGCTGTAGTGACCTGGAAGTAAGTGAAAATGCAAGTCAAGATATATGATCAAATCTCTCTGAGACAGGGAAAATAAAAATTTAGAATTAGTGGAATATTCAAATCTATTGAGGAATTATGGCATATTTAAGGTGCAGTTACTTGAAGGAGATAAGGAAAGAAAGCTGATTAAGGGTAGCTGTAACAAGTGAAAAGAGTTAAAATTAATATGTATAAACAAGTCTGTTTTTAAGAGTTTTAGCACCAAACTTGAAGAAATAGAGTGGTAAAGAAATGTTTATTTAATCTTATTGTTTTATTTATTTTTTAAATAAAGGAATAATGATATGTAAATAGGCCAATGGAATCACTGAGCATAAAGGTGTAACTTACTTGGGGAAGAGGTGAGGTTTTGCTATAATGCCCTTGCTATTTGAGAATTTGATAATAAGAGAGAAAACAGAGTGTTTGGATTCAGAGGCTGATAAGTGGTAGATATGTTGATCTATTCTAATTGGTTTAATTTCTATATAGTCACTATAGTTATCTGCCATAGATGACAATGGAGAACGGGGAAGAGATAATTTCAGAAGAATGGTGTGAAGTGGCTGTCAAGGTGAGAAAGAGACTGTATGGGCATATTGAATAATCTCTAGGCAGAATTTTATATGCCTAGTTGAAATTCACTACATTACATAAGCCATGTGAAGAGACAGATCTTATGTATATTCAAGAATTTACACATAGATATTTTAGTCCATAGTAGGCTTGATATATGCTTGGAATTTAATGTGCCTTCCAAAAGAGCTAACTTTATCTTAAGCTGCCATCATTAGTTATCCAGAATAGGAATGGTGATCTAGTTCATTCAGCAATATACTTTAGAAAAATGAGAGCTTCAAAGGGAGGCAAAGAAATAGCAGCATGCACGTGGGTAAATGGAAGGCTAGGTGGTTAAGGATGAAAATAATGACAAACTTATTTGAGACTGAAAAGTGATACATTATTTTCTAAAAAGTCCAAAGTCTGTAAAATTTCAGAGAATGACAGAATATGAGTTGTAAAGTACAATAGAAATTATTTACTGAAAACTTCTAATTATAGCAGGGAGCTGAGACCCTGGAAGGAAGGTACTCATAACTCCAGTCCCTGGTACATAACCTGTACTTGAGTGGGACTTCTACTGATTTTCCATAATCTGTTCTCCATGGGTTGTATTGTGTATTTTCAAGTAAAAATAATAAAATAAAAGTCCAGAAACACTCTTTAATTGCCGCAGTTTGGCTGCAGCAAAATAACCGGGGGGGGGGGGGGGGGTGACGAGGAACTTGTGTAGATTGATACAGCAGGAATGGGAGCCGTTTATTGTAGGACAGGAGCAGTATTTATACATTCCACACAGCTTATCTAATTAACATAAACTAGATACAGCAGTCAACCAATCAGGA
Source organism: Callospermophilus lateralis (assembly GCF_048772815.1). Taxonomy (NCBI): domain Eukaryota; kingdom Metazoa; phylum Chordata; class Mammalia; order Rodentia; family Sciuridae; genus Callospermophilus; species Callospermophilus lateralis. The sequence continues at coordinate 135,475,981 of NC_135309.1, forward strand.
ATCTCCACACTTAATGGCTCACTGGTGTTACTTCACAAACCACTCCCTCTGGCATTTTGCCAGGCACCATCCAGACTTGTTTACAGACTCTAACATTTAATTATCTGTGTTCTCCGTTATTTTTTTTCTTATTTAATAATGGGATAATACAAAAATTTTTACCTACTTTTTTGATATTCTGTGAGAACATTGTGGTGGTAAAAGATTATAATAAACCTTTCTAAAGAAAATATTACATGTTTATTCATTCTGTACTATTTAATTTCTAGTTTAATTTTTAGTTTAAGATTTACTGTTTAATTTTTAGTTTAAGATTTAAGCTTCATGTAAAATAATAATCATTTTTTAAATATAAGTAGAAACTTACAGCCTCAGAATTTATTGGATAATGTCTTACAACTACTAACAATATGAAAAACATATAGGAAGTTCCCCAAATCTCTTGTTTAGAAAGACCTTACTAATTTGTTTCCCATGAATGTTTCATCACATCTAAAAATCTTTTTCTAAAAAATGCAAACTCTATTTTTTTCCTCCATACTGAATTTAAGACACTAATTTAACTTTTTTTTTTTTTATATATAGAGACCTAAAAATAAGGTTTATAAAAAGGTTAATATGTAACAACATAATTGTTGGCATTCTAGAAGTCACATTAGTGCATGGGACCTCCAGAAAGCAGGCTCCTTTTTTTATAATTTCCTGTTATCCATAGTTTATTAAAAAGTAAGAAAGTCCTTGTAAATATTTTGATTTACACTGAACTAGATTTATGTTCCTGAATCAGGTGTTTTGAACCACTGACACAGCCTATCCAAATTCTGCTAACATCATTTTAGTCTCAATTTCATTGTCAAATGGTGCATAAGCTTCTCTGTAGTATGCAGGTAGAAAGCTGATATATTTTGTGTCTATTTAAATTCAGTGGAATGTATAATCTGGCTAACAGAGAGTATGGTAAAAAATCAGCTATAGGACAATAAAAATGTGTCCTTATTCTGGAAAAGAATAAAACAATCCTTAAAAATCTTTCATTTGGTTTATATTTGTCTTTGCAGTAATGCAAAGGCAGCAAATGGGGTAATCCCAGTTGGTCATAATCTCTAAAAAAGAAGGCATCCTCCCACATAAGGAAAAATATCATCATGTCTCAAGAGTTCTATTTAATCTTTATTGCCCAGCCCTTTAATAAAACTCCTTCCTTGTTCTGTTGAAATGTGCTGAATGAGTCAGAGAGATAAACCAAAAATTCTTGCAATGTAGCAAAAGTGAGAACTGCATTTCTCCATAAATTAGGTACAGTTCACAGGAGAAAATTGTCTTCCATCATGTAATTATTTTCTCCAAAGCAAAGTCTTGTGCTAGTGATGTATCTCATTTTTTTTTTTTTTTTTTTGGAGTTCAACACTTCAAAATTATTTATATAAATAAAATCATCAATTGGGGTAGTAAGTGTATTTATCTACCTGTTTAGTATCCAGTGGGACAATTTTAGCATTATGGCCTGGAATTAAAACGTCAGAAAGAATAAAAAATGACATGATGTACTTAATCAAAGATCTAAATCTGTTTAATGTACTTTGTGTTGTGAAATAGATTTGTTTTCTGTATGTAGAATGGAACAAGTCTCAGCTGGATTTTAATTGTACTTTGTGAAGAGAAAGTTGATACTTTCACACATGGGAAAACAGAAAAAAAGAAAAACACAGAATTTAGAAAACTGTGATTTCTTTCAAATCTGCTCCTGTTGTTTATTAGCTTACAGAAATTTCCTACACCTTGAAACTTGTTAGTACATGTGATTAAGAGATAAAATACCTGACTTACAGTGTTTTATGAACAATACTTAGCAAATTACAGAATTCTACTATAATGTGAAGGCTGTCTGGTGTTAATAAAATTAATTTGAAACTTGGGACAGAATTCTAGGCGGTTTTGGTAATTCTTTGTATGTATTATCTGAATTGCTGAACCAGCATAAAAAAGTGTATGTCATGCACAAATATATGTGATTTTTCATAATTTTAAAAGTACCAAACATTGCTTGAATGTAACAAAAAAGGTACACACTTTATCACCAAATTTAATTTTACCAAATGCTAATATGCTGTGCAGTTTGCTTCACTGCATTCTTTTTTTGTCATGTGCTTACCAACACAAATGTATCTGTATATTTGTTTTTACATACATCCACCATTTCTTATATCTGCAGGCATACATACAAGTACCTTATAGACATACACACAATTTTTAGAACTACAAAAATTTAGATTGAAGATACCACTTTTATCCTTACATATGTCAGTGAATTTTTCAAAATACAACTGTTATTCTACATAAATGCCATGAAATTACAAAAATCAGAAACTATAAGATTATAAAGTCATAATCATATTGAAATTTTTTGCACTGATTTCTTAAAAATTAAAATTGATATTGATGTAGTAATAGCCATTTAAAATTCATTGATTAAATACACTTTGCTTTTCTCAATGGAAAAACAAACAAATTTGTACAAAAACAAAGAGCCTGAAGTTCCATCACTTTGCATTAAGGAGTTGAGGAGTGTGAATTAGGCAATATTCTAAATTCTTTGCAATTGCATCTCTGCACACCTTGTATTAGATTTGGATTTCATCTTCTCAGTAGAACCTGATACTTGTAAAGTGCAATTAGATGAAGCAAAGAAACCTTGTTTGTACAAATAGAAAGCTAATGAGATGGTGCAATCAATGAGGATACATGATCATTTCAGAGCTACAACCAGAGTCCTTCACCACTTAATCTAATTCCTAACAAAGAATTAGCTGCAGCCAAGTGAATATCCTGAAGGAAATTAGCTTTTCTCTTGTTTGTCTTTTCATGATCTGGATTAAATGCAAGAACCTCATTATCAGTGTTTATCCCTCTTCTAAAGTCATCCATTTTGTTTTCTTTAAACATTTTACCAGGTGTTATTGCATTTAGTTTTCCCATTTGAATGTATAATTTTTAGAAAATTCCAAAATAAACATATTTTTGTGTGTTAAGAAAATAAGTTTTAGAAAAGTGAGTATTTCATTGTCAACTATTCAATAGTAAATGTTTGTGCCTGAAAATTATTTGAAATGTATTTACATATTGTATCCTTTGCATAGTTTTTGAGAAGTTTAAATAATTGTTAGAAACCAGATAGTTCCTTTCCTCGATTTACATGTTAAGGAATCAAGATATAGATTTAGGTGATGTTGCACTGTAGTGAAAGGACTCTGGCTAGAGTAATATTCCAATATTTATTCTTATAATGGTGTGCTGTCTCCCCTGGCTACTTATACTAGACCACTCCAGTAAATTGCATCTATATGCACAAATAAGACATAAACATTTTAAATAAAATGATATCTAATAATAATAATAGTTCATGATTAATGAGAGTATGCCATAATACTTTCTGTTTGTTTTCACACATAAGTTTCGTTTCGTTTAGTTTGATCCTGAGTAAAAATTATGGAAAAAAATAAAAATAAAAACAAACCTGAAAAGCATCAAGGAATTTGAGTTGCGGAAAGTTGTAGGTAACACAGCTGGAGGGTTTCCAGTGAGCACACAGCTCTTTAGACCAACACACTTCAGAACTTTCCAGATACTTCATCCCCCTGCTTTAAGAAATTAGATGTTATCTTTTAAATAGTTAAGCTTAGATGTTTAAGAGATGCTGAAAAGAAGGTCTTGTAGAGAACAGAATAGAATACTGTTTACTAGAGACTGGAAATGGCATGGTGTGGAGGCAGAAAGAAATAAAATAAGTTGGAGACAAATTCACTCTGTTTTTATGTGGCACTGTAGGGTAGTTACTGAGCAAAAACAAACTCTATTTTAAATTACTACAAGAGTAGATTCCAATGCATAAGTAAAACTGATGAAGAGATGAGAGCACTTATTATCCTGTTTGATTATTATACATTGTGTACATGTATCAAATAACTCAATGCATTCCATAAATATGTATAAATATTACAACTCAATTTAAAAAAAATTAAAAATGAGAAATGCTAAACCAAGTCTTGCCATTGTCACCTAGAAAGAAATTGATTTGGACCTCAATAAACCAGAATATTATGCAATGAAGGCAGAAGATACCAAAGATTGGTTGAAGGAAAGATAAGATCAGAGCAATGAAATGGAGTGCAGTTATTTGAAAAATGTCATGTGAAGGAAACAAGTAGATAAAGATAACAGGGAAATGTACTTTTGTAGTAATGGAAGACATGAGCAAGGAGACACATGAATTAAAGGGAGGGCAGATAGGAGCATCTTCCCAAGGAGCCCTGTCCAAAAAATGATATAATTTGTCCTACCATTTGTAAAAAAAAAAAAAAAATGAACAGTGAGAAAGGGGGAAAATAACTAAAATCACTTGATCTACATTGTGTATCACTTGTATAACACTGGCACCAAGCCAGGATATAAATAGGTTACTTGAATGCTTCCAATTAGTATTAAGCCTTACAAAAGTTTTGATGAAATTTGTTGTCAGCTGTTTCATTCCCTAAAGATGTGATTCTGGCACAGGCTTCTGTGTCTTTTCATTGGGAAGTGTTTGCTAATATATTGCAAGTGGCTTGCTGGGCAGAGAAGGAAAAACAACCCTGATTGCTGCCAATATTTGTATAATTATAACAAGATAGTCACTCTTCCCCAACAGTGAGAACACACGTATTTTAAAACTGTTTAAAAGGTCAGGGAAAACAACAACTACAATAACTTGATTTTGCTCTAAATTTTAATAATTATGCATCCCTTCTATCAATAAATGACAGAAAATTTATAATTAACAATCCTAAAATTATTTGTACATAAAGTTCAGATTTATATTCTGTGGACATGGGGAAATTCTAAATGTAGAAGAAAAATGTTCTATGTAAATTTATGCTTATTTCAAATGAACAATAATAAAAATTTGGAGATGACCTAAATAAGATATTATAGCAAGTTTAAATTATGAGAATTAGTTAAAACACAAAATAAGAAAAGTAACAGCATACTGATATTTCTCAGAGGGTCATGAAAACTTAAGATAATTTTCATCCAATCATTACATGTTAGCAACCAAAATCTCACATAAAATTTTCCCAATGACTAATCTGTGTTAGTCTTTTCACTTCACAGCTGAAACAACTAGTTCTCACTGTCTTGAAAGAAAAGGGTTTTAGCCATGGGTTATGACAAAGAACTCTGACCTATAATCCCATCCATCATTATTTCTGGAGTTTACAATTTTATATTTCTGAATATTGTTTTTCACAAATATAAGCATCCTTTATGATGTCATAGGTTATTGTGAATAATATAAATAATCTATAGTCTTTAAAGCTAATTACTCTTCACAAATAAAACTACTTACCCTTAACATGAGTCCTGTGCCTTATAGGACAGGCATTGTAATAATACTTGGCTTCATTTTAATAACCTTGACTGGTTTAAAATATTCAATAACATGATAACTTATTACCTATTTTAATGCAATAAAAATCTACAGCCTTCTTTCAACTCTAGTATATATTTCTGTTGAAGTCTAAGTCTCATCCGATTTCTAGATCATGTAAAATAAGCAATATTATGATATAAGAATTATTACTTTATTTATCTCAGTGAATGTTATAATATTAAAACATTAAACAAATTACAGAGCTGGAAACATAGCTCAGAGGTAGAGTACTTACCTAGTATGTGTTTTCTACCCTAAATACTGCAAAAAAAAAAATTACAATCAGGTATGTCTAAATTATTTGTTAGGGAAAAGATGGGGGAAGTGAGGAAAGAGGGAAAAAGAGAGAGAGAGAGGGAGAAAGAGACTAAATAGCATATATAATATAGTATGTTCGGTACACAAGATATTATTAAGAGAGAATTGTTATTTTTATTAGTGTTAATTATGTTTTATCTATGGAAAAACAATGTTTTTCCTAAGGTTAGTAGTACCACCTGACTGGGTGTTGACTATGCCCTTCCAAGAATTCTCTTTAACCTTGGTAACATCTGAGTAAGGTAGTTACCCTCATTCTACATCAGTGAATGCCAAGTCACAAGCTAAGTAATTTATGCAAGGTTGTATAAGCAGGTTTCAAATCCAGAAGTTCTGCTGTGAATTCAGTAACAATATCTTAGGTTTCAAAAAAGTGGATTTACTTTCAATGGAGCTAATGTTTATATGATATGATTAAAACTCAAAGAGAATTTTTTATAAATAAGTCATTTAATGAAACCATGACAAATGATACAGAATTGCTTAAAATAGACAATGGCTTACTTCTCATTACCTTTATTCACCCATCCAGGGCTCCTGGCCCCCAAAGAGCATGCATCTCTGTATTTTCTCTTATGTTGATTGTATGCATTTGTTTTCCTCAAGCTTCCCATAGGACATGAACAATTTCTCCAGGTGAAAATTTTACTGACCTAACTCTGTGGTAAGTAAATGAGGACAAACAGTTGGAAGAACAAAGCTGGAAAGGAGGGGCACATAAGGGATCAAGCAAGACAGATAACACCAATAAGAGAAGGAAAGCCAGAGGAGGAATGTTGCATAAAGACATGTCTAATGAGGTAGCTCTACAGTTGTTTGTGTGTGTCTTACACATGGTCTTTGACATCCATCCACAAAATTGTAAAATAAAAGAGAAATCCACTTTGGTTACCCCCCTTTTTTTTTCCTATGGACGGCTTTATAAATGATACCTATGGAAAGTGAAAGGCAGCCTTCTACTTAATAGAGACAGAAATCAAGGACACACTGGGCCATGCTGGCACCTGGGTTACACTTTGAACTCAGAGAATCTGTAACTGGGTTTATTCTAATTTTTCCTAAAAGTAATAAAGAACATTATTACAAACTCATATTATATTACCTAAAAAAATTAGCTTAATATATATCATATATTTTAGAGATGAGAAAACGGTTCTGAGTAAGTAAAAACAAAATAGTTGTTTAAAACTGAAAATCAATTTTGATTTCTGAACTATGTGAATAATTTACTCGATATATGGGTTATCTTTTAAAAAGCTATGTGCCCTAACATATGTATGGCTAGTATTTATATTACAATAAAGTGTATAAGTGAAAGTTTGTAATTTTCATATAAAATAATGTGATAGATTAGAAGTTTTAACTTATGATATATTGCTAATTTATATGTGGTCTAGTTAAAATACAGATTTAAATATGATAATAACAAAAGTTAACACATCACAAAAATTTCATATATTCACTAGATTTTAGGGTTAAGACAATCTGAAATGTTTGTAATACAATGCAAACCTAGATACCATTATATTTTTATTTTGTTATACCTTAAATTTGTTGTGGTCTGTTTACACAGGTGATGATCTCTGAAAGTAAATGTTCCTCCTTTTGGGGGGAGGGTGGTGTTGGGAGTACTGGGAATTGAACTCAGAGGTACTCAACCACTGAGGCACATCCCTATTCCTATTTTGTATTTTATTTAGAAACAAGGTCTCACTGAGTTAGTGCCTCACTTTTGCTGAGGCTGGCTTTGAACTTACGATTCTCCTGCCTCAGCCACCCAAGCCACTGGGATTACAGATGTGCGCCACCTTGCCCAGCCTTCCTTTGCTCTGGATTCCACCTACATCCTGCCTTTTCAGCATTCTCACATGGTGGATTATCAATTCTTTCTCAGATATTTTTTTACTACTTCTTCTTTCAGGATCATTCTTACCACTATTTCTAAGTTTGAAATCTCCCTTGCATATTGGTAAAACAAACAAACAAACAAACAAAAAACTCCTTATTACCTTGACATATATCCTTTTCTTAGATTCCTTTCTCATTTCTCTCCTTGCTTCCCTCAATAAAAACATTACTTAGGAAATGTCACTGCTAAATCTCATGATGTTATCAGTTGGACTTACTCTATATCTTACTTCAAAATGGCTTTTCCACACTAAGGCAACCCATACTTCATTTTTCTAAGTATTATAAACACATTTCATCCTTATTCATCCCTGCCTCTTCTGATGGGTGATGGATGATCATCTGAATCTTTTTTGCAATGTTTTTCTCTTGGACCAGCTCTTCTGTTTTTTTCCTGTGATTCCTCAGAAAGCACATTTTAAGTCCTCACTCTGCTTCCAAATAATTTAATGCTGAGGATTCTCACAGCTGAATCTTTAAACTGTTTTCTTTTGTCATATATATCCCCCTTAGGTGATGTCATCTTATCAACTGACTCCATTTTAAACCTCTATCCCAGATGTCTTCTGACTCATGTATCTAATTTCACATTCTACATCCCCACTTGGGTGTCCTAAAGGTACCTTAAAGTCAACATCTCAAGAAACAATCCTGTTCCAAATAATAAGTCAACACCAATGCAGCTGTACAGGTCCCAAACTGGACTAATTTGGAGCACCTCATTCACAGTGGACATCAAAGAGTAACAATTGCCACAGTCTGATGACTTCATGTTCTTTATAACACTATGAGCCTTCCAGATCTCTTAGTACTCTAATCCTAGATTTACCACAACCATTTCTTAACAAGGCTACTGCAATTGTCTTCTCTTTGGTTCTCCTTCATTGATTCTTATCTGCCTTCAATATTTCAGCAAATAACAACCAAGGATGAATGACATTTGTATTACAACCAAATTCTGGCCATAAAAATATCTAAAATCCTTCAATGGTGAATAAATAATATTTGTGTTATGTATGTAAAGGTAGGAGAATTAAATAAATGATTCAGTAAAGTTTAGAAAAAAATATCAGTGGGTTCCTCAAGCTCTTTCAGACCACAGAATGATTAATATGGCATATACAATCTTGCATATTCTCTTCTTACTTCTGACTCCAGTAACCTGTGACTTCCTGTACCAATTTGTACTTCAGTCTGTGCAGGATACTTGAACGCTTCTACACAGAATGTTTATATTGAAGAATAAAACTTGGGGCTGGGGATGTGGCTCAAGCGGTAACGCGCTCGCCTGGCATGCGTGCTGCACTGGGTTCGATCCTCAGCACCACATACCACATACAAATAAAATGTTTTGTCTGCGGAAAACTAGAAAATAAATATTTAAAAAATTCTCTCTCTCTCTCTCTCTCTCTCTCTCTCTCTCTCTCTCTCTTTCTCTCTCTCTCTCTCTCTCTCTCTCTCTCTCTCTTAAAAAAGAAGAAGAAAACTATATGCCATTTCTGGATTAACACAGATTTTTTTTTTGAGTTGTGAATGAATTATTGCCCAAAGCTTTCTTTTTCTTTTCTTTTTTAATGCATTCTAGCCTTTCTCTTTCTTTCTCTCTCTGTGTATGTGTGTGTGTGTGTGCGTGTGTGTAAAAGAGAGTTGAAAGTATATATTGAGAGGGAAACATACTCAAACTGTAACTGTATTTTAAGTGAAATCGGTGATATTAGTATATGGGAATTAACGTGAGGCACTTTTTAGTAATAAATTTATCACATCAAGAGGAACAAGAAGCCTATAGTAATACCCTGTTACCCTGCAACTGGGCTCAGGGCTTCTTCTGTATCTCTTGGATCTTCAAGTTCGATGTTTATAATTGTTAATCTAATTTACATCGCAGTGGTTTCTGCATTAGAAGTCTACACACTTCAGTGATTGTAAATAATTACCATCTTAGCTGTATGGAGTGACAGTGTGTCTAGAAGGAACCAATTGTTACCAAAGCCTCTTGGAATTTTATTTGCTTTGAAAACTGGAGATGTGTTCTAAGGATAAATATGCCTTTGTCTGATTTGTATATTGACAATAATCACTGCCAGTAATTCACTTCCGTTGCTTTGGTTTCTTTTCCAATTTAAATCTACCTTTAGGTTATATCAAGAAATTGGAAACAAATGCATTTGATATCAAAGAGACTATTTCATTTTTTGCAATAGAAAAATAAAACATTTAGTTCATATTAGGGAAAAAATTTCAAATCATCCATGGTTTTATAAAACTCATAATAGTTCAGATAATATGAAAAGATTACTTTGCCTATTTTTCTGAAAATAAAGAACACTTTTCTCTTCATTCCTCATTTAAATGTACTACTTATTCTTCCTAATTCATTTTATTATTGGCTTCTACCTTATTGTTATAAAAAAGTAATTTTTTTATCTTCTTTCTAACTTTAGTTGTATAATTAGGCATTCTTTAAATCACCATTGAAGACACTCTCAATCTTTTTTATCTCTATTTTGATACCTCCATTGATTTTTTTCATCTCTGTCATCTATTCTGTATCTCTACCCCCTCCTCTCCTTTTTAAAAACTCTTCTTTCTCTCTTTCTCATAGCTTGACTTTGTATTCAGATCTAAAGTACATCTATGCTTTTCAATTCTATAAGCATTCAGCTTCACTGGTAGCACCAGGATTCATTAGTGGTGTCGGTCTTCAAAGGTATTATCATAACACTTGCTCTCTTCCTCTGGTTGATGAAAATAAAATTACATTTTCCCTTTTAACCATTTTTCATCCTGAACCCATTCCCAAAGCAGCATACACATTCTCCTTAAAGAGATTAGTGGATTGGTTAAAATCAAATTTATTTTGTGCCTTGTGGGATGAAGCTTCAATCCACAAACTGCTGGAAAAATTAAGAGATGTTGCCTTTTCCTCTCATTTAAAGCACAGGGAAAATCTTATATTTTTAATGGTTAAATAAAAGTGTAAAGTAACAATTACAAATGCTGAAAGGACACAGATAGATGAGATGAATGCTAGGAAAAGGGCAGGGATGAACATCTGTGGCCAGCTCAGCTATTTGTCCACTTAATTTGTATTCTCCCCTTCTTTCTGACTAAGGAACGCTAGAGGTGGCAATAGGTGCACCCCCAAATCTCTAATTCCTCTCTTCTCTTGCAATAAAAGGTGGCCAAGAATCCTAGTTTTGACTGAAGAAATGCCAACAGCGATCACTGGGGCTTGTTTCCACCAAAGCTTTTGTGACTGGTACAGTCTCTGTCTGAAACTTGTCCCTCTTGTCCCTTCTGTACCGCCTGTAGATTGACTGTCATGCTGGGTTGAAACTCTGGAATCTACTGTGAATTTTAAAAACATGAAGAAACTTGCTGGTACTTTATTTTAACATTCAGTCAAGCATCAAAACTGTATCACCCAATGCTTCCAAATTTCCAATTCCATGGGCAAAATTAATTCTCTCTCTATTGTTTGGACAACTGTCACTTGTTATGATCAGCCTGACTTATAATGAGTGTGTTATGGTTCAGTAAGAGGTCAGAATTATATAGTATAAGAGAATATATGTTGCATATATGGCTATATCATGTATTTGGCTTTACTATAATTTTTCTTCTGTTGATTTTCAATATTAGTTGTCACTTTTTTAAAAATCCTCTAATATTACCACCTGTTGTAATAGATGTGTCGGGACTTCAACAAAAGGTAAAAATTTAGGAAAAGTTTAAAAGAAGGTAGACATCTGGGACTGGGGTTGTGTCTCAGTGGCAGAGTGCCTGCCTCACACATGTAAGGCACTGGATTCGATCCTCAGCATCACATAAAAAAATAAATAAATAAACAAAATAAAGATATTGTGTTCATCTATAACAAAAATTATTTAAAAAAAGAAGATATACATTCGAGGCTGAACCCAAAAGGAAAGGTTTCAGGCACTTTTTTGAGGTCCCATACTTTCAGCAGCAAGTAGACCTGACATCTTTTTGAGGCCATTTTTTTTTTTTAAGAATAAGATTTCATAATTATAAAAGTGACTTTTAAGATAACATTTAGAATGTAGACATAGAATGAAATAAAAGTTCCTTCCATCACCTAAAAGTGACCCCTTCTTCTCCCTGTGGAATGAAAATCCTTTTTGGCCTCAGGAGAGTATGTTTCTGTGTGATGCCATGGCCCATTTTAAGTTGCCAGTGATATTTAGTGATGAGAAACACTTTATCACATTGATATATACTATAGAGGCTAGTAAACTGGTTTATTTTTAGAAAATGTGGCACTTCACAGATCTTTGTGTGGTAAATATTATATCAATGTTTGGATAAAAAAAATCCAAGTTATCTATGCATCTTTTTAAGGTTTTGACATGTTTCTAAAATAAACTCTAGACTTTTCTTTTTACTTGCTCTTTCCTCAGCAACGTATTTACTGTCTCCCACTTCTTATTACAACACTAAAAATATGGATGGAGCTTGCTGCAGTCTAGCTGGGCACAAATCACGGAGCCGCCACAAAGCACTTGTATCTACAAACAGGAAACTTTATTGCCTGAACTCTAACAGCATTCCATGCACATTCCCTGGGAACTCTCCTAACGCGGCTCCTCCAGGAACCACGGACTGGAAATCCCTCCTCCGGCACTTCCCCAACCAATGGGAACTCTCCGGGAATCCCGAGAACTCACTGGCGTCACCTCTCAACTACTACTTCTGGCAAAAATGCCATGTGTCATTTCCACTCCGCTGTGGCCCTCAACAGGAGCTGAAGAATATCATTCTTAGCAAAATAAGCCAATCCCCAAAAATCAAAAGCCAAATGTTTTCTGATATGCAGATGCTAATTCACAAGGGGTGGGGATTAGGGAAGAATAGAGTTACTTTAGATAAGGTAAGGGGAGAGAAGGAAAAGAGAGGGTATGAGGGTAAGAAGAATAATAGAATTAATTAGATATTATTATCCTGTGTACATATATAACTATGTGCCAGTCTGATTCTATATCATGTACTAGCAGAAGAATGAGAAATTATACTCCATTATATATGATGTATCAAAGAGCATTCTACTATCACATATATCTAATTAAAACAAATAAAGAACAGTTTTAAAAATTAAAATTGACAATATTACAAATAAAGTCAAATTTTTATTTTGCATTGTATTTTTTTTCTTTTAAGATTCTTCCTCTTGCTATCTTTTCTTGAGACAAATTATCTCCTGATACTCCTGCACATCTCAATAAATTAGTTATTTTTCTTTTAATTAAGGTTACTAATATGGTATTGCATCCATAATGATCATAGTAGTTTACTTTTTGCTCACAAATATCCTTTGTGCAGCTTTATTGAGGCAAAATTGATATAAAAATAGCTACATTTTATGTTCTGTATAGAGTTTCATTTGTTTGTAAGCATGCATAATCAAAGTTATAAGCAACATATCACCTATGCTTATATGTCCAATCATGTGTATGTAGGTATGGCAAGAATATTCATCAAAAGATCTACTCTACTAAATTTTTAAGTGTCTTAGTCAGCTTTACATCACTGTAACCTTAGTACCTGACAAAAACAACTTAGGGAGAAAAAGTTTATTTGGGCTTATGGTTTTAGAGTTTCAATTGATGTTCAGTTGATTCCATTGCTCTGGGCCCAAAGTGAGGGAGAGCATGGTGACAGAAAGATATGGCAGAGGAAAGCAACTGAGGTCATGGTAACCAAGAAGCAGAGAGAGTGCTCGGTACCCCAAAGGTATACCTCCACTTACCTACTTCCTCCAGTCACACCCTACCTGATTGTAGTTACAACCTATTAATCCATTCAAATTATTAATACATCCAATTAATTAATTCACTGATTATATTATAAGTTTCATAATCTACTCATTTTTCTTGTGAACGTTCCTACATTGTCTCACATGTGAGTTTTGGGGGGATATGCTATATCCAAATAATAACATTACTATACAATATTCACTATTGCTTACAGCGGTTCTCTAGTTCTACTTTATTCTAAACATCAAATATGTGAGTAACAAAGGGAAAATAGAATACAGCCAAAATTCTTAACCTCAGGGCTATCAGATGCTTTTTAATTAGACTATCGTTTATTGTGAGGAAATTTATAATTACTGTGGGTGTGCAGCAGCATAACTGATCTCTACATACTGGCTCCTAAGTAGTTGAGATGTGCCATGATATTTGCAAAGATCTAATATCTTTTAGACTGGAGTCTCCATATGCAATAGTAGTCTGCGAGAACATATCTAAGTAGTAGCGGATGGTTTTGAGAAATCTTCTTGGTAGATACACTAGTTGTGGAATCATAGTTCTGTATGATTCTGTGATCAAAATGATGTTGATATCTGTACACTGTCACAAGCTTCTCTTCTTGTAATCAAATAAGAGAAATGCTAAATTTCTGCTGGGTGGGAATGCATCTCAGTGGTAGAATATAGGCCCTGGGTTTGAGGCCAAGAATCTCAAATAAAATGGAGGCTAGAATTTACATATATATTTATATTTAGTTACTTACATACATATACATATATTTTTATGTGTTCCTAAGCTTTTGGGACATTAACGTTAAATTATTTTAATTTTTATTCATTTTACATTTTAAAATATTATTAGAGACCAGAGAAAACAGTACAGATACCAAAACTACCAAATAAACTATTTTTTGAGAGATCATTATTTTCATAAATATATCTTACACCAAGTTGAACTGGTGATAACTCCCAAGAAATACAAAACTCTTAAAATAGGCTGGCTCCTTATTAGTATTTGTGGAGAAAAGTGCATGGAGTACTGCATACATGGCATACATTAAGGGCGTCTTGAGTGGCAGGCTACTCCCCTAGTTCTAGGTGTGTGAACAGCAGGCCGCTTACCCTGTAGGCACTGCCCTGGGCATGCGGTCATGTGTTGCAGTCCCTGTGCTTGCTCCAAGGTCCACTCCTTGAATGGTCACTGCAGGGGCAATTAGCAGAAATTTCATTGGTGGCTGCCTGCAATCTGCTTAGCTACTGCCTGAGTATATATACATGGTAACTGAGCAATAAAATCAGATCTGCTTCCTGCTTGGTCTCCGGAGGTCTTGATTATCAACTTTGCAGCCACACTCTCCTCTATCCTGTTCTGTGAACCTCCTCACTGGATGAGAGAGAGAGCCCACACAAATATTATATTAGTTTTATTGTTGTTTCTGTAACCTCAGATATGTGGTTCTTACGATTTCAAATAAATAAGGTAGTGTGAAATTGCCCATAGGTATTAGGGAGGCAAAACTCACAGAAACATTAAATCGCTGTAAAAATACATTCATTAGTGGAAGAAAATCATTCAGCTATGATCCTAAATACCCCGTCTTAAAGGCTCATGGAGCTTGTTTTTTTTATTATTATTATTATTATTATTATTATTATTATTATTATTATTACAAAGATCTTAAAATGGCTGCAATGTCCCATTTATTGGAAGGATGAGTTTTTGTTTATGAGCCCCAGTAGATTTGGGGCACAGGCTGTACAAATTTGGCTCATGTGGCATCGCCTGAGCAGGGCCTCACTCAGCCTTGTTACTCAGAATATGGTTAGGAATAAACAACATCAATGACCCATTTGAACCAGTTACTTTCTGTCGTGAACACCAAATTTTCAACAAGGGAATATGTATTGACTTGTGCATTGGTTTTACGGATGCCATTGATCCTGCCCCACCACTACCACGATAAATATCTGAGCCAGTATTTCAGACTCTGCCTCAAGTTAGCTATTTCACTCTATTCAAGCTGCTATAAGAAAATACCTTAGACTGGGTAAGTCATCAAAAACAGAAATTTATTTCTGCATTTCTTAAATCTGGGAAGCCCATGTCATAGGTGCCAGCAGACTCAAAGCCAGCGAGGGACCACTTCTCAGATGGTCCCTTCTATGTGTTCTATAATGGCAGAAAGGCAAACCAGCTTCTGTTTTATAAGAACACTAATCTACCCTTTAGGAAGGAGGCTCTCTCATGACATAATTCACTTCACAATGACTCCATTTAAAAAAAAATCACATTGAGGGTTAAGGGTCAACATCATATGAGTTTTGAGGAGACAAAGTTATTCAGATGAACATACTAGGCTAAGCAGAGTTTGGAAAAACTTCAGACATGGTGCATATACAAGAAGATAGAGAAGAGGAAGAGGTCTCAGTAACACTTGCTGGTGTAATACCTGAAAATATCCTTCCAAAGGCAGCTTCTTTAACTCTCTCTTCATTTCTTCATTTCTGAAAACCCTTTCTATGCTTTCATTGGTCTTCATACATTTGAGTTATTAAAACAGAATACTATACAGTGGATAGCTTATACAACAGATTTCTCCCAATTATGGAGGCTGGGATTCTAAGATCAGGGCACTAGGGTGGGTGCACTCTGGTGAGGGCTCTCTTTTTGATCCTGGTTTCATGTCATGTTCATGGAAGGAGACAGCAATAGTGAACACAGGTGAACTCAGGTCTTGACAACTGCTAGGTTTCTCTTTCTCTATTATGAAGGACACTTTTCCCATTGTGAGATTCCATGCTCACCACTCATTTTAACCTAAATATTCCTGACCCTACCTTCTAATCTTGTTTTTTGAGGTTTCTTGGGGTTTGAACTGAAGTTTTAGGGGCAAACAAATATGGAATCCATAACTTTACTTCACCACTTAGCTACCATTAATAGATATTATTGTTTAATCCCAAAACAATGTTTATTAACATATGCACCTGATTGAGAAAAATCCTCAACTAATAACCATTAATTGTATATAAACTTAAGTTTGTTTCTTAAATGATAAATTCTTCTCTTTCCTGAGGTGTACTGGGGAGTGAACTCAGGGGGCACTCAACCAATAAGCCACATCTCTAGCCCCTTTTTGTATTTTATTCAGAGACAGGTATCACTGAGTTGCTTAGCACCTTGATATTTCTGAGACAGGCTTTGAACTTGTGATCCTTCTACCTCAGCTGCCTGAGCCACTGGGATTACAAGCATGTGCCACTGTTCCTTGTTTAGATACTAAATTCTTAGTCTTCTCTCAAGCAAGATGTATACACAGATATATGTTTTTTCCTTGAAGTGTGTGTTAATGAAATATTATTGAGTACTTAATAAAGCTATTATTTCTTCTGTCAAATCCACAGAAATAGTAAACTTAAAACTAACGTAAGTACAAAATTTTCCTAGATCAAGTGCTGTTTTTAAATATTAAAACAAATTTATCTCCTTCTCTCCTCAACTTTACAGATCAAATGTATCAACAATTCCTTAAGAATGAATTGATGATGTATGGGGCGAACATTATTTCTGTCCTCTGAAAGCCTTCATAATATGTTATTTTTTAGGCAGTGCTGAAATGATTAAAATTAAATCAGAATCTACTTTGCAGTTACCTTAAAATCTCTTTTATTAATTTGCAATAGGAGATTAATATAAAATAAAAGTAAAAAATGTTTTTTTCAATATTCACATTTGTAAAGAAGTGGATATGCTCCAATAAAAAGCAAAATATAACAAAAAATGCTCTAAGAATGCATCTATGTATTCTCACAGCTAAGGATTTCCAAAGGTGAAAAACTAATTTTTATAACCTAAGATGATGCATCAACTAAGACAACTCTCTTTTATCTCTTGCTTGATCCTTTATCACTTTGAATATATGTAAGGCATGAGACATAGACATCTGTATCATTAAATGTAACTACATTAAGTGAATACATTATATAATATTACAGTCATTTTCCATCAAATTAAAAAATCAATATATCTCTGTTAAAACTTCCCAGTTTATGGAGTGCATTTGAGGTTATGCATAGGACAATCAGACAAGGAATATCCACATTAATCACCAGCTATGAGTGCAATTAAAACCTACAACTAAGGACTGCAGATGTATGCTTAGTGGTATAGCATTTGCTTAACACATGCAAGGACTTGGGTTAGATTCCCTGGTCACAAAAATCAAAAATGCACCACACTCATAGCTACATTGCCTTAAAATGCATGCCTCAAGGCAAATTAAAAGCACATATTGTAATTTATTTCCTAAGTGAATATAATGATTATTACCATTCTCATTGTTACTAAATATCAGGTACATCCTTAGAAAAATTGAAGAAAATAGGCTTACTGTTGAAGATGATTGGAAAGTATGTGAATCAATGTTATTAGGTATGTACATTTCTACCATGATAAAACTCTCACATGCTAACAAGCATTGGGAAATTCATATACTGCTGTAATATAAATCAGCTTTTCCTATTTCTAGAAGAGAATGCATTTGAAGAAAATTAATGCTCTTTTGCTGCAGTTACAGTAACACACATGATTTCAAACTTGAATTTGAGTTTTCTGATTCTCAATTAAAAAGAAAAAAATCCTATGACCAGGATTGCAGGTCTGTTATGTAAATTATTTAACATGCAAATTTCTACTGATATATAAATCCAATCGTTGTATTCATAGTGATTGTGTCATTTTTGGTACAGGACAGATCTTCAGATCTCCTGGCCATGTTATTTGAAAAGTAAAAATATTGCCCATAGAACAAATCTCTTAATTCAAATTTTAGTGGGTTGATAATTATTTCAACTTAAATTCATATAGGCTCATGAAGAATAATAATTTTCCCTCTACTCCTTTATTTTGCAGAAGGAAATATATTATGTAGATGCTACTATCTGGAATACATTAATACAGGTAAAATTGTGAAGACCTATTCACCTAACATAAGAATTAACCTAAGAAGTCTATATCTGTTAGTAAACGTGTTTTCATTTAAAATAAAGGCATACAAATATCAGAACACTTGTCTATTTAGGTTTTGAGTATTCTCTCTCATTTATTCTCCTGGGTACTATAAGGTTTTGAGTATTCTCTCTCATTTATTCTCCCGGGTACTATAAAAACACTGAACACTGTAGTTCTCTAAGAAGTATTCTTACACTGTATTCTCTAAGAATAAGGAGAGAGAAAAAATGTTTTTAGATAAGGTAAGTTCCAGAAGTAGGGAAACAATACCAACATCATCGCTCAATTCATGGGGGATGAGGCAGGGAAGCAGAGTGTGCAACTACAGTCTTTAAGGATTTACATAGATTCAAACAGACCTGATTCATTCACTAACAGTATGGCCCTTGATAAATAAACTTAGCCTATATTCTTCACTATAAAAAAAAATATTAAGTAACTTGCATGGTTGCTGTGCAAATATCACAAACATCAGTTATTTTGTACTGAGAACTCTTCTTGCTATTATTATTGTAATTTTTGTTGTGGTGGTTAAAACTGTACTCTTTGGTATTGGCATAAATTATTATTGCTAATACATTTTGTTCTCTCAATTTTTATAAAAGTAAAATGTAGTAGCTATCTCAAATACTATCATTATGTATAAAAAGTGAAGAAATGAACTCAGACAATTTTAAAAGATTACTTAAAGACACATCTTGTAAGCGACAGGATATAGAATGGGATCCAGTTGTTCTACTCTATTTTCTGTTCTTTGAATAGCCATAACTGCAAAACTCCTCAACAATTAAATTTTAAAGTGTATGGATTACCATTCTACTTTGTCAATTCCTACAAAACACACATTGTGGAGCAACTGAGCCCTGGGGATTATTTAACACATGCTGCCCATTCCTCATCTTTTTGTGTTTCTTTGTTCTACTTAGCTATACATGACAGTAGAATGCATTTTGACACATCATACACAAATGGAGTATAACTTCTAATCTTCTGGTTGTACATGATGTTGTACATGATATAGAAATACAACAGTCACGTAATCATATATGCATAATGGGTAATAATGTTTGATTAATTCCACTATCCTTTCTACCTACATATACTCTACCTTCCTTCACTCCCCACAGTCTAAACCAAAGTAACTCTATTCTTCCTAGCCTCCCTCCCTTTTTGAATTAACATCCACATATCAGAGAAAACATCTGGCCTTTGCTTATTTGGGATTGGCTTATTTCACTTATTATGATATTCTACAGCTCCATCCATTTACCAGCAAATGCCATGATTTCATTCTTCTTTAATATTCAGTAATATTCCAATTTGTATGTATACCACAGTTTATTTATACATTAATTTCTTGAAGGGAATCTAAGTTGGTTCCAAAGTTTAGCTATTGTGAATTGAGCTGGCATAAACATTGATGTGGCTGCTTCACTGCAGTATATGAATTTTAAGTCCTTTGGGTATAAACCAAGGAGTGGGGTAACTGAGTCAAATGGTGGTTCCATTCCAAGTTTTGTAAGAAATCTTCATACTGTTTTACAGAGTGGTTGCACTACTTTGCAGTCCCACCAGCAATGTATGAGCGTACCTTTTCCCCTACCAATACTTATTGTTGTTTGTATTCTTAATAGCTGCCATTCTGGGGCTGGGGATGTGGCTCAAGCGGTAGCGCGCTCGCCTGGCATGCATGCGGCCCGGGTTCGATCCTCAGCACCACATACAAACAAAGATGTTGTGTCCTCCAAAAACTAAAAAATAAATATTGAAAATTCTCTCTGTCTGTCTCTCTCTCACCTCTCTCTTAAAAAAAAAAAAAATATCTATTTCTTAAAAAAAAATAGCTGCCATTCTGACTGGAAGGAGATAAAATCTTAGAGTAATTTTAATTTGCATTTCTCTAATTGCTAGAGATGTTGAACATTTTTTTATATTTGTAGAGCATTTGTATTTCTT
Organism: Callospermophilus lateralis; assembly: GCF_048772815.1. Taxonomy (NCBI): domain Eukaryota; kingdom Metazoa; phylum Chordata; class Mammalia; order Rodentia; family Sciuridae; genus Callospermophilus; species Callospermophilus lateralis. The sequence goes on from NC_135309.1 coordinate 135,496,414, forward strand.
CTTCTGTAGAGTGTTCAGCTCCTTAGCCCATTTATTGATTGGATTTTTTTTTATTAGTGTTTGAATTCTTTATATATCCTGGTGATTAATGTGCTATCTGAGGTGCATGTGGTAAAGATTTTCTCCCATTCTATAGACTCTCTCTTCACATTCTTGTTCCTTTGCTGTGAAGATTTTCAGTTGATTCCAGCCCATTTATTGATTCTTGATTTTACTTCTTGTGGTTTAGGAGTGTTTTTAAGTATAATTGCTTCCTTTCCATTGGTTCCTGAAAAGTCCCCTCTTAAGATTACAACATTACACATTTTGTACTAAACAAAGGTAGTTCTTTCTCTAATTCACAAGTATTCTACTACTCTGATGTTTAGAAAGTATGGCAGTTTTATATTACTAGAGGTTTTTAAAATGTATTTTAAATTTCTAAAGTTGATGTTTTGTTACATGAGTACAAACACAAGAACATGGGCTATGTGGAAAGTGTTTTTAAAATCCACTGATTTTAACTAATTATACAAGGTTTTTACTTTCCTTAAATTATTCTAAATAGACCATCTTTAAAATTATAATGAAAAAAATAGTTCCATGGAATTATATATTTTTGTACTATTCTAGGACATAATAGCAGTAGCTGGTATTCCCTTTTCAAGGTTACTCATAAGTAAAAGCAAACAAGTAAATTTTTCAAAAGTATTATTAAATATAGCAAACTTCAAAACTTTGTAATTAATTTTCAAATTTTAATAAATTTCAATGTTTTTGAGTTCTTCAATTTGATTTATTAGATTAAATTATAAAGTTTCTGTTTGTTTTAAATAAACTTTGGACAAATTCATTCTTAATGCATATTTCACCCTAGAATGAGAGCAGACCTTCCATATAACAGTTTTCTTTCATTTTGGCTTCTGTATCAGGCTGTATGACACGACATCCATCAAGCAATAAAAAAGAAAAAAAATTCTAAGTATATACATTTGTGGACATATAAATCAAACTACAACCTCTACAATGTTAAGAAAATATGAATCTCTTTATTCAGTAATGGAATCACACCTTGAATTCCTTAAATCAATAGTTCACTGAACCTGAAGAACAATTTCAAGCATTGGCAGATACATAATCTGGCTTATGCTGTGTGTTAGAACATGTTCAGTAGAATTGAGTTCAACTACTAAAATAAATAATGCCTTCACAATACAGACTGCTGAAATACAAGCCACCTTCAAACATCAGAATTTCAGAATATCCAAGTTTTCATATCAATGTCTATAAATATTGCTTGGATACTAAATAATTGCATTATAAATGAATAGTTTGGTAAAAGTTTAAACAAAATTTTACAATAAAATCTTCATTGCACTTAAAAGTGAAGCAAATCTTACTAACATCTGTCTATGTTTTTTTACATCATGCTAATAGGGACAAAATGTAGCAAATACTCTAAGTGTCCCTCGTATATCTTAAACACAATGGAGATTCTATTTTAAGCAGAGATTTGTAGATTTTCTAGAATTTAGACTTTTCAAACCTCCTAGAAACCAATTATCTTTCCAAAGCATTTATAAGCTTACCCCCAAAGAAATATTTCATTGTCTGTTGAAAGTAGAATTATCTCAGTAAGAAAAGACCACCTGTGAAATTCTAATTTTTCTATACTTTTAAAAGTTTTCACTGGGATTTTATTTGGATGTCCAAAGTGAGTTAGCTAAGGAATGAATTTTCCCTATAGCTACTGTGTTCATCAGTATTGTTAGCCCCTGGGGGGCAGGGGTTGGAGACACTATTACTAACTTGTCATTGTAGATAATAACTAAAAATTAACATTTTTCTATTGACTGATATTGAGAAGAAACATTCACAGCCATGTCTAATATCATCCACAGAGATGATCTCTAAACATGAAGTTTTCTATAAAAATGCTACTGAGGACTCACACTGGCATCTCTTTTTTCTGCAGTTTCCAAACTGTAATGAATTTTTTATTATCTTTCATTTAATTCCATGTAGGTTTATTCTTGCTGATAACATGATCTATTGTTCTCTGAACCATGGTGAGATTGCCATTTCTTAAACAGACAGCACTTATTGGAAATTAAACCTCTACTAATGTATTATAATTATTACTTGAGGGTAATTTGCTGCTCCAGCAGGGAGCCACAGCCAATGTGATGGGAATGTTTCTTCTAGGGAGCTGTTAATATTTCTTCTATGCTGAAATCCCACATAATGGATCTTGCCTGAGGCTGATTAATGATTTCAGAGCTGGAACAGTGATTTGTAGCTAAATCAGTCCTCACTGGAGGAGATTCAGGGTTATTTCAGTCAATACTGTTAAATAAGTATAAACAGTAACTTCAGTTAACACACATGTAATCTAGTAGGTAAGAGAGAGCAGCAATAAAAGGAAGTAAATAATGGTAATCCTGCTGTCCGTGCATTTCATTTACACTTATACCAGATACGGGGGAAAAACACACTGCAGTGCCATCAAACCTACGGAATTACTTCACTCCAACACATTTTTCTGCATTGAAAAAGCAATTTCCTAAACAAGTAAAAGCAAATTGAGCTAAGTGCCTGAAATAAATCAGCATGTTTCCTTCCCTTCTTTACTTTCTATCACCTTCCTTACTAAGGAAGAAATTGGACAGATAAATTGAAATAAACTTGTGCAAAACAGATTTTAAGGAGGGAAGATTGTATTCAGAATGTCCTACAAGTGTACAGATATCCGACCTCATACATACTATCCTATTCAAGCTGTGGAGACTTTGGCCTTCACCCCAAATAATGTGTAACATAGTTCTCACAAGAGGCAACCTTGAGATCCCTTTGCCTTGAGGCTTACCTGAAGACTGTGCAATCAGGACCCTGTAGTCAATTTATTCTTCTTTGTTAATGTGAAGTCAATAACAAAATAAGGGGAGTGATGTAACTGTAATTAAGGACAATCATGTGGACCTTAATGTGGACTTTCCAGTTATGCATTTCAATGATAAACCTGGCTTTCTTCCTTCCAATGATTTCTAAACACTGTGATATGTATTGTTTGCCCAGGATCCCTAGTTTTTGACTAGTAAAATCAAGTAGTAAGCAACATTTCAATAATAATGTTAAGAAAAGTGAAAATTTCCTGTTATGTAAAATCTGAAGTTCTGTCAATTCATTGATTATAAGCACAGCCATTAGAGTGACTGATGAAGTTAGAATAAGAATCATCAATACCTTTACCAGATATGTAACAATTTCAGGCAACACATAAAAGATGGACTCCAAAATAGTCTCAAGTTTTCAAATTCCTGGGAGAACGTGAGCTCAAAGAAATGTCAGTGTATATTGTAATATGAACAAAGAGCTTGAGAAATTTAGTGCTAGGCTTGTGAACTATATCCAAACCTTATTTCTATTTGCAACTTCTTTGTACACTACAGAGCTCTTCCTCACCTGCTCTTGTGCACATATACACACAAAGGGCCTTGAGTCAGGGAACTTTATTCTTCAATCAGAATAAGTACTATGATACATATTAATCTTCAATCAAATCAGTACAAAGTAATCTGTGGATTGTTATTACTGGGCATGGCACATGGCTTTTTCTCCAGTAGACATAAGAAGTCAAATGTAAAAGAGAAATTTTCTTCCTTTGGTAAGGAATTGTCAGACCATCTGTAAGGACTGCTAAACCTATTTTATTGTGGGAACAAAATCAAACTTCTTAGGTTCACAGACCATCAGTTTTGTAAACAGCTTTTTAAAGGTACAGTTCACATATTGTTCATCCACTTATATGTGCAATTATTGGTTTTAATATATTCCCAGTTGTGAAACCAATACTAAAACTCATTTTGGAATGTTTACTCCCCCAAACACATACCCATACTTCTAAACCACATCCTTCTCCCCTTTACCCAGTACTAGGCAACTATGAATCTAGTTTCTGTTGCTGTAAATTTTCGTACACTGGATATTTCACACCAGTAGCATTACAAAATATGTGGACTTTTTCATTTGTCATGTTTCCAGGGTGCATCCAGCTGAAGCATGCATTAGCATTTCATTCATTTTCTTTGCCAAACAATATTCCATTGAATGGATATTACATATTTCTTCATTAATCAGTTGGTGGACAATTAGGTTGTTTCTACTCTTTTATTATTATGAATGATATTGTTGGGAACATTATTTACAAGTATTTATGTGAACTTATGTTTTCATTTCTCTTCTGTACACACCTAGGTATAGAATTGATGGGTTATGCAGTAGCTCTCTATTTAACATTTTGAAAAATAATCACAATGTTTCATAAAGCAGCAGGGCTATTTGACATTTCCTGGAGCAATGTATGAAGATTTCATTTTCTCCACATCCTTACCAACATTTCTTATTGCTTTTGTTTTTGACCACAGAAATTCTAGTGAGGTGAAATGGTCCTATACTCTGGTTTTCATTTGGTAATAACGAATTATGTGGAAAATTTTTTTATGTATAAATTAGGCATTTGTAGTATTCTTTGGAGAAATATTTATTTATATTATTAATCATATTATTTTTATCTTTTTATTATTGAGTTGTAAGAATACTTTATATATTCCAGATGCATGTTCCTTATTATATATTTTCTCTCATACTGTAAATTGTATTTTTACTGTATCAATGGTGTCTTTTGATGCACAAATACTTTGGAAATTCATAAAGTTTAATTTATCAAAATTTTCTTTTATCATTTCTTCATTTGATGTCATACCCCAAAAATCTTTGCTAATCCATTTCATGAAGCTGCACTCTTATGTTGTCTTCTAAGAATTTGTTTTTGTTTTACTCTTAATTTTGGTCTATAATCTACTTGTAGTTATTTTTTTAAAAAAAATATTATGAGAAAGAAGCCTAACTTAAAATTGTACTTCAAGATATATATTATCCTAGCACTATTTTTTGAAGAGGACAGATTATTAGTGCTTAATACTAACAATTTACTTGCCTCTTCTAATCCTCAGTTTTGTCATCAGTAGGATGGAAGTATAGATAAAAATGCCTCATTAACTGTGTTACTTTCAGGATTAAATTCTACAACATAAAATGTATAGCATCACATTTAGCTTGTTAGTTGTAATCTAGCTCTTATCAGATCTCTATTGGTTATTTTAACCTATTTCTGCCTATGCCTTATATCTTATGTCTGTCTCAACTGCTGCCAAAGAAAGTTTTAAATTGTTAAAAATGTTCTTTTTCCTTATTTCCACCTGCAAAATAGCTGTTTCCATGTGACCTCTTACTTGGCTAAAGTAATTCATTCTTAAAAGTAAAAATGATAAAATAATGCAATTCTTTAATGGATCTACATTGCCTTATGTACAGACATATATTACACTAAAATTCCTCCACAACTATTTTAATACTGCTTTATAATACTGGATTGACATTATTCATCTGCATATTAAAGGCCCCTAAATGGAAATGCCCTTTTTCAATATGAAGAGACTATGTGTAGAAAGTGGTGGTTTATTACAAATTATGAAGTTAGAAAGAAAAACATATGTAAAGAAAGTTGTCAGCATACAACAACAACAACAACAATATCTGTTTTTCCTTCACAGACTTGTGAAGTTTCACACATTCTGAAGGATATTGCCCATTTTTGAAAGATACCTTGAAACTGCAGTTTGGCAAACCAGGGAAAGTCTACGGCAACAGAAAATATTAGGAAATTTATGGTAAGGTTTATGTACTGCTTTTGCATGTTCCCAGCCATGTGACCTTGACGTATTGTTTTTTCATATATTCATTTCCATTTTATTGTATGAGACTAATATGTAGCTCTCAGGAAGTTCATGATAATTAAATGAGATTGTGTCAATGGAAATGATGTGAAGATGTAAATCACTAAAGAAACATGATATGTAGTCACAAATTAATTTAAAGTTGAGGAAAGCTGGGAGAATTTAAAATTGAACTGTTATTTGGAAATGTAAGAGCAATGATTATTTTAAACATGATAAGAATTTCATAAATTGTATGTATACAATAAGAAAGAATGTAGAATAATTATAGGAATAGATGTATATTCAAATCATTCTTAGAACTTTAAAATAATAATGAATTATTTGAGCCAGGGACCTCTCTTTCCTGTTTTGAATTTACTTAGTACAGATTTTTAGATTCATTGACTAATAACAGATCTTGAAGTGATGGAACATTTATATTATATTCCTTTTCCCAATAACCAACAGCACCATCTGGCAACCTGAGTGTTTTTCTCATCATTGCAAGTCAGAGGCATGTGTAATTATCTCCTTGAAAGGGAACTTCTCAAGAACAGCAAGTGTAAGAAACATTTTCTCATTGCATTGGATAAAACATGAGTGCCAAATGATGGGCTGTTGCATAAGTTATATAAATCTAAAAATATAAACACAAAATGTATCAATGGAGGCATAATGCTCTATTATTGATTATTAAAATGTTATATTTATGTGGCTCTTGGCATTTGCATTAGAACTGGATGTTGACTAAGAATCGCACTCTTGAATCAGTGAGGAGGAGGGTGATGGGATAATATCAAAACTGCCAAATTATGTTTATTTACTTTTGAACAGGTGTTAAATGATTGATTTAGAAGTGCAATAGTACAGTGTGCTTTATAAGTAGAACTGTGAAAAAAAATATTCACAGCTGAACTAAAAAGAGAAGTGTTAAGAAAAGGGAGGGTTTTAAAAAAAACTCTAATTATATTAGCACATTAGACATACTATAGCATTTTAGTCTATAAAAAGGATGCATGCCTTTTCTCTAGAATATTCACTATTGGCTAAGAGAGAACTTGCTCATTCATTGTCCTGGTTCAGACTTGAAATCATATGAAATCTGTGTAAGCTATGGAATGCAAAGATAATACATGGGTGAGGAATAATGTAATTAAGGATGTTAGGTCTAAGCTGTCCCATGGAGCTCTAGAATCTTTGGTCCTCAGTTAAGAGCAGAAGTATGCATGTCACTTGTAACTGATAGAGCTGGAGAAGTATTGTTTTTAGAACTATTACAAAGATAACATTTGTGAATTAGGTACACAGTATTTAGAGTACATCTTTGATGTCTTTGCCAAATTTACAATGAAAAAGTTGCAAATAACAAATTAAAAGTGATTTAAATAGGAAGATGTTTCTCTATATTGAGTGGAAATACATGGCGAAGGATCTATCCATATTCTTGGATTCTAAAGTTTTTTATTTATATAAATTTATAGAACTTTACCTTCAAAAACAAGCTTAAAATGATGGGGATAAAAGATGAGGATCAAGTTAGGGACACAACAATTATTTTAGTTTATTCCTTAATATTCAATTAATTAGAAAAATATGTTCATAGAAAAGCAACTAGATTGGTAGTGATAAAGTTTATGCTTTTGCATAATTTCAACATGGTACTGATTTGTCACATCTCATGTAGGACTAGGTGTAGTGGCACACACCTGTAATTTCAGTGGCTAAGGAGGTTGAGTCAGGAGAATTTTGAGTTCAAAGCCAGCCTCAGAAACAGGGAGGTCCGAAGTAACTCATCAAGATCCTGTCTCTAAATAAATTATTAAAAAGTGCTGAGAATGTGGCCTAGTGGTTAAGTGCCCATGTGTTCAATCTCTAGTACGCCCCAAAAAGGAAATCTCATGGTAGGATAGACCAATGGAATAAATAATTATAATAAAGTTTACTTTAAGAAATGTTAAAATTTTTAGAAATACTCAAAAGAAAAGAATTCTTAATTTCTAACTTGAATTTAGCAAGATAAAATTCATATAGAACATATTGCACATATTTCTTAAATGATGAGTTAGACAGGTATGGAAAAGGAGGAATTACATTCCTGAAAGAAGACTTAAAGAAATGAAAATAAATATGACTGGAATGTAAATTTGCTGTGTCTGTAAGGAGAAGGCTCCCAGAAATAAAGTATTAAGAAGTAGCCAAATAACTATGTTAATTGAAATTAGTTCATTATATAAACCACCTTATGTATCACAAAACATATTTTGTTTCTTGTTTTTCTTGGCTGTAGTGAATCTACTAAATTGAATTCTAACTGACCTTAAGCATTATTTACTCACAATATCTAGTAGGATAATTTTCAGTGATCATCCAGGCTTTATTGCACACTTCAAATGAAAAGGCATTCACAATAATTTTAAAAAGCCAATCTTGCAATTGAAAGGCATTAATTGTTTGCAGTTATTTCATTGAATTATGATTTTTATGGATTCCCTTACTCGATTTAAATCTTTATTCTTCAGCTACAGAGGAAACTATTTTACCACAGATATTTCATATGACAAGTATATAAAGTAAGGGATAGAAGAAGGATACACCATAAGAAGCAGGAATGTGACAAGAAGAGAAATATTCCAAAGTTATACCATCTGACAACATTTTTGAAAGACAAGAAAAATCATGTCTTTGTTGCTATTTGGGCAAATTACTTAATCCCATATTTTGCCATATTTATCTTTAAGATTGACGTTTTAACATCTAATTTCTGATAAAAAATCATTAGCTGTATAATGTGTTAGTCATTTTTTCAAGACTAAGATTTTAGTATTTTTTTTGCACACAGTCTCAGTCTCTCACCATTTCTCATAAGATAATTTGAGGAGCATGCACCATTTCTCGGTTCCCCATAGAACACCATGTTCAAAGTCTCAGACTGAGATGCTCAGAACTAAATTTTTACCATAGATGAACTGTTCATTGCGGTGAGTCTCATTTCACCACAGCATATTTTGTCTCCCTAGAACTTATTAGGATTGAATTCAATTTTCTTTATCTTTTTATTAGTCATTTATTTTGTTGAATTTTGATTTAGGAGTTTGTTCATTCTTTTCCTTCTTAGAAATTGCTCATTCTTAACTTGTAGGAAATTCAGCAAGGCCATGAAATGTTTTTAGGGTCATGATCAGTACCTGAACACAAATATTTTAAATGAAAAAACAAATAATTAATTTCTTGTATGTAATGAGAAAAGCTTATGCTTCAAATGGGCATTTCTTTTTTTTTAATTTTTTTAATCATCAATCCATGGTGTTTAGTTCCTGTTGACTACACTGGAAACTACATGAACTTTCAGTAACATTATGCAGTTGATCATTCATTCATATCTTCACATGAAGAGATAGTGAGAAGCCTATCTTCAATAATAATGATGTATTTTTCATAGAAGTTGTAATTTGTTAAGATGGGGAAATCATAGACTTTGAACTTGAGCTAGGATCTGCCATTTACTATCTGTGTGATCTCAATTTATTTGAATATTGGATTACTGTTGAAAAGATCCTACTATAATACCAAGTTGAAAGATGTAAATGTTTAAAGAAAACATATTTTAAGCTTCCAATGAAATGATTTTCTTTAAAAAGAATACAACCAGGATTCACAGATCCCACCTTAGAGAAATTATATGCCCTTTAGGTCTTAGAGCTTGTGTAAAAATCATCATCTGGGCTTAGAGCGCCCCCAGCAGAAGTGATTTGCAATCTTCTGTGATTCACCTTTTCCTTAAAGGCAACTTGAAGCATTCCTTTCCCCATAGGCCTTCCCTGGCATAAGCACTGACTATCATCTTTCTGTTGGAAGTTAGCACAGTTCCTGACCTATTGTAAATTGTCATTAAATAGTACCAGAAGCTACAACTAGAATGATGGGGGGCGGGGAGATGACAGAGAGAAAATGCATACCAAAATAAATAAATAAATAAATAATATAACATTTGGTGAGGAATTTCAGCTAATTGCTTATACAGCTTTCCCATTTATAGATTATAGGTGAATTTTTAAAATTCATCCTCAAAACTTGAGGGCTTAGCTTACCATAGTCAAATGCAACCTTAGATATAAGATATTAAAACACTTTGGAAGAAAAAAGTTAACAACAGATTTAACAAGTGGATTATATTTTATATACCAACTCAGGAAAAAAAAAGAAGCAAAAATTTATGACTGTTTAAATGTTCCTCCAGAAGAATTTTACAATTCAATTAGTGTCTTCTGATTAATCTTGACATGAAGTATGCTTTGTCAAATATGAGAATAACTATTCCTGCTTGATTTTGGTCTCCATTTGCGTAGAAACTACATGAACTTTCAGTAACATTTTGTAGTTGATCATTCATTCATATCTTCACATGAAGAGATAGTGAGAAGCCTATCATCAATAATAATGATGTATCTTTCATAGCAATTGTGAATTGGTAAGATGGGGAAATCATTTGCATGGAGACGAAAAGCATCCTCTCACATTCAGCCTATGAATGTATTTACTAGAAAGGTGATTTTTTTTTAAATAACAGGAGATTATCTTATTTTTTTAATATGATTTTCAGACTATGTCTCCTAAAGGGAATGTCCCTTCATCCTTGTTTATTGGCCCATACAACAAGATGATATAACATCTGTAAGTATTTCTGCCCCAAATGTTAATATACCTTCTTACTTGAAACAAATACTATTTGACATAAACTCATAGATAGACTTCAATACAATAGCACTGAATAATTTTAAAACACCTTTCTCACCAATAGATAAATTATCTTGGCTTAAACTAAGTCCTAATACATATATAGAATATTTAATCCAGCAGCCACTGAATTAATTCTTTTCACCTGTACATGGAAATTATCCAAAACAGACCATATTTTAGGAAACAAAAGTCTTACAAAAAAAATAAATAATGTCTTGCATTTTGTCAGATTATAATGGAATGAAATTAGAAATCAATAAGAAGATTAGATTAGAAAACCATTTAACACATGGTAATGGAATAATGCACTTTCAAATGAGGAATGGGTTATTAGAAACAAGAAAAGGAGGGAGGGCGGGAAGGAAAGGAGAGGGGAGGTAAGTATATCAAAAACAAAAACTCTGAGACACTGTAAAGCCGTCCTAAGAGGAATGTGTATATTATTGGGTGCCTGCATTAAAAAAAAAAAAAAAAATAGAGAAAAAAAAACTATTCTTAAATTATCTGGTGTTCTATCTCAAGGTTCCTAGAGAAGTAATAAGAAACTAATTACAAAACCAGTAGAAGAAAGAAAGAATTTAGAGATGAAACTGATAAAATTAGAATTAAACATGTGAAGCATAAATGCAATAAAGATTTGGTTCTTCAAAAACATGAACAGATAGATAAACCCTTAGTCAAACTAACCAAAATAAAGAGAGAAAACCAAAATCAACAAAATTAGAGTTGAAAAAAGAGATATCATTACAGACATTGCTGAAATCTCAAGAATCAACAGGTCTTATTTTGAAAAATTATATTCAAGTAAATGGGAAATCTATAATATATTGACAAATTTCTAAACACATATGACCTACCCAAATTGTACCAAGATTATATAGAAAACCTAAACAGACCCGTATCAAACAATGCGATTAAATCAGCAATAAAAAGTCTTCTAATAAAGGAAAGTCCCAGACCTGTTGTGTTCTCACTTAGTTATAACAGGCCTTTAAAAAAAAAAAACAACTAATGTCAATCATCCTCAAATAATTCCATTAGATAGAATGGTAGAGAACACTCCCAAATTCATTCTATAAATCCAGTATCATCCTTATACCAAAAACAGATGAAGATGAAGATTAACAAAAAATTCTTAAAAATATTAGCAATACACAATCAAAAACATCAATAGTCTTGTACACCATGATCAAATTGGTTTTAAAGCAGGATGCAAGGCTGGTTGGTTCAATATATGCAAATTGATAAATGTAATGTAAATACAATTTAGGACAAAACCCACATGGTCATCTCTAAAGATGCAGAAAAGGCCTTGACAAAAATTCAATACAAATTTATGTTAAAAACACAAGAGACATTAGGAATAGAGGGAACTTGTCTCAACATCATAAAAGCAAACTGAAAGCCAACATCATACTTAATGGAAAAAAAAAAAAACTACAAGCATTTTCTCTAAAATCAGGAATAAGATAAGAATGTTCATGCTCACCACTCATATTCCGTATAATTATTGAAACTCCAGCCAGAACAATCAGAAAAGAGAAGGAAATTAAAATGATACATATATGAAAATAAAAGTAAATTTATTTTTGTTTGTTGATGAAATAATCCTATACTCAGAAGACTCAGAAATCTTCTAAAACAGATAAACTAATTTAGGAAAGTGGAATATAAGGTCAAGCTACAAAAATCAACAGATGTCCCTATGCTACAATGATGCATCTACTGAGTAAGAAATCAGGACTACAATTCCATATTCCATAGCCTCAAAAAACAAATAAAATATGTGGGAATTAATCTAACTAAGGAGTTAAAAGATATCTACAATGAAAATTATGAAAGACTAAAGAAAGAAATTGAAGAAAGCTTTGAATATATTCTTGGGGAGGCAGAATAAATGTAGGCAAAATGGCCAGGTTACCAAAAGTGATATACACATTCCTTCCAATCCCCATCAAAATAAAAATGACATTCCTCATGGAACTAGGAAAAAATAACTCTTAAAATTTATATGGAAAAGTTAATGACCCAGGATAAGCAAAAGAATACTGTGCAATGACATCACGATATTTGACAGAGTTAAAATTATTTAACAGAGTTACAGTAACTAAAACAGCATAATACTGATGCCAAGACAGTAATGAAGACTAATGGAATAGAAGACACTAAGATGAATGCACTCAGATTAAGTCATCTAATCCTTGATAAAGTTTCCAAAAATAAAAATTGAAAAAAAGAAAATTTAAAAATAATTTTAGCAGTTTTAACTGGATTGCTTTAGGTAGAAGAATGAAACTAGATGATCATTTCTCAGTCCGCACAAAAATCAATTCAAGTTCATCGACATCCTTGGAATTAGACAAAGAAACACTGTAATTTATAGAAGAAAGTCTGGAGGCAATACATCAACTTCCTTAACAAGACACCCAAAATTTAAGAAATAAAACCAAGAATCAATTAAGTGCAATAGATTCAAATTAAGCTTCCATACAGCAAAAGAAATAACACTATGAGGAGATAGACTACAGAATGGAAGAAAATATTTGCATGCTACTCTTCTGACATGAGATTAACACCCAGAATATACATAATTCAAAAAATTAACACCCAAAATAATAATTACAACTCCATGAATGAATGAGCAAATGAAGTAGACAGACATTTCTCAAAAGGAAAAATATAAACAGCTGAAGCATGTATAAAAAGATGTTCAACATTCTTAGCAATCAGAGAAATGCAAATTAAAACTACACTGAGGTTTCTTATTTTAGTTAGAAAGGCAGCCATAAAGAATAAAAATAGCAATAAATGCTCAGGAGGATGAGAGGAAAAGAGCACACTCATTCATTGTTCAACAGTGGAAACAAGTACAACAATTTCAAAAGCCTCCTATATGACCCAGATATCACACTCCTTTGTATTTCTCCAAAATAAAACTAAAATAAGGTTTCTATAGTAATACATTCATATTAATATTTACTTTGTAAAATTCATGATAGTCAATTATGAAGACAGCATAGATGTCCCTAGGGAAAGGGAGGAGAATTGGGACTGGGGAGGAACTGCAGAAATTATGCTGTGTGCATGTATAAGTATATCACAGTGAATTCTACTTTATATGTAACTATGATTCACCAATTAAAAAGTAGATCAATAGCAAAGACCAAAAGAATAGAGGAAGGGATAAGGGAGAAGAAGGTGAGTAAAGAGGTTAGTACTGTGAATTGAAATAGAGCAAATTATATGCATTTATTAATAAGTGAGAATGAATTCCACAAGAATGTATAGCTCTAATACACTAATAAAAAAGATACATTAAAAATGCAGTAACTTGATTTCTTCCACAGGTACCACAAAATGATGACAGTGTTCTTTGAATACAATGGTCTAATCACATTATGCAAAAGGCAATGGAATCATTTTTTTAGTCCTTAAGAGTTTCTAACAATTACTATTTTTTCCCTCTGTGTGTTCACAATATATTTGTAGAATTTTAGTAAAGATCATTATTATCCTTGTCACCGTTTCCTAGAAAAAATTATTGCATCTTGTTCTTTATGTTTTCTTTCATTTTCAATGTTCTTTCTTAATTCTCAAGATTAATAAAAGATATACCACAGCAGGTTTTAAATTAAAATGGGATTGATATATGAATTTCCATGAATCATATCCATTTTCCCTTTTTTGACTCACCGGATTTTTTTTCTCAAAGTTTGTAATGCATCTTCAGATTCTATTTGATAATTACAAGGACAGCTATTTCCTTTACTTACACATTCTTTAAATTCTTACATGCCTCCTTATTATAAGCCGTAACAATGCTATATGTGGGGTGGACAGCATTGAGCACAAAAAAAAAAAAAAAAAAAAAAAAATCCAGACAGCTGCCCTGCATCCCATGGACATCTTCTGGGGACTAGAGTGGGGCTGAAAGTCACCTGACCACTGCAATTGTTATACCAATATAACAAGAAAGTAGAAGAGACTTCATATATCCCCATTAAATAAAGGAAAAACTCATTTTACATGCTCTTTCTCTGAAAATTAGCACTTTTTGGAAAAAAAAATTGAATACTACTATAGAAAAAAATAATATATATGAATATGATTGATAAACTATCATTTCTTAAGCCCAATATTAAGCTTCTTTCTTTCAAATGCTATATGTAAATAACGGATATAATATATATCTATATATGTAAAATCAAACATAAGGCATACATTTTCTCTAGTAGTTTATCCTATGCTGTATGTGTTATAGTTATAATTTACCAACTTAAATTTGTTAAGGTTGCATAATATATATTTTATAAGGTTCTAAAATATTTATTGTATGTGTGAATATTCATATTTGAATGTTTTCTTTTTTTGTTGTTATTGTTTTATTTGTTTTCATGTGGTGCTGAGAATCAAACCTAGTGCCTCATATGTGCTAGGCAAGCACTCTACCACTGAGCCACAACAACAGCCTCTAAATATGTTTTCTTATAATATATATTTTTAGACTATTAATTGGTATTTCCTAAATTAGCCACTGTTTTATGTCTTACCTATTCCATTATTTTAAAATATATAATTCTTTTTCTACATAAAATAACATGATGCATACTTTTAGCCAAGATAAATGACAAAATCAGAATTGCCAGTTAAATGAGAAATAACATTAAATCATAGATGTAAAATGATTAATTGCTTTGTAGAATAGTTATACTTTCCTTACCATATCAATCTAATATTTTTTAATAGAAAATCCTTCTATATCCCAAAAACTAATAAAAATATTACCTTCAGTTGATTAGGTTGTTGATATGGTCTCACATCTATACTAGAACTTTTAAATTATTCCTATGTTAATTTTATGTAAGAAGATGCAATTTTCTCAACAACTGTTCCCAAATAATTAACTGTTCAACATAGCTGCTAAATACTCTGCTGCTTCCACATCTGTTGAGATGCAACCTCTATCATGTGGTTACTGCTTCTGTAATCTACAACTTGTTTCTAATCATCTTTTTTTTTTAAACCAGGAAAGAATTTCAGTTCTGTACTTATTTATTTAAATTATTGAAGAGTAATAATACTCTTTAATAATACTTTAAAATAACCATTTAATTCTGTTTACCACATAAATAATGTATTTTAAAATAAACTTCTGTAATAATTTTGTATTTACAAAGATAGTACAGTTTTTTCCACTCCTTCTATACCTCCACCACTACCCTCCTTGTTGCCATCTCATACTACATATACATTTTAATATTATTTATAATAGATTTAAATTTGTATCATTAAATCATTCTACTTTTTTTCTTGAAACACATTGATTATTTCAATAAAGTACAGCAACAATCTTTATTGACACTTTAATTTAATTGACACATTAATCACTGGGAATTGAAAGATTAAACCTGGCAATAACTGACATTTGGATCTATCTTGCAATTAAATCTAAAAAACTTGTTAGATTTCAAGTTTTTTGTACTCATGTCCAGGAATACTTCATATTTTTTTCCTGTGTATTTATATTTCATGGTAAGCTTTTCCCTCTTTTGTTCAAGTCCAATATTATGTATGAAATTAGTGTATTCACTATTCTAATTGACTATAATGTTAGTAACACTAATGAGTTTAATCCAACAATCTTTTTCAGCACAGGTGTTTTTAGTTGGGATTTAATTGTATAAATATCTCTGCAAATAATTTTTGTCTGTAATTCCACCAAAAATAGATACCAGTGTCAAATCTCAAAAATAGTTATCTTTTCCCTCTTTGTATCAAAGTAAATTAGCATATTGACTTTAATATAAAAGTAAAAATATTATATTTTTTCAGGAATAGTTACTGGATTATCTGGAATACCTTTTGGTCCTGTTTGGTGTCAATAAATATACTGGTATTGAGTTCCTTCCATGGACTAACATTATTTGAGCATCTTCATTTTTCTTTTTAAGTCATCAGAATTTTGATGGGTATGTATTTTCCACACACATAATAGTAGGTAAATTTACATATTTCTTGATAGTAAATTCTTTGATTGTGGCCTTATAGCAAACCTTCTAAAGTTTCTCCACACAAGTAAATACTTCAGTGCAGATTTCAATACTATCAAAATGTTTTTTAAATAGTTAAACATTCCATAATTTGTTGAATATTCCCCACAGTATTACAAGGTTGCAATAGTCCATTTCTGTTGACTTAATTAAGCTAGTAGGTAAGGCTTTCTCAGAACCCAGGTCTTCTGGCGCTCAAACCAATATGTAACATCAAGAAAAATAATCTTAAAAGATATTCCTACCTTGTAATGAAAACTGAAGTGATTTTAAAATGTCTTTCCATTAAAACTAAGCTATGAATTCTGAGCCCAGTATTAGAATCACATGGCATCTCAGCAGGGGAATTCCTTAAGGGCATTATTATAAAAACTGTCATTTGATGTCACATCATCCTATTGTAGTCTCTTTTTTTTTCCATTTGAAATGGTAAAACAGATTATGTTAAATTATAGAGAAGGGAAGATTTCAGATGACAAGGTAAAGGGCTTTGATGCAGAGATGTTGCAGGTTAGGTGCATTGCAAGATAACTTCTTTTTGTAAGAGGAAACAGAGGTATATACCTGGGAACAACATTTTCCTCTCCAACTACTCACTGTAGCAACTCCAGTAGCTTTGGCAAAGCACCATGACATGGACATATCTGTGCCTCCTCAGAATTTGTGTGGTAGCATTAAACCCCCAAATTACTGTACTTGGAGACAGAGCCTTTAAGAAGGTAATTATGTCATAGCAAAACTGGTATCTTTATAACAAAGGAAAAAAACATCAGAGATTCCTTTTCTGCAAGTGCTCAAGGAACAGGCCATATGGGGACACAGTGAGCAGGTAACCATTATGAGTTAGGAACAAGACTTGACCAAAAACCAATCCTTAATTATACCTCTAGCCTCCAGAATTTGGTAGAAAATAAATTTCTGTTGTCAAAGTGAAACAGTTTGTGTTGTTTTGTTATGGAAGCCTGTGTTAATACAATTGGATTCATTTTACAGTTTGGAAACTATCACACAGGGTACATTCTATTAATGTCCACATAAACACAGGCATTTACTGGGAAAACACAGCTTTATTAATTTAGAGAACCTTGGACTCACTTGGTTGTGAAACTCACTAAAGCCTGAAAATACTTTGGGAAATTTATATGAAAGCATGCCTTTTTCATGGATGACTGGCAAGCTGAATTTCCCTAAACATGTCAATCATAGAAGTTTTAATCGATGCCATTCTCAGCTACACAGAATGTAGTTAAAAAGTCATACATATACCTGTGTGCAATTCCCAGAGAATGATGTGTGTGTGTGTGTGTGTGTGTGTGTGTGTGTGTGTGTGTTTAAAGAAAGAAAGGGAAAACTGAAGAAGAGAGTTTTGTACTCCAGAAATCTCGCAGTTTCAGGATAAAAACTCTGGCCCATATTTTATGGTGAGTGAAAGGGGCTGAGTTTTATCTATGCACAATTAGATGTAACATATCCATTTGGGGTATATAAAAGCACTTAAAAATAGTATAAGAGAAAAGAAATAATGACCTATGATTCTCAGATTATTGTAGCCATGATACCTCTATTTCTTTGTTTGATGTGCACTTCATGTGAAGATAGAAAATTAAGCTCTGTATTGTGAGAACAGAATTCATGAGTGCACTGATCTGAAAAATAATTTGTTGAATTGCCTCTAAAGCATTGATGCAAGGAAGAAAGAAATAAAAAGCTGCAAACACTTACATACTTCTTCTTATGTGCATAAAATCCTAAAAGAGCAACAAAAGGAGGCGATTCAGACTTATATTTCCATCTGGTGTGCACTATTTCTTTACCATCAAAGAGATCTAATGCTGCCCACTCTAAGTTATTTTCTAGATATTATTACTCATTAGTGGCTTAATAACTGAATTTGTATCTTTAAGTTTGTAGTAAACTTAAAATATAGAGTCAGGTTGGGTAAAGTGTTGAGCCATTTTCCGAAGCAATGCCAACAAATATGTTAATAGAATTCACTACAAAATGAAATTTTGTATTAAGAGATTTCCCACATGTCCTATCTAAGTTTTACTGATTTACTGAAACACTAAAAAGGCTTTGTCCTATGAAACCTCTAAATTATATTTGAACTTTGGCATTACAAATATGACAGCATAGTCATACAATAGTGCCCCCTAGAGAAGTGTATTGTCTCCAAAGCAGGCCGTGGAGGAAACAATGCCTACCTCCATGCTTCACAGGATTTGCTTCTGAGACATTTATCTAAGATACACTCATATTATCAATTAAATGGGAAATATTACATGTTAATCAAACTCACAAGTGTAAATGTAATAAAACAGCAGAAGGCATTATGAAAGATATACACTTTTGTTTTGGACAGAAATTTATTTTCTTATGAGTACATTCAAATGAAGAAACACATACTCAGAAGATCATCAGCTGTGCATCATTGTACGCACCTGCAATCTCAGCAATTCAGGATGCTGAGGAAGAAGGATCAAAAGTTCAAGGCCAGTCTCAGCAATTTAGTGAGACCCTGACACAAAATTTTAAAAAGGGTTGGGGAGGGCTGGGGATGTGGCTCAAGCGGTAGTGCGCTTGCCTGGCATGTGTGTGGCCTGGGTTCGATCCTCAGCACCACATACAAACAAAGATATTGTGTCTGCCGAAAACTAAAAAAATAAATATTAAAATTCTCTCTCTCTCTCAAAAAAAAAAAAAAAAGGCTGGGTTGTAGCTCAGTGGTTGAGCACTCCTGAGTTAAAGAGAAAAAGAGAAAGATAGGCAGAGGTGAAAGAAGATTGATTACTAATGAGCTTAAAATCAATTAAATCAGGGAGAGTTAGGTAAATGTCATTCTATTTTGCTAATCTCATTCATCCACATGAACTACAATAATATACCTGTAAGTGTATGATTTTTACATGGGGAAGACTAATGGAATGGTGACCAAGTAAAATTCTCTAAGAGATACCTTCCAGATTCTCTACATATTAACACCTTTCTTTTCCTCTTCCACTTCAAACATTCAGTGGACAAATGATTGATATTGAATACTCAGGTTGCCCCCTGAGCATATTCTCCCACCTTCTCAGTTCCTGATAGAAGTAGATTCTGCTTTGTAATCCTCCTTTATACCATTCAGGCTTGTGTATTCAGGTGGCTGACCATATTTTCACTGTAGGACCTAGTTTACTCTTAGTGTAGCACTTTACCTAATGCCAGAAATAAGTTAAAACATGGATGTTATTTAACTTTGGCTTATGAATTGCTTGGTGAAATATGTTGAGAGACTGTTTATAAAGTTTCTTTTCTCCTAAGTAGAAACCATGAGTTGAGAAAGTTTCCTTCTCCCTATGAATATTGTTGAATCTGAATATCGGGCATAGGATTGCAATAGCCATTGTCCCACTGAGTCATTTTCTTACTACCTACTGTAAGGATTGGGACATATTAGTGTTAACCAGCAGAGAGGAAAATAATCTGGATCAATGATGATATTATCTAGCTATTGGGATCTACCAAGCCTCTTTGAACTTGCATGAACATAAACTATGCATCAGTTCAAGTTAAAGCTTAATTTTTTCAATACCTTCTCATTATCCTGAAAATATAATTGAACTTTCTAAAACAGCATGTAAAGTAACTCAAAAACTAGTTTTCCTCATCTCTCTTACCTTAATTCATACTATGTTCACCCTCCATAAGAAAGATTCAGCCGCTTGAATTTTCTCTAGCTACCAGCCCTCTACATCATTAACCTTTCTGGCTTGTTCTATATCATTTTGGTAAGAATTGAATACTCCATCTCTCACCTAGCAGGCCTTTCCATATCATCCCATCATAGTTCAAGTATTATCCTCTTAAAAGGTTTTCCCTTGGGACTGGGGCTGGGGTTCAGTGGTAGCATGCTGGGAGCCATCAGCCAAGTAGGTATGACAATTTCCTTGCCAGCGTACTCCCATGCTGTCTAGTGGAAGGACTCCTGAAAGGTGACCTTGCTCAAGTACCAGGGCGGATCCATGTTTAGGGTGTTCCCGGTTTAGCATAATAGGAGATTAGGGTGTTCCCCGTTTAGAATAGGTCATATCCTGCTGCCTGAGTTCCTCTTGAGTTCTTAGGGTCAGACAGTATATTTTGGGAGACAGAAGCCCAGTGGAGGTGGATTTGGGCAGAGAACGTGGATTTCCCCAGAACGTGTTTGTAGACGGCCGGTGACAGTTCGGGAATAAAGAATTGCTGTTTGAATCTACAAGCTGTGTGGAGGCTCGTGATTTGTGCCCAGTCAGAGACTGCGGCATCAGCACACTTGCCTGGCACGTGTGAAGCACTGGGTTTGATTCTTAGCACCATGTATAAATAAATAAATGTCTATCAAACAACTAAAAAAATTAAAAAAGGTTTTCCCTTTATACTCACATATTAAAACATTCTCTTCTTAGCACTTACTAACATCTTAGATAACATTTATTACTTTTTTTTTATTTGCCCTTTTGTACATTTCTTTTTTAAAATTTTTTATTATTATTATTTGTTCAAAACATTACAAAGCTCTTGACATTTATTACTTTTCATTGTAGAATTCTAACAGGAGCTAATTGAGGGCTGTAAATGTTTTTTGTTGTTGTATCAAAACAGTGCCTATCTAGAATGATGTCTAAAGACAAGTTTATTTGTTATTCCCATGATATTGCTATTATATGGAACACTTCTGGTTTGATAAAAAAAATAAATTCAAATATATATATAAAAAGACAATGATAAGATCTTTCACAGGATATGAGTTATTGCTACACTAGTGCTTTCCATAGAGTAACTGCTCCATGGGTATGGAATGTGATTTAACTAGCCATTCATTCTATCCAGGACATATCTCAGGTCCTTTTCTCAGTTATGGGAAGGCTTGGATTCATTGGGAAGGGCAAGAGAAGCAGTTAGAAGTTGTCCCACCTTTGCTTATAGGCATGCATCCTCATCCCTTGGTAATCCCAGGAGATCAATTCTTTGCTTATATCAAGTCTGTCTGAGGGTCCAAACCCTTGTGCTCCTACACCATATTTCCTGAAGCCTACTCACATTCTTCTTAACACTTTAGATCATCTCTCCATTACTTATGATACCTCAAGGATGTGGGGATTGACTCTACTGATAGAATTTGGCTTGCATCAGTTGTTTCTAACAACCCAACCAGATTCTCATTCTGCCTTTGCTATGATTGTGTTCTTTTACTGCTCAGCTACCTCCATCTCTGGTGTTCTCTCTTGTTTGTACCTATGCTATACATCAGTGATCGCTACAATGACCTAAGAAAATTTCCCTTTCTCTCAAAATCATTCTCTCATTCCTTCTCCCCTCCCCAACCTCCTCAATTTGTTATTATAGTTTTATGTAGTGGTGAGAATGTGATGTCCTCTAATATCTGAGGATGGATTAAGCATAAAGAGAAAATGTGTTTTTTCCCTTTAGCTTTGTCATGTCTTCCAGTCCAATTTATCATGTTACCGCGTACCAGAACCTAAGCTTAACAGCAATGAGAGGAGAACCTCACTTTTCTTTTTCTGTTTTCTCAACTTGTAGGAACAACTTGCATACTTATAGAAATTTGGAGAGCATTTCAAATCTCATCTAATTTGGGTTAGATACTTGTTCCCTTTACATAATATTGCCCATTGATGTTCCAAACTTTGCTGAAGTTTTACTTAAAACCTTATCACTTCCTTCTACAATGGTAATAACACCTCATTAAATGAAAACATTTTTTCCTTACAATAAATAATATCTGTCCCCTCATTTCCTCTAGTCTAATTCAATCCAATTTCCCAAGGTACACCAATGAGTCTTATGCTATCTCTATTCTCTACATTTTGCTTCCCTGCTTACAAATATCCAGTAACTTTCCATTTCCCAGGGGATAAACTCCCACACAGTTGACATTTAAAACAATGTATCTATGCACACTCAAATCTTTACTAAGATTTTCAACTTTTCTTTCTTCAGTTTCTGTAAAATCACCGCTGTTTCTGTCAAAAAGAAATTTTTGCTAGAAACCAAAAGACTCTGTGCTGTCTCTTTGTGTCTTCAGATATCTTTTTTCCTACTAAATCCCATAATCATCCTTATCTTTCTGAAGTCCCAGCTGAAATGCCATCTCTCCTTTTCTGAGCAATATAGTCTGACATAATTTTCCTTTTCTCTGAATTTTATTTGTACTAACACTCTTTACCGTCCAAGTGACATTTTCTTCTATTACAGCCTTCACCTGAGTTGTTGACTTCTTATTACTGGGAAACTATTTAAAACAATATTTTACAACCTTAGTATTTTTCCACGTTTTTTTTTTTTTTTTTTTTTACTGTGCATTATAGTTATATGTAAAAATGTTATTTGTTGTTACATATTTGTACATTCACACAATATATAACAATATAATTTGGCAAATATCACTCCCCAGCACTTCCCTCCTCCTCTTTACCTCCCACCCCTTGGTCCCTTTGCTTATTTCCCTTTGATTCTCATGAAATCCATTTACACCTTTCATTTCTTTTTCCTCCTTTTTCCTTCTACTTTTGAGATAAAACACACAACACAACCTTCTGAGTTTGACTTATTTCACTTAACAAATGGTCTCTAGTTCCAACCATTTTCCATCAAATTACGTAATTTCATTTTCTTTATGGCTGAATAAAAGTGCATTGTGTATATACACCATATTTTCTTTATCCATTTATCCATCACTTAGACTGGTTTCATAGTTTGGCTGCTGTAAACATGGGTATGCATGTATCACCATAATAAGTTGAATTTAATTCTTAAGGATGAACACTGGGATTTAGTATAGCTGGGTCTTAAGGTGGCTCCATGCCTAGACTTATGAGGAGCCTCTATACTGATTTCCACAGTGGTTGTAATAATTTGCAATCCCACTGAAAGTATAAAAGTGTTACTTTTTCTCCACCTACTGTCCAGCATTTATTATTTTTTTACATTCTTGATGACTACCATTATGATTGGAGTGAGATGAAATCTCAGTGTAGTTTTGATTTACATTTCCCTAATTGCTAATGATATTAAATTTTTTTATTTGTTGCCAATTTATATTTCTTCTATTGAGAGAGTCTATTTATAAATTGGATTATTTGGGTTTTGGTGGGGTTTTTTTTTCTTTCTTTATAGATTCTATGTACTAATCTTTTGTGCAAGAGTAGCTAGCAAAGATTTTTTCCCATTCTCTAGGTTCTCTCTTCATATTCCTAATAGTTTCCTTTACTATACAAACTTTTTAATTTGATATCTTAACACTTTTGTCCACACAAAACACAGTAAGTAGTCAAAATTAATTATCGACAAGTGTCTAAGTGAAAAGTTTAACCAAGGATCTGTAATTCTAAACAAGATACAAAATAAGTAACACTGTAGAAAATATGGCAAAAATTTTAAATAGTCTTATTTCTTTAAACTTAGTCTCTCCTACCCATTTGGTTAATTTGATATTCTTGCTGTATATCAATAGTAAAAATAATCATTATGAAAGAGAAATGATAGAATCATGGAAAAGACAATGAAATGTTACATAGTAGGATTTTAATAGATAGTACTGGAACTGGCTTTCTGTGTCAAATGTTCCCTTTGCCATTCTTATTGTTGTTCATAATGGAAATAAAGTCAATGACGGTACTATATACGAATGCTATTTTTATGAAAACCCCAAGACAACAATTCAGGTTAAAAGAGCAGACAAATTTTGGGGTAACTGTCCAACACAAAGCAACCCCTGTTTTGGGAGGTGTCCTGTCAACAAAGGAGGAAGATCTAGTTGAGCCTTGTTTTCTCTTTGTTCTATGCTGTCTTCACATTCAAGAGTCAGGTTTTAATTTATGATATTTAGACTGTTCCCACTAAAATTTTGGAAATATTTCCAGAAAATTTGTTTCCAAAAGTTGTTGCAGATGAAGATTGCTGAACTTGGACTTGTTTTGTGCTCATTTTCTCTCATGTATGTAGAAAGGCAAAGACAATAGCAGAAAGCTAAGTTAGTGAGAGGGTGATAAAGAGGTGCTCAGAATGTTGGGGGCAGTGATGTCTAGTTACAGGGAACCACTCTCTTGAAGCATCCAAAGAAGCCCTGTAGGGTTCTGATAAGACATTGGCTTAGCCCCCCTTAAGTAAATTTCTGTTCTTTGCAATCAAATGTGTTTTCACCTAAGGCAGAATTATTTGAAGTGTTTCTGGGATTAACTACATAAAATGGTACAGTTTTGTCACTTGAGTCACAAAATTCCAGCAAAAAAATTAATGAATAATAAACTGTAAAAGAGTGAATCTTAAGTTTTATTTTATAAAAATAAGCTTTAGTATATAGGGCAGCTTATGAAAAATCCAATGGCGTATTTGTAATATGTAATAGTAATTACAGAAAATTCATTATTGCCTAAACTCACAAGGAGAGACTATCTTTAATATTATGAAAAAAATAATAAGGGGCTGGGTCTATATCTTAGTGGCAGAGCACTTGCACCACATGTGTGAGGCCCTGGATTCGATTCTCAGTACCACATAAAAATAAATAAATATATTGTGTCCATCTACAACTAAAAATATTTTTTAAAAATAATGAAAATAGGGCTAGGGTTGTGGCTAAGTAGTAGAGTGCTTGCCTAGTATGTGTGAGGCACTGGGTTCTATTCTCAGCACCATATACAAATAAGTGAATAAAATTTAGGCCCATCAATGTCTAAAAAATATTTTAAAAAATAATGAAAAACAATTGATATGCTCATTCACATCCTTTATGTTACTTAGAGGTCTATGAACTCAAGTATTTTAAAGCAGAAGTTGAATCTAGAGTATTACATGAGTTGTATTTATGAAAGTTGTGACTTTCACCTTTTGGAGAGTTGAATTTGCTCATGATATTTTTTTTCCTCACTTATCCCAGTTTAAATATTTTAAAATATTTTACTTTACTTACACTAGGCATATTCAACATGATGTTAGAAATAAAGATAGATTTTTTTTAAATAATCCAAGAGGATCCATCTTTGTATTGTGTGTACCTGGATGGGTGTGTGAGTGTGTGTGTGTGTGTGTGTGTGTGTGTGTCTATGTTTGAGCACACATTTGTGTGGGTTACTGGTTCTTTGAAGCAGAAATTTATAGTCCTTCAAAACAGAGTAAGAGGAATTAAAATGAAAAAAGTTTAAACACACTTGCTAAGGGCTTCAAAGTTAATGAATGGTTGAGCAGCAAGGGTATTAACAAGGTCAGTAAAACATATGCAACATGTACATTCAAAAAAAAGAGAAATTATATCCCATCTATGTATGATATATTAAAGTGCATAAATGCATTCTACTGTCATGTATAACTAATTTAAACAAATTTAAAAATTAATTTAAAAAACATATGCAAGCTCTATCACAATTTGAAAATAATTTTATCCACCCATTAGCTTCAGATTCTTTAGGAATTAGGTAGCAGCATGAACTCTATAACTTCTATTTCACAACTCTAAATCAAAGCAGACGTGGTAGAAATGATAGGTCACATTAAGAAAACAACACATACACACACTCTTAACATACATGTGCATTTCCCAAATAATGCAACTTCTTTACAGTGGTAACTATTAAAACATTTCCAGTATTACAGTATTTTGGGGAAAAAATAGAATGCTTTTCAGATTCAATAAGTGGTGCAGCTGAAAAAGTAAGACTATGTATGCTACCAAGGGAGAACATAATTACTGTTTTTCTATTTTAATATGCTCAGAGGGATAAGGAAATATAATAAAATTGAAGATAAAATTTACCCCATTGCTTGGTATTTAATCATTCCTTTTTTTGTGTTTGTTAGTAAGACTAAATGTGATGATGATTTATTCATGATTGTCTTTCTATCATAATGGTATATTCAATCAAAATGCTATAAGAAGGTGAATGGAAAACTATTTCCATTACAGTATGTTTACTTGCATTTTTTTGAATAATTGTCATAAAGCATCTGAAGACATATGTTATTTACATCATTTAATTTATGAGAGGCTTCAGATAGCTAGTAAATGTGCATTGCAGAATTGTAATCTCAAAGCACTGAGTGAGATTTGGGAAAGGAAATCACTTTCCAGATAACAGCTGGTCTGGAAAACTTAGGTCTAAGAGTGTTAACTAACTGAACAGGTTTTCACTGGTAAGTAAAGATATCCATCTTATTTATTGCTAGGTCTTTAATATCTATTCTAATATGCCCATAGATTAGAATAGAATCTTAAATGCTTCTATTAATAATAAACATCTTATATATATGATTCCCTTGATTTTCTTTAATAAAAAAGATACATCTATGCTTATATTTTTCAAAGTGTAGTATTATGAATGTACTGTGGTTTAATTTAGCAATTTGCAACTTATATTTCATACTGTAAAACTATTGAGGTCATTATGGGACATATATAAAAAAAAGTGTTCAGGGAAAGAAAACAAATATTTAATAAATCATACTTTGCTAAATAATATGTTTTATTTTGTTAATTTTTATGACTTCTTCATCTTATTTGACTTTATATTCCAAATTTAATTTAATATTTAGACTTTTCTTTAAAGTAAGTTCTGTGTATTAGAATAATGTTACGTATCTCAATTAGAGAGTATATATGGTTTAACTAATACATGCAGAATTACTGATTTAACGTATCGTAGTTTAGTTAGCTCTTCATCTATAAATACTTCTTTCAGTAGATTGCTATTATAGATTGTGCTATAATGAGTATTTTCCTATATACATTTTCATTAGATTCAGTTGCCATATTTGATTTATTGAGGTAAAATTTATTGACATTTAAAATGCTGTTCCTGGGTATCAAAAGTAGATATAAACTGATGTTTAATTTGTTTATAATATGATGTCTCATAATATCCTTTTCTTTTTCACCATTATGCTAAAAAAAGGATAAAAAATTTCAATTTTAATTTCTCATGACACTCTGCCTAAGAAAAGAAATGTAAATACAATATTAATTTCAAAAGCATTTCCCAGATCCAAGTATCTAAACATGGCATGTCTTGTCTGCTGAACTCACATTGCTTTCCAGCAGTCCCTTTCTAACTTATTATGCATCTGGATTCTCATTTTGCATGCACTGCTGTGAATTGGCCTTATTACAACCTAATCACACCCCACCCACATCACATAGCAGAGTGATTCAAGAAGACACAACATTAAGCCTACTAAATATGCATAAATCCCTTCAATTAAAACTCGGCAGGATTGTTTTCATGTTGAACATACTGTCTAATTGTTAATGTTCCTTAACTGTGTTAATATGATTATTTGTGCAAATTAAGTTCTTCTTTATAAATTTTTATAAATTTTTCTCTGTAATTTTTTATTGTATCATAACCAAGAGGAATTAAATATCTTTCATACTGAAAGTATAGTTAACTTTTAACCATGTCTTCACCTTTATTTCAACATTTATCATGTTTTCCAATGTCATTACTTAGTCAAGTGTGTATACTGTATTTCATCTATATTCTAGATATTATGTTCATTTCAGAACACACTGGTGTACATAAGTGTTTGAATTACTACCAATATCATTTATTGTAACAGAAAGAAAAAAATCAAAGAATATCAACAACAAAACCATCACATTGAGGGTACCTTAAAAATATTACTATTGATAGGGAAATGATCAAAAAAATGAGTTTTTCTCAGTTGTGATTTTATTCATTTACTTTGGGATCAAATCTGAAATCAAATGCACATGTTCTTTTAAAAACAAAACAATCAGAACGTTTGTTTGATTTTTATATATTCTGGTTCCACATGCTTGATGTTATGACACGATTTCTTATCATTTGAGATTAGTAATTGTTTTGTTTGGAGAGCTCTTTTTTGTATTTTTTAATTTGTTCTAGTTAATTGTACATGATAGTAGAATGCATTTTGATATATCATACATAAATGAAGTATAACTTCTCATTCTTCTGGTTGTACATGATGTAGAATTACATATAATCCTATATGCACATAGGGTAATAATGTCCAACTTATTCCACTGTACTTCCCAACCTCATATCTCCTCCCCTCCCTTCATTCTGTCTGCACACCCTCTTCCCTCCCTTCATTCACCTCTGTCTAATTCACAGTCCTCTATTCTTCCCTAGACTTCCCTCTTATTGTGCATTAGCAGGCACATATCAGAGACAACATTTTGTCTTTGTTTCTTTGGGACTGATTTATTTCACTTAGCATGATATTCTCCAGCTCCATCCATTTATCCACTCCTTGTTTTGTACCTAGAGGGGTATCTTTTGATCATGATTATGGCAGGTACTAAAATCATCTCCAAAAGAAGCTACTTCAGGGAAATGAAGACATCTCTGGAAAAAAAATCTAGTCTTTGTTCAGTTTTTAAGTGGCTCCAAAACAATTGAAACAATAAAATCAAATCTACCCTCCAAAAATGACTTGAAGGCTGTCCTAACATAGGTTGAGTCTTATCATTGGGGTTAGCATTGGCAATATAAATTAGCTCTCACATACAGGATCAGTGACTGAACACAGAAAAATCCAATCTCCCAAAACCACATAAATGAAAATAAAATACTCTCTTCTAATATCTGTGCACTTGTGCTAGTAGGTATTTGATAACACAAGAGAAGTACAAGAAGTTTGTCTTAAGAAACAATGACTACTTTGAGACTGTAGGGATATGCAAGATGGATGAAATGGCTAAAAAGAAAAATATCCTGAGGAAAAGGATACAATTGTATAGACAAAGAGAATGAGGTCAAAGGAAGAATGACAATTTTCAGGCCACTGTGGTTTGAGTATAGTGACAGTATACTCCAATATGTGGTGGGTTTTTCTGTGTGGTGGATGTTAGATTTGATGATAAAATACATCAAAAACTGTGCTGGGTTCATTTTAAGACTGTAGCAAAGACATAATAAAAGAGATATTTAGGTTGAAGCAAGACAATAGAAATATATGTGATAAATAAAGAACAAGTTACTCTAAATTCAGAATAGTGTTTTGTATTTTCAGAGAGTAACAAAAATGCTGAACAATCTGGCAAGATTTCTCTTTATGATATTAAAATTACTAGTTATCCTGAAAATTTCTTTGATAATGGAGAGGAAAACAAAAAAAAAATCTAGAAATGTTATTCAAACATGTGACTGAGTTTAAGACATTCAGGAAAGTCCTTAAAAAGCAATTTGAAGAAACAGCATCTGCAGGGTCAACTGCCAATCACCAGGTCTCTCATTTGTGTTAGAAATTTTTGGTCCAAAGCAGGAAGAGACACGTCATTGGTAGAAGGAATCAGGAGCCAAATCAATACTCAAACTCAAAGAGTGATGCTCAGATAGGAAATTATGGATAATATAGGGTCATTTTCTGATTAATCAAAGAGAAAAAATGAATTCAGTACGTGTGTCCACTAAGTCCTGCATGGCAATGGGAATGATGGACATGAGCACAAATATGAGAATTCCTAAATGTAGGCCAGTTCTTTGAGATTTGGAGAAAATAGGGAAATGATAATTCAAGTGATTATAACCAAGAATAGACAAACAATCTTTAATTTTAGCATTTATATTGGAACAAAATTTTACAAACTCATGGGCAGAAATACTTAGACAATTTAAGTGTGTATGTTCCTGCTAAATAGCCTGAAAATATGTAGATTAAAAAATAGTGAACTCATAGGGAGGAATTTATTCCACCCCCAGTGATAACAAAAGTTTTCACAATCCATCTTTCAGCAATATTACAATTAAGTAGAAAAAGTGTTGAACAGAATTAAATCTGTCCCAGTGTAAACACACAATCAACAAACCTGATCTTGTGTATTTCTGTGCAAATAATTGCAGACTATATATTCCCTTGCATGTGTGGACTATATTCTTAAAAATTAAGATTATGTAAGAACATGTAGTATTTTCAACAAAGTTCAAAAAATTAATGTATAGAACACTGTCACTCAATATAATATGTTTAAGTTAAAAATGAGTAGCACATCATAAAATATAAACCCATGTCATGTTGATAGTTTACTGTTGTACTAGAGTATTTGTAAAATTTAAAACTAAATTTCTTCTAAGCAGAGTCATTTTGGATCATTGAGCCTATGATAGAGAAAAGAGTTGTGCTTCTATGATTATAAAATCTTTTCCTTGGCAATGTTTTTTTGTTGTTTTGTTTCCTTGTTAGTCAAACTGGAATACAATCTATATTGTTGTGTTCCCTTGCACTCAGGTATGATTGTAAGATTTCTGACCACCAGAAACATGACACAGGTGAGCCACCTTAGACCATGAGTCAGTCATGGTTATAGCCAAGATACAATCTTGAAGGTCGTGAGAGGAAAAAATAATAAATTATGTATGGGGGAAACCAATTTGGTTCTTAACTGATTTCTCAACCCAGACCCTCAAAGCTGGGAGGTACTGGAATCATATATTTAAAGCTCTGAAAAAAAATGGATGCCAACCAAGAATTTTATATACAGCAAAATCAAGTTTCAGATTTGAAGATGAAATTAAAACCTGCCATGATAAACAAAAATTAAAAGAACTTACAACTAGAAAGCCAACACTACAGAAAATTCTGAATAAAATATCCCATGAGGATGAAGTTAAAAAAAAAAGTAAAAACCAGAAAAGAGAGAGTCTACATTAAAGGAATATTTAATCAAATATAAATTAAGTAAAATTAAAAACCAGAAATAAATCAACATGACAGGGAATAAAAATCATATCTTAATAATAGCCTTAAATGTTAAAGTCATCAATCAAAAGACATAGATTGGCAGATTGGATTAAAAAGCAAATCTCAACAATATGCTATCTTCCAGGCTGAAGATGAAAGGATGGAAAAAAAAAAACATATCACTCACATGGATTGCATAAAAAAGCAGGAGTTCATCCTCAACTTAGATAAAGGTGACTTCAGGCCAAAGTTAACCAGAAGAGACAATAAAAGACATTTCGTACTTCTTAAGGGTAGTATATATCAGCAGAACACAACAATTTTAAATACTTATCCCCCAAACAATGGAGCATCTATGTATATCTAACAAATCCTTCTCAATTTCAAGAGAAAAATAGACCACAACACAATAATACTGTGTGACTTTAACACACTTCTCTCACTGCTGGACAGATCTTCCAAACAAAAGGTAAATCAGGAAATTATAGAACTATATAATACAATTAGTAATTTAGACTCAACAGACATATATAGAATATTTTATCCATGAACAAGCAAATATACTTTCTTCTCAGCAGCACATGGCTCCTTCTCTAAAATAGACCATATATTATGCCACAAAGCAACTCTTAGTAAATACAAAAACAAAAAACAACAACAACAACAACAACAACAAAAAAAAAAAAAAAAACGGAGATAATACCCTGTATTCTATCAGACAATGATGGAATGAAATTAGAAATCAATGATAAAATTAAAAATAAATAAAATTAAAAAACAAGATATGGTAACAAATGGAGACTAAATAATACACTATTGAATGATGACTGGATAATAGAAGAAATCAAGGATGAAATTTAAAAAATTCTCAGAGGTAAAGAACACTGATAGTACTGCCTTCATAGTGTTCCAGAAATTTTAATGTTCTAAGAGGAAAGGTTATTGCATTGAGTACATTCATTAAAAGAATAAAAAGTCAACAAATAAATGTCCTAACACTACAAAGCCCTAGAAACACTCAAAGACCTAGAAAAAAAGCAAATCAATACCAAAAGCAGTTGAAGACAGGAAATAATTAAAATCAGAGCTGCAATCAATGAAAATGAAGCAAAAGAAACACTTTAAAAATTGACAAAACAAAAAATTTATTATTTGAAAAAAATAAATAAAATAGATAAACCCTTGACCATGCTAATGAAGAGAAAAAGAGAGAAAACCCAAATTATTAAAGTAGAAGATGAAGAAGGAAACATCACAATGGACATGTCTGAAATACAAAAGATAATCAGAAACTTTCTTGAAAATCTAGACTCCAATAAAATAGAAAATATTGAAGGAATTGACAAATTTCTAGAGGCATATGACCTACCTAAACTGAATGAGGAGGTCATACATGATTTAAACAGATCAATTTCAAGTAATGAAATAGAAAATGCCATCAAAAGCCTACCAACTAAGAAAAGCCCAGAACCAGATGGATTCTCATCTGAGTTCTATAAGACCTTTAAAGAAAAATAGACATCAATACTTCTCAAAGTATTCCATGAAATAGAAAAGGAGGAAACCCTTCCAAACTCATTCTGAGACTGATATCACCTTGATACCAAAAACAGACAAAGACACATCAAGGAAAGAAAATTTCAGACCAATATCCCTAATGAACATAGATGAAAAAAATTTCAATAAAATTCTGGCAAATCACATACAAAAACATATTTAAAAGATCATGCACCATGATCAAGTGGGATTCATCCCAGGGATGCAGGGTCAGTTCAACATACAGAAATCGATAAACATAATTCATCATACTAATAGACATAAAAACAATAATCATATGCTCATCTCAATAGATGTAGAAAAATAATTTTATAAAATATAGCACACCTTCATGTTCAAAATACTAGAAAAAATAGAGATAGTAGAAATATACCTCAACATTTTTAAAGCTATATATGCTAAAGCCAAGGCCAGCATCATTCTAAATGGAGAAAAATTAAAAGCATTCTCCCTAAAAACTGGAACAAGACAGTATGTCCCCTTTCACCACTTCTATTCAACATCATTCTTGAAACTCTAGCCAGAGTAATCAGATGAAAGAAAGAAATTAAAGGGATATAAATAGGTAAAGAAGAACTCAAACTAACACTATTTGCTGATAACATGATTCTATATCTAGAAGAGCCAAAAAATTCCACCAGAAAATTTCTAGAACTAATAAATGAATTCAGAAAAGTAGCAGGATATAAAATCAACACCCATGAATAAAATTCATTCCTATACATCATCAATAAAGCCACTGAAAGAGAAAGTAGGAAAACAACCTCATTAAAAATAGCCTTAAAAAAAGAATACAAAAATTTGAGAATCAATCTAACAAAAGAGGTGAAAGACCTCTACAATGAAATCTACATAATACTAAATAAAGAAATTGAAGAAAACCTCAGAATAAATATCTCCCATGCTTCTGAATAGGCAGAATTAAAATTGTCCAAATGGACTTATTACCAAAATCATTATACAGATTTAATGCAATTCTTATTAAAATCTCAATGACATTCTTCATAGAATAGAAAAATCCATCATAAAATTTATTTGTAAGGATAAGAGACCCAGAATAGCTAAAGCAATCCTTAGCAAGAAGAGAGAAGCAGGAGGCATCACAATACCAGACCTTAAACTATACTATAGAGCTATAGTAACAAAAATGGCATGGTATTGGTGCCAAAATAGACTTGTAGATCAATAGTACAGAACAGAGGACACAGAGACAAACCAACATGAATATGGCTATGTCATACTAGACATAGGTGCCAAAAACATTCACTGGAGAAAGATAGCCTTGTCAATAAATTGTGCTGGCAAAATTGAAAATCCATATGTAGCAAAATAAAAATAAACCTCTATCTATCACCCTGCACAAAAGTCAACTCAAAGTGGATCAAAGACCTAGGCACTAGAACAGAAATCCTTCACCTTATAGCAGAAAATCTAGGCCTAAATCTTCACCATGTCAGCCTAGGATCTGACCCTCTTAACAAGACTCTCTTAACAAGAATCAAAATTAAAAAGCTTCTTGTCAGCAAAGAAAGCAATAATGTGAGGAGAGAGCATACAGATTGGGAGAAAATCTTTACCACATGCACCTCCAATAAAGCATTAATCTCTAAGATATTTAAGTAACTCAAAACCTTGACACCAAAAAAAAAAAAAAAAAACCAATCAATAATTGGGCTAAGGAACTGAACAGATACTTCACAGAAGAAGAAATGCAACTGATTAACAAATATATAAAAAAGTGTTTAACATCTCTAGCAATTGGAGAAATGAAAATCAAAACTACTCTAAGCTTTCATCTCACTTCTGTCTAAATGGCAATCATCAAGAATACAGGCCACAATAAATGTTGACAAGACTGTGGGGGGAAAAGTACACTCATACATTGGTGATGGGACTGCAAATTGGTGCAACCACTATGGAAAGCAGTATGGAGATTCCTCAGAAAACTTGGAATGAAACCATCATTTGACCCCGCTATCCTACTCCTCGGTTTATACTCATAGGACTTAAAACATCAGCATACTACAGCAATGCAGCCATATCAATATTTATAGCAGCTCAATTGACAATAATATTGTCAATTCACAATAGCTAAACTAGGGAACCAACCTAGGTGTCCTTCAACAGATGAATGGATAAAGAAAATATGGTATATATAGTCAATGGAATATTGCTCAGCTTTAAAGAAGAGAGAAATTATGGCATTTGCCAGTAAATGAATGGAGTTGGAGAACATCATGCTAAGCAAAATAAGTCCATCTCAAAAAACTAAAGGTTGAATATTTTCTCTAATAGGTGGATGCTAATTCACAATAAGGTGGAGGACACTAGAGAAGAATAGTATTACCTTAGATTAGGTACAGGGAAGTGAAGAGGAGAGGAGGAGAGGAAATGTGGGGTAGGAAAGCAGACACTATTACTTTATGTATATATGTGACTGCATGAACAATATGATTCTCCCACATGTATACTCAGAAAAATGAGAAAGCATATCCCATCTATGTATGATATATCAAAGTGCATAAATGCATCCTACTGTTATGTATAACAAATTAAAACAGATTTTTAAAAATTATTTTTAAAATGTAAACCCATGTCATGTTGATGGTTCGCTATTGTACTAAAGTATTTGTGAAATTTAAAACAAAATTTGTTCTAAGCAGAATTGTTTCAGATCATTGAACCTATGACAGAGACTAAGAGTCTTTTCCTTGGCAATGTTTTGTTGTCGTTGTTGTTGTTATTTCCTTGTTAGATAGTCAACCTGGAGTAATCTATATTGTTGTGTTCCCTTACACTCAGGTATGATTGTGTGTAAAATTTCTAACCACCTGTGACCACATGACACAGATGAGCCACCTTAGACCATGAGTCAGTCATTGATCATAGCCTGTGGAAGTTAATGCAACATATGAGCAACACAGGTTCCTGAAAGTTCTGAAACAAAATGACAGCTTTACTAGATTGCCTAAACCTGCCTTATTACAGGAAAGTACAATAAACACCTATGGTTATAATTTGTGTTACTTTATTTCTCAATGTCACTACCATGTTTATTTGTATTAAGTACTGAACTCAGATTAATTTGAGGAGCTAATAGGTACCTCAAGCTTTACGTTTTGACTTTGAGAATTTAATACAAGGTTTAATTCACACTTAGTTTTTCTCTAAAATTTAGAGTGAAGGAAAATAAAATGTATTTAGATTTATTTAATGTAAAGGTTGATATTCAAAATGATTTTTTTATTCACCAACACTTGGAGTTGTGCTGTTTAGACTCAAAAAGGAAATCTGAAAGCAAAATCCATTAGAGAGAGTAGCTAATATAGTTAATGGTTGACAACTGAGTTATGTAATAATTTTCAGAATAAGGTTTCTACTGAGGAAAATATGTTGGTTTTTGGAAGAAGAAAAGATTCATAATGTTATTTACCTCAGCATTTTGGGTGTAAGAATTTGTGCTTCATCTACACAGAATAATATTGTCATTTTTGTAGCTTTGGACACCATTGAATTTTAGGAATTTTCAAAGGAGAAAAACAACCAGAAACAAATGAATCAGCTACCTGCACCCTTCCAACACAGGATAAGATAATTTTTAGTCTTCTTCAAAAATAGTTCAATTTGCTTGTTCTAGAAGGCAACTTCAGTAAGAGGTTTAATATTTGTGGTCAGAAAATGTGTAACTATTTAAATTTAGTTATTTAAAATTATCTGCTCATTGCCTCATACAAAGATATATTCATAATAAACTTACAGTATTGTTTTTCTCAACACTATATATTTGAAAGTTAGAGGCACAATTATTTTCATTTATTATTTGCTTAATATCCCATAGGTCATTTTGCGTTATGCATGAGAATCTCATGTCAATAAGACTGTCAGCGCCAGAATTAAGGGTTTTCATCTCAAATGTTTTTTTCATAACTTTAGTCATCAAAATTCCTTATCTTAGACTTTAGCCTAGCAATTCTTTGTAAAATTGGGGAAATCTAAAAGGAAAGGAAATGTTACAGATAAAAATGTATAACAAAGAAGATTAGCAGATTAAGGAAATATAATAGATACTAGATATAAAAGCAAGGCAGATAATTAAATTGTTGAACAGAACAGCAAGAAATTAATTTGAAATCACAGGGATTGAAATAGTCCTAGGGACTGTTTGCCACTTATGTATTAAGTATATAACCTGACAATAATTTTACAAGGCAGGTATAGCTCACACAAAACATGGCCTTAACAGAGGATCATATTCGTTTTTTTTTTTTTAATGCACCTTAGCCTTAGCCATTGCACCATATTTTGTATCAAAGATCATTTAAAAATACTTTTAGAAAAATTTAGTTCAGACACAAAGTAAATTAAAATCAAAGCAACATGATCCCAATGAGTAGAAATGTTTTCATTTCAGGTGTCAGCACTCATTTTACTACTGACCAATTTAATATGAATGTATATTGAAATTATACTACATAAGTTTCAGTATTAATATCACTTTTAAAAAATAACAGGAAACATCTGTATATAATCCTCTAATTTTTGTTCAGTGTTGAGAGAATAATATTCTTTAAGAAACAAAACTCTTATTTGAAAATTAAGCAATAACAATAATAGTTTTAATTCTATTGATATTTAAATATTTCTGCAAGTTCACTAACAACTTTAAAGATAAAGTACTCTGCTTAGAATGTAAAATTCTTGGAATTAATAATTATTTAATTCTCTACCTAATAGAGTATGGGATTTAGCATTTACATGGTCTTTGAGGAAAAATATTGATTTTCTTAAGGAATTGTTAACATATTCAACTCTTTATGGAAAGTTTTATGAAATAGTAAAGGAGAAATTAGGAGTTTGAGTTTTGAAAAAAACAGTTGAAATGAATGTATTGAAGACAGGTAATAACGTTGTGCTCTTTAAAAGACATTCTTGAGGGCATTCACCACAAAATCATATTTGTAATATGTTCAAGGCTTAAGGTGACTCAGAGTTGCTGAATAGAAAGCTACTACCTGAGGCTCACATTTCCTAAAACTCACTTTATTAGTATGCAGGACATTTCTTGAGAACAAATTAAATTTTACTTCATGAATCTTGTATGCGCATATGTTAATGTCCACATTCATGTGCTTACCTATATCACTCAACAATGCCAGAAACAGAAAATGCTCAGTGAGTGACAATGACTATTGTTATTACTTTGAACATAGTACTTATAGCATTTTAATGAAATTTTGGTGAGTATATTTAAAATGGTAAGTAGAATTATTTCTAATAAAATGTTTTGACACAAAAGTGCGATATTGAGTACTTAGGCCTGAAAATCAGAATATCCATTTGTACTAATGCAAACTTTTTTGATTATCAGAATTGTATACTTTTGTAATTTCCTTTTAATTTTGTTAAAAATATAAACACTTACAGGTTCCTCAGTATCAAAATCAGCCTCTGTTTCCGTTTCTCCCTCTTCATTAGCTTTAATCAACAAAAGACCTTTTTGCAACCAGTCTGGACCATTTCATATGATAACCTGGAGAAATCTCTAATCTTCTATTGTCATCTTTCTTTTCTATATTTCTCTCACATTAAAATCATATTAGTGTAAAAAATAGCAAGTGGTTTTAATCGTCTCCTCTGTGGCAGATGCTGTTCTAAAAATTTAACTTACATTTATTATTTTAGTCCTTAAAACATCCTTTCAAGTACAAATTAAAGGCTCATTTTTATAGACTGTGATATTAAGACATAGTAAAGTTTATGTTTTCTTGTTCAATGTCACAAAAAAAGTGCTGAAGCCAACATTTATATAAAGAAATTCTGGGTCTTCAAAATGATTTTTCTTAGCAAATATGCAATAGCCTACCTGTCAAATATCATACAAACCCTTCAAATGAGTGAATATTATAAAACATGTAAAGCCTTATAAATAAATATTTGGAACCTCTTACTCAAGCTCTTATAGAAGCTCCTATTAAAATTTCTACTAGATTCATTTAAATAATTTATAGTCTAATTTGTAATGATCTCTATAATAATGCTTGAAGATATCTATTCTAGGACATCTGGCCTTATTTGATGCACATCAGCAAACAGTTAAAATCCTCTGACTTTGGAGACACTCTGTCCCACCATTTGCTTGTCATACAGCCTTTGGCTAGTTTATTTACTTTACTTTTCTCATCTGTAAATAGGAACCATTA
The DNA here is from genome assembly GCF_048772815.1 of Callospermophilus lateralis. Classification (NCBI taxonomy): domain Eukaryota; kingdom Metazoa; phylum Chordata; class Mammalia; order Rodentia; family Sciuridae; genus Callospermophilus; species Callospermophilus lateralis. The sequence continues at coordinate 135,535,411 of NC_135309.1, forward strand.
ATTTAACACTTGTCTCTCAGGGTTGTGGTGGAGATTGTGCTGATCTTTTGAAAATGCCTGAGAAAATGCCCAGCACATGTTTTCAATGAATTGTACATTAGTAATATATAATAATAAGACTGAAGTATTGATATGCAACATAATAAAGAAGAGGATAGATGATGGCTGCATGCAAACAAACATCCATGAGATGAGAGGGCCTAATTAATGTCTTATCAAACTCATTATTTAATTCCATTGCTCAGTCTTACATCTTCCTTTTTTGTTAATATAATCCAAAATTCAGTTTATAACTAAACTGGAAGAATTGTTCAGCTGACTTTTTAACATCTCACTCGTGCACATTTCATAGTTCTGCCAGTTCTAAGGCTAGCATCAATGTATCTTCAATTTTGGAAGTACACAGCATCCCCACCCTCACTCACAGACGTAAGTCAGTTTCTACTAATTCAATGTCAAGAGCAAGTTATCTTATTGCTGTTCCACTATGTCATTCAAGAAACATATTTTATTCCCTCTCCTTTATTAAAACCCCTAGTCACTTAGTAATGTATAAGTTTCTTTTTAAAAAAATATTAATTGGTTTTATTTCCAATTCAAGAATTGGATGATAGTCCATTCCATAAAATAGAATTAATGTTTCCATTGATCCAGCAGATAAGGTTGGTTTCACTGACAATTTATAACTTATTTTATGCTTGTCAGTTTCTAAAATGAACTGACCCATTCAGTCAACTGGAGATCTAGGTTTCTAACAAAATATTCCTCTCCTCTGTCTCTGGGGTCAAGGGTCCTCAGTTGATCCTTGACCTTTTAGGCTAACCTTTCTCTCTGGAGAATTTATTAGGGTATTTCATAAACACAGGAGTCCTAATATGACAGGAGATCTTTTCATTGAGGGGCATGAGTTAGGATACTGTGGGAGCAGAGTACGTGCTCCACTTGGAGAGAATTTTTATTTCTCTTTATCACCCTTCTATAATTATTCGTCCATAATTTTGATACTAACATTTTAAAATAAAGTAATCAAATGAATATATTCTTATCTGATGGTAGGTCATGAGAAACTTAAGAAACAGTCATACTTTTTAGCTACATATGGATACAAGGAAAAAGAAAAAGAGAAGGAAATATTAATTCTAGGTTAAAAGTGGGCTAATTTAACACTTAAGTTACACTGCTTAATGAAGAATTCAATGCCACCACAGCAGACATTTAACAACCGATTTATCACAACAAGCAAAATTATTTGTAATAATTTAAATCAGTTGTTCTTAAGTAATTATGTTGAAGTATTTTTAGTCTCAGAAACCTTTTTCAAAAAAGATGCTAGTCAAAATGATACTTTTCATTCTGTTCAGAATCAAATTCAGGGGTGGGGGTAGAGGGTATCATTTTTTTTTTTTTTTTTTTTTTTTGATAGAAAACTGGTTCTCTCTTCTTCACTAACTCTCAGGAAGTCTTTATCCAATGCCTAAGAAAACAGTATATCTGCTTGGGCAAAGTGCACATTATGTTTCCAAACATTTTCTTAATATAATATTCACTTTGCAATCCTGAACATCTGTTATTCAAAACATCTGAATTCCTCTTAAATCAGTAGCATGGTCCTCAATGCTTATTAAAATAAAAGCTTAAAATCATGGTATTACTTGACACATCTGAAATTAATTTTTAAGAATCATGTTAATTATCTCTTTAGCTTCTATGAAAAATATAGTTGGATTATACAACCTCTGCTGTCTATGTATTTTAATGAAGTATACCTGGATAATATTTATTAGCTTTTTGAAAAACAATGTGTTGGTTCTGTCTGAAAAATGCATATTCATTGTTGATAGAACCTGCTTCAAAGCATTAATTATTTCACTTACTCATGAATTCATCAATCACTTTTCATGTTGTTATTTGTTATCAAATACTGTGAATGAAGTTGGAGCAGATGGAAGGGGATGGAGACTATCTGTCTCTCAGCAATCAAAATAGGGCTGAAATGGATGCATTAAAATACATATAACTCAGTGGGTAACAAAAGCCTAACAGCAAAAAGCAAGATGCTATTGGAACAAGAGGGAGAAAGGAGCTGTGCCTTTGCTGGTAGACTGGAGAAATATGGGATAAGAATATAGATAACTGCAGTATCCTTTATAAAGGAAAAAATATGTGCAAACATGGCCCAAGGTGCCTGGCAAATTAGAAATGGTAGGCAGATATATAACAAGGAGAAAAATATGTTTTCCAGAACCATTTACTGGAGAATTGATCTAAGTGTTAGGAATAAATACTTGAATTATCTACTAAGGTGTTTGTGGGGAGATGAGAAAAGGAAAATTCATATTAATTCTATGGAAATCTGTGCTCTCTGCTTCTATGCGTTGATGCTTTAAGTTTGCAGTTGTTTCAGCTTTTGTGTGGCTCTGACTATAAGACCTGACCAGAACAACTAGAGGAACAAAAGTTTATTTGAGGGCTTAATGTTTCAGCAGTTTTAGTCCATAGAAGGCTGGCTCAAGGTAAGGCAGATCATCTTGGCGGAAGAGAGAAGAAAAGCAGCTCATATCTGTATACGGGGTAAAAATGGGAGTTCATAACCCACTTGAATCAAAGTGTGAAATATGATATATCAAGAACTATGTAATGTTTTGAACAACCAACAATAAAAATTAAAAAAAAAAAAAAAGAAAGAAAAGCAGCTCATATGCTGTTCAGGAAGCAGAGAGAGACTCCACTCCTCAGATACACATATGTACCCCATAGCCACACCTCCGAAGAGTCACTTCCTCCAGCCACACCCCACCTGCCTCCAGTTTACACTTAGTTAATCCCACCAGGGATTAATTCAGTGATTAGGTTAGGGCTACAACTCAATCATTTCTCCTTTAAACCTTCTTACATTGTCTCACGTGTAAGCTTTTGGGGGACACTTCACATACAAACCATAACAACAATTATCTATTTCAAATATTCTTTTAATTCAGATCTTGCTGTCAAGGTTAACATTCTTTCTGATTTTTGTCTAAAAACTAATATTTACATATGTGAAGGATATAATCATATTACATACCCACAATTCTGTTTTTATTCAGACTTTTCCATATTTCTCTTTGTTATTTTCATAAAGCATGCCTGTTTAATTCAGAAGCATAGGTTTAAGAAGTTGGGTAATACTTTTATATTTCAAATGCCTCCTGCATTTAAAAAATATCTACTGTATTTAATAGATGTTTATTAAATATGTACTGTAATAATTACTCAAATTCATCAAATATTTAATTTTAATTTCCTGGGGTGGGGGGAATATCCATTTAGGTCTTAGAAAAACAATTTAAATAATTTATGTTACAGGAAGCTACACTGCATAGATAAATTTATCTAATTTATATTAAAGGAAACTATAATGTATAGCTATATTTTTTACCCTAAAAAATATACAATGAATACATCCTAGGTTTAGCAATCATGTATATCCACTCCTATGCTTCTCAATACAGTGAAAGTTTAGTATTTATGAGTGGTAAGTTCTTTGCACAGCTGTGAATAACGTGTCTAGAATTTTCTAGTGTCATCTATACTGGGATAAAAGAAAATCTATTTTTGTTGTTTACACAACACTGGGATTTAGGGTCACAGAATTAAGGCTAATGGAAAATGAACAAAGCGAGTGTATCAGAAATATTATCAACTTCTTAAGTTAAATTGATGGGACATCACACATGCATAGTGCTGCATTAACTTCCCTGCAAGTGAGGGCTAGCCTTTGCTGTCAGTTACAGGAAATGACATCTAGTACTCTAATCTTCTGCCTTTTCTGAGTGTCTTTGCCCAGGTGCTCTGGCCACTGGATAGACAATCAATGCGATTTATGATGGAGACTTTGGGATACCAGAAGTCAGTTCCAAACTTCAGAGGAACTGGAGACTAAAGTTGATAACCTGAATCTTCATAGGCCTTAAGGGTTAAGCTCAGCCAAGCACTTGATGATCCAATTCTAATAAAAAACTCTAGACAGCAAAACTCAGGTGAGCATTCCTGGTTGGCAGCACTGTCTGTGCATTGTCACTTGGTGGAGTCACATGGATCAAAAAACAAGAGAGAGGAAGACTTTGAGTTCTACCTCTACCCTCTCTACTCTTGGCTGATTGTAATGTGTCTTTGCTCATAATAAAATAAGTATATAGCACTCTTTAAATAGAGCGCTTTTCCTGAGTTCCACATGTCATTTTAGTGAATTGTCAAACAGGAGGGGTGGGGACTCATGTATCCATACTCAGTTCTTCCAAAGTAAAAATGGTCCAGGAGTCCCCACCTCAGAGCTGCTGTCTGCAGTAAGGCAACACTTGTAGGGATTTCTTTCAGTCTCCCCACCTTGGCTTTCTTTAACAATGTTATCAAAATCATAGTTTTCACTGTGTGCAAAAAGAGTTGGCTTTCCAATAAAGTGTAGTGTCAAATGTATATTTGTATGTAAAGACTTGATTGATGTTCAAAACAAACAAATAAATAAATAAATGTAAAAATATAACTAGGGTAACCTATTCAGCATCATGGGTTATATGTTGGGGTGATGGCATAGCTATTCATCTTTCTACTTTAGAAAAGAGCAAACATGGAAAAAATAGGTCCCAGACCTTGCAGGTGATAATGAGAGACAGTTGGATAAGGCTACAGTTGAGGCTACAAAGGCATGTGGATAGGACAGTGTACTTAATGGAATTTCTTGGGAATGACAGCCAGGTTAGCTTGGGATATAAATTGTTCTTCCCTCTGGTAACCATTTCTACCTGTGTTACCAAGTGCAGGAGGAATCAAGGTATCAGACTCTACTCTTGGGGTAGAGGTAGGTATAGGACAGTAGCATATAAATAGTTTTTAAAGTGCTGTTCACAGTCGGGCAAGACTGCTCATGCTTCTAATCCCAGAGTTTTGGGAGGCTGTAGCAGGGAAATTGACATCTCAAGGACAGCATGAGCAACTTAGCTAGACCCTGTCTGACAATAAACCATAAAAGGGCTAGAGATATGGCTTAGTATGTAGAGTTCCCCTGGGTTCAATCACTAGTACCACAGTAAAGGAAAAAGGGGGAAAAAAGTAAAGGAAAAAAAGTAAATATACTTTATTTTTTCTACTTAAAAGGCTTAGTAGACTCTCCAAATTTTCAGCAAGATGTTAGATTACTCCCTCCAACATAGTTAGCCATGTTATTTTGAACTTGTTATTTAATCTCTCTTGTACTTTTCTCCCATATTCATAGGGTCAGAGCATTCACACGTAGCTTTTCTGGAATTTAAAGGAGAGGATGCTGGTCAGATGTCAGTCTATGCCTGGGCATAATCCTCAATAATAGTTACTATTAATTTTATTACTTCTGGTCCCTCATTCTGAAAATTAGTCTATTCAGGAGTCTATAACAAAATAAAACGGAATGGGTGGCTTATAAACAAATGAAATTTATTTCTCGTAGTTCTGGGAGTTGAAAAATCCAAGATAATGGTCTTATCATGGGAAAATGCTGGGGACCCTCTTCCAGATGTTTTACTACTGACTTCTTATTACACCTTAACTCAGTGGAATGAATAACCTTGTTCCTTGGGTCCTCTTGAGAGTGCTAATTCCATTTATGAGGACTCCATCGTCATGGTCTAATCTGCTTCCCAAGTCTCTACCTCTGAATACCATCACATTCATGATTAGATTTTCAGCACCAATTTGGGGGCAACATAAACATTCTAACTAAAAAAGCCACCTTCCCTGAGTCTGCACTTTCTTCTCCTTTCCTCATTCATCATTCACACTGGAGGAAAGTGGTTGCTGATTGTGGATTTCCCTCAGGATCCCAGATTAGGGAATAACAGAGAAAGAAAACCCTGAAAATAGTTTAACAAAAATTCTCCTACAAAAATTTCCATTCCAAAATTAAATTTACTTTAAGAATATTTCCCCAATTTCTTACAGATATGTTTCAAATTAAATAGGGATTCCTTTAACACGTAACAGGATTAAATGACTTCAATGAAAATATATTATTTAACTATCTTTGTTTGCTTAATGAAACTAATATATTTATCAATATGGCCTGTCTCCCATTAAAAAAAAAAAAAGATTCATTCACAAGAATTGTCTTTCTTAGATGAGTCCATATTCATCTTTTGATTTTACAACTTTATGTGCACCATTGCCCTAACACAGAAAATCTTGCCTCCTCCTTTAGCTCAGAAGATTCATCACGTTTCATGAAAGAACTAGTGTTTTCAGAATCTCTTTAATCATAAAATACTTGGTTTTTGATCATTAAGGTGTCTAAAACCAGGAAGTATTGATGCTGAATGTTGACAGATTCTTCCTGTGATCATAATGACTCCAGCTCAGCACTGAAAGCATCTTCTTGATTGCAGCAATTTTGCTCTTCATTTTAGCAATCTGTATACGCGAGTATTTCCCATAACGGTCAACAGGTTCCTTGAGTGTTAGTGCTGTGTCTTAAAGACATTGACTTTACGTCACACACTCAGGGCTGACTCTGTAGCATAAGCACAATAGTCTCTTACACTTTTCCAACACTTCATTAAGACTCTGAGGATCATGCAATATACAAGTGCCTTTCTACTAAAAAAACTTTTGCTTCTATATTAGATTTTAAAATAAGAGCAACAACAAAAGAACAGAATAGGATTTAAAATATCTTTGTGATAGCTGTAAAGTGACTCTCTCATGGACAGTTTTTTTTGACACAGGGTACCTTTGCTCTTTGGCTATACTGTCAGATGTCTTCTTTCACCTTTGTGACACAATTCTTTCTTTTATCATAGATACTATCTTATCGAACTGTACATAATTATCTGACTGCTTCCCTACTGTGCTATGAGCTTCTAGAAAACACTAACACATCTTCTGCAATTCTGTGTCCCCAGAAACACGCATGTTTTCTGGCATGCAGTCAGCGTGCTTCTGTCCTAATTAAGTGGCTTGAGGCATAGAATCAGAGTATGGAGTGGCATGTTGCTCATTTGCAACTAGTTACAACACAGTTCCTGAAAGAGCCACATAATAAAGTCATTTAGTGCCACTTTATTTAAAAACCACTATATAGATCAGGGACTTTAACAATAAGTAAGAGATAATTTCTTTATTTTATACAGTTAAAATTCACAATGATTCACCCTTATATTTTCACTTATATTTATGAAGAATTACTATGATGAATAGCATATAGTGCTGTAAATCCCTGTCAAGCAGAATCCAGAGACTACAATTGATTTAAACACCCAAGTGAAGTATATGAATTTAGCAAAGTAAATCAGGTAAAATAAATCCACCCAGATGTCTTTCCAAATAGAGGTACACAGAGCTGCAGCCTTTAGCTACTTCATACACATATCCCTCAAAACAGATGTATATCTATATTCACGCAGGAAATTGTGTGTGCTTGCATTTCAAGTATGAAAGAAAAATGAGTGTGCAGATGAAAATAACTGCTCTCTAAGGGAAAACTCTAAAATTGATGCTAAATTTGTGTTTCATCCCATATCTGTTTATGTACCTTGAGTTGTATAAGAGCAAAGTGTGTAATTCTGTTTTTTTTTTCTATTCCTGTTGCATCATTCAGGCATAAAATTATTGTAAAATATCACCCTAAATGAAGTTGCATTTCACTGGGGACATCCCTTTAAATATAGCTTGTAAACACTGAAAAGCACTTTGTGGTTGTGGGGCAATATAATTCAATGTGTCTCTATAGTAACTCTGAGGAAATCAGAAAATATAATGCTACCATAAAGAAGGTAATTGCTAATTCTGTTCTCTAAAAAGCTTTCATTTTGCAGACTTTTTTCTTGTTTTAAATGCAAGTCCTGATATTCAGAGAAAATTTTACAGATTTAAAAATGCACAAAAGGTAGAAAGGGGTGAGAAGCAAAAACAACAAACTTACTGCTTTCCTTACCCCTCAGTCAAATGTCACATAGACATCACCGTATCTCTTTTACATAAAACACACACACACTCACACACACACACACACACACACACACACACACACATTATTGTGGATGAAAAGTATAAAGTAGCTTTCCTTAGACTACCCTGCTATGTGTATTTCTACAACATGTCCAAAGTAATAGAATACAGAGAACTAGTTACAAGAGAGAATCCTAAATTTCAGGCTGATGGTGATTTGAAAAATGTCTACAACAAATCAGTGTAATATAAAGCAGCAGATCAGTGAAGGGATAAGAGTTGAGAGTGAGACTCTATGACAGGTTACGTAAAAAGCATCCTCCTTACCCTGGGCAGGAACTAAAGTTAAGGGAGTGTCCTCTCTGTTTGTGCCACAACTCTCACGGCCCTAAATCTCATACCCGAGTTCACTGTTCACCCTTCTCCATTCCTAACCTATATGATGACAAAAAATTCACTTCTCTGTGCCTCATTTTGTTAGATCACAATGTGGAGAAAATTATAGCAAACAGTATTCTAAATTCTAAACACTTCTAGAATTCCAGAATCTTCACTGTTTACCTTCTGTATTTTGAGACAATGGCTTTGAGAAAAGCAGCTTATTTTCTTTCATTGTTTTTATGAGATTTACTTAGGTAATTATAAATAGGGAAGAGATAAGAGTTAAATAGCCTTAGCCACATATCTGGTACTAAGCAATCTTAGGGATAATTTCCTACGGTTTCTTGAAGTGCTGTTTCCAGAACAGAAAGGAATATAATAAACATACTCTCAGTCATAAGGTTATAAGAACTAGAGGCTAATATTTCATGTACTATGTAATGAGAATTTTTCTAGACTCATTACATGTATTATCCTCTCAACTCTTACCACAAATCTGACAAAGACTTAATTACAATTTTCTTCATCCTATGGTCTAGCAAAATAAGGGACAGAAAAGTGAATTTCTTGTCATCATATAGACTAGAATTGCCAAAGGCGAACAGTGAACTTGGGTACTCAGACTTAGGGCCATGTAGTTGTGGTGCAGAACAGACCTATAATAATTGCTATAGCACTGGATTATGGCACTAGTCAAATGACAACTGAAAGAATGCTTGTGTACCATTATGCCTTACCAGCAGTCTTATTCTTTTAAAAAATTAAATTAACAACATTATTTATTTGTTTCCTTAAGTGTACTCAAAGCATTTTTAAAATATTGTTTACATAACAATTATAATCTGGTGAAATGAAAAAAATGAGAGATATCATGTTCAAATTGCACATACAAATAAAGGTATAACACATTTGTGGATTAGCTCAAATGTGAACCTAACTTTGCATTTAACTGCTTTTGGGTATGCTACTAAGAATCTACAGGGAATGTGCTAAACAGAAAAACAAACAGGGGAGAGCTCAAGTGGGTCAATTATTAATATTTCTATTCAGCTCTAAATATAACCAAACATACATTAAATATGATATCAACTACTTATTAGTTTTACTATTGAATTTTTTAGCATATTTTTCTTATGAAATATTTTGGAAACAATCATTGCTATGACTTATCTTTTTCATCTTCTTTATTAGTAACTTAAAAATAGTATATTTTGATACAGTAACTCATCAGGTCAGAAAACACAAGAAAAATATTTCCCTATTACTTTTTTACTTATATATGAGATTGTTGTTTATTTACCCAATTAATATTACATTTAGATTTGATCACATATTTATAATTTTGTCTTTTATTTCCTAGTATTTTTGAATCATACTCTATTTATTACTCTAGAGAGTATTGTGACATTTCTCTAAGTTTGTTTCTCCTGGTAATAACTTTCTTCCGGTTTTGTCTAAAAAAAAAAAAAAGTTCTTATTTTACTTTATTTTTAGTAGAGCATTCCAGTTTGATGATATATGTATGCATGTATTCATTCACATTTTTTCATTACATTGAAAAGGTTTCATATTCCCAATGCATCCATTGTTTTTTCTTAAATTAGATTTCACTTGTTCCTTTGATTGTAGTTTTTTTAGTGTATTTATCTTTTATTATCTGCATTTTTACTTTGCTGTGTTTAGTTGTAAATTTTCTAGAATTTATTTTATTTAAAATTTGTTGGGCTTTTCAAATTGGGCAATTACTGTTTTATCCATATACAATAAACACAGGCATGATTTTCTAAATATAAATATTGCTCCATTTTCTTTTATCATCCCATATTTCCATTAAATATGTTAGTTTCTCTAATTCTATTTTTAATACATATTTCTTGTTAATTTGTTAACCTTTTATCTTTCCTCCTATAATGAATTCTGTATCTTATCTACTCTTATTTTAAAATCCTTGATTAGATTCTTAATTTAAGTAATTTCTATAAATTCCAGACACATTTTACATTCTGATATGTAAATTTTTATATTTTCTAGTTCTTTGAGAAAACTTTTAATCATGTCATGTATCTTCTTTTGAGTAAGTAAAGAAGTTACTTTATGTATGTGATGGTTCTATTCACAGGATGTTCTCTGGGTCTGTCTATCAATTTGTTTCTTTTTGTTGTCATTAATGTTGTCTTATCAACATTAATGTTGAAGAGTTAACTTTTTTCTTAATTTCTATTTCATGATTTCTAGTTCATGATTCATGAAACAATTTATATTGACAATTTGAGAAATAGAATGCTAAATTATTCTGGTAAATATTTGTATTTGCTTCTCTTAGGTAATAGCCATTTAGAACCCTCTTAACCATGATTTAGGAACTGAAAGGTTATTGCCATTTGGGAAAAGATAAATCTTAGTGGGGAGGGTAATACATATATTATAGGAGGATGAGCAGCATCCCTGTTCTCTACTGAATTGTGGACAAAAGCATCTCTATCTCCTAAATTGTGACAACCATAAATATCTCCAGACATTGCTATGTAATCTTTGGGGAAAAATTAACACCATTTAAGACCAACTTGGCTTAACCCTAATTCCTAGGTTGAGATTCACTAAAACTTTCAAGTTGAATGAGGCTATACTTGAGTCTATATCATGGCTATTGAATTGTTCCAGTCTTAAATTTTAGGTATGTTTATACAATCTCCATTAAATTGAAGTTTTCACTAGAGTACCCAAACTTGTTGGGATCTAAGCTCTAGTCTTGCTCTCATAGGATTTAATGTGTTAACTTTTTCTCACTGTGACCAAAATACCCAATAACAATATAGAGAAGAGAAAGTTCATTTGGGGCTCACAGTTTCAGATATCTCAGTCCATATAGATATGGATGAAACAATTTCCTAGCCCCTCCATATAGATCCATTGCTCTGGGCTTGGCATGAGGCAGCACCTCATGGAGTAAGGACCCAATAAAGGAAAGTCCCTCATCTCTTGAAAATCAGAAAGTATAGATAGGAAAGAGAGTAGAAGGAACAACAAGAAGAACAACCTTTCCCAGGCACATCCCAAGTAACCCACCTTCTTTAGCCATACCTTACCTGTCTCCAATTGTTACCTAGTCATTCCATTCAAAGTGGGGTGGGATGATTAGGTTATGATCAGAACTGTCATAATGTAATTCTTTCACCTCTGAATATTCCTGCATTAAGAGCAGAATTTGGGGGATGTTTCATATTCAAATTATAATATACTGGCCCTGGCCCTGCAAAGCTGATGACTTTCTCACACTGGAAAATATACTTAGTCCATCTCACGTTCAAAGTCTCCTCTGAGACTCAAGGTAAACTCTCAGCTGTAAGCCCTTGAAAAGTCAAGATAGTTAAATATATTCAATATACAATGGTACATAGTAAACATTCTTATTATTGAAAATAGGAATTAGAAGATAGAAAAAAAGGATGTAGCTAAAACAAGATCAAAACCCAGAAGGACAAAGAGCTCCCAGAATTCTGCCTGTAATTCCTTGAATAGAGAACAAATGGTTAAGGGCTTGGGCAGCCCCGCACCTTTGGCCCTGTCAATTGCAGAGCACATTACTTGTCTTTCATCCTGGCTTTCTACATAGTCAGCAGATTTTCTTGGCAGCTAGCCCATGTTACTAATATCTCTTAATTCCTGGGTTCAACCTTCCTTCTTTGGTTTCATCTTCACACATTGCCCTTTCAGTGACAACCCAGAGGGACTAAGTCTCTGCTTCCTTTTGCTTTGCCTCTCAGACCTTCCTTTGAAATCTTGGTGAAAGCCTCCACAAACCCCAAACTGTAGCATCCTGCATTTCTGCAGAACAAGCACCATGTGGAAGATGCTAAGGTCTGCTACTGGCTTGGGCAATACTGGGACCCCTGGAATCACAGTTGTACTGTCCTCTGAGATTCTAAATAACTCAACATGATTGAACAATTTCCTAGCCCCTCCTATGTAAGCAGGTGCCCACACAAGCTGTTCTCAAATAAATTTTCCCTTGGGACCCTTGATCTGACAATTTCTGTGGTCTTGCAAATTCTTGAGATGTAATCAAGTCATCTTTCCTATTGTCTTTGGAAAATATTTACCATATATTCAGGGGCTATAATCTCTTCAAGAAGAATCCCTTCCTTGGCCCCAGTTTTATAAGCACTTTTCTATCAAACTGCAGGTTTTCAAACATTTCAATTCTAATTTTTATTCCCAGTCTTCACATTAAAATTGGCTAAATGTTGCTGTAAATATCCATGCCACTGACTGAATGCCGTGCTGCTTGAATTTTCCTCTACCAGATTAATTATTCCATCACCTTTGAATTCAGCCTCACATAAAGTCTCTTGACATGGGTGAAATGTATTCAAGTTCTATAACAGAATACTGCACAAGTACCCTGGTGTAGTCAGCTTTTTTACTGCTGGGAACAAAAGGTCTGACAAGAACAATTTTAGATGAGGAAAAATGTATTTGGCACACATGATTTTAAGGGTCTCCATCCATAGATGGCCAATTCCATGGCTTTGGGCCTCAGAGGAAGAATATCATGGTGGAAGAGTATGGCAGAGGAAAGCAACTCAAGACATGGAAATGAGAAAGCAGAGAGAGATAGCTGTCACTCACTAGAGACAAAATATAAACTCCAAAGATATGCCCCCAATGACCTACTTTTACCAGCCACAATCTACCTGCCTAAGGAACCTTTCACTTCCAAAGTTACCACCCAATTAATCCATTTAACTGGATTAACAAACTAATTAGGTTAAAGCCCTCATATCCCAATCATTTCACCTCTAAATTTTCTCCTGCTGTATAACACATAAGCTTTGGGGGGACACCTCAAATCTAAACCACCACATAATGATTTCCAATAGAACATTTCCTCTGAAACCTCACAAACAAGGTCCACATTTCTATTGGGATTCCAGTCCTCTTAATCACCATTGGAATTGCTGCCCATGAAGCTCTGCTTACAGCATTCTAAATTTTTCCAGCTTGTATTTCTAAACTTTTCAAAATTCCTCCTGTAAAATAAGTACAACTGCTTTTGCACCACATGGCCAGATTAGTCAAAGTAATAATTCCACTTCTTGGCACCAATTTCTGTTCTAGTTAGACTTTTTCATTGCTGTCACCAAAACACTTGACTAGAACAAGTTAGAGTAGAAAAAGTTTATTCAGTGCTCAAGTTTTAGAGGTCTCAGTTCATAGAGAGCTGACTCTATTGCTATGGGTCCAGGATGAAATAGCACATCATGTGGGAAGGGCCCAATGGAGAAAATCTGCTCAACTCATGGTAGTTAGGAGAGAAAGATGAGGAGGTGAGACCACATGAAAAATAATCCTCCTAGGACATGCCCTCAGTGACCTACCTCCCTGGCCATTCCTCAGCTCCCTACCTTCCTAGCCATACCTCAGGTCCCCACATTTACTACCCAGTCATTCCATTCAAAGTAGAGTGGTCTGATTAGGTTATAGCTACAATGATCCAATCCTTTCACCTCTGAATGTTCCTGTAGTATCAGGAGCTTTGGGGGAAACCTCATATCCAAATCATAACAAGTGGCCATGTACGGATTGGTTTCTCTAAACTAATTAAGAGTAGGATGGGCTGGGGATATAGCTCAGTCGGTAGAGTGCTTGCTTAACATGCACAAGACCCTGAATTCAATCATCAGCACCACTAAATGGGAAAAAAAAACAAAACAGAGTAGGCTGCTATAAAAATTACCATAGACTGGTAACTTTAACAACAAACATTTATTTCTCACAGTTCTGAAGACCAAAAGTCAAAGATCAAGGTGCTTGAAAAACTCATGTCTGTTATAGGCCCTCTTTCCAGTTTACACATGACTGTATTCTTGCTCAGTCTTTATAAGAGCCAAAGCAGAGAGAGTATAGTAAGCTCTCTCAGGTCTCATAGTATAAGGGCACTAATCTCAGCATGAGGGCTTCACCATAATGTCCCAAATACCTCCTAATACCATATCCCTGGGGGATAGGGTTTGAATGTATGAATTCAGAGAAGACAAAAATACATGGTTAATAATAGCCTCCCAGTCTGAAGAGGATGGCATGTACCTGCAAGATAACGTCATTCCCCAAAGTTGTTTTTTTTTCCTCAAAATATTAGACCAGCAAATCTTAATTGACATGTTAACCCTTTCTATCAATTAATTATTTTGCTGTTGCAACAATTTATTATACATTTAACAACCAAAATACTGATCTATTTGCTCAAAGTTTCTGTGGTTAAGAAACCTAGGCACATCATGGCAGAATCATTTTTCTCAGGGACTCAATAGGCCAAAATCAAGACCAAATTCTAGGTTACTGGGACGTAGTTGTCATGTTAGTCTCAGGATTTTTTCTGAATTCCCTGTTTGTTGATAGAAGCAATTTCTTTTTATCTCCTCACACATGACTCTCTGCAACTTTAAGCAATCAAAGGCATGATGAATCCTCTTTATGCTTCTAATCTCTGACTACCTCTTTGATTTTTGCTTTAAAAGATTTCTGTGATTCCATAGAGCCACCTGTATAATCCAACACAATCTTCACACTTTAAGTCGAACTGTTTAGTGACTTTAATTACAATGGCAATGTCCCTGTAGCCAAAACAAATTTATGGCTATGATATCTCATCATATTTGCCATCCCAGGAATTAGGACAGGGAACCATTCCATGACATTTTCCCGTGCTTTCAGGTAAAATTTTTAGAAGATTTTTTTTTTTTTTTCCAGTTTTTCTGGTTGTTACCAACAGAAGCCCTGCACTGGATATTTATTCTCCTACTACTAGAAATAGAAATCCTCTTAGTAGGTTTTAGTTCAGTGCTTTAAGTTTGTTTTGCAATTTTCTCCATTTGTCCAGCTTCACTGGTAAGAATGTCAGTTGTTTGAAAGGCTAAGGAGGTTCAAATTCCAGGTTTTCACTTACTTCTGTAGAGCTGTCTTTTGAGTGCCTCATTTCTTTATGACATAGTCCTTATCTATTAATTTACAAACATATAACCTATGGCATTGAATTATGAGACTTAAATTAATATACAAAGAACTACTTACAGAACTAAAATTTTATAGTAAATATTACTTTTCAGAATGCTCATTTTATTATTAACACAGTATTACTAGAATTTTTTTAACAAACACAATGAATTAGAAAGATGCCTAATCATCTGCATTTTAATTCTTAAGGAAAATGTATCTTTGCAAATAGTAGATTACATCTCCTATTGTCTATACCAATACTGCTGAAAGTAAAATAGGAAAATTCAAATATCATACAAATAAAAAGTAATAGCAACAACAAAATTAAACCTATTTATTCTTCTTTAGACTTGGTCATTCTAATTACTATATGATGATTTAGAAAATTATATATGAGATTGTGACTCAATCAATCATGAACTAAACAAATTGACATGCTTTATGTGATCACTTTTGCCAATCTGTAACAACACTTCCATAAAAATTTTATAGCAGCAGGAAGTACACAAAATCACAGAAAATCAACTTATTTCTACAAGTAAAAAACCAAAGGATATTATTATAGCTTTTGCTTTAAATCTTATTGAGCATGTTTGAATTCAAAGTCGATTAAAATATGTCAGCACATTTACACCAACTCCCCAAGAAAAACAGTGTCAAACTTAATTATAAGCAAACTTTGAAAACATCACAAAGGTCATCTGTGAGATTTGTACAGAAAGAGTTATTCATCTTAAAGTAGAAGAAGTTCTGAGATTTAAGTAATTGGTGGTTAGATAAAATGAAACAAACATGAGAAATATATCAAATATACAAATGACCATTTGTAATATTTTGGTCATTGAAATGATATTCCTTCTTTTATTTTTAATTTCCTCCTTTTATACATGAAAATGATAACCTAAATGAATTCAAGAGAAATAAAATATGAAGACAGTAAAAAAAAATTAACATGGAAGAAATAAAAACCACTGTGATATATTTTGTCTCATATATTTTAATAAGTTCCAAAAGTGATCCTCATACTATGAAATCTCAGCAACTGTTTTTTAAGAGCTATTGTAGGCTAGGTGTATAAAAGGTTTTATACACCTAGCCTACAATATAAAAGATTTTAAATGAATGAGGAAATAAACCAAAAACATGGATGTCATGTAAGGATTTTGTGGATTAAGATTTTAGCAAGTGCACAACTGTCATTAATTTTGATTTCTTGAGGGAAGAAATCAAATAGAGAATTCAGTCTCCTAAATAATGTAAAATGTAGGAATTTAATAAATTGCCATTTTTAGGTTAAGACAAAAGGGTAATGTTTGAGTTGGAAAAATGAATGGTGGCAATCTAACTTAACTTTCTATACCATTTTCATATTCTAATAAATATTAGACTTTTGAAACATTCAAAAAGTTTACTTCTATAAATGATAAGCAATGTGCTGCAAATATTAGTTCTTGTGAGGTGTGTCCTTATGTATAATTTATGTGCAGTAGTAAATTGTTATAATTGGTTCTATTTTTGCCTTCTGGGTATTTTGCATTAGGAGACTTCTCTATTTTAAACATCATCTCATTTTTTAATATACACTATAGCCTGTTTCAGCTAAAAATATTCTTTTAAACAATTAAAATGCCACAGAGGAATTATTTTAATCATAAAATTAGTACTAACCAAAATGAAAAGGAAGTCAAAACAATTGCTCAGAAATTTGTAACAATATTGAAGGAATTACCAAAAGGAAACCTGAGAGAAGCCAGCCATCCTCTTATAGGTTGAATTGAATCTTCCAAATAATTCTACATTATAGTCTTTTTTAGTTTTCTAGGGCTACAAGCATAGAGTAACACAGATTGGGTGTCTTAAAAAAATCTTTATTTTTCTCAATTCTGGAATCTAGAAATCTGAGATGAAGGTGTTTAGTGGTATTGGCAGAGAGGGTTTCTTCTAAGGTCTTTCCTTGGCATACAGTTAGCTGTTTTCTCTGCCTCTTCAAACCATCTTTGTTCTTTGCTCTAATCATTTCCACTTCTTAAATTACTCCCATTATACTGAATCAGGACTTATTTAATGACCTCATTTTACAGCAGTACTGGGTGTTACAGCTTCAACATATGGATTTTGGGGAGAAGCATTTCAGCCTATAATAAAGTCCAGACCCCTCGTAACTCAGAATATGACTCTTTTGTTTGTTTGTTTAAATACAGTGAGTTGTTGCAGATATAAAGATTAAGTCCAGATGACACTGAAGTAGAGACCTACTGTACTGTGACATACTGTTGTCTTTATGGATGGGTGCCATTTGAACTCAGGCACACGTCACATGGGGAGAGTGGTAAGTGAAGAGGAATGTTGAGATTCAAGGTGGTGCACCATCTTTAAGCCAAGGAATACCAGCATCTCCCAGCAAACTGCCAGAAGCCAACAGAGAGACACAGACATCCTCCATTCTCCATGACACAGCCCTCAGAGGCCAGCATCTGCTGACACTGCTTCATGGATTTCTTGCCCCCAGAACCGTGAGACAGTAAAGCTCAGTGGCTCTAAGCCATGCAGTTTGTGGTGAGAAGCATACAGCTCTATAAAACTAAGAAAACACCTTCTGAAATATTCCTTCAACATTCATGTTATTATGTTTTACTAAAGTAAACACTTAAGTGTATGGTGAACAAATCAACTGAAATAATTACTTTAATTGATGTATCATGGCAAAATACAAATTATTCAGAAATTACTCAAACTGCTAAGAAACAATATTAGATAAATGACACAAACATATGTCAGTCAGCCTTAAATAAACTTTCAAATAAGTTTAAAATTACTGATTACTATTGAGTTACAGAGATCATCTGAATGCAGGAAAAATCATTTGTTGTAAAGATTTGCATTGTTTTATAATAATATTAATTAAGTATTTCAAGAGTAAATTTTGTATGTATTTCTTAATTCTAGGTTTTGTACATTTATGATTCTTAGAATATTTTCAAAGAAATGCGTGAAAATAGCAATATTCAAAAATAATATTCTATGAAATGTGTCTTTATATTGAAATTATACTCTCATTTTCTTGGCAATTCATTCTTATTTAGCTTAGCATATTCATCTTGAGTGTCATTTTATGATTGAATTCTCCGACCCAATTTTTTTCCTATTTTAACTTCTGTAAAGAATATTGGCTCATTTGTATATACCCGTGATGTCATTTTTTTTTCAAGATAAAATTTTAAATTGATGAAGTACAAATAATTTCTGTATGTAGTTTCCAGAATGGGCAAAAATACCTATGATATCCGAATATTGCCATGAAGGCCTTCTTGCTAGTTAATAAGAGGGACACTTATTCCACTTCTCATATTTCCGCCTGGACAAACTGCCTTACTGAAATGCCCCTGAATGCATGAGATTTTTTCTTGAGAGGATTGACTTTTTTTTTTTTTTTTTTTTGGTCAAATTGAAGGAATACATGGAGAAAAATTGATTCAGTCTCCTCTGGGTTTGCTTCCAGAAGGTGCATTGTGGTTTCCTCTCTTGTGAAAATAAACACCTGTCCAGGCTTGCACTGGTGATGGCTGGGGAATGTCCCCATTCTCACCACCTGAGCCTGCCCTTTACAGCCAATGATATACAAGGCTGTAGAGTAAAACCTCTGGTGAGGTAGTACCTGTGTATTATTACTAACCCACTAACCGAGCTGTGTTACTTTAGGCAAATTTTTAATCACATTGTGGTTCTTTCTTGAAATGTAAAATGGACATGATACTATATCAGCTTTTTTCAGGTTTTGTTCAATTTATAAGACCTAATCCTTAAGAACTGATTGCAAATGCCTGGCTTCCAATGTGTATTTTGTGTTAGTGGTTACCACCCAGTTGTCTTCTCTGTTCTTTTTTCAATTGTTCATAATTTGGGTATAGTACATAGTGGTTTCATTTGTTTATCCCATACAGATTTTGTTTTCTCCCTCCCTCCTTCCTTCTTTTCTTCCTTCCTTTCCTCCTTCCATCCCTCCCTCCCTTTCATCTCCCTTCCACTCTTTCTTTCCATTTTCTTTTTTCTTTCACCATACTAGTGTTTGAACTCAGGACCTAACACACATGATAGTTAAGTGCTATAACAATGAGCCACATTTCTGGCCCCCTTTTTTATTTATTTTTTTTAATTTTGAGGCAGGGTCTTGCTAAGTTGCCAAGGCTATTCTTGAAACTGCCATTCTCCTGCCTCAGCCTCCAGAGTTTCTAGGATTAAAGGCCTAACATTGTACCTGGCTAATTTCCAACATCAGTAATTTAAAAAGGAAAAAAGAATAAATCTTATCTTGAAAACATAATTCGAAGGAATTTTGAGAATTCTTGGTATAGAATAAGAAAACTAAATATAGACCAATTTATGTATTTTTTTCCTACTCATCTACTTAAAAGCCATGAAATTCTGACCCTAGTCATTAGTTTGGGCAAGGTTGGTAGTTCTATTTAAGGGTGGCTCATTTAAACATTTGTTTCTCACATTCTACACAGTCCTTTATTTATATCTAATTCGTGTCCCATATACTACTAACTCGTCTCTTAAAGATCCAGAAGTCTCCAGGTATATGTCTTATAATCCCTATAGCTCAGGAGGCTGAGATAGGAGGATCGTGAGTTTAAAGCCAGCCTCAGCAACTTAGCAAGGTGCAAAGCAACTGACTGAAATCCTATCTCTAAATAAAATCCAAAATAGGGATGGGGATGTGGCTCAGTAATTGAATGCCTCTGAGTTCAATTCCTGGTACCCCTCCCCCACCCACACACACACACAAAAATGAAAACAGAAGTCACTCTGCCACTGTTACAGGGTTGGGGCGTTCCAGAAAACTGAGACAGCACAAAGATCCCACACGCTATCCAATTGTGTGATCAAGTCAGAAAGATTTCAAACATGTTATTCAGAGTAACCAGCATGAGCATATTAGAAGGGAGGAAAAGGGAACACTCACAAGGTAGAGACTGGTCAGCATACCTCTCCTGCCCACTAGTTTTACTGAAGGCCCCAGGGGTATTTCCAGAGAGTCCCACCCAGGTCTATGTCTTGACTTTTGACTGACAGCAGGATGACTTCAGTCTTTCAAGTTCCCACTTGACCATATAAGTTACTTTGGAATAGACCAAGGCTGTTTTTAAAGATTTTATGGCTAGGGGAAATTTTTCTCTTCTTCCTGAGTAATGGAATATGGTCCATGTAAGGGCCACAAAATCTTCCTTCAGGGTGACTTGTGTTACTCTTATCAGAATTATTTAGGGCCTGTATTTCTCCTACAAATAATAGGTAGCTTGCTGAGTTATGTGACATTCCTGTCCAATTAAGCTAGGCAGTGCTACAAGTAAATTGTTCCTTGGAAAATAAAGCATATAGGGGTCAGCACAGTGGAACCATTTAATAGAATTATTCCTTCAACTTCCTGTTCCCACCACTCATGTCTATATGTTGTGAAAATTTCTCCCAGTACTGAGTTGAATTTTATCCCTTTATAGCATCCCAAAATTGGTCTTGGGGTGGGTGAAAAAATATAACTGCATAAGAATTCATTTGTAAAGAGATATTCACATATTGGTCAGCAGGACTTTCTGAAATAATGTAGCAATCACATCAAAAAACAAAAAAGAATGCACAAAGAGTAGCTGCCCCATATTCTTGAAGTTTCCTGAATTGTATTTATATTGGTCATCCTCACTGATGACTTTCAGTTAAAGAACGAATGGCCAGGCAGAGGCACACACCTATAATCCTAGACTTGGGAGGCTGAGGTAGGAAGAGGGCAAGTTTGAGGCCAGCCTCAGTAATTTACAAGATCCTAAGCAATAAGTGATACCCTCTCTCAAAATAATAAATAAGAAGGGCTGGAGATGTGGCTCAGTATCCCTGGGTTCAATCACCAGTAAGAAACAGAGGGGAAGTGGGACAAAAATGAATGAAAGCAAAGAAATGAAGCAGGAGAAATTATTCATAAATAAATAAATGATTAGGCAACATAAATGCACATTAATAATCTTATCTGTGGATAAAGATGGTTTTATTCCTTTTCAAATATCTTATTTTTCCTCCAGCCATCTTGCATTATCTTATACTTTCAGTAGTGTGTTAACAGGTGAAGAGACAAGGATATACTTGTTTTGCTTTTTTGATCTTAGGAGGAAAGCATCCATACTGCTGACTATCAAGCGTGGTACTAGGTGTAGGTTTTGTGGTAGATGATCTTGCCATGAATGGGTGTTGGATTTTATGAATGATATTATATAACCTAGCTAGCCATACTTGAATAGTTTTTTATTTGAAATTTTAGTTTTATGCTTCCAATAAGTTTTATATTTTTAGAAGGACCTACACAGGCATGAGCATGTGTGGGCGCATGCACATGCATGCACAACCACACACACACATTTTAGGAGAGAAGAATTTTTCTCTTTAGATATCATAACAGAGAAGATTATTAATTTCTTTAGACTTTCAAGGAAGTTGAAATTGACACATACAGTCCTGTAAAAAAAGTCAATGGATTAAATATCAGTGAATTTAAAACAGGCATTACTGAAAATATTAGTCATTTATTTTTCATGAAAAATGAATGCTACCAATATGCAAGTTTGAGCTTTAGTGTGCCAATATTTTGTTCTTGATGTTATTGCAAATCAATCTGGAGAAATGTCTCTACCAAAAATTATCAAATAGTACTAAAAGGTTTATCTTAGAGGTATTTGACCAGAATCTGAGGCTGAATATTATTTTGGAATAATTTTGAAATATAGTACATACAGACACATATTTTAATTTTGTATTATCTGCTAATCATTCAAATATGTAAATTACATTATCTAAATTATTTAAATATTCTGAACATGGAGTTCAGAATATTTAAATAATTATATACTCTTAATATTTTTAGCTCTGTCTAAAAATATTAAGAGTATATAATTATACATTTAAACTCAGTTATAGAGATTAAATATAACACATTATATAAAAGCAGAATGAGTTGGGGTTTTGGCTCAGCGTTAGAGCACTCGCCTAGCACATGCAAGGCCCTGGGTTAGATCCTCAGCACTACATAAAAATAAATAAATAAAAACATTGTGTCCGACTAAAAAATAAATATTAAAATAAAAGCAGAATGACTTTTTATCTTTCCTTCATTTTAATCCACATTAAATTTTTTCATGTATTAGTTAAATAATTTCTGCTTTAATTTGAGATATGTATAACTTTCTTGGGTAATATATTTTAAATTTATCATATAATTTTTACATATAAGATATGCACTCATATATGTATATTATTTTTAAGTGAGATGAGTTAAACCAAACAAAATATTTCTAGCATTATTGTGTAAAATGCATTAACAGAAGAGATTATTGTGTTTAATTATGCAGTTTACTTTTCTTTTTTTAAGTTTGAAATTTCTAACAAAATTTAAACTCTTATTAATATTCCTTACATGCATAGACATTTTAATATTATTGGAAATAAAGTATTTGTTGGAGTCAGCTTTTTTAAAAGTTCCTTTTATTGAAGGATAATATTGCAGAAAATGTTATGAATATTTTTCCTTGTTATACTTCCGTCAGCATTTTCATGTATGTATCAGATAGGTTAGGGGAAAAAATTAAGATACAACCCAGAGGCTGAAAGTTTAAATGTAAGAATGCTTACAAGTAGAGAAGTCATGGTTGTCATGGCAACATAATCTGGCCATATTTATGTTATTTTTTCCTCAGTAGAAGTATTTTCAAAGCTCTCTAGAGTTGTTCCAACTGACATGGGAATGCACTCTGTATGCATTTAATATAGAACTTTAGGGTACTATTTAGTACAGTTCACATTCTCCAGAAGCAACATTAGATTTGAAAAGTAATTCAGAGAGTATAGTCACTTAGGGATATTTCTAGTAAAATAATCTTTTTGTAATAATGTATAGTTAAGGGTAAACTCCTGCTTCTTTTTAGGAACTATTAAGACAAAAACCTTATATAGTAATACTTTAAAATAATCTTAAGGCTTTATTAAATCTGTTTTCTTTTATTTCCCAGTGGCTTTTTACTGATTCTCCTAATAAAGCTGTAGATGTCATATATATTCTTTTATTAGGGAATATTGTATATTTTTTCTTACATATTTGATTCTGAGTATAAGCATGATTCTTCTAATCTTGTTGTGCCCCTCTTTTTACTTTAAGATATAATATTATGTATTAACTGATTTTATTATAATTTTTAATCCTTTGCAAGAAAAAATTATAAAGCAAAAATAAAAAAGTAAAAATATTGACAAGGGAGAATATAAATAAGTATGAAGCTTAAAATAATACATTTATTTTCATTTTGGAAAGACTTGTTAGCTTTTTTTTTTACTACTGATTTAACTGATTGTAATTATCAGTATAATTAATTTCCAATTAATCTAAACATACTGTATAATAATCAGCTGCAGAGTGAGAAAAATTTATACTATGACAACACAAAGGAGAAACATATATTAACAGTTGATGATATGATATGAGAATGAACTAGAAAGATTTGAAAAGAGTTATACTTCTAAAAATGAAGCATCTAGGAAGAACCTCAATGACAAAGTTATGACATCTGAAGGCTAAGCATTTTAAAAATATGGTTTTATTTGGTCAAAGCATAAGTACTAACTGTTTAAGAAATTAATCTCTCCTAGAACTTTTGATGAGATTCAGAAATATTATATTATATTTTAATAAAAATAATGACAAAATAACACAGAATATATGGATCTATTTAGACCATTCAGAATTATGCCAAGTAACATTGTGATGTAGTATATCTTAATATTTTCATATTAATTTTCTTCCTCCATATCTAACTTAATGTTACCAGAATTGTCCAGCTCCAGATAGAGTAAGGTTCTTTCCAGAGTGGAATAAGTGATGTAAAGGGTGCATGGGAAGAAAGAGAAAGTTTCCATAGCATTTAAAATTGGACATATTGACATAATTCCTTGAGCATGCCAGATGAAAGCCAGTTCAAGGCAAATATGTAAAACACTGAATATCAGGGAACAGTTTGGAGTTGAAGAACAGCACAAGGGGCAAACTAAAATGAGGTCTGAGCAAGGTTGTTAGCAGATGCAATTGCTACTGCCCCAATACTCAATTTAGGAGCACAAGTACTACATTGTTTAAGGTCAGGGGAAATGTTTTACTTTGTCTAGTATTTACTTTGTTTGCATTCAGATTTATGTTTGCATCTTGTGGTGGAAATATTGATCTTAGGGAATTTCAAGAAAAACATACTTTGATGGAGTAAAACCATAAAATTTCACTGACAGTAAATTATTATACTAATTACTATATTACTTCAAGGGCATTATTCTTACAATTTTCAGAAAAATCTATTAGAACTATGAAAGGGAGAAGCCAGTATAGTATTAAAAGCAAAACCACAAAGCTCTGACATATAGTGTGAATAAGTATACATACATTGAATTATCACAGTATACCATAAATATGTATAATTTTTTATGAATGTTTGAAAAGACAAATAAAAAATAAATTATTAAAAAAATAATCAGACTACAACATTTGAGCCAGGCCCTGCTCCCCAGCTTAGCAAAAGGGATGCTGCATTTGAGTTTTTGCAGCCAAGAACACAAGGCTCCCTTTTCCCCTGCCTTCCATTCTAGGGCTACAGACTATCACCAGGAGGAGTGGGATGCCACCATTTCCGATCCTTCCAATCTTTATGCTAGGCAAGACTGTCTAAGATGTCTGGGATCACCCAATTTATAGGGTGTAAACTCTGTCCTCCAACTCAGAAGAGGTCATGATTGCCCAAATGGAGCCATGATTGCCTTCATATCAGCTCACTCAAGAACTGGGAATTCCACCCTGGATACCCAACTCAGTTTCTTGCTCCTAAGTCAGTACTGTCATTTCAAACAAGAACTTGCTGTTGTCCCTGCACACCTATCTGAAGCAGGGGCATAGAGGCTTTGATGAGGGAGCAAGGCAGCATTAAGTACAGTATAATGTAATCACAAAATGATACATGCATGTGTATTTTGTCTCCCTTTCCAACTGATGTAAAAAGTCATTGTATAATGTACATACTAAATGTTTTAATAAAATGTGATCTGTATGAAGGGACTTGACTATTTACATTATAGAAACAACTGTATATAAAGGAACATTATAAACAACTGCACAGGTACAAATTAGATAACTAACAAAAAAAAAAATTCTAGAAAAACGAAGACTACCAAACTAATACAAGAAGGAACAAACAAAAAAATATCTGAATAGAACTATAATAATTTTAATTGTAATTAGTAACTTTAAAACTTCTCACAAGGTGATTGAACCCAGGGCTTTACACACCTAAATCATGGGCTCTACCACTGACAGTCCTAGTTTCTAATATATACATCTTAAGGAGATTAAGTAGACGGTTGTGAAATCACCACTACCACTAGGGTCATTATCATACCCTTAAAGATTTCCTTCTGGTCTATTGTCATTATTGCTTTGAAAGAATGCTAATACTATCTCTCCTTTCAGCAAATTTTAAGGACAACATACAATATAGGCACTGTGCTGCGTGAGGGAGCTCTCTAGAATCTACTTTTCTTGAATAACTGAAACTGTATGTTCTTTATCCACTACCTGCCATTGCTCCTTTCCCTTGACCCCAACAGCAAACTTCTTCTCACTGTTTTCAGCCTATGTTACAGAATATTTAACATTCGTTGAACTAGTAAAATTGAGTTGTACATACATAGATTCCAAACTTGATTTTGACACTTGCTCTGTAAACTTTTAAGCAAGGTCCTTACTTCCAAATATATAAAATGTGGTATCTTATGTCACCTAACCTTGCTTGATGTGCAGAAGGATAAATGTCATGAAATTGGACCTCTTTAGCAAAGATTAATATACTTCAAGGTGTAAAATTCAATGGGATTAGTTATTTCAAATTAGAAGAGTAAAATTTGCTTTTGGACAAACAATAATAGGTTCTTCTATAGTTGAGTGTAATATTCTTTCCAGGTTCTTATAAGAAACAAAATTTTCCCATTTGTATAAAGATTCCTTTCCCTGAAATATAGTCTTACCTATTTGGAAATTGAACTCTGTTTTTCAGAGGAAAAGAAGATCTTATTTTCTTACTTTATATAACATGGATATTACTCAGCTATTCTGTTTTTTAAAATTTTTATTTATTTTTTTTAGTTGTTGATGGATCTTTATTTTATTCATTTATTTATATGCAGTGCTGAAAATTGAACCCAGTGCCTCACACCTGTGAGGCAAGTGCTCTACCACTGAGCTATGATCCCAGACCTCATTCATTTATTCTTTTAGGGTGTTTTCTTAGCTCAGTTTGCTTCACTAATTTGTTCAGCATCAACTGGTCTTCCTACATAATCAGAAAGTTCATCTTTCATAGACACATGATCATGTATTAATGCACAATATTCCCTCTCTACTTTGCTTACACTTTCATTAGATAGAAGAGAAACTTGACTCTAATTATGTCTTAGGGGGAGTTAAGAGTCTACTATTATGATTTTCATAATGTTTACAGTAGTGATTGTTAGAAGTCATCATTAAACATTGATTTGATGTTTACAGTATGTGTTTCTAGAAAACCTACTACTTTGTACATTTTAACATCAAATAAATTGTTATGAGTTTTTTTAAAACTGACATTTGTGACATATTCTAAATAAGGCGAGATAAAGTAAACAGAATTATGTACATTTTTGAATCTATTATTGATTTTGTCATTAGATATTTTGTACTTGGCCTCTCTGGACTTGGGGAAAATATTTAACTGAAGAGTTCCATGATTCAAAGATTTTTAGGATACCTTCCAATGGGCTAAAACTGTATTATCTGTAGAACTTTGGTCCTGTAAATAATAAATTTGAGTGCTCTTTTTAAAAAAGACAATCTGGCTTGAATGCTAATACATTGCTATATTGTAAACTATATTTATATATAAAATAAAAATTGTTATATTGTTATGTTAAACATATCTATGAAAGCAAAAAATACTATAGTATACTTTAGATATGATAAGATGCTTCATGTTTCTTGTCTATATTTATTTGTATACCTTCCATAATATTACATTTTAATTATGTAGAAGGGATTTTAGAAAATATCTGAAAATGATGTCTTAAATAACTCTGGTGATATCTGTGTAAGAAAATCAAAAACTTAACATCAAAAAAATAATTGGAACTAAAAGATTCTGAGAACCATGCATTATCTATTTGAAAGTTGGAACCTCAAATAGACAATATTGTTTTGCTTAGATTGTGTCCTACTGTTAATAGTAAGGAGAGCTGAAGTAAATGCTTCCATATGACTTTCAGTGAAGAGGAGCAGTTTCATACAATAGGAACAAAATCAGGTCCAGGGATTGTCTCAGAAAAATTACACTTTGAAAATCTATAACAATTACATAGCCTTTGCTTTTATATTCATCAATTTTAATATGCACATTTCTAAAGATGAGGTGCTTTTTCATGAAAGTAACCTTAGTTCCCACATTTGATATTGTTATTATTAACTTATATTTGTTAGGATACTTTTTGTAACAAATATCAGAACATTTAAGATCAATCTGGTTTAAATGATGTTATTTTTTCTTAACCAAAACGTGATGTCTAGAGACAAAATGAGCTTCAGAAACTGATGGTACAGCATCTAAATCATTCTCTGAGCTGATATCTAATGTCCATTATCTCATCTCTCCAGTGGATGAGAAAGTAACCTGCAGAAAAATGAAGTTCATAGAAGGAAGGAAGCACATGTGTGCCTCCTTCTGTGGAAAGCACTTTAAGCACTCTGCATTCCGAACCATGAGGTCAGCATTGAATGAGACATGCAATGATGCAGAAATCTCTAGCTTGTGCATAGTGTACTGTGACTTGGACTGGAATACAAGTAGCAGAGTTGGCCATAAATTTTGAGATTTCTTTTCTTAATGAGAAAAATTCTTTAGAAATTGTAACAACAACAGCAAGAACAATGGGTTTATCTTTAGGGAAATCAAGGTTCAGAACTGAGTGTGTTCTGTTTTGTTTCCTAAGGACCATGATAACTGAGGTGGAAGAATACAAAGAAAAGAAAGCAAAATGAGGCCACAAGGCTTCTATAAGAAAGAGCCAGTGAAGAATGAAACTGGGCCTCACCTTAAGGCAGCTGTGGACAGTACTTTAAGGAACAATTGATTAGAATGTGTTACTCTGCTATGGATGTCTACAGAATGTCAACAGCAGAAAATCTGCAGAACTTTCTCAACCAGGAATTCCTCACCTTCTACCCTTGATAATCAGATGCAGGAATTGACAAACATAGTGGGTAACCCACACTGATAATCCAAACCACATCAATGGATATATTTAAGATTATTACCCTAATATATACATATATATATGTGTATACATATACACACACACACATATATATAATATACACATATATAGAGAGATATATAGATATAGATATATAGATACTCCTCTTTTTCTCTGCTATATATATAGCAGTCTGCTATGAGATGGTTAACAGTGGTTATTTCTCTTAATGAGATTAATATTAAAGTCATAGATGGAATAAAGCTGATTGCCATCATCAATATGTACAGACCTCATGCAATTAGTTGAAGGCCTGAATACAACAAAAAAGGCTGACGCAATATCTGAAGCAAAAGATTTCCTCCTGCATGACTGGTTTCAAATGGAAACATGAGCTCTTCCTGGGTTTGATACTGGTTACCTGTCAGCCTGGCATTTAGTCTATCAGCTCTCCAGATGCTCAGGCATTCAGACTCAGCCTGATTCTACACCAACCAGTCTCCTAATGTGTAGCTTCTAACACGTACTGTGGGTCTCAGGATTTCTCCATTTCCATAGCCACTTGAGCCAATTCCTTATCTCTCTTATACCCTCTCTCTCTCTCTTTATAAGTATATGCATGCATATATGCATATACATGCTTCCTTTTAGTTTTACTTCTGTGGAGAATCTTTATCAACCCCTATCATTAAACATAAAATTTTATGAAAGAACACTTGGTTGAGGGGAGCAGCACTGACATTAAATCTGAACACAAACGATGACACAAGCAACCTCATGTGCTCATCATCCTTCGGTGCTAAAACCAGGAGCTCCTCTCTGCAGTTTGCAGGGGTTTCAAGTCAAGAATTCTCATTTCTAAGACTGTGTGTACAGGCTAAGATTCTTGGGATGACAAGTTATTCTAGGCCACTACACATGAAATGTCATTCTGATCATTTTACTTACTATTCCAGTAGTTACATACTTCAAAATATTAACTCCATTACATTTGATATATTAAACATATATTAACTTATTAAAGATAGACATTTTAAAAATGCCTTTATCTGGCACAGCGATTTTTATCTTTATCTCATTAAAAAAATACATAAAATCTGTTAAAAAAGTCAAAACTTTCATGGCCAACATTATTTTACATTAACTATAACTATGTACGTACTTAGCAGTCTCTGACTGCTTTAATATGATATGTCACATTCAGTAGTTTAGAAAGTTAGGTTTTTATTATAGGAGATTTTGTTATTTAACATGTATTTGCATCACTTCTTTCAAAGTAGAAGTAAAGTTTAAAAGGACATGTATATTTTTTCTTCTTAACATTTGGACATAAAATGACCAATTGACTCAACAACTGTGACAAATCATGTTTTTAGGAAAGAACTCCTATTCGCAAACCTTCAAGTGTTTCTTAATAACATATTAAAACTGTATGCTATTAAAATATTAATTAATTACAATTTTGTTAATCTTCACTGGTTATTAAACTTTCATTGTTTTAATACTGTTTGGCCAATTGTTTTAAAGAAAAATTATTTTTGCTTATTATATATAAAGGCTTTTATAATATAAAAGGATAAGTTGTGTGGTAACTTGAAAGGCTTCCTACTTTATAGAGCTTGAAAACTGTTTTGTTTGCATTTAAATCTTAAAATAATTGAGCATCTGTCTTTTATGAGTATTAAACTGCTGTTTGTTTCAAAGGAACCTCACAATCAATTAAAATTGCTTATAAATGTGATTGTGCTTTATATATGGATTGAAAAGTCACCTTATCATGACAAAGTATTCCTACTCCTACCACCTCTGTGACACTGGAACAGCTCAGACTTGTGTTCTCATCCTCATCTGTAAATGGAGATAGTAACAGTATATTCCTGATACAGTGGATTTAAAAATAAGTTGATCTACATGTGTGTGAAGGCACATGACACATGGTTAATGCTCAGTAATTAACTACTGGATAGGTAAAGGTACTAAATATCTCTAAATATCATTATTTCTGCTGGAATTATTGTCCTTTCATTAACATGTCTACACTCACACTAGTATGAAAATATTTTTGCTGTATGATATGCTCACTAAATAATTATGCCAGGAATGATATGCCAGTTTTTTTCAAATATCTGTTGTTCTTGCACAGGTGAATATTATCAACCTTGGACCAAGTTCTCAATTGAAATGTTAAGCAAATAAAATTACATATAAGCATGCCATTGTGTTTCTTAAAATTGTATCAGTGTTTACAAATAATTTGCAAAGGTTTGACATGCTTTCAGATTCAAATCTTTCACCTAAAAAGATCAGTTATATAATTTAAAATGCAGTGTTTAATTTGTCATTTTAGCAATTAGCTGTTTCCCCATAATGACAGACCCATTTAAAAGGTCAAAAATATTTACACTGAGTGAAATTTGATAATTGGTCCATGTGTGGAATATAATTGGTTCTTCTGCCAAATGAAAAAATATCTTAGCATTTAGTAATTAATTTCTCCAAACTATAATTTGTGTATGTCTATAGAAGGAACACAATTTGTCTACATGGTACATTTGCCTCAGCAGAGTACCACCTGAAGTAGGCATTTAATTGAACACTGGCTGGACCTTTACATGACTTTCTTTTGTTAATTGGTCTTTGGAGTCTATTTGATAGTATCCAATTAACACTTTCCCAAACTTCACAACAGTAAGAGCAATTAAAGAAATAGAAGGCCACTTTCCCTTCCTACTGATGAGTCCTTTATAAAAATGACATATTGGTGATATTTGTTTATATCTGGTTAAACAAAGATCTGCCATGAAATATAAATATAGACATGGTACATCTTTTGCCAAAGCAAGGATTTTATTCTAATTGTTTGCATTTGGAAAACTAAAAACAACATCAACAAAAATTTAAACATCACTGATGTGCACTTATTTATTTGTTTATGACAACTGTTTCAGAGAATTGCAATATATTTAAAAAAAACATGGAAGTTATTTTGAAATTTATTAAGTATAAGTATTATGTGTGTCTGCTTTTCATTTAATTTATAATATAAGTCACTTCAGTGGCTACATTGTTATGTTAGATATATAAATCTAGCACCACATCATCTCAAGTCAACATTCTATATAATTATATGGAAAACATATTTGTAAAATTCTATGGTAGACTTAAAGAAGAAAATTACATTTCAAACATTTATATTAGAATTTTTATACCTCAAACTATAGAATGACAAAAGCATGTGGTTATTATGTGATAGAGGCAGCAGCACCCTCCTCAATGCAACTGTACATAGAAATACTGTGAGAATCAAAACCATAGAGAAAACCCAGGAACAAAACTGCCTCAGTGAAGCACCTGGCATTTCCAGTGTAACTTCTTCCTGACTACTTCCATTCTAACGTGCTTGTTCATCCCCTTAATGTTCCTCCATCTTTTTTGTTTTGGTACAGAGGATTGAACTCAGGAGCACCCAAACACTAAGCCATATCTCCAGAACTATTTTGTATTTTATTTAGAGACAGGGTCTCACTGAATTGCTTAGCTCCTTGCCTTTGCTGAGGTTGACTTTGAACACGTGATCCTCTTGCCTCAGCATCCTCAGCCACTGGGATTATTTGTGTGAGCCACCACGCCCAGCTGTTTCCAAATCTTAGAAAGCAATATCTACTTCAACATATTAAAGATGAAAATAAGTAAAAGTCGAAATGTCAGGCTACTTTGACAATCAATATCTAAGATCAATGGTTTGAAGCTTATTTTAAGTTTCTTTTACAGAGAGGCCCTACTCATGATCTAAAACTTGCAATTTCTAGAATCATAGAAGATGTACAAATAACTGAATATTGTAATCAATTTGAGTATTCTCCTCCCTTTTTTATGCAGTGAAATAATAACTAAAATTTCACACTGAGTGCTTGCAGCTCAGAATATATTCAATAAGAGCATTATAAATGCAGGACTCTCTTAAATAATCATTTATTATAATTCCTAGATTTTGGCTGGGCATGGTGGCATATGCCTGTAATCCCAGCAGCTCAGGAGCCTCAGGGGTCAAGAGTTCAAAGCCAGCCTCAGCAGTGGGGAGGTGCTAAGCAAGTCATGAGACTCTCTTTCTAATAAAATACAAAATAGGGCTGGGGATATAGCTCGGTGGTTAAATATTCCTGGGTTCAATCCCTGGTGCCAAAACCAAACAAACAAACAAATAATTAAATATTAATAATTCCTAGATTTTTCAAATTTTGCTTTGTGGTAAAATAGAACCAGTAAGTGCTTATTGATTAGGTCCTTTAAAAAAATCATTTGGTAATAAATAGATAGGTAATTCTGAGAGCAGTATATGTCTAAACATTGCTCAAATTCTTATATTTTGATAATGTAGGAAACATTATATCTCTCTTTCTAAGCAGTACAGAGGAATTGTTTTCCATGAAGGGCATAAATATATTTTGATGACTGAGGGGAGAATTGATTAAAAGCCAAGTTGAACAAACTTGCTATTTTGTTGAATTTGAAGAATTAAGTGTTAAAATAACTTTTACATTGAAAATCCCTTTAAATAAAATGTATCTAAATTCAAACAATAGCACACAAATAAGACCTTTAAAAAAATGGAAAAATAAATATGCTGATGTGCATAAGTCCCATTTTCTCACTACTACTGAATAAACTGATTGGTAGTGTCCTACTATTTTAAGTGAAGTACAGGAGCTGGCACTCAAACTCTTCAGCTGTCGAAGTGGTTGTGTACAAAGAAAGATGATGAATTCACAAGACATAAATGGGGACACTGGATGCAGCAAAGTGCTCCCCAAACACAGATGACACTGGCCGCACAGGAAATGAGGACCCAAGAAAAGCATTTGAGAGACCTCAATGGATGGAGGAGAAAAAACAAAAAACAAAAACCACAAAGATAAAAGTGGGCCTCAAAACCTTGACCTGCTTAGTATAGAATATTGTGTGAATGAGAATAAAGACACACTTTGTTTTCTTTAGGGCACTGTTTCCAGAAGCTTAATGAAAGACTTGGGTTATCTTTTATAATTCAAAGAGAGAAAAAGCACACTTTTAAGATCTAAAGCAACTTCTGTGTAGAGAGTACACCAAAGACTCAATTTCAAGTATCATATCCACAGGAATGAAATCTCAAAGAAGTTTACAAGAGACTGAGGAAATGGTAATAATATGATGAAATATTGAGTTGCACTGTCAGAAATGCCTCCCACTAAAGCTCTTTATTTAAAATGTTCATTATATTTTAATGGGAAAATAAAAACAAAAATAGTCTCTCAATGTTTTAGTTATGGGCTGATTGAGACTTGAGTACATTTGTTAATAACTGTTTTCATGCAAGTCCCTATGTTGAAGCCAGAATACATGCTCTTGACGTTGATGGGTTAGGGAGACAGAGAGAAAAAGTTCAGAATGCCCATGATAGAGGCATACTTGTGGCAAAGCAAGGCGTGATAGTGATTTTGTTTTATTCACAATGATTTTAAGCCCACAGCCAAGAGTGGACAAATCGTGCAGTATTTGACTCTGGTGGATGTGTTGGAACAGACAACTGATAGACTGACATTTGAGTTGTAATTTGCCAGAAGAGATTGAAAATGTGATAAGAAACACAGAGGCTCAAGCACCTGCACTTTTTGGAAATAGGTTTCATGTCCAAAGATCAAGTGAGAAATGAGTCTCGAAAAAAACACAATGTCCCAGTGTTAGATAATTTCCATTCTCACGATAACTGAATGTTTTACCAATGTGGAGCATACCATTTTGAATTTTGATCAAATCTGAAGAAACATAATTTAAATATTAGATGTTTCCAAATGTTGTCTTTAGTTTAATGGTTTTCATAGACTTTCATGCTAAGTGATAAAAGTATGACTGGTTTATAGTTTCTTATAGAGACACAAGATAGTTTTATATTTTAAGTAAAATCAAATTTCCTTATATGAGTAGAAGAAACATTGTATCCCAGGAAATTCCATGGGAAAAAAAGTTTTTTTTAAATACATGTGATGTATAATATATGTCATTATCCATTTTTCTGCAAACATTTAAGGTCATTGCTTTATGGGGAAAATGCAAAATTAAATTCAGCAAGAATATAAAAATGGCACTGAGAAGTAGCCTGCCCAGCTCACATGGGTTCAGAAATGGATTCCTCCATCCTGCTACATTTGTAGACATATATATGAATAGTTAGTACCATATCATTATGTTTGTGTTCCATTACTTTTGAGTTCCATAATCACATACACAACTGTCTAATTCATAATCATCATCTACTTCTTGCTCCTTCACTTATGACATTCACCACTTAAAGTCTTGAACATATTTCTTAACCTAAAGCACAATTTTTCCTCTAGAGAAAAGCACATATTGTATTATTGTTATTTTTAAATACTACAGTAGATTCATTTGTCTATCTATCTATCTATTTATTTATTGTGGAAATAAGCAGAAAATTCCTGGATTTCTTTTACTGGCAGAGAGTAGGAGACTAATCACAGGGAGGTACTACTCATTTTGGGACTTGAACCTGGAGAGCCATAACAGTCCACAGTGAAAAGCATAGCTGAGTTAAAGAATGGAGAACCCCGATGATCATATTCAGGTATCTGGAATTTTTGGGAAAATGTAATGTCAAGCCATGTTTAATCATTAAACTATGGGTGTAACTTCATCTACTTTGTGTCATAAATGTAAGATTGAACACATAAGAATGATGGGAAGAGAATCCAATGGAAAAGTCTTGGCCTTAGTTCAAGCAATGGGAAGTTACATCTTAATTAAGATCAAAATGATGAGAATAAAACCAAAGGATAAAAAATTACTAGTCACAAGATAGAGGAGAGAAGCCCTGGAATTTAAAGAAATAATTTGAATCAAAATGAGAAGGAGCAGTGAGCAAAGTAATGCAGGGCAGTGTGGGACATGGAATATCTAAAATGTGTCAGAGGGTCAGGTTGGGATGCTGATGACGCAGAGTTCATGTTTCATAGCTTATTAGGAAGTAAAGGGAGGATGATGAATTAGGTTTTCAACAAAATAATAAGGAAATCCCTGTGAGATGCCAGAGAAGAGCCATTTGACTCATGAACAGGTGGCTCTACAGTTGAGAGACAAGGTTTTAACCCAATATACACATTTGAGGTTGTTAAAATCTTGTTGGTATATTTAATGTTTTATACACACACACACACACACACACACACACACATTTACATACACTAAAATAAAGTAGTAGGGAGAAAATGAAGATGTTGAAGTTTATAATTCTGGATTAGCAACTAAGAATTTAAAATTAACCATTGGTTTCAAAAGAGTGGAACACTAAATAACTTACTGAGGTGCTAAGAATACTAAATAAGTGGATAAGGAATCAAGTGACAAAATTATATTTTAGAAGGGGGAAAAATAAAAGAAGGAGAAAAAATAAAAGGTTTCACTTGCAGGAAAGAAACGTTTTGAATCATGTATTAAATCTGAGGAAAGATAGTTGGAGATGTAATTTCTATAAAGCGAGATTTTTATGTAAGAGAGCACAGGGGTCCATTTTTGAGAATATGGGGGTAAAATAAAAATTCCAAAAGACAAGATTATTACATTATGACTAATGTAAACAATATCTCAAAGTCTGTGGTCTTGTCTTCTCTTGAATATTGTCACAATTAAAATATTTTAGTCATTCTAATGCACTGTTGAGTTTTTTACATCCATGATTATTTTAATATGTTTACTTAATTAGAATTAATTCTCTAGCTTCTGTCCACAAATTATGATGGTGTAAATAAAGTTTAGATTTTTACTTTGGGAAAATTTATCTATTTAGCATTATTTTTTAAATAACATAGAACACTATGTTCCCTATCCCCAATTTGAAAAGTGTTTACAAAGTTGAAAGTGTTTCAGTTGATTCGTCAAATATATCTGTTGCCAGGTTAAAGTTGTGAGTTCACTGAAGTGGTTTGGTTTGAGTATATAGCCACCTAGTAAAACACATCCAATAGTCTTCTGAAACTTTACAATGAAACTGTGATCATATTTTATTGTAGAACTTTCTGAAAAGATGCTACTATGCACATTTATTATTAGTGGAAAAATAAAGTGACATATGTTAATAAACATTATATGAACATGGATTGAGGAGTATTGGTAAATAAACATCTATCTGGGCATCACTCTCTGTAATTGACCAGCAGATGCTACATTCTGTTTAGTTGGAAGAGTAATCAGCTACAAGACTAAACAAAGTGTACTCACAGATGCTTCACAGTTTAAGCTAATTGCTATCATTTTACTGTAGAGATATTCAGGGGAAAAAAAGTAGAAAATCTAGTATTATTAAAAAGTAAATATATTATATTATTGCAACAGCTGCTATTTATTTTGGTTTTCTCCCCCCTTTGGCTTCATGGCAGGTACAATTAATGTTGTTTTAGGCATTGATTTATAAAATTTTCTCCATGGGTAGTTTCATTAGAGAAAATGTTTGCACTGAAATACCCACAAAGATTCTTATAATATTT
This sequence comes from Callospermophilus lateralis, assembly GCF_048772815.1. Classification (NCBI taxonomy): domain Eukaryota; kingdom Metazoa; phylum Chordata; class Mammalia; order Rodentia; family Sciuridae; genus Callospermophilus; species Callospermophilus lateralis. The sequence goes on from NC_135309.1 coordinate 135,572,625, forward strand.
GCTAGTATAGAGCATAACAGGAAAAAATATCCTTAATATATCAAGTACTGTATTAATTAACAGTGGAGTAACTTCAATAATTAGACTTTCAAAGAAACGGTAAAGTATGAACTCTGCATTAACAAAGAGTTTCTTATGCTTTTACCTTTAATCATTTCTTCCATCTCAAGGTCGTCACTATATGACATTTGCCACACGTGTTTGGTCAGTCAATCAGCTTGGGGCTGCACATTTACTTTAGTTTCTGGTGATGCAGTGATGAAGAAAGCAGGTGAGCGATGGTTGTCCTTAAAACCCAAGTTCCCACGAAGAAGACAGACAAAGACAAGCTACACAAACACTTAAATGCATGAAGGTTTTATAATGGTAAATGTGATGGAGAAGATGAAGAAAGCAGGAAATAGTGACCCAGGAAGAGGCCCCTTTTAGTTTCCATGTACCTGAAATAGCTCTTTGAAGAGGTAAAATTTTAGCCAAGTTTAGATTGATGATAAAGAGCCAGGCAGGTTAAGATCTGAAGGCAGAAGACAAGTAGAATCAACATAAACTAAAAGATATAGGCAAGTTTAATAAATTCAGGGAAAAGGAACAAATAAACAGGGTTGAATATACTGAGTGAAAAGGTAAGGAAGCAAATGGGGTGGTGATGGAGAAAAGGGTAGATGACCTAGGGTCTTCTGGGCCTCAATGAGGAGTTTGAATTTTATTCTAAATACAAAAGAAAGACTTTGGAACATTTTGAGCATGTATTAAAGCATATATTTTTTTTGACATTACATCCTATGGAAATGGAGGAGAATAACGGTTTGAAAGGAGTTGAAATCTCAATTAGAAGAAATATTATAGTATTCTGAAATAGAATTGAAAAAAACAAGTGGAAAGAAAAAGAAATATTTGATATATACACATGTTAGATGAATGAACGTATGTACATGTGTGCATATTATATATATATGTGTGTGTGTGTGTGTGTGTGTGTGTGTGTGTGTGTGTATCATATAGTATATTATACAAAATATAATTACCCTATATTACTTTTTTTTTTGGTGGGAGGTACTGAGGATTGAACCAGGGGTGTTTAACCACTGAGTTACATCCTCATCCCTTTTTAATATTTTATTTAGAGATGGGGACTCACTGAGTTTCTAAGTGTCTCACTAAGTTGTTAAGGCTGACTTTGAACTCAGAATCTTTCTGTTTCAGCCTCCCAAGCCACTGGGATTACAGGCATGTGCTCCACACCTGGCATAGACTACTTTGTTTTTATCCTCCAAATTTGAACATTGAGAAATAGTATTCTATTCCTCATTCTTATAAAATCTTCCATAATTTGCATTGTCGAAAAAAGACCTAAGACATCAAAAATCTTGACTATTAACTAACTTCAATGCTTTTCATTGCAATTATTATGTTGATTTCTTTATTTCCTCATCTTTTCCCACTTAATGAAAAAGGGAACAGATGTTCTACCATCATCTACATCATCCTTTTTATAAACTTGAAGTCTATTATTAAGCACTTCTTAATTTGCATGTAATCACCCAGATTGACTATTTGAAATCAAAAGTACTGAAAATAAATCAACTATTTAGATGACCCAAATAACCTAGTCTTTTAGATGACCAAAACAAGCTGACAATCATCCATCTTCACATCAAAATAAAGAACACCATGTTTTGAAATCAATTTTATTATTATAAAAATACCAGAAAACAATTTTTAATTTTTTTTTGCAAATGAAGTTGTTAGATGTGTGCCAGCTGTCAAGAGAGGGTATACTCATGTATGTGCCAAAAGAATATTCATAATATCCTGTTCTAGAAACTAGGAGAACAATTCTAGAGCATGTCTTTGGCCACACAGAGATAATAGTGCAGAAGGGCATTTAGACAAAGGGATAGTCAGAACAGGGGGCTATACAGATAGTGAGAACAGGGGGCTGTCCTGTGTTGATTGAGGCTATACTGGGTGATGGTGAACCTGTGATGGGAGCAGAAGAAGGAGGACCACCACCAGAGAGAAACAGAGAGAAGGGAGGAGGCAAGGAACCATATTCTTCAGTGTAGAAATTTGGAGTTTTATAGATTTTTCTTAATCTCTAACCCATGTTTTTTTTTCTATTTTGGTTATACAAATATTATGTACCAGAAAAAATTTTAAATGTGATTTTTCTGGAAAAATAATCAACTTTGAACTTAAGTATTTGTATCTTAGGCTGCTGTATCTACTATCATTTTCTATTCCACATTCTTATTATTTAAATTAGTTTTATACATTTCATTTCTATGGTTACTTGTTCCACTCACAAAATCTTTAATGTATCACAAATTGGAAATCAAACAGTCCTAGTACTGTTTTGTTTCCTAATAGTATCTATCATCATTGAAACATATTCACCCCTTTGTTATAGGCAGTGTTTTTATTCACAACGTCAAATGTTTGTTAAGCTGCATTGGGTATTGTGATACCATTTTAGTTGCCTTTAATTGACAGGTTCCAAAGATTTTGTCAAGTACAAACTGTTCAAATTTATACTGCTAATACATGATGACTGTAATAAAATCAGGGGTTTTCAAGTGGTCAATATGCTGCATTTTAAGTTTTCTTCCAATTAATGCTTTAAAATAATAGCAAATTAATATATTTATATGGTGGAAAGTTTTTGAAGGTAATATATGATGACCAATGAAGCTGATATATATTAATTTACACAATAAAGCAACTTATGTCAGAAACATAGATTTTTGCGGGGATGTGGAGTACTGGGGATTGAACTCAGGGTCACTTGACCACTGAGACACATCCCCAGCCCTATTTTATATTTCATTTAGAGACAGGGTCTCACTGAGTTGCTTAGTACCTCACAGTTGCTGAGGCTGGCTTTGAACTCGTGATCCTCCCGCCTCAGCCTCTCAGACTGCTGGGATTACAGGCGAGTGCCACAGCCCTGAGCTTAGAAACATAGATTTTTCAATTATAAGCAACATTGACATCATTCTCTCATGGTAGCTAAATATTCTCAATGTTGATATTTTAAAAGTTTGCTTAACTGAATATATATTTTAAAAATTTGGTAAGAATATAATTTAAAGTTAAGATTTGTGTTTCACTCTCATTGGCTTGGTATTTGCCTCTTTATATTTAAACTGCAAACAATATCAAGGAAAATACTCTGAAGTTATTTTAACCTTTTAAAATTTTGTTACGATACAGTTTTGAATAAGCAACTTACAATTGTATACAATGTAAGTATGCAATATACCCATAAAAATGACATAGTTTGCTTTTATTATAATTTTATCTGTTGATCTGGTCAATTCCACTAAAGCTTCCTTAAAAGCACTTGATGATAAAAAATATATATATTTCTTTATAGATGACAGATTTTTCTGAGTGTCAGAAACATTCAGGTCCTTACTTGAAGTACCACATGTATAAAATGGCCTGTTTTATTTTGCTCTACTCTACTCAAAATCCATAACAGCATATTTACACATATCAAGTGGTCTATATATATTTATTGAAAAAATACATATTAAAAAGCAAACATTGATGAAACTCAACTATGGTCAATTAATATTATCATTATACATTTTATTTGTAACTTTCAAGGAAGAAAGAGTATATTTTCCTAAGAAGCCTTGTTTTAGTTATAAAGAATGACACATTTCAATTTCCAAATATAATGAAATGCTTGAGGAAATACACATAGTGGCTAAGTTAGTTATCTTTTCTTTTTTAAATATAATTTTAATTGTAGATGGATGCTTTATTTAATTGAACCCAGTACCTCATACTTGCTAGGCAAGTGCTCTACTACTGAGACACAACCCCAGCCCTAAGTTAGTTTTCTACCCAATTCTAATTGCTTCTTATTTTGTTTGTTATTTTGTATGTGTGCCAACACACACACACACACACACACACACACACACACACACACACACAGATGTCCTTTTTTGGAGGGGGATTACGAAGGACTGAACCCAAGGGCACTTAACCAATGAGCCACAATCCTATCCCATATTATTTTTAATTTTTATTTTTTTTTTAAATTTTGAGATAGGGTTTCATTAGATTTCTTACAGCCTCACGAATTTGCTGAGGCTAGCCTCAAACCTGCAATCCTCCTGTCTCAGCCTCCTGAACCATTGGGATTACTAGCATGTATCATTAGGCCCAGCAATGTTGTGTTAATGGATATTCAGTATGTAGAAAGGGGAGAATACTTTGTTATCCAAATCATGATATGTTAAATACCAAATTCCTGATTGTAAAAAAGATTCGTAAAAATATAAAATGAAAAATGGTTAAAATGTAAACCCAAACAATAAGTTTCTCAGCTTGATTATTTTAACTGTCCTATTAATTTTGCATTCCCTATTGATACATGATACATCTGTTTTCTAGTATCCATGAAATCTTTGTTCCATTGTAACAGGGAGTTAGGTAGACTAGTGAATGTCCTATGGAATACAAACACATAGTGGTATTTGTAAGATTAGGATCCTCTTTTTAAAGCAAGGGAGTTTGCCTTTCTTTTCTGGGGTTGATATTCCCTATGTATCTTTTCTTCTTACACCTGTAGATAAAAAATGCTTGTAGGAGATGAAGATGGCCTGGCACAGTACCAGCCCTGGAACATGAACCTATGAACTTTTACACCTCATTTTATATTCATGGTGTTCAATCTTCGGATTCATTACATGAAAGAAAATATTTACCTTAGTCAAATATATGAGGTTTCTTTGTTATAGCAGCTAAAAATTGATTATAACTGATACATTTACTTGAGAAAAACAAACTATGAAACAAAATCACACAATCAAAAATAATATATGGTGCCCAGGATTAGATTTATTGTTTTGAACAAACTTAATAGGTCTGGAAGTGTAGCTCAGTGGTAGAGTACATGCCTAGTATTCACAAAGCCTTGTGTTTGAGCCCTAGTACAGTAATAATGATAATAATAATAATTCACTTTTTGATAGTAACTGATAGTGTTTAATTATATTCAGTATAAAGAGTTTATAAGTTTATCAGTTCATTTTATTCTTATGAACTATTTGCCATGTTCATTTATAAACTCTCTTATCCGAAAGCTTTTTATTAAAAGAAAAAAAATTGTTAATAGACATGGATACTTACTTATACTTCTGTTATCTCTATTTTCAATACTTTTCATGTCTTTTCAAAGCATATAGTGTTGAACAATTAACTATTAAAATGTGTAATTCATTTGCAAGTTTTCTGATAATCCTTAGTGACCTTGGATATTCAGCTTTGTCCTCTTCTCAATAACAACTTATAAAAGTTGGAAGAAAGAATTGGTCCCTCATGAAATCCTGTAAATGAAGTAAATTTTAAAATCCTTTCATGCATTACACTGCCAATCACTGTGGATAATCCCATTCAAGCTCCATAATTAGTATTCTAAAGGAGGGATTCCCACCTGCACCATGTAGTACAACATCATGAAGCAAGGAGGGGTGGAAAAGAAAGGCTCCCAGCAGACCTCTACATGACAGAATGTGTGAATCAATTTTAATTAATTCTGCCTCTTTAAATCTGTCTGCTCTTTAGGAAAGATTGCTATCTGTCTCAGACACTATGGCAAGATAATTAACAGAGCCCCTGCTGGAGGCTGATAGTAAAAGCAGCTGATACTCATGGCAGGAGTTCCCTGCCATCCAAGTGCCATAGAATTATAAAGGTAAAGGACATGCAGAGAAGTACATTAATTTTACCAAACAATTGCATTATAAATAGCACACATAATAGAATTGTATTTATGTAGTGTAAAATTATCAATATCAAGATGGCATCAATCATGTCAAATGCAAAGTCAAGTCAGGGGGTTAAAAAGGGAGGACTCTCACACACACTTACCTATGATAAGAACCACTTCAAAGAACCTATCGATGGGTCTTCTTTACATGTGCCTGCAACTGAAACTTTTGCCATGGACTTTCTGATCTGATATTTGCTAGTCACAATGTCACCTAGCCTGATGTACAAGAACACTTGTCCTGACAGTCTCCAATAATGAATTGACTTCAAGTCTTGCATTAAGCACCTATATTGTTTTCTTTGTCTCCAAAAAACATATTTATACGCCTCACTTTTACCCTTTAAAGCCCTTGTCTGTTGTCTCCTTAAAGATGACCAGAGTTTACTTGATTGATTTATGACAAATCAATTCCCATTGCAAGCTCTGCTATTCCAGATTAAATTTATCTTTGGAGAATCTGTGTTATTGAGATTGACACTATCATGTAGCAGAAATAACAGAGATTGTTTCTGAGCCATTTCAAAATGTACTGGCAACTAATATAGATTGTTCTGGCAAAGAATCTCTGTGGGCATGTGGCCCTGCTTATGCAAAATCATAAAAAAGCAAAAAGAAAAAAACATGTATAGATAAAGATATAAAGATATAAGCTATAAAATTGAATATTAAAATTGTGCATTCTCTAATATCTATTAAATATATAAGATTTTTTTTAGTTTTTTTTCTTGCTAAAAAGGAGGTTTTTCCTGGTTTCTTCATTTTATAAGAATAAAAATGAGAAGTTTCTTATTAGGCAGCATATGTAGCATTAACAAAGAATAGAGTAAATTCTGCTTGTCATAATAATACTAGAATTTAAAGTCATCTTTTAAAGTTATAAAATGTTGCCCATCTAATTGATGAATAAATCTTTATGATTGCAAAACTATGCATGATGGATGGATTTTAGATGGTCAATAAAACTTAATATTCAGGTAGTATGAGAACCAAAATATTTTAAACAATTACCAATTATTAATAGACCTATAAATCACTAGTTTATTTCAAGTATTTATTTCCAACATCAATACATCAGGCATTCTCTGGAGAGCTTATACTTATTAATTATTTAGTATATGTGTTCCCTATTTTTAGTAAATGTATAAAAACTAGAGAATTTTATTAATTGAATAAAATCCTGGCCATGATAGCATCTAAAAGGTGAGAAACTCAAGACCCAAAGACATCAAATGACTTCTGAGTCACAATTTATTGGAGTTAGAATTGGTAAAATAGACTTTTGACTTCTGCGTCAGTGGGTATGCCATTAACTAGACTGCTTTGAAATCTCAAAATTATATTATTTTGTTTTCAGAGAGGCCACCACAAATATATTTTTTCTTCCAAAGACTTATTTTATCCCTTCTAGCCACTACCCTCTATCTCTAGTATACCCACAGATACTTTATATTGAAAATGACAAGTCCTGTCCCTGTTATTAACATGTCTAAAAAAAATTTTCTTTCCTTACTTTGGAGGTAAATAAATAATATGATTAGTCTACATAGGTACTTGCCCCAGGAGATACTTGCTTTTTGAAGACGTAGAATGCATTGGAATAGCTGACTTGTCCAGACTAAGAGCTTACTCATCACTTGCCTCTGTACTCCCTTCTCTACCAACTCATTAGTCAGTCAGTATGCCATTAAACTCTGCTCAATCTGAATGATCTCCTTCAACTATACAACCTTTCGGATAAATTTCAGTCCTGATTTCTCTCTTTGGAGATAAACTCATAAGATTCTCTCATCATGGTATTAGCTGATTCTCCCAAGACACAGAATCTATGGGATCTATATTTCAATATAAATTATGTTAAGAAATTTACTTATGAAGTTTTGGAGACTGGCAAGCTCAAAATCTGCAATGATAGCTGATTGACTGGAAATTCAGGAAAATCTGATGATGCCCTTCTAATCCAAATGTTGTCTCTCATGTAAATTCTCATTACAAAAGAGGGGGAGGTGCTTCTTTTTCTAAAGATCTTCCACTGATTAGATGATGTCAATCAACTTTATTGGAGAAAATCTGCTTTACTTAAGATCTATTGATTTAAGTTTTAAATTCACCTAAAACATACCTTTAGCCTAACATCCAGACATGTCTGACTAAAGGGCTGGGTACTGTGACCCAGATAAACTAACATGTAAAGTAAACATTACATCTCTCACAGCAGTAAATTTAATAAGCTTAGTTTTACTTCAACAAGTTTTTCAGGTTGAATAAGTTTTTCAGGTAGTCTTTGTGAGAAGGTGACAGGTGACACAACATTTTCAAGCATTAGTCCTATATAGAAGTGTCAGATATAATTCAGTTTGTTGATTAATAATCGAATATACATAGAAGTTTAGGCTCATCAGGGGAATTTCTCCTGCTTTGTTATAATTCCCTCACTGTTTAAAACAATGTCTAACAATAAACAGGTATACAATAGGTATTTTTTTAAAAAAGGATGAATGTAAAAGTAAATTAATAAACTAGATATTCTGGTAAATCTTTGTCTGAGGAAAAGGCTATATTTTCAAAATGATCTCAGTATATACAACTGTATTTTTCAACCTCCTGCATTTCAGTTGTTGAAATTTAATGTATACAAGATATGCAATTAAGGTTTGATTCTTATGTGTACAACACAAATATAGAGTCCCACAATGCACATCAAAAGTTTTCAAACTTTCTTTTTTATTGATATATGATCATTCTGTTCCATGTGGGGAATTAAAATTTAAAAATTCTTTTCATTATTAAAGTGAATATCAGGTGCTTGCATGATTCATTTTGGGTTCTTACATTGTTTCACAAATAGAGCTCACTACATTGTGTTATCCCTTAGATATTATTGTTTTTGTCATACTTCTGAATATTCCATCTCATTTTATAATGAATGATATTTTAAAGATGCCTGAATTGTCACTTGTGTGCATTCACAGGTCTCTTTCTTGCAAAGATTCAGGTGAAAAAGAAACCAGAACAGCAAATTGACACTCAGCTTTTTATGAGGATTGAAGAAGTTTTCTGCTTCTTGATTTATACCATGGGTTTTTTACTCATACCAAAAAGATTTTTCACATGTCATCTCTTTTAAATCTTCATAAAAGCTAGTTGAAAGAAACTCATTTTTCTTATTTCAGTTTAGAACTAAAACTACCTAGAGAAAGGATATTGTTATAAAGTTTTATGAAGGACATGCCTCCCAGGGCATGCTCTGAAAAGCTTTTTGTAGTTACACATAACGGATTATCTAAAACAGTAAGTGATACACAATGTTTGTCAAACTGAATCAAACTTTCTTTAAAATTTTTAAAGACTCACTGTATTGACATGTTCAATACTTTTGCCTCTGGGTATATCCTTGTTCCAATCTGAGTGCTAAGAACTTTCCTAGAGTCTCATGATATGGATATAAACAGACAAATGTGCTCTATAGGTTTTCTGCCAAATTGATGAAATTGAGAGACAAAATATCCTTTATTATTTATATCTCATGCTAAAGCTGCAAACTGATAAGTATTTTACAGTTTGATTCTGGAAGTTCCTGAAAATCAATTTATCAGTTCCCAAATTTACTGCTCTGAGAAAGCAACTCTTCTAGCAGTTCTATGATATCTTTAGTGTGACTCAAAATGGCTGAAAAAATATTTCTATTATTGAATGAATAATTAACTGTAAAGAAAACATGTAATAATAATAAAACAAAAATAGTACTTTCTGTTCACAAACCTGTTAAAATGCAAATGAAATCTTGTGCCTGACTCAGTATGCATTACTGATAATAGTGCCATAATCTTCTACAGAATTTCAGAGTTTACATATTTTAAACACATATACACATAAACACATACACATGAACATGTGCACCCCGTAGTATTATAAAAATGCTAAAGGCAAAAAGAAAACTAAAAGATTAGATTATAATACTCAATGTCTTAATTTACCAGAGTTAAAATAAAGTATGCTTATTATATAGAAATAAATTGTTTTAGATCAAATAGCTTGTCGGTTGTTAAACTGGGAATCAGTCAAATATACTTTACGCTGAAACCTATTCAAAACATCATAGAATAACTAAATGTGTATGGGAAAAGAGTATAGCTCACACATATGTATATATGTGTTTGAGTTAAATTCTTCTGATATATGCACATAAAGGAAATCAGACATTTTAAGTACACTATTCTTGAGTGGAAGGAGTAACAATAATTGTTTGAATAAGTTCCTATTAATTATTTACTAAAAGCAGAAATCCAATTTGATCATCCAAATTAGTGGCTCTTCAAATTTGATTCTCAGGCAGTATTTCTTCAAAGTATTACACTATTGCCTTTTGATTTTTCATATAAATAATTTGATATACAGACATTGTTTGTTAACAATAACATAGGTGAATAAGTCATTATATATTAATGATTTGCATTTCCAATATAATTTCTTGAGTGGGTCCAAGAGGTATGCCATCAGTTGTTATACCAAGGAAATCATCTATAACCTTGAAAACTGAGATCAGACCATTTTAATGCAGGTAGCTAAATGATTAGGACTGAGAACCAAGATCAGTTGTGTTAAACTGACACAATCATCTTCTCCACACATCCATTCCAGGGTATAAATTAACCATTTACTATTTGCTTTGGGGTATTTCTGTAAATATATCTTTTTATTTTTTTTAGTTTCCAAATTTAAGTGAAGTTTTATTATTTTCTTTTTGATTAATGAGTTGTTGCTTACTTTCTAAATTTTGCTGTGTTAATTCATGAAGTGAAATTCAATAAACTCTACTTATACAATATGGTATATTAAAATAGCAATAGAATTTAGAAGCAAACAATAATTAAGACATAAAACTCCCATAAATTTTCTGATGCACTTACTGACTAAATAAAATCTAATATATTTCATCTCATGTTCCTTGGGGCTCTTTTGTATTACTTAACAAATAATATAATATATTTTTATGTTTAATTTGTATGAGTTTTGCAAATTAACAATTTAAATCCACTGACAGTTTTAAAAATTAAATATACATTTATATACATATAATTATTTTATATACTTCATTTAAAAATTTTTACCTTACTGAAAGTTTGGAAGACACACCAAAACACTCCATACAATATCCAGATTCTTCAATGGTTTACATTTCTCTTCAATTTACCACCTTTATTCTCTCCAACACTCAATGCATTTTTTGCTGAAGTATTTCAGAGTATATTTAAGATTTTTACACCTATACTTCTAAATTCTTCAGGATTGTTTCCAACAAAAAATCATTCTATAATTATTAAAAGGAAATGCTACTACTATTGATAGATTATTAAATCAAAACTCTAGCTATATTTGTTATACATATTTTAACATTCAGCATATAGATGTAAAAACACAATTTAATGAAGAAAGGAAGGAAAGAAGAAAAAAATGAAAGAGAGTAAAGAAGGAAAGAAAGAAAGAAAGTTTGTTAGATTTTTGTCTCTGAGAACAAGATTCCTGATCAGAACAAATTGGAGGAGTGAAAGTTTATTTATGGATCACAGTTTTGGAGGTCTCAGTATATAGTTACTCCACAACTCTGGGCTTGAGGTCAGACAAAACATCATCGCAGATGGGCATGGCAGGAAAAACTGCTCAACTCACAGCAACCAGTAAGCAGAGAGAGAACAATAGAGGAACCAGAATCCAAGGGCATAGTAGTTTATAGTGGTGACCTACTTCCTCCAGCCATGCCCCACCTATCAAACTTATCACCTAGTAGTCCTTTAATATTATTGATTCATCAAGTGGATTAATCAACTGTTAAGGTTACAGCTTTCATCATCCCAGAAGTCCTACCTCTGAACCTTCCTATATTTGGGATCATGCTTTCAAAAACATGAGTTTTTCTGGGGACATTTATAGATTTAAATCATAACAGGAAGGAAGTAACAAAGAAGAGGGAGGGAGGGAGAGATGGAAATAAGGAAGGGAGGAAGAAGGAAGGAAGGAAGGAAAAAGGAAGAAGGGAAAGTTCTTTTTATTGGAGAATTCTAATCATAAATGTTGAATAAATCATAAAAAATAGACAATAAAACAAGAGTGTAATGAAAAACATGATATCTAATAATCTCACCATGAATCACTAATTAATTAAAAAAATGAATATTGACTTGGTGGTGGGAAAATGAAGAATTATCTTAATGAAGTATTAAAATGAGCACCGCCAGTAATTAGACAGAGGGTCACCACATTCCTCCAGGTTGAGACCTCAAAAAGACGGCATTTTCACTTTCCTGATGGTTCTATCTAACATGTCTATCCTGGCTGAGAGAGTGCTTGACAAGCCAAATTTTCTGATAGTCCATGAATACCTTGTCTTCATTCTTTACAATTACTAAGACCATTAGAAACAAAGAAAGTCTAACATATAGTTACAGACTAAAGGATATTTAATAGCTGACACAATGAATGAATTTAATCCAGGAGCAGGGATTACTATGTATTTCATAAAAACTAAAACTGCAATTCTGCTTGTCTTTTTCTTTCTTTTTGAAATGTATTAGTTCTTTTTATTCGTACATGACATTAGAATCTATTTTGATATAATTATATAGGCATGAATTATATTTATTTCTAGTTAAGAGCCCATTCTTGTGCATGAACATGATGGTGGAATTAACTGTGTTGCCTTCATATATGTACACAGGAAAATTACATATCCTAGAAACTGAAGCAGCTGAACCATGCTAACAATAAACTGAGGATTTAATGTAAGACACCTACTAAATAAAAAATTTAAGTATAATTCTCATTCCCAAGGGTTTAATCATTATAGTAGAGAAGGATATATGTTCTATAAATGTTTATATATGAAATTAGTGTTATTGATGAGAGTCGATGATTTTATTTAATGTGAATATTCTTTATTTTGTTCTGCATAACCCAGATAATTATGGAAAACTTTAGGAGTATTGAAATCTTGTACTGCATGAGTTATTAAGCATTATAAGTATCTTGAAGTGTTTAACTTGTTAAAGTAGATAAAATGTATTATATTGTTTAGTAGCTTTTGGAAAATACGTAAGGTTTCCACTTTAGGGCCAGTGTATGTGTAACTTCATATTTACATAGTTTGACCAGGTAAAATTTATAGGTCAAGAGAGGACTGGCTTTATGTTTAGGGCTTTTGACACATGCATTTAACAAAATGTATAATAAAATGTGCTAAGACCCAAAGCCAAGTAGGAATGCCTCATGGCATTTTTGGTTGAAAAGTGACCCCAGCAAGCCATTGAGATGATAATGATTATGTTAAGATGTGCATTCAATTTGAGATTAGACCCCTGCTGTCTGCCTAGGCCTGCTATTTTGGAGCTCTGCTGGACTCCCAAAGAGTTCCCATTGGTTGGGGAAGTGTGGTAGGAGGGAATTCCGGAGGAGGAGGGATTTCCTGTTGGTGTAGTGTGTCCCGGGAGAAGGCAGCATGCATGGCATTTTTGCAGGAGTTTTGGAAATAAAGTTTGTTCCTGCTTGAGTGGCTCATGATTTTGCAGCCCAGCCAGACTGCGGCAAAAATGTAATACATTAAGTAGATTATTTCTCACCAGAATATAACACATATACACATAACTTACAGTTAAGAGTTTATGTATTTCCTTTTTTTTGTTTTTGTCACGCTGCAGAAAAAATCTAGTGTTCTGTGCATTCTACACCATTCTACACAGGTGCTCTACCACTGAATTATAGATCTAGCTTATTAACAGATTAAAACAAGTAAGTGTTTTAGTAATATTTTTCATAATTTTAACATCAGGTGATGACTGATATGTGAATACTTACCAGTGAGTTCAATTATTAAAAATTTTCAAGACAGTTCCATTTCTTTATTTTTCATGGAACACTCTATTATTAGATATTTTATTAAACTTATGAGTAGACTTTAAGATCATGAATAGGGTATGAAAACATAAGGGAGAGTAAAACAGTAATATTAGAAAATTGATATACTTCAAATATCATGTACTTATCTGCTTGTGCATAACAATGAAAAAATTCAGTTAATTTCAACATCTACTTAGTATCATCATGTAAATCAATCATAGGTAATGCATTTTTTTTTTCTTAAACTTCTGACATTCTAAAAGAGGGAAAATAATGGACACATGCACAAAAGTGGCACAATGAATGATCTAGAAAATACCCAGATAAGGAATGTAGAGGCAGAAGAGAGCAATGCATTTAAATGATATTTCACAAAAGAGATAAAGGATTAATTATACCTTGATGGTAGTGGATTGCTGGAGAAAAAGTGCAAGATAAAGAGAATGAATCCAAAGTTTGGACAGGAGAAAAAAGCTGACTACTGGGAAGTTGGGCTGACTTAGGTCTGGATTTATACTGGAGTATGGAGAGAAAAGGTCAGACTGGTAAAGGTTGGGATCATATTACAGGATTGTTTAAAACACTTGTGAAATTCTGATATCAAGTCATAGACCCAAGATACATATCAAACTGTGTTAGATGGTAGGCATACTTACTTCAATCCCACCATTCTAGGAGACACAGTTGGCACGGGGTATAAGTGAAAATGTTTTTAAGTTACCCTCTTTAATAAAATGGTAAGTAAAGAACTTCCCAATTTTATGGTTTATTTTTAATTGTTTCTTTTTACTTGTATATGACAGCAGAATCCATTTTGATACAATTATACAAGCATGGAATATATCATAGTCTAATTAGAGTTCCATTATTAGGTATTTGGTGGTGAAATTCACTGTGTTGTTTTCATATATGTACGTGGAAATCTATGTCAGATTAATTCCAATGTCTTTACTTCTCTTATTCCCCTTCCCATAACAAAATTCCCCATTGTCTAATCTATTGCACTCCTATTCTTCCTTTACTATCCCCTAATTGTGGGTTAGCTTCCACCTATCAGAGAAAACATATAAACCTCAATGTAGAAACACCTACATATATAAAAGTAAATTTTCAAACCTTTTAAAATTAGTTAAACATAATATATTTTATGGCCTTCAAGTATGCATCATTCTTGAATATTTCAATACAGATATATTATTTTTTGAACTAATAGCATTTCCCTGGAAACCATTTACATAATAGATGAAATTAATAATGTCTTTAACAATTAAAACTATAGGCCATCAATAACACTGAAGTTATGTGTATACAGATTATGAAGACCTTATTAATTTGGACCCTTAAGTAATCTCTACTGCAGATCTAAACTAAAATTTCAAGTAAATTTAATAAAATGAATTCAAACAAGATTCAATTGTCAAGAGATTGTTAAATTTATTGAGCATTACCATAGATTTAAACCAATTCATTCAATTAATATTAGGTATTTTTAAAGAAGGAACATCTTATTATGTTATAATCACCTACATAAATGGGGATTAGAGCCACTGTGGAATATTTATTTATGGATTTTTAATGTAACTATCCTGTTTATTGCAAGGAGCTGTTAACCAAAATTAATAACCCTAATTATATGCAACACCTGCAATATGTATCATTAAATAAAATTATACATGCACTTTAAAAATATATTTTTGAAGGATGTAGAGTTATAATTTACTGTAGTTAAACAAAATCATATTTTGCCTTATACTAAGTTTTATGTAAAAATGATGTTTTATTTGGGGGCTAAAGAACATTGTCATTTTTGAGAAAGAATTTATCTGTGATCTCACATTTTCATCTTCATATATAATGAGCATTTTGGCTATGGTCTATGATTAAAAAGAGGAAATTATTTTTATAGGATGATCACATATAATTTAACATCATTGTCAGGTATTATAGTTATAAAGTCAATGAAATAATCAAGGAATACTTGATTGTGGTATTTGGAATTACTATCAAACTATGCTTAGTATTTCTAGAAAATAAATAAACTTGTTTTATACTCATTATTACTGCTTAATATTTGCCTGTTGTTTTCATAAACTACAAGATTCACAAGGTTTATTTTTTAAAAATAATCTTTCGTCAAGACCACAAAAAGTAAGGAATTTGATTCTGAACAAAATGAAGTTATCTATTTCTATCATATGGTAGTTGAATATGTATTATGATGTATTCTAAAATAAATATAACTTTGAATTAAAATAATGCATTAAAAAGCATTCAGTGATCAAGCTTTTCTCATATTCCAGGAATGGAGCCAAGATACAGGGATCCAATTTTGAAATGATGAAAACATCCTTAAAGTATGTGTAATGTAAATGGATATGAATTCTATGATATTTTCCATAAGGTAGTTATTAATTGATTAGCTTATTTCTAGAGTAAGAGAAGTTTTATTGTATGAGAATTGAAAGTTGGTTGAAATGTAAACACCAACATTTCAGTAATGTGAAAGAGAGAAGACAGTTTTTTTTATAAACATATCTTTATTTACATAAAAATAAATAATATAGGCAAATATTCCAATAACATTTAAATTATTATCCCTAAAAGTTACGGGTAATAATTTAAATGTGAATTATTTCATGAATTTTTCAATACAATAAATTTGTATTATGTTTATAATTAGCAAATAATCTTGTAAAAGGAAGACAGAGATGTCCAATTCAAAGATAGCTAAATATATTTGTAAGGGGGAAATGAGAAATAGTTTCAGTATACAGGTTAAGTGACACCTAAAATCAAGAGCTAGGATCACTGAGATATACCCTGGTCTCTGCCACAGACTTCTCAGACAGTTATGAACAATCAAATTCTCTGGGTGTTATTTATTATTAATTTGTTTAGATATAAATAAATAAATGATAACTTTCTACCCTGTAACTAAGGGCTTCTGTTTTCCCATAGTTATATGTAGAAGATAATGAATATGACAAGTAATTTAGTATAGCACAGCTAAGTAGTTATTGGCCTTCTAAAATAAATTTTTCTTAGAATGTTTTGTGTTCTCACCAAATGAGCATATTTGGGGGTAGATAAGAAGGAGGTTACCTACAAAAATGGTGGAATTTTCTCATGGTATTTTACTGAAATCCAACCTAGGACTTTTGTTAATGTTTTGTGTAGAAGGAACACCCAGTAATTTTTATACTTACTGATCTGTTTTATTTGGTCTATATTTCAGCTGGAATAGAGACACATACACACACAGAGGTTAACTTTTCATAATAGGTATACAAGATATGTCACTGTTATAAAGTTGTACTGATCACTACTTCTTCATCTATCTTTATCACGTGATTCACGGGGTGACTGTTTGAGTAGTATCCACATTCCCCAGGCCTGGACTCTCGAAGTGATCCCTCATCCTGGCAACCTGTATGTCTATCACAGGCCGATCCTCAAAAGATCCTGCCATCATAGCGACAAACTATCAAGAGAAATCAATCCTAAAACATCTTTTTCTCATAGGCATATATCCTTGAGGCCTATAACAGGATAATGGGTAAATAGGAACAGAAACAGAGTTGGCATATTAAGAAAGAAGACTCCTGAACTCTCAGATCCCCCATTTTATTAAACTTTCCTTTGATTCCCTCAGGAACCAGCAGATTTTGCATATTTGGGCTCTATATATTGATTTTAGGTTAGTGCTGGTTAAAACTGATTTTTTGTCCTTTACAATCATATACATACTCAAATCAATGAATAAAGTAGAGTAATATATACATTGGTATACAATATTGATGATGCTAATTCTAATATATCATTATACAAAATTAAATAATAAAAATAATGTTTGTTTCTTTAAATTACATGTTGTTATTTATTCATTTTTTTTTCTCTTTTTCCAGTACTGGGTTTTGAACCCTCTCATGTTCTATAGTAGATACATAAAACACTACATTCTCAGCCTCCCTCCCTCCCTCCTTTCCTTCCTTCCTTCCTTCCTTCCTTCCTTCCTTCCTTCCTTCTTTCTTTCTTTCTTTCTTTCTTTCTTTCATTTTGAGAGAGGATCTCATTAACTTTCCAGGCTGGACTCAAACTTGTGATTCTTCCACTTCAGCTTTCCAAGTCCCTGGAATTTCAGGAATGTCTCTCCTCATTTACTATATGTTTTCATTTAAAGATGGAAAAAGGACCTCTAAAACATACATAAGAGTTTTGTAATTCATAATACTGTACCAGTAGTTTTTTTATGTTTTAGAATACATCTTCCATTCTATTTTAGTATCACAATCCAGTTTAGCTCCGTGATCCTATTTTGTTTCTATGACAATGTTTTACATAATTATTAATACCTATGTTTCTTATGAATATTTATGATGTAGCCACCGTGGGTCAAATGCTGTATTTGGACCATATGTCAAACTCATATTTTATCATTAAGTATTTCATATAAATCTAGATAAAGTTTTATAAAAATAAATTAATAAGCATCTTTTATGGTAGAGATTTTATAAAGGGAAACTTTTCAAATAGATCTGCATTATAGCTGTAAGGCACAAAGAACATATCCTACTGATAGAATTATATCCAAGAGTATCTTACTCTATACGTAACACACAAACTGATAGCATAATTTAATTCATGATTCCACTTACTTTTAGACAAGAATCTAAAAGTAATACCAAATGAACCCATTAGATTTAATGATAAATTACTATTTCAATTCTCCATATTTATTCTGTTAATACAGTTCTTTGCTTTGACCATATAAATAGTGTACCCTAAAAGTTCCTATTTTTGAAGAAACTGAAGGTTTCCTGAGGTTGCAGTCTTATAAGAAGTAATAAGTTTAACTGTGCTAAATGTATTTCTGGTGGTCTTTGGCTGATGGACATTGACAACAATTCATATTCACATTTTATAGAAAAAGGAAAGCAAATTTAAGAGAGAATTTTATGCTTATAAAAAAGCTCATTAATGTTAGATCTTCAAGAAATATGTTAAATAATCTAGTTAACCTAATCAATTTATAGATGAGACAACTGATAAAGGAGAGGGATAAATGACTTGATTGTTGTACAGATATTATTAATATTAAAATTGGAATATAAAGTATTTTCTCTTAATTATAATTCTATTTATTGTAATAAAAATTCTGATGTCCCAACAAATGTAACATAATATCAGTGATTATGAGTGAAAGAACTTCAATTTAATGATAGTAAAATAAATTTTTCATGAAAAATTTTAACTTATAATTTTTTTTAATTTCTCAGAATAGAATTGTCCCTTACACAATGTATTTATGAACTTACCAAAGATTAGTCTCTTTTTTAAAGACCTTTAGATTCAATCTGCAGCATCAAATCTTCCCTACATATCCCACCTTCTGGTTTAGGGGTTGTATTCTATGTTATGGTAGGAGTGCTACAAGAAGAGGACAATTAGAAAAAGTCAACTTGAAGATGTGCTGTTTTTGTAAAGATCTGAAATACATAATGGAGTTAGTCATGGAAAGTTTTTTTATTCATTTTACTTGGTTTATTTTAGTCATGCATAATGTTAGAATTTATTTTTACATAATTGTAAAAAGCATAGAATATGATTTGCTCTAATTTAGTCCCCAGTAGTCCGCTTTCCTTTCCTTCTCCCTCCCCTGTTGCTTCCCTCTACTCTTGTTATCTTTCTGATGTTTATAGTTGATTTTTGTTTGTTTGTTTTTTAATTAGCATCTTGTGAATGTACTTGATGGTGAGATTCATGGGAGGTTTGGAGAGAGTATTTTCAGGTCAGAGAAATAAAAATAGAAAGTCCCTTGTAAGGTATATTGAGGAATGGCAAAGGGCCACTGTGAATTAACAAGAAGATACTACATAAAATTGAGAAAATAGGTTCAGAGAAGAAAGCAGCCAAGGGCTTTATAATAACATACCCCATCTTAAGTATGTGGCTGTTGGCAATAATCCATGCAGAAGGTAAAACTAGATGTCAGTTCTTGTTCCACAGTTCTGTGAAAGGAACAAGAGCTGGAAACTCTGATACTTATCCTTTTCTCAATGATCTATCAACCAGTTAAACAAATAACCACAGAAGTGGACAGGTGAACTCAAGAGTACAAGAATCAACATCCAAGATGGCCGAAGAGGAAAAAATGAAAGGGATTTCTGCTTGTGTCTCAAAGTTCTAGGTCTTGAACAAATTGCAAATATTTCCATGTAACCTGAATTTTAGCTTTACTGAGAGTGAAAAGTATGTGACAAAAGGTACTGTGTAAGGTGGGAAGAAACCATGCCTGATTAATGCACAGAGTCTGCAGACAGTGTTATCTACACATTTTTTTTTTTTTTTATTCAGACATACTGCCTAGCTAAATCTGAAAATACCTCATGTGGTATGAAGAATGATGTGTGATGGAAACTGAAAATGCTGGTACCCCAAAAATCCTAATTACATTTAAAATGCTATTTTGAAATCAAAATAGAAAATTAGTCTTAAAAATCTGTAGATAATATAAATGCTTAAAACTAATTATGACTAATTATATTATTTCAATCATATATTCCATCCATAAATATATAACATCTGAACATACATGTCTCTATTATATGAATATATGTATGTATGTGTGTGTCTGTGTGTATACCTATATTGAGAGAAAAATCCATGGGAAAATTTTTTTCTTCAATACAATGAATTGAAAAAGCACATTTTCCCCCCAAGGTAAGAGAAATCCTCACTTGCTATTGTTGGAAAGATCAGCCTTGACAGCATGAGGTACACTTTAAACTTAAAATGTGTCATTGTTACATACAAGGTACAGGTTAAAAGATGTTGTAATCAAACTAGACTTATGTCATTTCTGAAATCAATATATCATTGACCCAAAAATCATAGTCCATAACATTACCTTGGGTCAAGGTGATTCACAGTGCCATACTTAAAATTCTTATTCATAGAATGAAATCTGTTGTGCCACTGATTCAAGTTGAAAAGTGTCTTTTACCTACTTCAGTAAATATTTTAATTTTGCTTTTCTTTGGAGATTCAGAATATCAAATGATTTAGAGGAGTAATTATATAATAAGGAAAATTTAATTGTGTATTAGAAACTGGAGAATATTTATACTGTAGTATATACTGAAATGTTTTCTTTTTGGTGGATTAAAACACATGATGTAAGATAACTTCATGAGGTTTGGTAAATATGAAAAAGAAAGTGAGGGTGAAATAAGATGTAAGTAGAATATTTTACATATACTATATATCTAACTACACATATGTATACATATATATTTCTTTTATATATTTGTAAACATACAAATAAGTATAAATATTTATTTATTCTAATATATACTTTCTTTTATATTTCAATTATTCTAATTACCTGAGTGTTTATTATCATTAGATAGGCTTAGTAAGTTAATGGGTATTCAGCAAGTACATAGAAGAGCTGGAAAATTTATTGAGATATTGGACTATATAAAAACAACAACAAAACTAACCAGTAAATCAGTACACACACCACAAAAGAATATATATAGTAATAATAATAATGATGATGATGACAAACCTCTGGCTGCTCTACCACTTCCATTATTATACCTTTTTATCATTTTTATTATTTGATAATTGCTTCAGACTAATCAATCCTTAGCATCTTCTGCTTTAGAACCTATAAGCAGCAGAGTAATACATAAATGTGCCATATCCATCCCTCAAGGAGCTCAGAGACTTTGTGCACAGGCATGCATGCATACATGTGTGGATTGAGGAAGGCTAGGGCTGGACAATAAGACTACAATATGTTAATGTCTAAAATAATTTCATATATATAACTCTGTAGGGACAGAAGGAAATTTATCTAGCCACATTCTTAGATGGAAAGGATTTTAGGAGAGAAATCTATTCTAAATTTACTTAGAGGAGCAGGAGTTTTTCTAGGAAAATATGGGAATCAATTCTCACCTCCTTCAGAGATGAGGAAGGATGTTCAGAGAGTACATTCTAAATTTGGTTGGATGAACAGAATTTTTCTAGGAAAAAAGTAGGAATTCTATGGGAGTTTTGAGAATTTTAGAGCTGTGAAAAAGACAAGCAGATTTAAAATTAGGTAAGTAATTTGTGACCATTCTGTGTGTGTGTATATATATGTAAATATATATAAGTGTGTGTGTGTGTGTATATATATATATATATATATATATATATATATGAATATAAATAATAAACTTAGAGTTCATATGTTTCTGCAAGAATGGCTTTTTTTCTTATTTTCAATATTTGCACGCAAAATACACCAAATAAAAATAGTGATATTTGGACACCATGGGTTCAGAAAAAGGTATAGCTACAAATTAAGAGTTTCTATTTAAAAATGTCACATAAAAACGTGAATTATGTACCACTCTGTTCAAATAATCCTAAATACTTTACTGTGAGTGTGTTCACCAAGAGAGGAGACTGAAGAGGTGGCAGCTTCTACTGTACTTAGTCAACCAGGTCAATACTTGATTTCCACATTCCCAAGTTTACTAGTTTCAAAGGAGTTTAGTGCAGTTTTCATTTAGGGGCATTCTCAGTGCTCAACTCATTAGACTTGGTACATCCCATTATCCAAAAAAAAAAAAAAAAAGAAGAAGAAGAAGAAAAGAATGGTGAAGAAATAGTGCAAAAGAGCAAAAATCTTCCGAAGAATGATTCTCCTCCACTCTCTCTTACCAACTACTGCCCAGACATTTTCCTCCTTAAGAGAAGGAGAAAAGATGTAACACCTCCCTTGGGTTATACCAATATATAATATATGTTTATTTATAAAGTGTTGTTCACTTAACCTATTTTCTGTGGCACCAGTTTAGATTTTTTTGATTGTCATTTTTCTCATTAGAATTGTTGAGATGTTATTTTATTTTGGTACTTCTCATTTAGGATCAGGATTTGAGGGACAAGTAAATTGTAATTAAGAGTTAGATATGAGTGTTAGTTGAGCTTAACTTTATTTATATTATTTGAATGACTTATTTTAATTTTCCAATGACTATGATTGAACATTTATTTGTTGTCTCTCTGTGAGTGCCTATGTATGAATTTTTCCTGTGAAATGCCTGTTTATTTGATTTTTGCCCTTTTCCCCAGTACTAGAAATTCAAGAAAGAAAGGTGTTTTTCTTTCTCAATTTTGAAGAAATTCTTGAATTTAAAGAAACCATTATTTTTATGAGCTTCACAGGTATTTTCTCAACTAGTTGTTTTCCCCGTATTTATGTTGATTTGCAATGAGATATTAACTATGTTCTTTTATGAGTCTCATTACATATTTAGAAAACAAGTCACAACTCCAACATTTAAAGACAAATGTGCATTTTATTTAGTTTTCTGTTTTTGATTTTGTTGGCCATGATTATTAATGTTGCTTAGGGCTTGCAACATTTTCGAGCTTGCTGTTACCTCAACATTTTTACAGTAATATAGAGTTAGATTCCATACCATGGAGGCCTTTCCCATGGGAACCTGCCCTTCCAGTAAGGAAGAGAGAATTTGCAGTCATTATAAGTACATGCATCTCTAAAAGGAAATGAAGAAAGAGCTGTCACTCCTCAGTCCTCTCACTTCTCAAGTCATTCTACTTGAACTTTTCACAAGGGATATTTCTTGCTCCATGAAATAGTTGACCAGCATACCTTCTCCAACAATTTTACAGATTATGGGAGCAATAAGTGAATTAAATTATATAAACATAATGTGTTTATCACCAATCATGGGAAATACATTTCTAAGCGGCAATATTTATCTCCTTCAAATGTCTCTATTTCTATTTTTATTGGTGAAGTTAGGCTACTTTTAATCAGCATGTAAACAACAATCTCTACCACTAATTCAATTTCAAAGATTAAACGATTTTAATCATTCTCTAGAGACCTTACATTTCATCAGATTTTGCTGAATTTAAATAATTTAGTTGGATGTCATCTTCCCACGAAAATTAAAGTGTAAAAATAAAGTACTTCAGAAGATACCTTTATACTGTTCTATTTTTTTATAAAATTTTCTTAATTAATAATATATCTTTCAAATGTTAAGAGTGGTCATTAAAATAAAATTTTTATTAGAACCAAAAATATATTGTGAAACAAGAATGTGTTTATAAACTGAGTCAGGATGCCATAGCAGCTTTTTCATCATTAAAATAATATAGAAAACTTATTGTGTGGATGCTAAAACCCTGTTATGGAATTTTGAGTTTTGTCTTATTGTTTCTGATTTTTCCTTTTTTTTTTTTTTTTTTTTTTTTGCACTGGAAATTGAACCCCAGGAGTTTTACCATTGATAGCCATTCCCAGAGCTTTTTTTTTTTTTTTTTTTTTTTTTTCCATTTTGTAATAGTCTTGCTAATTTTTGTGGCTGGTCTTGAATTTACAATCCTCCTGCATCAGTCTCCTGATTTGCTGGGATTATAGGCATGTGTCACCACATCCAGTGGATTTATGTTTTTCAATGATTTCTATTTGCTTCAATCCTGAAGGAAGTTTATCCAACTAAATTTCTCTCTACCTTGGGATCTAAATGTAGTTGCTCTTTCTGGAACAGCACTTTGATGTTTTTGAAAGACTTATACTTGAGAAACACTAAGTAGAAATTCAGAAATGGCTGTCTCCTAACTATTTATATTTAAATATGTTTCAGACATATGGGAGAAAATATTTTCACTATAAACAAGTACTTTTCACAAGGGATGTTTCTTATGTTTGACAAGTACTTAAGTGGAGATTTAACTCATGTGTATCTTGTTGCATAAACTAAGAGAAAATATGCAAAATAATAATTTTAAAAATTCTGAGTCACCCATTTGATAAGACAAATAAATTAAACATTAAAAACATTATTAAAACTTAATATAATGATTAATCCTATAATTGAAGATGGCAATCTTTTCATCTTTTTAACTTCCATGATTCATACAGAATTTGGGTCCTTGTTTCTAGTAAATAATTAATACATTTTCAATAAATTATTATACTTATATACTGAAAATTCATCTGCTGTGTGACATGTTATCAACAGTTGTTGCTCTCTGTTTTTCAAATTTATTAAATGAGCCAATCTTCTTATTGCTGATACTGTTTTTTAGCTTTTACAATGTGTGATCTGTGGAGAAATGCATGCTTATAATTTTTATAAAAAGACATCCTATATAATTTTGGTAGGAATATTTGTTTTCATAATTTGTAAGTCATAATTTGAACAGTAATGGGAATAGCTTACTGGGAACTTAAACACAATCACTATTGACACAATAGGACTTTGTGGGCAAAAGCAAACAGTGTAAATTTCTTTATTCCCCCAAATCGTCTTTCTTCACTACAAATGTAACAAAATATGAAAAGAATGAGTATTTGTATAAACTATGCATGATCAGGATCAGTCAGCTAATTTTTCAAACCCATGATTTATTACATTTTAAAATTTTATTTTGGGGTCTCTATAATATAAAGTATGCATTCCAATTCTGAATAATATTATACAAATATTTCTCCAAAAAAAAAAAAAGAAAGAAAGAAAGAAAAGAAAAAGAGAACATGAAAATCTTGATTTTTCTTAGCAAATCTTTGTTGCGTAGAACTGTAATCAGAAGCATGGTGAGTTTCAAATCTCATTAATCATTCTAAAGATTAACTATATTTACATGGCCTGGAATCAATACAAATTTTCTGTTTCAGCAGCAGAAATTGAGGCTGGAAAATGAGTAAGGCACAGAGTTAGTGTAACTTATATAATGAGGTTTTTCAATGCATCTTCTTTCTCTTTCTGGTCTCTCTTTCCCTCTTTGGCTCTGCTGTTACCAACTTGACACTCCCCAAGTTTCCTACTACCACTGGACTCTCCCTTTCTCATTTCATCCCTTGTACTGACCTATTTTCCTTCATTTCAAACTCCAACCCATAATTGAAAAGCTTTGTTAGCTATTATTCTCAGCAGCAATGGGCAGCTTTCCTTTGGAAATAAGTGACTGCAATTGCCCACTAATAGACTCTGCACTCTTTAGGCCAGAGTAATTGAACCTATTAATTTTCCCACTTCTTAGGCCAGAATGCATTTTCTGGGGAAGACTGGTGAGGCAAGAGTGTCTGGCTTCTAAGAATAGTCTTGAAGAGCAGACATTGGCGGAAATGAGGATGGCTTCTTTAAAAGATTATATTTTTAAAATGTTGGGGTTTTTGAAACTTGATATTCTTATACATGATCTAGTTGACTTATTCACTGAGGACATAAATTTTGAATATTACTGGATGACAACCTCCAATGAAATTAAAAATTTAGGAATTGTCCTTGTTTGTCTCCTTGTACCCTATACTCAGTTACATAAATGTGAAAATCATAAATAGGATTTGATGGAGCATTGTGTGTCAATTAAATATTAGAGGTCACATTTTTAAGTTTTCACAGTGAAGTAAAAAAGTCAATTTTGGAATAATAGTTCAAAAAATTGAGTATTAGCTTCTAGTCACTAATTCTATGTGTTTATCTCCAATATTAAATTATCTTAAAAAGGAAATGTAAGTAAATCATTTCAATTTTCAGAAATGAAAGAAAAAAAATTGCTGTAGATATAAATACCATTTTATTGTGCCTCAGAAATATATATACACATACACACACATTTGGCTAATGTGTAATATAGTCCAAAAATTAAATTAAATATTGGCAATTTCAATGTCATAGAAAAAATGGCTAGGGGCTAGTATATATATATAATAGAAATTATACATATATAATTTCTATTCTATTTACAAATACATGAGACATTATCTAAGTGAATTTTATTCAAAAATTGAGATTAAAGCTTTGCATAAATAGAGATTAATGGAAATTAATTCAGCTCATCAGAACTTTGCTGAGGGCTGGGGCTGGGGTAGTGGTAGAGCACTTGTCTGGCATGTGTGAAACAATGGGTTTGATTCTTAGCACCACATATAAATAAATAAAATAAAGAATCTATCAACAACTAAAAAATACTTTAAAAAAAAGAATTTTGCTGACTATCTAAATTCAGTAAAATTCTATGATTCACAGAAAATGGGTTTTCTCAGGTAAATGAGCAAAAATTCATAATATCAATATAACATTTCTATAGTTGTAAAACTACCAACTCATACCTCTAATGAGTAAAGGTAGATGATTTCATTCTAGAAATTATCTTGGAAAACATGCAATGTGAAGTTGTTGTTACTTTTATTATTATTAATTTAAGGTTAGAAATTCATACAAATGTGCACAATTAATAAAGAAAAGATAAGCTAAAATAGATAAGGGAAAGAAGCATCCATGGTAAACAGCGCTAATCCAAACGAAAGACATTTTCAGACAATTTATGAAAGAATGTGAAGCAAATGACTTCTTTCATACCATGACTAGACAATGAGTTGGGTCTCAAGTATCATTTGAATAAGGAAGATATGAGCCTACAATGAGACCTAAATCATCTACAGTGTTCGTACTCTTTACTTAACATTTGCCCAGCAGAATGGGACAGGTTCTTTAGTGATAATTTGCTTTCAAAGATTTTAATGTAAGAATTATGTACTTAAGTGTCTCTTACTGTAAGGGTTCCTCCTACTGTGTATGTTTATAAAGAATCCCTGATTATTTTTCTTAAGATATTTGCATCAAGAGACAAAGTATTGTATACTTTATAATGCAATTTATTTAAATTTTAAAAAGTATAACAACTAATGCATAGTGTCATGAGGAAAGTTGTGGTCATATTTGGGAAAGGTTTAGTGACTAGAGATGGAGCATGAACATAAAGTTGTTTTGGTAATTGTATTGTATTCCTGCACTAGGGTGTTGAATACAGTAAATTCACTATGCAATTAAAAATGAATAAAAACATATTTTATATTTACTAAAGTTATATTTTCATTTAGTTCCACTCATCTAAATATATTCAACTTACCATTTGTTTTAGTTACAATTATTTTGGTTGACAGTATATGTACATATTTTTGGAATACAGTATGACATTTTAATAGAGGTACATAAAATATTTAATGATCAAATTAAGGCAAACATTAATGATCTGTTTGGGAACATTGAAAATTAATTTTTTCAATTTATTTCAGAATATATGATAAAATATTTTTGCCAGGCATTATGGTGCATGCCTGTAATCACAGCTGTTCAGGAAGCTGAGGGAGGAGGAACATAAATTAGAGGGCCACCTGGACAACTTAGGCAGATCCTATATGGAAAAATAAATGGGTTAGGGGTATAGGTCAGAGAGAGAATGATCTGGCTTTGATCCTAATACCCACCCCCCCCCAAAAAAAAACTTCATATACAGGAACATTATATACACATATGTGGATATAGTCACACTCATCAATATAATTATAGTCACCCTATTGTTCTGTATTAAAGTGTATTTGTATATTCATTCAACAACTTTTATCTCCCTTTTCCTAACACCCTTTCACCTCTCTGGTAATCACTATTCTACTGAGTGCTTTGTACTTGTAGAAGATCAATTTATTTAGCTTTCACAAATGGATGAGAACATTTGGTAGTAATCTTTATGTGCTTATTTCTGGCTTTTTCACTTAATATAATGTATTTAAGGCTCATCTATGTTTCCAAAAATTATGTGATTCTATTTGTTTTATGACTGCTTAAAATTTTGTTGCGTACAGAGTCACATTTTTTTTTCTGTACATATATTGACGGACACTTGGCTATTGTGAATAGTTCTGCAATAAACATGAGACTACAGACATCTATTTCTTCAATATGTTGATGTCCTTTCCTTTGAACATATAAACAGTACTAGTGAGATTTCTGGGTAGACTGGCTATTTTTATACAGAATAACAAAACTGACATGTATCTCCCACTATTTACAAATATCAAATCAGACTTAATCCAAGACAGATATATAAAACCCACAACTTTAAAAATCACTAGAAGAAAACGGGGGGCAGGGAACACTTCATGAAATTGTTATATACAAAAATCTTTTTGTTTTGGGTAAATGCACAGGAAACAAGGGGAAATCAGACAAATAGGATTATATCAAAGTAAAGAGAAAAGGCAACAAGCAATAGTGTGAAGAAACTATAATGTATAGAGTAAGAGAAAATATTTGTTAACTAACCATCAAACAAGGGATTAATATCTAGAATATGTAAGAAACTCAAAGAATTCAGCAGCAGAAGATAAAATAATTCAATTTAAAATGGGCAAAGATCTGAATAGACATTTATCCAAAGAAGACTTGCAAATGACTGTAAGAATTATGGCTGGGGAAATGTTCAAGACAGTGTTTGTCTGGTGAGCAAACTCCTGGTAACAGACATCCTGCTTTCCACACTTGGAATATTCTAAAGTTTCCCCCAGTAACTAATAAAATAACTAACAAATGACTAATAGTATATGAAAAATACCCAGTATCACTAATCATTAGGGGAATTCAAAACAGAATCACAATG
This sequence comes from Callospermophilus lateralis, assembly GCF_048772815.1. Taxonomy (NCBI): domain Eukaryota; kingdom Metazoa; phylum Chordata; class Mammalia; order Rodentia; family Sciuridae; genus Callospermophilus; species Callospermophilus lateralis. The sequence goes on from NC_135309.1 coordinate 135,601,780, forward strand.
AGGTATTACTTATTTCTTCCACAAGATATGATATATAATTTTTAAACATTATTTAAAGATTTATATACATTTGCTTTAACATGTTCCTGCACAAATAATGTTATACAACTAGTAGATTTACACATTTTATTTAATTACAACCTATGTGTTTCTTTCAAGTTCAGTATTTTTCTTGATAGGCAAGGCTCTTTCTTGACTCCAAAACTGAAATTCCTGGTTTCCTGCTATATTTTACTACTTACTACTATCTAGTTTACACCTTTCCTCTTTCTTCTTAACTTTCTCTGCCTTGGACAATCATTTATACAACCACTTTTCTGTCCTGCTCACCAAACCACCCCGATTAAATTGTTCATCAACTGATGCTAGTGACTATTGTAATGAAGATTACTATCAGTTACCACAATGGAAAACTCACCAACCTATTATTCTTTCCTATTTCACTCTATCTACTCTCCTTACTAGATCTAATATAAACTAGTCCCAGATAAATTCTATTATTGCATGTTGCTGCTATACCAAAAAGCACATTTTCAGTTTCAGAATCTTGGCAGGCAGCAATACCCAATTTAAAATTTAAAATAAAATTCCAATGTGTTTATTGGAAGTACAACTTTTTTTATATGTTAAACCATATTCAGTTTATATTCACAGTATTGTTCTAAAGTTAGTTCTAAAAGTTTTACTTAAAGTAAATTTTAAAGTGATTTAAGTAAATGACGATTAGTATACATTATGTGAAAAACTGACCTATTAGAAAAATTTCCTATTGTTGTACAATAGAAATTAATTTTGATATTCGTCTTTTCTGCACTTCCAATGACAAATAAAATAAATGGGTTTCCATGCCCCTTCTCACTTCCGCATCCCTTCCACACACGTATGCCCAGACAGGCACACTGATTCTGCTCCTTTTATCCTTCTCATGTTTACCCACTGTAAGAACACTTGATGGAGGAGTTTTTCATTATTGCTTCAGGATGGCTCATTCTTCTTAAATTTATTTTCTATCTCTTTGGAAAATCATTTAATTCTCAAGAGTCAGTCCGTGGTTATCACAATTCAAAGGAGCTCAATTCATCTTTTGAATTTTGTATTTATAGGAGATGTTGATGACAGGTTATGCACATTCTTGATTCTCATCTAGACCACTACTATTGAAATTCACTCTGTAAAGTCTACTATTTTCTCCCATTTCTGGTCAAACCAAGAAATATTTTTCTAACATTTTTGATTAACAGAATCTCAGAGAAAATATTCTCAATATATTATTACTTATTTTCTCTTGATAAGAGTATACATTTTGTTGATAACAGGATATTATATTTGGAGAAGGCTTAAACCATACCATGAAAAACAGTCATTAATATTTCTGAGGTAGCTTTGATCAAAACAAGAGTCTTATAATAAAATAATTGCTTAATATATGTTATGCATATATAAAAATTTTTAATTGAGAAAAATGCATGAGATTTACATATATATATATATATATATAGTCAACTGTATTTTATTTTCTGAAAGTATTGAATAATTTACTCAACATTTGTGAAAAGAATTCCATTTTTTTAAATAATACAGAATGTTGGCCATGTTTTTCTATAAAAGACCAGATGGTAAATATTTTTGGCTGTGTGTGCTATGAAATCTCTTCTGTAACTATTCAACTCCATGTGATTGTCTTGTGAAAACAGTTTTGGGTGGTACATAAACAAATATTTGTGTTTGTGTTTTATGTATACTTCATTTCAAAAGTAATCCATATTTTCAATTTAGTCCACAAATCACAGTTTGTTAATAACTACTCAGCAGGGAAAGAAAATATGATTACTTGTACATTTTCAAGGGTCATTAGGAAGATATGACAATGTATAATGCCTATTCTCCCAGAGGACTAGGTTATTGGGGCAGATGAATGTATTTTTATCAACAAAATGTCTTCATGATTGCACTTGTTGCAAGGCTCAAGTACTATCCTATAGAAGTTTAGAAGAAGAAATTATGAAAAAGTTCAGAAATTATATGTATTGTTCCTGAAAGATTGAAATTTATTATAAGGTCTTTCAGGCTTTACCTGAAGAGAAAATCTTCCATTTTGCATCACACAAATAATACACATACTATACCGAAGAGTTAACACAGCAGCCTCATGTTTCTATTTTCAAAATAACCCATTTGGAACTGGCCCTTAGCTGGTATCATGGAACATGTCTTTTCTCCTAACCTGGGTGCTGAATACTTGCTCTACTTCTTAAAATATGGAATTTGAAAAGTGTAGCTACTTGTTACTCTTATATGACCAACCCCCAATATAACCTTGGACTCTGAGTCTCAAGCAGGCTTTCCTGGGTACAACGATTGCACACATAGTGTAGGTTGCAGGTGGAGGACACTGTGTGCCCATGTGTGTATAAGTATTAGGGAAAGGTTGGAGCAGAACATAAGATGTCTCTTCCTGGGTCCCTTGAAACTCAGCTTATTGCATTAATAGGTGACAGCTGTGAGTACAACTATGGCAGGTACTAAGCAGATCACTGAGTATGTACATGTTCTTAGGACACACCCTCACACAACACACACACACACTCCCACACATACACACACAGCTAATAATTGCAAAAACAAGTAGATAGTTTGTACTATTATCTATTATTTTATTTTCTTGCATTTTATTCATTTAGTTCTGTAACATTCTACTCTAATTCCATTTTAATTCACTATCCTCCATGACATATAAATTTGAAGATGTTTGTTTCACACAATACAAATACATGTTGCATTAATGTGACACTGTTCCGGGTACCTACTGAACTGTTGCTTTAACTTCTCTACCTTATACAGTTTCCCATCATCTGCAGAAAAGCACACAGAAAGTACTTTAAAAGGATTTTAGTGGTAATCATTACCAAAAATACCACATATAGTAGGGTATTTTTGGTAATGGTTATCTAGGGCAACATAACAAATTATTTGTCAGTGGTTATCTAGGGCAACATAACAAATTATTATAAAATTTATTCACTAAAACAATAAATATTTCGTATTTTATCATTTCTAAGGGTGCTTCTCTCTCAGGAACCCCCTATAGGCTGAGATCAAGGCATTACATCTGGCTACAGACATTTTGATTTTCATCTGGACTATTAGTTCACAAATGCATTCATAATGGTTGTTAACATATATTTACTGACTGTTGTCTGGGGAAATTATTTCCCATGGAATCATACCTATACCCATAATATGGTTGCTGGCTTCCCTCAGCAGGCAGAAAAAAAAGGAAGGCAAAAAGATATAAGCCAATGTATGCTTTGTAACTTAATTGCAGAAATTACACACCAATGCTTTTGCTATAGTGCATTTAGTAGAGATGAGGAATTTCAGTCATACCCATGGGATGGGTGTCACCCAGGGCATCAACAGCAGCAAATACAGGTCTTTGAGGGCCAACTTATTATGATCTACATTCCAGGATCACAAAGATATAAGGAAAACAAGATGAAGTTACACCAGTTACAAAATGCTACCCAAACACATGGTCATGTGCTTTGTATATTCTAGTTACTCTATAACTGTCCATTTTCATTTTAAAAAGATTATCTGCAAGTAAGTGTCAACCTGTGTTGGTATTTATATAAAAGACTTCAAGACTGTTTATTCCTTAAGGATATTGTTAGCTTCTAAGCCACTATAATTTGTCATAAAAGTTTCAGTAATTTATTGTATGTGTTACTTTACACTAATTATTTTATTTTGTAGCAGAAAGACAGGTTTATATGTTCTTATTTGCTAAAAGGTTATCCAGGTGTTTAGAACGGGAGGGGTGAGATGGGGAAAGAAATGGGAAGAGAAAAAAGGTAAAGTCAAAGAGAACAAAAATTCATTATTTTAACTAAAATGCACTGAGTATTCATTATATGCCATAAACAATTCAAAATTTGTCATATGTACATAAATGTAAGTATAAAAATATGCATATAAATATATAAAATAGTTATATATTGTTATATAGAGTATCTGTTTTTAATGTAAACACACAGCTGTGCATATATAAATATATATAAAACTATGCATAATTATTTAATTATATACAATATATAGTGTAAATCATGCATATATTTATTTTCCTTATTGTTTGAATAAGATAATTTTTATTTCCATACTACAGAAGAGTACGAGCACCCTCAATCAGAACTGGAATTTTAGTCCAGACAGTATACTTAGAGTTCACGTTTCTAACTTGACAATGTCTCCTTATGTGGATTCAAATATAAATTCAAGCATATACCATTTCAAAACTCAAATAGAAATTAGAAATTAGAAGAGAATAATCTTCTAATTAGAAGAAAATAATCAATTGGGAGATTGACAATGTATTTAGTGTGCTTGTCAGGTAATTAATAAATGTAGGTTACATAAATATAATATTGTTATAGTTTAATTTGAATTTGGGGGAAATTGACCTAAAATAGGAATATAATTTGTAAGTTTAGACACTTGCTTTGCAATATGTGAGTTACAAAAATTTAGACAAGACAATATTAAAACAATTTAAAAATAATGTGTAAAAAGGGAGAAAGGAAGGAAAGAATGAAAGAAAAGAGAAACCCTAAACTTTGGATAATTGTACTTATAATTTGATATTATATTTAAGGGGCCAAGCTAGATTATTACTCCAGTGGCATATCACTTATTGTACTCAGTTCAGCACAGAAAAACAAAATTTTTACAATTTTAGAATTAAAGTTATATAATACAATCTTAATTTGAGATATTATATAATTGTACACCAAGGAATACAAACTTTGTAAACACAAATTAATCATGTTCAGAGTTTTAAAATGTAGCAGTAATGTGTAATAAAACTTATTATCAGCATACAAATGTTAATGTGATTATTTCTTTTAGTTAAAAGAGACAAATTTACAGTTATTTCACTAAACTCTGCAAGGTTCTGGAACAAAAGAACTTATTGAATTTAATATATTTCTCATAAAAGTGTCTCCGAATTATTAATTTCATGCTTGACACAACTTTTCATAGGCTTTGTGATTTTATGTCTCTGATTTACAACAGGCTAGTTTTGTTGGACAATAAACTCTCAATTGCAGAAATTTTAAAACTGAAAGGAGATTTCTTTTTTTAAATTTAGCAAGGATGTTTGATTGGTTCAATATGAAATATGAACCTCAAAGTGAGTTCATTTTGCCAATAATAATATAGCTATAATAGTTCTATATTTATTAGTAAAAATGAGATATAAGTTAAGTAGTCTTTATTTTTAACTTAGTGGATTTATGTGAAATGGAATAAAATCTTAGCAAGATAATCAAGAATTTAGGAATTCTTATCCTTTTCATTAACATACAGAAACAAAAATAACTTAAAAATTAGTGTTAGTTGATACAAGAGCAGTTCCTAAACTTGTAACAGTACATAACAGACATAGGCAACAGCCTGATTTTAGGTCAGGTATGGCTTTGTTGTAAAAGGTATATTTTCTAAAAGAAATTATATGTGAATGATGAGGAAACTGTTACAAAGTGATTGTTCAGTTCAGTGACTACTTCAAGTGATATCGGTAACAAAGAAAATAACAGAGAAAGTAATGAGTTAAAAATAAATCCCATCTTCTTAACAAATATGAAAAAAGCCAATACAAATAATGGCTTCTCAAATGCATTCTGTCTGCTAGCTTATGAACAAATCAATTGAAAGACTTCTGCTCATAAAATTCCTTACAAGTTGGAATAATAACCTAGCAAAATGATCCATGTAACTCTCATCCTATAGTGCTTTTAATACAGGAGTCACTGTACCTACAGTATGTATTGAGTGACAGTGTGTATTTGTTGAAAGAAAGACTCTTATGGTTATTTTTTTTAATAAAATAGATCATAACCAGTTTCAAAAGATAGGGATCTCTTCACTGTGGGAGGTCGATGCATAACCAGAATTTTAATTAAAAAATTTCCTCGTTATAAAAACTATGATTGGCCTTTAGAGAAAATCTATCCTTTGGTTTTATATTGGAGATGTGTGTAATAAAAATGAATCCCTCTTATGCTTGCAAAGTTTAAATATTTGAAGAAAACTCTCTTGAGTAAATGTTGTAGAGATACCAATTTATGATTTCTCTGCACTATACCTTTGGTCTCATTCCCCACACACCCTATTTCACAACATTACCCAGATTTTTATGGTAGGAAAGTTTTCAAAACCAGAGAAAATTTACCTGAACATAGATGTGTGTTGTATTTTCTGATCACATAAATTTTGCCAGCAAATGTTAGAGACCACATCTTTTTACCCAGAGGCAAGGATTATGGGACCAATTGAAAAGTTAGCCACAGACTCAGTGTGCATTGCTCAGTATGAAAGCAATTATTACTTACCTTAGAGATCAAATAACTTTCTACTGAAAGGATATTTATGGTAACCATGAAAGACTAAATATAAAGGATCTTCCAATCTTTGTTAGCTATCACAATTGGCCCAGATTCTTTCATGACCCTATAAAGAAGAGGATCCTCATAATGCCCAAGATTAACTTTGATCTAATGGTATGGTGTTTCTAGGCCTAAATTTGTCAAAAAATACGTAAAAAAGTGAATTCCCTCACACATTTATTTTGGGGATAGTATTTGTATCAATTACAGGGCAATCACAACTCTCCTTAAATCTTGTCTTCACAACTTCAAATTAGAATTCCATTTGGCTCTCATACTTGTCTGCTAGTCTAAAGTAGGATAGGGTAATATAAGAGCAGAAGCTCTAGTATCAGAAGAGAAATGGATTGCAGTCCTGTCCCCAAAGGAAACATTCTGTATTCAAATTTAAGTTTTTTGAGAAGAGGCTCACTTCTCAAAAAACATTTAAGAGTGTGCCTCCTGTGGCTGGGGTTATAGCTCAGTGGTAGAGCACTTGCTCAGCACACATGAGGCACTGGGTTTGACCCTCAGCACCACATTTAAAAAAAAATAGATAAAGAGTATGCCTCCTGATTTCCATTGAATCTTTAATTAGAATAGGAATCAGTAAATAAAGTTTTGGGGCCAGATTCTCCCACCCCAATTTTTAAATGGCTAGTGAAGAATGATTTTACTTTTTTTGTTTGTTTGTTTTTTTTATTTTTCAGTACTGAAAATCCAACCCAGGCCCCTAGCATGCTAGGCAAATGCTTCATCACTGCACTATATCCCCATTTTTTTTTTTTTTTTAATTTTAATTTGAGACTAACTTGCGTAGGCTGGCCTCAAACTTGCAATCATCCTGCCTCAGTCTCCTGATTATCTGGGATTATAGCCATAAGCCCATCCTCCCTGGCCACCTTTCCTTTTTTAAATTGTTGGAGAAAATATCAAAATACTTATATTCTGTAAAACATGAAAATTATATAAATTTCAGATTTCATTGTGTGGAAATAAAGTTTTATTGGGATATAACTGTAAAAAAAATCAAATTTAAGTTTTTGCAGGTATAAAACAAAAAGAGCAATGCTATTAGGTACCATTTGGGGCATGACCATGAGTCAGTCACCTTCTGCCAAAGAACAATGCTGCCTGAATGCCCAACCCATTTTTAGTGTTTTAAAACACAGTTATGCAGATTCCCTTGATCAGATATTTTCAGGCTGGCAGGATTATGAAATGTGTCTCATCAATTCCAAGACTCATCATTTTGTTCAAAATTGTAACATTTCTAAATTTGAGGTATATTTTCAAATCAGAGTTAGCTGAAGACATTTCTTCATTTTTTCTTGCATAAACAATGGTGTTACCCTGCTGAGCATCATCACTGGAGAGGATATCACAAACCTGGGCTTTAACTGAAATTTTTTATGACAAATGTAGTACCATTAAGACAAAGATTAATTGAGCTGTCTTTTGATTAAAATCTGTCTTACTGTATATGATGTTGATTCTTGGCAAAATATGTCAGCAGAAAACTGAAATACAGATTTTGTTATAGGTTTTTTTTCCCCTCAGAATTATTAAACAGATGATTTGAGCAAATTCTGTCTTGATGAACTTGGTGAATTTAAATCAGCTGTGAGAGATATGAACAATTTTGTTGTGCTGATCACATCTACCCTCTGACCTAGTATGAGGTTAGGAAGCAAAAGCTGATCATCAGCATGATTTTTTAAGAGTGGTCTCTTGGGTGACAATCAGATGCCTTCTGAGGTCACTCACAAACATTTCATTATTATCACCTATCAAACTTTATATTAGTTTTTAGAGAAAAGAAGCAATTTACATAAAGCAGTTGTGAAGTCTTAGGTACACAATAGGCCTTCAAGAATTATTTTCACCTTAGAATTGTCATTCTCTGAATTTATTTTAAGTTGATTAAGCATAACAATGTATGGTAGCCAGAACCAATAAGATTTCTAAGTGTGGCTCTCACTTCCTCAATTGGTTTCTATAGTTTTGTTTATAAAACACAAGTTCCCATTAGCTCTGTTGGAGTGACATCTTATGATTGATTCCTACTGATCTCACTGGCAAGCCAAATCTGCCATCTATTTTACTTATAACTAAGTGATGCATTCTTTTGAATGGTTGATATTTTGGATTAGGACACAAGACTTTATATTTATCACTATAAAATGCTCATTAATTTTGTTCTTTCTCTCTTTGTTGCCAAAATGCTGTGAACTCTTCTTTTCTATAAAGTAATTGTCATGATTCTCAACTTTTTGGCATACACAAACATTAACTACTTTACAGATTTCAACTTATCAGTTAAACTGGTCTCAACTACAGAAATGGGACTGAATCTAGAACTCAGGTTCCAGAACTGTGAAAAATAAATTATTGTTGTTTCCAAGCCTCCTAGTCGATAGTATTCTGTTATAGCTGTCTGAACAAACAGGACATCTCTAGTAAGTGATATGTGAAGGAGGTCCATCTTTTCATTACTCAAAATCCCCTTGTTCTGTATTAATTGGCCTCTGGGTCTAATAACAAAGGATTGCATGAGTGAAGTTAAGAAATTAAATACATTATATTTGAATATATTCCTAGAAGCAAAACAAAAAGCAGGAATAAAAAAATACATTTATAGAAGTCACTGCAGAAAATTTTGAGAAGAAATTATTTGATAATAAAAGGTTCTCAAGAACACTTATAATAAAAAATAACTTTGCCTTAAATATCAGAGGATTTTTATTATTTTACTTCATATAACTTTTTTTTTTTTACTGATTTCAGAATCTATTATGAGCTAGATGTGGTGGTGCATGTCTATAGTCCCAGTTAATTGGGAAACTGAGTCTAAGGGATCACCTGAGGCTAGGGGTTCAAGCCCAGCCTGAGCAGCATAGTAACATCTCCTGAAAACAAAACAAACAAAATCCAGAAATAATACTAATCAAGACATTGTGGTATTGATACAAATATAGACATATAGACTGATGGAACAGAATTGTTAGTCCAGAAACTCTCATATTTTTAGTGAATTTGTTTGAAGGTAATTACGTGAGGATCAAAAAAAAAAAAATATTTAAAGAATGGTGCTGGGACAACTGGCCATGGATCACTTGACTCTATTTTATTCCGCTTAGCCCACTTCACATATTTCACATTCCTGACTTAGGCTCCTACACATTAGGTTTTTGAACATTGATCTACCCAATCACCCATTGCTCAGATCCTATAAGCCATTTCCTTTGTGTCTTAGTTCCTTTAAGTACTGCTCTAACAGAATACCTGAGACTGGGTAACTTATAATGAATGAAATTTATTGGCCCACAGTTTGGGAGGGCAAAAAGTTCAACAGCAAGGCACCAGCGTCTTGTGAGAGCCTTCTTTCTGAGTGATAACATGGGAGATATCACATAACAGAAGGAGAGCACAAGAGGGGTGAACCCACTCCTGAAATAATGGTATTATCCATTTATGAGGGCAGAGACCTTATAAACAGTATATCCCTTAAAGATTTCATCTATTCTTTTTTAGTACATTATTGATTCTCATTTTGACATAGTTATACAAGCATGAAATATAGTTTGCTCTAATTCAGTTCCCAATAGTTTCCCTAGTATTTACAAGGTCCTGGGTTCAATTTCTGGTACTAAAGAAAGAATTTTTTTAAAAAGTAAGTGGACAGTGGGTATTTCTGATTTTACAATTTTTGAATTCCTTAACATTTAGGTGATCTTTTAAAGAAAATGTAGGTATTTTTTCAAGCATAAAATGGGAATAACAAAAGCCCAGCCTCAAAAAAGTTGCTTTTGAGGAATAAGTAACAGTACATTCTCTTGGAACACTCCCATACACGCTGTTATTTCTTGTTGTGCAGTGAACATTTTCTTAACAGATTTGTGATATTCAGGAAGCCTTAAGCAAAGCTATGACAAAATAAAATACTTTTTTCCATCCTCCTACTATTCCCTATTTTAGTTCTAACTTAACACTTACATTTTATTCTTATCCTTTCCCTCAAGAAACCCCACAGGTTTTCTTCAGTCTCACATTATAATGTTTAATCAAGTTCTATCTTCCTTGGATAAATCGCCTACATCTAAACTTCCCACTCTTCAATTTTGATCCTAATTTGTCTACCCCAATTTCCCATTTCCTCTGAAGCTTATGATCTGAAAATCAGATTGATACTAATTCCACTGGTAAAAAAAAAATGTGCTTTACACATGAGCAAAAAACTTAGTAATTTACACGTGTGAAGTTATTGAGGTCTTTTGAAAATTCAAATTTATATGCACACACACACCTATGTGTACTCTTATATATATATATATATATATATATATATATATATATATATGAATGATATACACTCAATCAAATTTTTTTTGTCATACTACATATGCTTCTAAGTCATAATAGGGATATAAAAGTTGGTATTAGTCCCATCCTGATAAAATAACTTTTAAAGCATTCACAATATAATTTAATAAAAGATGTATTCAAAATTAATTAAAAGATGTATTCAAAATTAATTTTAAAATATTGCACTATTAAGGTATGGTGGGATATGCCTCTAATCTTAGCTCATAGGAAAGCAGGAGGATCAGAAGTTCAAGGCCCTGAGTAAATCAGGAAGACCCTGCCTTAAAATAGAAAATAAAAAAGGCTGGAGATTCAGCTAGTGTTTAACCTCCCCTGGCTTCAATCCTGGTACCAAAAAAAAAAAAAAGTATTGCCCATGTTCATAGTTTCATATATCTTATATGAATATTCTTAATTAAAAATGGAAATGTTTTATCAATAATTACATATAGTGTGCTTTCTAAATGCTTTTATTTTCTGGTTAAAGATTTCATGAAGAAGACTAAAATAAAGTATCAGCATATGTTGATTTCATTAAATAGTAGCTGGAGCACTTTTCCCCTCTGTGTGCAAAATGAATGTGCTATGAGAACAGTTGTTAGCATTTGATAAAGCAATTAGAACATAAGTCATGAGAACATAAATATTATAGGAACATTACATGTCATACAATTATGACATACATTCTTTCCACAAATGAATAAGATAGTTCAGAGGTTACTGACATTAATGCATTCTGAATAATTTGTAATTTCTACCGTCATAATGTATAGTACTTTCAGTTTTTTTCTTTAACGTATAAATACATTTGTATTAACTTGCTAGAGTTAATGGATTGGAAAATAGTACAATAAAGTAGGCAGAGAGGCATAGCTGTTAAACTTCTTTTTTTTTTTTTTTTCAGCCAGCGATGATGAGATATTATTGTGAGAGAATTCTTACATAAAACACTTTTTAAAAATACCTTTACTCTTTTATTGACTTGTTGCAATTCCAAATTAGTATCTTTTAAAAGCTCTAGCAGGTAATTACATGCATTTATTGTGAATTATTTTTCTGCATTCTTTCAACGAGAATTTATTAAACATGTTGAACACTCATATTGCAATAGGAAATACATCTGTATATACATACAAATCAATACACATCTTGAGCTACTAAAGCATGTAGACATATACAGAATACAAAACAGACACACATGCATATATCTATTAATAAGAAAACTTCATAATCTGAATATTTTATTCCTGGAAATCTAATAAACATTCTACAAACTAGAAAACTAATTTATAATAAATAAATATTTATTGTTAGGAAATTTGAAAGTAAATAGCCTTTAGTCATAAAATATTTGAATGGACTTCATTATCCCACATAGTCCATACAGGGGTGGTTATACAGCAATAAGAGCCATAACAGCAACAAAGACACTATCTATTACAATTACTTGTTTCTTATTATTTGAGTTGGGGGAGTGCAGGCAGTGTGTACTAGAGATTGAACTCAGGGGCACTGAACCACTGAGCCACATCCCCCTCCCAATTTTGTATTTTATTTAGAGACAGAGTCTCCCTGAGTTGCTTAGTGCCTCGCTTTTTCTGAGGCTGGCTTTGAACTCAGGATGCACCTGCCTCAGCCTCCCAATCCACTGGGATTACAGGAGTGGGCCACTGTACCTGGCTACCTTGTTTCTTTATTAAAGGAATCTTTTTTTATCCTTCCTGTCTACAGGTAGTGCCAATTACCATCAGATTTCTTCCTGTTTTGATCACCATAATTTATTTCATATAATATATATGATTGCTTAGAGGAGTTTGGGTTCACAGAAAAATTGAGAAAAATGCATTGAGTTTTCATATATTCACTATCTCACAAATGCATAGTCTTTTTCATTATAAACATAACCTAAAAGGTTAGCACATTTATTACAATTGATAGACCTATTTTGACACATCACTATCACCAAATGCTTATAGTTTACACAAGGGTTCTCACTTGGTATTTTACATACTATGGGTTGATAGATGCTTGTGAATGTGTATTTGGTATTATTATACCAAATATCTTCATCCCCCACCAAAAAAATTCTTGTACTCTTCCTTTTCATAGTTTTCCCTGCTTAATTCATGCCAACTACTAAACATTTTATAGTCTCCATAGATTTCCTTTTCCAGAATATCACATTATTGAAGCAATACAGTACATAATCTTTCCATATTGGCTTCTTTCACTTAGTAATGTACATTTGAAATTCTTTCTTGTTTCACAGTCTGATAGCTCATTTACATTTAGCAATCAATAATATTTAATTTTCTGAATGTACCATATAGTTATTTATCCATTCATCTATTACAGAGCATCCTAGATGCTTACAAGTTTTGGCAATTATAAATAATGCTGCTGTCAACATCCAGGTACAGTTTTTCATATAGATATATCTTTTCCACATTTTTGTAAATGTTCAGAAATACATATGATAATAGTATGTTCAGTATGTTCAACATTTACTATTCCACTTTACACTTTAAGCTTCCATCAGTAATAGGTAAGAGTTCCTGTTGCCTTACAACCAGGCATATAGTGATGGATTTTGGTTATTCTAACAGGTGTTCAGAAATCCCATGGGCTTTCAGATGCAAATACTTAATTATACCAAAGGACAGTGATCCAGGGGTAGACTGTGCTCAAATGTGGCCTTCCTCACCTGAACAATATATGGGGTTTGAAAAAAATTCAAACATATTTTTGTATGAGCTATTCAAAGTTTAAGTTTTTAGAAGATATTTTCAAAATTCAGTGAATGTTTTATCCCCATCTTAGACTGATCTCCCACTCTCTTTGATTTCCTCTGGGTAGAGAGTTTACAATATTTTAACATTCTGAAGTACTGTCAAAGTTATGCTTCTACTTTCAAAATTAGAAAACTGTATTTTACTTTCTAACTACAGTTTATATTTAGGATTACTTTCCTTATGTTTACTATAATTATTTTGTCTGTTGACACTTTTAAAAAGGAAACTATCTATGATTCCAAATATATACTTTATGTGAATATATTTTGAAGAGAAGTTGAACCCTTGTTGTCTGAACAGTTGTGAAAGACACAGTAATGTGAGACACACCTTACATTGATTGCTAATTTTATTGTTGTTTAAATATTCTTCAATTCTAAAGATTTAACTTTATATTTATTGATTTTATCAAAACATTTTAAATAACTTCTGTCCTTGGTATTCCATTTGTGATGATTTTGAAATATTTTCTTTAACATTCTTTTTCCGTTTTACTGATAGTGAATAGTAACTTCTCTTATAATCCAATTTTAAAATTTTTATATCATTCTATTTTTTATTTTAGTTTTGTTTGACATGTATTAATTCTACATATTAATAGTGTTAATTGTGATATGTCCACCCAAGCAAGCCCTTTTATTGTGCATGGTACTGAGGATTGAACCCAGGGGTGCTCTACCACTGAACTACAGCTCCAGAACTTTTTATTTTACTTTTGTATTATTTTATTTTGAGACAAGGTCCTGTTAAATTGCAGAGGTTGGCCCCTTCTTTGTCTTCTCCTGTGGCTGGAATTACAAGCATGCCCCACAATGCCCAGCTCCAACTTCTATTGTTAATAGTTATCCGACTGGGCATGATAGCCTTTAATAATGTTCTGATTCTGAAGATAACTTTTCATGACCTCCATCACAACAGTTGACAAGACTGCTTCTCCTCTTATTGTTATTTTTTGCACATGCATTATTATCACTTAATAATTACTCTGTTGATGTCATCTGTTTTTGTTCTGTATTCTCACTGTGATGTTTAGATGTAGATTTACTTTAATTCTTCCTGAATACATCATTATAGAATCAGTTTCTAAGTTCTTATTAATTATTCTGTCAATACTATCTCTTCATTTTCTTGAAATTTTCATTTCAAAATTTCTATTAAGTATATGTGGATTATGTAATTCCATTCTTAATATGCCTTATATTTTCAACATGTTAGTTTTGCTAGATGGAACCATCATATGATTTCCTACAATTACTTCTTCTAATTAATTGATGCTTTCTTCATCAATGTGTAATTTTTCTTGCCAAAATGAACATTTAGTTCAAGTTCCAAAAAGCATGATTTTGTTTTATTACCACAGATTATGAGATTATTTCTATTGGGTTATTAATTGCTATGGTTTGAATTTGGTTTGTCACCTCTGAAATTCATGTTAGAATTACATTGTCATTTCAATGGTGTTGGGAGTTATGGGCTTTAAGAGGGTTTCATGCAGAACTAAAATGATTCTCATGGATTAGACTGGTCACCATGAGCTTGCTGTTATTATAAATTCAGGTTTCCCCTTGTATATTGTGTCTTTGGCATGTGTCCACTTCCCTTCCTCTTTACACTATGTTTGAATGGAGGCCAATGTCATGCTATTGGACTTCCCAGCCTCCAGAACTATGAGCCAAAATAGATCCCTAGTCTTTATAAATCATCTAGTCCAGGTAATCTTTTAAAACAGACTAGATCCTCAGTCAACACAGAATATTTTTTTACATCCTTATATGTTTGTCATTTTTGGATTGTAAAACAACTATTGGATAGATTTATTTTGAAAGCATCAAGGATACCAAATGAAAAATTGTGTTTTCAGCATAACTTTTCATTTGTTTATACTATGCATCTCATAAATAGCATCATTTTGAAGTTAATTTCTTATCCTAGTGGCTACCAGATGATATTAACTGTGTAAATAAGATCTCCAAACTACATGAGGCACAAATTGGTGGATTAAATTCTTAAACGTTGTCTTTTTAATTCTGTTTCAAGCAGAATATATGGAAAGTGAAGTATTTAGAACTATTTGGCAGAATATATATATATTCTGCCAAATATATATAAAAAAAATTTATAGTCTGTGGTTTTATTAACTTTGCTGTATGTTCCAGGGGTACAAATTTATGTACAACAGGAAATGAAAATGTATCACAGAGATCCAGAGACTTGGCCTGAAATGGACATTTAATCCATAACCTCTAAGTTGGAAGATCAGCATTTCCTGCCAGTCCCACACTAAAGAAAATCTCACTATCAAATTTCCAGTTTACCATCCTGCTTGGCTTTTATCAAACTATTTCATTCTTTCTAGTTATTCTCTGAGTACATAATATTATTTTGTGTTTAATGACTGCATTCATACAAGTTTCAAGCACCTTTTTTTTACATGTCATTTAGTTTTCCACAATTCCAAAATCAGAAGTCAGAGTTTAATCCAAATAATTATTATTATTTTAATTATTCTTGTAACTACTTAAACATACGAAGGGCCTATGCTCATGATGAGAAAATGCATCATGATCTTAGTAAAATTTTCTAAAATTTGAATAGCAAGGAATTTCTTTTCTTTTTACCACTGTAATTACTCTTTCCCCAAGTAGTCTAAACTACAGGGATTCTTGATAGAAATGCAAATAAAGGAAATCACAACACTATTACCCAACTCTCAATTCCTAACATACATATGACATGAAGAGTGTGACTCCGTGTCTGTAAAGTTTAACTATTGAAAACTTTCAAGACTGATTCCTCCCATTTTTCCTTCTGCTCCTTATCTGGTCAAGCTAACATCAAAGCTCTGCTACTCCCTTTATACCATCAGCTATGAGTTCAAACCACACAAGATGACTTACACCCTGATGACACCCCTTGACCTCCATAAAATCATTCAAGCCTGTCTTCTTTCTGCCTTTTCAACTACTTTGGATGTATTTGGAAGCCTCCTTACTGTCCCCACAAAGCCTTGTTACATGAGGGACAGACCTTTCACCCCTTTGCCTTGTTATGTGTTTTCTGATCATTTTTGATGTTGAAATCAAATTTGAGGTGGAAGTTCACACAGTTTTGGTGCAGTAATTAAACAACAGCAGAATATTTGGCAAAACACTTTTTATAAAATGTAAATCATGCCATGATTTATTGAGAATATTCAAATTATCATCAGCCAACATGGTTTTTTTATGAAAAAATAAAAAAAAAAAATATTGCTTAAAAATGAATTTAAATGAAAAAATGTGTACATGTTTAATAATGATGTTTATTCAAGAATAGGGAAGTTAAAAGGTATATCATTATGGTTTGGAATTTATATTAATTGATTTAAATCCCTTCTACTTCAGAGATATGTTTTATTCCTAATTTTCAAATGGCACTAAATGGAAATCAGAATGACTACAGTGAAAAAATATGATAAGATTTAAAAAATATATTTTTAGTTGTAGATGGAAACAGTACCTTTATTTTGCTTATTTAGTTCTTTTGTGTGGTGCTGATATTAAATCCAGTGCCTTATGCATGCTAGGCGAGAGTTCTACCACTGAGCCACAACCCCAGCCCATGATAGAATTTTTGTACATTTTAATTTGAACAATTGAGGTTTTCTTTGTTCAATATTATTTCTCTTTACAAATATTGATACTATACCTAAGTTATATCTTTCAGTTATTTCAATTTTTTGATAAGACAAATTAAACTGTGAACTGTGTGTGTATGTGTGTGTGTGTGTGTGTGTGTGTGTGGGCATGTGAGATAGGGAGAGGGAGAAAAAGGGGTTTAAAGGAGATTATTACTAAATTTGTGGGCTGGCAAATTCAAAATAAGAAGAGCAGGCAAGTAGGCAGAAACAAAAAGAAGGAGAGCATGTTGTAGTCTGAAGTTTGATTTATATTTGTCAGTTTGTAGGACAGGTTGTAACCTCAGGCAGTTTTTAATGATGCAGACTTGAAATAAATTTACTTTTCTGGGGAAACACTTTTTGTCCTTAAGTTCTTTGACTAGAAGAGGGGTACATGCATTATCAAAAGCAATTTTCTTTAAGGTATCTAGTTGTAGATGTGAAGCACATCTACAAAATACATTTAAGGCAATGCCTATGTTAATGAATGATTAAATAAGTACCATGATGTAGCCAAGTAGATACATAAACTATTACAGTGGAAAAAGCACTATGTAATTGTTATGCTTCACATACACTATTGTATGAACCATTGGGATTAAATTTCTTCAATAAAGTAAGACAAAGTAAAAGTGACTTCTTTCTTTTTTCTTGTTTGTAATACTGAACATTAATTTTAAACTCTACATGTTATGCTACTGTTACCATACCAGGGAAGAACCAAATGAAGTTTGACATTTCTAATTCATTGGCTTATATTTGTTCAAGGACAAAGTAGACAAGAAAAATGTTGAGGCTTGAAGTAAAGAAGTAAAATAGTTGCCTGGTGAGAAGCTTTAGATGCTTGTGATGATAAATCTCTGAAAATCTTTTTAGTATCTTTTAGTTAAAAGAGATTCATAGAATAAAACTAAATGTCTGCACTCTGTACTAGTTCCTAAGTATCCATAAGTGAGTAAGACACAGTTCTAAACTTCACACAGTAGAAGGGCCAATGGAAAAGATGACATGTAAAACTTTGTCAGGATTGTGGTGCCAATATTAATGCTTGTTCAATGCATATTTTACTCCCAACTCCTTTTTTACTATTTCCAAAGAGCCATTTAGTTTTCCCACTGAATACTAAAGCAGAAATAAAGAATTAAAAATAATTCAACCTAGTTTAGAGATGGAAGCATTCTTATTCAGCAGTGTTTTACCATTTAAACATTTTCAGAAAGAGAGACAGAAGATTATTGCAATTAGATCCAAAAATGGCAAGTTTATTTGTAGGGCTGTGAAGTAGTAAAATTTAAAGAGAAGAAGGGATCATTTGGACATAGAGGCTCATTTGGATATAGAACAGGGTGATGGTCATGCAATTTCAGAGAGTTTAATTTGAAAGTTATTGTTCTTGTTCATCTATAAATATTTTCGTAGGCAGATGTCACCAACCATAGGCACATACATGGATATTGGGAGCAAGAAGAGAGAACACAGGTTCCTGACCAAATTAGATCCAGACCTCTGAAGGAGTCTTTATTTGATCTGGGGACTGATAGATATACTACTGTTGTTACTATGGTGTGAGCCCTTCATTTGAATACTGTTAAAAATATGATATTTGTTTATATTGAAACAAAGATAGGAGCTATTGCCTCTGGAATAAAGAATATTAGGTATGACTTTAAAAAGGAAAATTTTCCATGGTTTTATGAATATTTTGAGGAATGTTTATTTTAAAAGGAACAATTACAAGGAAAATACTGGGGAACAAAATCAGCCCAGTTATATATTTATATCACATGCATGAATAAATATGTAACAAAATCCCAAAATTATATATAATTATAATACACCAATAAAAGAATGGAAAATCATTTAAAAAGAAGAAAGAAGAAAGGAAGAAAGGAAGAAAGGAAGAAAGGAAGAAAGAAAGAAAGAAAGAAAGAAAGAAAGAAAGAAAGAAAGGGAGAGAGGGAGGAAGGGAGGAAGGGAAGGAGAGAGGAAGGAAGGAAGGAACTATTTCACCAAGGTGTGGGTATTGGTTAAGCCCATCAGATGGTGTAATAGAAACATGAATACTAAAGACTGATAATATTAGAAGAAGAGAGATATTAATAAAGCCCTAAGGAGGAAATCAGGTAGGGGAGCTTGCATAGTCCAATGACTTCTATGAAAAGTTTCACAGAAAGAAAAATCCCTCTCTATTGTTAGGACTTCCCTGACCATATTTGATGAGAAAACAGAGCCAGAGAAGACAGCTGGAGCATCTACAGAAGTCAGCCGTCTGGAATATTATGATAGAAAAGGGAAGAGTTGCACTTGGGACCAATGGAAAATATCCAAGCCAACTCATTGCTTTTGTTGGGCAAGGTTTTCAAAGGAATGCTTTTTCATATGGATTCAGAATCTGTCAAGGTAAGGAAAGACTTAACATTGTGGAATAGGGTATAAAAAGCTATGAAAGCATGGCAATATATGCTATCCTCTTCTTTTAAAATTAGATTTAACTGAGGCTTAAAAACACAGAAATTGTACATATTAATGCAGTTCCAGGTCATGCTTCAATACTTGTATTTATTGTGTAATCAGATCAAACATATGTATCTCCTAAAATATTTATCACTTTTTATTAATATCCTTTCTTCTAAATTTTTGAGAAATATAGGACACATTCAGTATCTATAGTCACTCTATTCTGCAATAACACACTGGAACTTCTTATTCTTATCTAACTGAAAACTAATGCCCCTTGATCACCATTTCTCCAACCCCCACTCTAAAAAAGCACAGTTTAGGAGCTATTAGAAAGTAGGATAGGGAGCAGAAAGGAGTATATCTGGGGGCAGGGCAGAACACTTGTTCACTGAGCTTGAGGCCACATGTGTGTATATTACCACTCCACCCATCTACTTTTCAAAGATGTATGCACAATTGTTGCATTGGATATCACAAGAGGAAAGTTTTAAAAAACGATTATTAAGAATTTCAAGACAGAACAGCAGGGCATTAAACCAAGTGCAGGGCTAATTTTGAAGATGGTGGCCTCTGTAACCACATAGATTCATAGATTGTGCAACATTTGTTCCTTTTCATGTGGAGTAGCTTCTGAAATTGAAAAGAAAAGCCGTAAGTTTAAAAAGTTAGTCCCCTAAAGCCTCCTGTTTTGGGATGTGTGGCAAGTGCTGTAAGGGGATTCAAAGAACTGGGGGTTTCACTGAAAATGAGAAACAGGCTTATAGATATTTGAAAAGAAAATATTTGAAATGATAATAGATTTTAGTTGAATAGTAGGATATAGATGGCATTGTTTCAAAGAGTAGAGAGATAGGTGAAGGCAAACAGTCAAGCTGATTTGTGACTTCAGGAAGTCAAGTGAAACAGAGCAGAGATGACAACTGGTGTTTAGGGAATATATGCTGTTGAGGATCTTGAAGGACTGAGGGTAGATGGAGAGATGATTACTATGAGTGAGGAGATGTGCAAAAGGACAGTTGACCTGATCTGTTTGGAAACTGGTTAGGTACAGTGACGGAGACAGTGATTTAGGAACCAGACTTATTTATCAATTCTGGGATAAGAGCCAGAATACTGAAGTTGAGGACCAAAAGTTCATGTTCTCCTGTAAAAAGAGTTGTGTGTATGATCTCAAATGGAACTGCTAGCATATGAATAGACCCCTTGTTTCTACATGATATGGATCAACTGGTAACCTACCTTACAAAGAATGGCAAGAGTTATAGCATCATGAGTATACTTCATACTTTAACTCTGGCCAGCAAGTGAAGTGCAATTATAATGAAAAGTTGCAAGATTAGTGAAGTTAATAATAAATGCTCTGCTAGGAAACATGCTGCAACTTTTAAAACCTGGAATATTCACGTTTCCTTTTCTTCTAGTATTTAATACTATGAAAACTCACTTTTTTTTCTCTGTGGTGAAGACAACAGGGTGGCCCCTTTCAGCCAAACCCTGGTTTTCTTGTTACTGGTGAGCTCTCTCTTTGGGTGAGAGAAAGACCTATGACCAAATGTAAATTAACAGAATATAGGAAAGGTGATGGGATTTCACTTGTAGGATAAATTTATGTAACATTATAATACATGTTATGAAAGATAATGGTCCATCCTTGTTGGCCTTTAAGAATAGAATGCCACATTGGGGTGGGCCCTCATGGTATTGAAGTGGGAGCTGACACTAGCCAGCTGCTCAACTGCAAAAAAACTAAGGCCCGAAGACAAAGAGCTCACAAAGACCTGAATGCTGCTAACAACCATATGAGCTAGAACTGGGATCTTCCCCAGTTGAGGTTCAGTGGAGGCTTAATCCCCCATCCAGATCCTTCACTAAAGCTTTGTTTGGCCCTGCAGCAGAGAGCCTGGCTAAGCCATGCCCTGACTCCTGACCATGGCATCTGTGAGAAAGTTAGGGTGCATGGTCTTAAACTACTCAGTCTGTGGTAACAGGCTGAGAAGCTTTAGAAAATAAATACAGTCCCAGAACCCATGATTCTGAGTTATATATTTGACAAAAGCCAATGAAACTTTTCCCAGAGATGTAAAAGAACACTTAGGCATGTATTGACTTGACCATTAAATTATAATGTATCTAAGAATGAGGTTACTTTTTCATATTTAGATAATCTAAACATTAGCTATTATAAATGCTTGGCCTATAGAGAGCACCAGATGAGGATCTACCCAAAGATTGCCCCATTAATCAACTTAGAATGCCAAAAGTAATCATGTTTTAGTCACACATTAAAAAGTCTTTCCTGTCTCACCAATAAAATTTAAATCTAACATAAATTCTCTCAACAACTACATATTTATTAAAAAATAAGAATTTAGCACTTATAGTTTGAATCTTTATAGAAACAATAAAAACATTAAATAAAGAGTTCTCTTTTTTATTTGTTCTAGTTAGTTATACATGACAGAAGAATGCATTTTGATTCATCATATACAAATGGAGCACAAGTTTTCATTTTCCTGGTTGTATTTGATTTACATTTGTGCCATATATACATACACAGTCATGCATGTACCTAGTGTAATGATGTTCATCTCATTCCACCATCTTTCCTGCCCCCATGCCCCCTCCCCCAATCCTTTCTACCCTTTGCCCAAAGTTCCTTCATTCTCCTCATGCTCCCTCCCCCACCCCATTATGGATCAGAATCCACTTATAAGAGAGAACATTTGGAGTATGTTTTTTTTTTTTTTTTTAGGGGGGGATTGGCTTATTTTGCTTAGCATGATATTCTCCAACTTCATCCATTTACTTGGAAATGCCATAATTAAGAGTTCTTAGCTTGTTGAATTTTCTGTTTTCTGTGAATGTCTCTGCTTTGACATGAATAGGATATATTATAGGACCATGTACATATCTTAATTAATAGATTTTTATTTAGCAAATAATTTCTTATTTCAATAGATATAAAATTAGTCTAGACATAAAGAATAACTGAAGGGAAATACAAACTGCTAGGAAAGGATAAAAAGGTCTGAAGTTAATTTGTAGTTTTATCCACAGAAAAGCATAATCACATACAGCTATTTTTTTATTTATTGTGTTTATTATTGTGTTTTTTCAGATCACAATTATTGACTATACTCAGATTTTCTTCACCTGATGCAACTACAGAGATGTAGTATTTTATTTGATATTTCTAATTTTAAAACATACCTCTCACAAGCACTAATAGAGTATTAAAATATAAGTAAAAATGGTACATTTATAAATGAATAATATTGATGAAACAGGCAGAGCTTTTTTCCAAAGGTAAATAACATAAGGTTTCCCACAAATTATACATGATCTTCTGCCAGATGACATTAGGATAGAAAATAAAAGAATAAAGAAATAAAATATTAGGAGTGTCAAGCTTGTCAGAAAATGTTAACTGCATACTCAAGTGTTTCTGGCATAGGAAAGGGTTCAATTCTTGTTTAAGAATAAGGAGATAAAAGTGCTGTCAAGAAGGGTAGGCATTAGATTCTGAATAATCTGTTGATGATGACCAGTTTTTTTTTTTTTTTAACCAAGGGTCAAAATAACTTATCACAAATGAAGCAGGCTATGTAGATGACAATCTTTCACACAGCAGTAAAATTTAGCAGAATATACAATGAAAATATTAAAGGTATCATTCTTCCTTTTGCTACTCTGCCATAGATGAGTGCCTTTTATCTGAAAAAAATTCAGCATTAAAAACTAGAGAGAAAATCATGAGTATGCTTTATGGAGATTCTCTCTTTATGTAGACTACACTAGAAAGAGAAGATGAATTTTCAATAAGTGATCTCAAATAATAATGATGATTAGGAGAAAGAGAATAGATCTATACGAGTAAAATACATGGAGATATCTAACTGGAATAAGAGCATCTAAGAGGAAACTGAGAGAACTGCTACCTGAAAGAAAGTTTTAGTGAGTTACAGCTTTAATGGAAACATGAACCAGGGACAGGGCTTGGAAAAACAGGTGTGCACCTTGGAAAGGTATTGAAGGACAGGAAAATGTCTTATATGCTCCTAGCTTAGACTATGAAGGGAATTGACAGTTATAATTAAAAATGCAATACTTTAGCTAGCCTCAGTGGCACACAGTGGTAAAGTCCATCTGGGTTCAACCCATGATCCTTGGTACCAATAAATAAATAAAACAAAAACAAAACAAACAACAACAACAACAACAAAAAACAATAACAAAAACACAATGATTTACATCACATCTTACCTCAAGTCATTCACATGGAACAAAAGCAGCTTAACATTCAAAATCAGGCTTTAGCAGATAAAGTTCCTTTTTCTCTCTGGTTGAAACTATTCTAAATCTCTCAGCCTACATGAAAAATTGTTTGAAGTTGAGAAATTTGAATGAAAGGAATTTTTACATCTTGTGAAGAGTGGTTCTCTTTTCTCAACTAATAGAAGAAGAAACTGAGGCATAGGGAAGCTAATCTACAATCACAAGGAAGAAGTCCTGTAAGGATTCAACCAGTAGTTTTAGTTTTAATTCTTACAGGGGTTGCCCATAAATCTTGTGGGCTTATCCCTTTCTGGACTTCAGTATTCCTTTTAGAGATCTTTATAACAGCTAGATTTCTTCAATTCGGAGAACTTACTTAATCAATGAGACTAAAAAGGCAAATGGGAATATTTTAGCAAGCAGTCCAAGATCAATTTGTCAGATTTGACAAGAACCACAAAGGAAAGGATCTACTTTTCTTGGATGATTAAACCAGCTACTATTGAGTAAAAACATTTACTTACTGTCATGCAAAATAGATCAATTAATGTATTAACATTTTAAAGTCTTTCAGAATTAATTAGATATGGCCCAAGATAAGGAATTGCAAAATTTTAGCAAATATAACTCTGACAGATCTGTAATTAACCTGAGTCCTTGAACGAACTCTTTTGGCCCCACCCCAACACAATTTAACTTAGTGCCAGAGGTAAACTTCTGTCATGTCAATCCACTGATATTTGGGTGGAAGGTTTTATTTATTTATTTTTATAAGAGCAAATTAATAAAATGGAAAAGTCAAGCATACCTCTGTGTATTTGCCTCATAAATAGGAAAGACATAGGTAGGCCTAATTATTCCCTTGAGGAGAACTATTTTATAACATTTTAATCTATAATTTCTTCTGATCTCTCAACATATCTTACTTGGAAGAACATAACTCCTTTCATTTTAAACTTATCTTACATCTAAATTGATCTCTTTCCAATGGCCTTCCAATAGATTCACCCTAGTGTGGTCTCTCCATAAAGACAACAATACTACTGGTTTTAATATTTCTATCCATATTTACATCCCTTAGTTTATTTATTCCCATTAGAAATGTTATATAAAATTGTTATATAACAAGTCTCTTTTTGTCTTACTTTCCATATCTAAATATCATATTAGTCAAGAGGTAGTTTTAGTCAGGTCCTGCTAATTTATTCATGTGCACAGTCAATGCTGTATCCATTTATAATATCACAGGAGTACATGATACACTTTTACTAAATGTGATATGCATGTTAATGATCCCTGCTACAGGACCTAGAAAGGGAATGAAGAGCACTAAGAAGTTTATGTGAGCCATGTAACTTGTCCATTGGAAGAACTGAATAATGTTAGTAACATAAAAGGAAGTAAGAGAATAAAAGATCAAAAAAACATGAATTGGTAGAAATTTTACCTAATATATCAGTGAATCCTGTTAGCTTCCCAGGTACTTTTCTGACAAATAATATGAAAAATGCCAGAATCCTTTGTGTGCTACATAAATCTTTGCCAAGATTCTGAAAATATGTCAGGATCAGCAGCTTTGTTTTATGGAAGTAAACATGCTTTCCCTTTAAAATAGTTCTGATATTTCCTAATTATAAAAGCAGTATATCATATTTGTAACATGGAGGAAGATACACACAACCATATTTTAACCATTTAGGATTTAAACAATAAAAAAACACGTGTTAATCTGTGGTGGGTGTTCATCTGTATATTTAAGGATTTCAATAGACCAAATATTTATTCCTGAAAAATATGTTAAAAAGCCAAAAATGACTGTGAAAAATGAATTTAAAGGTTTTAAGAAAAAATATTTTAAGGTTTTAAGAAAAAAAATATTTTTGACATTATTTGTACATTGGTTCAGGAATTTCTGTTTATTTACCCCCTTAAGGGTCAATTATCTACTTCAGTTAATAATTTTAACCAGAACACATGCAACAACTTTTTAATATATTGTTAAGTCATATGGGTTTAATAAACATATAACAACCTAAGAAGAAACTTTTAAGTTCCTTATAAGTATACTTTATCA
This sequence comes from Callospermophilus lateralis, assembly GCF_048772815.1. Lineage (NCBI taxonomy): Eukaryota > Metazoa > Chordata > Mammalia > Rodentia > Sciuridae > Callospermophilus > Callospermophilus lateralis. The sequence goes on from NC_135309.1 coordinate 135,627,829, forward strand.
TCCATTTATCCATAAAAACATGAAACTATGTACTTTGATATAACTCATGCATAAGGAATTGTAAGGCATCAATTTGGCATTCTTGAATTTTAGGATTGTTCATCTTAAATTCATGGCAAGCAAGCTATTAGTTATGTTCCAAGTAAACCCTGAAATACATTTTGTAGACCATGGAAAATAAAAAGTACTGAAGAATGAAAAGTGGAAGTTTTGTGTGGTGAGTCAAACTCAAAAATAGATCATAAGATTCAAACTGCACCAAACAAGATATATTTTTAACAATGGCTTTTGAACATCAGTAATCTAAATCAGAATCAAATACCTTCTACAAATACCACTTTTTCTCTTCCCAAGGTTCATTTTCAACCAGGCCAGGCATGTTGTCCTATGAGGCTTTAAGTGTGTGCTACAAAAGAAGTCACTGGGCACATTGCAAAATCAAGACCAGGTCTCCTCATTCGTTCTCTTATAGTCTACAACAGTCAGCTCCACTCTACTGTAAGACTTTGATCTCTCTTCTTTTAACACCAATAGTTTCATTGCTTACATTGTGTATTTATACAGGAAAGCTTTCCCTCCACCCACTATTGCCAGTATTCATTCATTCTTATTTTTTCTCTATCCCTTTCACTCACCTTTAAGAAAGTTTTTCTATCAATATGGTGTGTTTCATTTACTTTTTTTTTTAGTTTGTTTTTCATAAGGCTAAAGGGATAGATGAGAACATGGTCCTGCCTAAGATGACAAGTCTGATAGAAATGTCATTGTTTAGATAAATATCAGTGTCTTGAGCCTTGGTGATTAGTGAAGATAAAAAACAAAGAGTCATTTAAAATATGTAACCAAAGCATTCTTTATATATGTGTGTTTATAGCTATAAAAAGCTGGGTGGTTCAAAAACTCTATAATTGAGTTTCTTTAAAATATGAATAAGAATAAATGATAACAGAAAGAAACAGAAAACTAAAGTACAAAAAAAGATATCATGATGTAAATATACATTTCAAGATTAAAAACAATGTATTTGTTTAATAGCAGTTGTGAAGAAGTCCAATAGAAATTCATTAACAAAGAATATATAGCTAAATAAATCACATGCAATGTTATTTAGTGAGATCAGATAATTAAATATGTGAAGAACAGGTTAAACTCAATAATTAGAGCTGCAGAAGTAATGAAGAGGAATATCACAAACAGAACCATTTGAAAAGTACTATTTTAATTTGTTCTGAAATGTTGAAAGATACCAATCTAAATATCCCAAAGGTGAAATAAATGCCCCAAAATAAATTAAAAGCTAGAAAAATAAATTCTTATAATGATGGGACTTCAGAACAAAAAAGATAAAGAGATAATAATCACTCTAAGAAGAAAATAAAATCCCTTCAAAGAGATTGTAATTAAATCTGTTGATGTAAAGCATCAATGAAAAGTAGAAAACACTGGCATAATACTTTCAGTAGATTAAGAGAAAAGTATTAACTCATGATTATAAACATAGGAAAAATATTTCTCAGTAGTTATCTTGAAATAGATATTTTATAGCAAACAGAAACTGAGTGTGAAATTGTCAAACTTTCCCAAATGCAATTCTCAGAGATGTATTGAAGATGCAAGAAATATGTTCAGATGAAGTGCATGACATAGAGGAATTATAAACAAAGAAATTTACCAATATAGGACTAAGTCTAAAACAAAATGAATGACACAATGATAATAATGAAGTCTAGGAGGATTAGAATGCAATAAATCTTTTTTTTTTTAAAAAATCAATAACACCATGTAGATAAAAAATAATGTGATAATAATAAAGTATCCTAAAGATCTTATGTTTTTCAGCTTAAGGTAAATACAATAACTTTCTACATTAAGAAGTTGAGTATATATGACTAATTTCTGAAATGCACATTAATCATTAGAAATTTTGAAAATTCAAAAGTACAAGTATAAATCTCTTTAAAAGGATACAATGTAAAGTAAGACAAGAAATTAGGAAAAAAAAACATTGAAGATTGAGTAAATGAAAATTACAAAATAAGAAAGAAAAGGTAATTGAAGTCAGTCAGCAACTTTAAGCTAAGATTGTCAGTCTGGATTTAAAAACAACTATTCAAACAGGCTTCAGGTGACAATGGACAGAAAGGGAATATGACAGGCATCAAGAAACAGAGTGCCAGTAACTTGGACCAGTGCAGATGATGGCATTAGTCCACTATGATTATAAGATGCATATCCAAAATACAGTATCTTAAAATAAAGGATAGAAAATGAATACCAGGAAAATATAAAAAAAAATTTTGAGGGACTTTTATAAAACTTAAAAAGTCTTCATGCAAAAACAACATTCCTAAACATGGTCAAAATATAATGATAATTATTTCATTTTTCTGGGAGGTTTTTGAGATATGATCTTATATGCACTTTGCAATTTAAAACAAGTGACTATAAGGTGAGAGAAATACCTTCATAATTATACTTTCCTTCACTCGTCTAATTATTTCTTCATTCATTTGTTCAGTCACCCTATTGCTATTCTTAATGTCTACTAAAGCTGTTAGTTCTAGATACTGATAATGTAATAAAGAACAAAATAGAAATATACCATCTTTATGGTATTTGTATGCATATTTGTACATATATACACACAAACAATATATACATATTAATATGTAGTAAATATAGACATATTTAAAATGTTATTAAATATATGTGTTTATATGTATTTTAGGAAGGAGAAGGAGGCAACAAATTAGATGTGGTAATAATGTAGTGTCTGCGAGAGGTCTAATGAATGTTAGGGGGAGTTATTTCATTTATCCTGCCTACCCCTATAGGGTAGGCAGGATACCTTTTATTGAGAACATGGATTTATTTACTTAATCATTCATTTATGGGTTACGCTATATTACTCAGTCTAACCTTGAACCTCTGGAATCATGCAGTGCTCCGGTCTCATTCTCTCATGTAACTGGCACTACTGGCACAGGCCACCATATTTACAAAGATGATATTTAATTAAAAACCCAAAGAAAATTAAAAAAAATAAATCAAGCAAATATCTCATGAAGATATTTTCCTGTAAAAGGAAATAGCAAGTAAAAATGCCCATAACTGGGAGTTTGTCTAGTTTAAGTAGCATAGAGTAGAGGTTAATATGTTTAGTGGCAAGTAGGTGAGTGAGAGGGAGGGGGTAGTGGGGAGAGACACACCAGGTCAAGGTAAATATGAACTTAAGGCAGAGAAGAGAGTGGACAGAGTGGACTACCTACAGGCTTCTAATGTAGTCTAAGTCCTCTTTAAAACAAAAACAAAAAACCTGCCTTGTATTTTAAATAAGATGTGATTCCACTGGAGAGCACTTAGCAGCTTGATGTGATGACATTACCCAACTTTTACATTAGTAAGATCAGCCTACCATCGTGTTGAAGATGGGTTTCAGGTGACAATGGACAGAAAGGGAACATGACAGGAATCAAGAAACAGAGTGCCAGTAACTTGGACCAGTGCAGATGATGACTTTTAGTCAAGCTTTATATATTTTTGGACACATCTCACTCACTGATCAATGAATTAACTGGAATAAATAGAAAGTATAGAACTACTAGCAAGAGAAAAAGAACACTAATCACTAATAGTAAGATAATCCTTACTATTCACAGATGATGTAATTCATTCTTCATGGAGATAGGAAAATTTTGCAGGTTTCCTATACAGAAAATTAGTATTAGATGATGTTTTTCTAGCATGAGCAACAGTTAAAGAATATGTGTGAAACTGAGATGCTTTCTCTAATACAAAATGCCTAGGAAACATTTAACAAAACATGTACACAAATTATAAATTTTAGAACCAGAAATTAAAGAAAATGTAAATAAATTAAGAAACGAACCTTTTTATTATGATTTAGGTTAAAAAAGAGCAAAATTCCCTAATTGGATCTTCAAATCAACAAATGTGAATCTTTCTTTTTTTACTGTGTGTGTGTGTGTGTGTGTGTGTGTGTGTGTTTTGTTCTGGAACTTTTCAAGTTGAGACTGCAATGAACAAAAAAAGAAAGGAAAAGTAAGTGTTAAGAATCCCTATTAAAATTTTGTTCCTTGCTTACAAGGAATACAAGACATAAAAAAAGGAAACCTGGTGAGGTGCTATTATTTCTATATATTTTACCTGTGGGCCTTTCACAATTTTCAACTGTGTTATTTTGGAACAGAGCATAGGAAAATTCGAACCTTTGTGGTCCACAGAGAAAGTACAAGAATCACTCAGGGATGAATTTGTCAGGTAATGGTTAATTATTATGATGACTTTGTGCTTTGGGTCCAGACTTACTTGCCTGTCCTTACAATAACAAGACACCAACTATTTGAGAAGTCAGTATGTTGTAGTTGATCCATTTGACAGATATAAAGATATTTGAAGAGGTGTCAGTTTTTTGACAAATACATCAAAAGTCAGATTCTTCTAACTAAATCATACTAGATTTATTTACAAAGAAATTATGACATAAAAGTGAAGCACCAAGGCTTCACTTAGATGAAGAACCATGTAAATTACATATTTTGCTGCTATCTGTATCAACATGATGAACCTGAAGAAGACAGATTTACTCTCATTAAAGCAATACAAATCTTTAGTGTTTATTATGTGCTAGATTTTATTCTATACTGGTTAAAAAGAATAACTGATTTGTTTCTCTCACCACTGTATAGAGAAACTACCCACATTTTCATATTAGGACACTGAAGCAAAGAGGTTCATGTAAATTGTAAATATACACAGGAACCAGGAGTCAAGTTTGCACTGTCTGGCTGCTGATGCCAGGCCCTGTATCTTTACAATGCCCTGCCTTCCTGAACAGTAGATACACACCTCAGAAGAGTACACTGACAGGAACCATTGATGGAAATTCTTAGAAATTTAACAGTAAAATAATATATTGCTTAAGATAGTAAGCATTTGTTAAAATGATGAAGAAAACAAGAGAATGGCAAACTCAGAAGATGATTGCCTTTAAAAAGGGGAAAGGATATGAATTACAAAACATGCCAGGGTACTACAAAATTAATTATACTGCTTTTATTCTTCACACTGGTCTTCTTTATAACTTTTATGAAACTGAACATATAGTTTAAAAATATAATTTTTGTTAAAAGTAAAATTACATGAGAATAAATTATAAAATTCCACATTCACACAACTAAGCAAATTCTAAACTCTGAGGGAAACAACCTCAATTCAATTATTTGATTGTGCTGTGGACTCAGATACAAAAGGAAATTGTGGCATATGAAAAATGCGAAGAATTTGATTAAAATATAAAATAATCCCATAGTAGGAAGAATAAACCTTAGTTTTTCTTTACTCTAAAAGTACCATGAGGTGTATGACTCAAGAAATCTGAATACAAGGTTATCTATAAATATTAATTCTACAGATCGTATGTTTTTCATAAGTGGACAAAATCAAAATACTAGGGAAATACATTTTTATATTGGACAACTGCAGTTTGAATAAAATACCGTATCAAATTGATGATGATCTGGGGTTAAAGAAAAATTCGATTGACATTTCTTTAGAAATGCCACTGGGATCTGCCACTGACCTTATTCTATTTAAATGCTAATCTATATATCAAAGTAAAAGATTACATATATACTTCTCAATGACATAAAGTAGGAAGGAATAGTTAATAATCTTAAAGAAATTGAAAAGTTCATCCAATAACTATGAATGAATGAGTTCAACAATAGTTTGTGGTGAAAAAGACCTAAGGATTTTAGGAATGAGTAAGAGTAAGCTAAAAGTATATTTATACTTACAAGATAAACAAAACTGATCCAAAAGCAATATCTTGAATAAATAGAAATCATGACTTTCATTCTATTCTATACTGGAAAATTAAGTACTTTTCAAAAACAGATATTTGCTTAACTTAGGCAAAACAATACAGCATGAGTGATGTATATGATAACTGTAATTTGAATCATTGTTTAAGAAGTTGAAAATGGTGAATATGGTGTCTGTATGTGGTCATGTTTTTATTCACGTCTAGATCCATTTGACAAATGAATTAAATGACTACCTTAACATTACAAAGGCTAAAAATTATTACTTTTATATATAGAAAATTATAAATAAAAAATATATCATTTTTTCCCTGAAAATTATAGTGAAGCCTCAAAAAGAATGTGATTCTCATTATAAAGGAATCAAAGGAAATTTGGTTAATTCCATAATGATTTTTCTCTAAAAGGGAATTCTAATAATAGGTGATTTATTGAAAAAAAAAGATACATAGTATACTGAGCAGAAACAGATTTTAATTCATATGTAAGCAGATTCAAATTCTATTTCTACTTGTTACTAACTGGAAGACACTGGAAAAAAATTAACTATCTCCATTTCAAGTAATATTTTTCAGGGTCCAGCAACCTCAGAAATATTATAAACACTAACTTATATAATGTACAATATTTTACAAACTTTTGCATAACCTTCAAGATATATGACATTTTGTACATGAAAAATCTCAAGTGGTGGTATTTTACTTTATTTTTTTTCTGGGTACTAGGGATTTATGCTGAAAAGACTTTAAAACTGAGAGATACTCCCAGTACTTCTTATTTATTTTATTTATTTTAAGACAGGTTCTGCTACAGTCCTGAATTGATGAGGCTGACCAGGAACTTGTGTCCTGCCTGCCCCTGTCTCCTAAGTTACTAGGGTGACAGGTGTATGTCACTACGCCCACCACCATGGCAAGCAGGTGGCTGCATTTTAAACTGCCTATACAAAGTACTGAAATGATTTGGTTGACTGAATTAGTGATTCCAACAATTTATTCATTTACAAGATAATTACAGAGTCATAGTCTACTCTTGGCCTACCATCAGGGACAGTTCTTCCTCAGATACTGACTTGGGTTTGATCACAAACCTTGCTTGGCCAATGGAATATTGGCAAACTTCAATAGGAAAGTGAAGCCAGCAGAAATGTGAAATATTCTTTCTCACTTTGGACTTGTTATGTTCCTTTTTGCACAATGGAAGGACTCTTCCCCAAGCAGTTATTGCTATGTGTAGGTCCCCATAACTACATATTCAATCACCTAACCCAAGCTGATCAGAACCTGCAAGAGAATGTTCCAGGTGAGGCTACCCTGGAGCAAGCATAACATAGTTAATTGGTAGACATGTGAGTATGAGAATAAATAATTGTTGGGGTGGTCTGTTACATAACAATACTATGAAAGTAGATAATTCATATATATGAACATGAAAATCTAAAGATTCTTTAAATTTCTTTTTTTAAATTTGATTTTAATCTAACATATATATCAAATATCAGGATATGTAACATCATTTATCACATATCATTACAAAAGTTTGAAAACTTTTTAAAAGATAAATTAAAACTTTAGTTTTACTATGAAATTAACGTTTTTCTTTCAACCTCTTTGAATGATAATAAATATACACATTTTATTTAATCTGTTTTCTGATATAAGGAAGATAAAACATGAATTCTGTCATGTGACTTACAAAACAAATATAAAGTGTCCATATAAAGACAATTTTTCCTCTTCCAAAGATTGTATTAGTCAATTAAATTGCTTAAAAAATTTTACTAGGGGCTGGGGTTATAGTTCAGTGGTAGATTGCTTGCCTTGAATGCTTGAGGCCCTGGGTTTGATCCTCAGTACCACATAAAAATAATGTTATTGTGTCCATCTACAACTAAAAAACAATATTTTAAAAAAACTTAGTAAATTTGTATCTAGTAGGTAAGTAAACATAGCAAAATCGATATTTATGTAATTATAAAATTCTACAACTAGGTATTTATATTATATATATATATATATTTATATATGTGTATATATATGTACATATATATATATATATGTGTGTGTGTGTGTATGTGTGTGTGTGTGTGTGTCTGTGTGTGTGTATGTGGTGCTGGGGATCAAATGGAGGGCCTGTGTATGCTAGGCATGTGTTTTTCCACTGAGCTATATCACCAGCACTAAATTTGAGATTTGAATCTAAGTTCAATTAATTCATTTTAAATTAACTTAGTTTTAATTGATTCTGAGAGAAAAAATGTTGACCCCTTACAGATTATCTATTTTCCCTTTATGAAAATTATGATACTGAATTACTATAAATTAGTGCATCTGATCAACATTAAATGCTGATGTCTAAAATAAGCATATGAAACCAAAAATAAAAACTATATAAGCTCCCTTTTATTAATTATGGCTATCACTAGAAGTTTTCTTAAATTATATATTTTATATAATTTATGTAGCATGGTTTTGTTCAGTTCAGGCATAACTGAATAACTGTTACATACTATACTCTAGGATACAAATATTCAAGGAAGAAGAATAGAAACATGAATCAATCCTATTCATTCCTTTGAGTCTTACAGTCTAAGTTAAGAGATACAGAGCTAAATCAATAAATTGAATTTTATGTTTTAAGGAGAAGGAGAGAGATAAAATAAAGTTCCCTAATGAAAAATGTCACCCCCCACCCCCCCCCCACACACACTTTTTTTGAATTGTGAGGAGAACTCAAGAAAGGTTCTCTAAGAAAATGACTGATTGTCTTGAGGATTTAATTGTGAGTGTGAATTATGGAAGGAGAATGGGAATTATTCTGAGAAATGAAACAGAAGGGGCAAAGAAACTCGAGTCTTAGGGGTACATATAGGTGTTTCAAATGGGCCTGGAATAGTAAGAGATGGAACATGCTGGATACCATGCAGCTGACAGGAAATCATTGCAGAGCTCAAGTGAAGGGTGTGGCCATTAGTCTCAGATGAACTGTGTTAACACTACTTCAAAGATGCATTGTGAAAACCGAAACAAGAAGACCAAATAAGGAACTTTCTAATTTTATAGAAAAGAGAATTAGAACACACAAAAGCAATAGTGAATAGGAATATATTACTGGAAGAGAAACTGGGTCAAGGAGATAGCCAGGTTATTGATTTGCATGACTGAATGTAAGATGCTATTACTGACTAGGGTGAAAAATAGAGGAAACGTAAATCAAACCTGAGAGGATGGGTTTTGGCATGAGACACCATTGGCATCCATGCTATTCCATTTAACATTTTTGTGACCTTGCCTTGCAATTTATATCTCTTAGAAACAGAACGTCTTTATATGGAAAAAGGAAAATGTAGTATTTCAGAGAGTTACTAGAGAATTAACTGTGATAATTTATATGAAGTACTCAGTAGAATATCTGCATTAAGTAAATGTGAGCCAATATCTGTTAATGTATTGGGAGTAAATACAGGAGGAAAGGTTCAATGTTCATTATTAGGTATCAACAAAGCCTAAAGTTCAAGGAATTGGAGGGGACTTTACCTGTCCCTTTGAGAATATTCTTAATACATGTGCTTAGTATACATTATCTGAATGTTGATTTTGCTCAGAGAAAATTGTGGCATAACGCAAAAAAATAATACACGACGTAATCATAGCAATATATTCAGAATAAAACATATTTGAAATTTATTTGTTATATGGAGAGAATTTAAAATGAATATTACTCTTTCATTCATTCACTGTGTAATTGATCTGAAGTCTTGTCAAGGTTATGGTTTTGTTGGTGCCAGGACAACTGTGAAACATGAGAAGGATCAAACAACTCAATTACCAACAAACAATTTTTTTAAAATTATTTTTACTTTGAAACTTGAGACCAATAATAAATGAAATAAACATTTGGTAACTGCATTTCACATTTGATGAACATGATTAGTAGCAGGAAGTTATTTGCATTTTAATCTCCAAGATCAGTGTGTATTATTTTTATTCAACAAAAATTTTATTTTTATAATTGAAAGTTTTCTATTAAAAATACATATCCCAAATAGTTTCTTTAAATCCAGTAATTAGTTTAGTCTTTGTGTTCCTATTTTTTATCCAAAATAAAGTAAAACAACTAAGAAATGAACTTTCACTTAAACAGCCACTCTACATAAGGCATGCAGTAGTCTTCTTTAGTTTTGTTTTGAACTAAAGTATATGACCCTCCATTGACTCTGTACTTGCAATTTCTACATTAAATTTCTGACCAGCATAACTATCACATTAGTAATTCTTGACCTTCAACTACTAAACATAAAATACTCTTTTATCTGTTTCACTTTATAATTGCAGATTTTTTCATTCATTAGTTAATCTCCATTCATTTTGGAGTGGGTAAGTGGTCAGCATCAGTACAATTTTGCTGTGCCAATTAGGGAAGAGATACACTGAGTGAAATGGGAATGTCTTTTTCTTTGTTTGTTTTCATGTCTTTTGTTTGAAAGCCAGATTATTAATTTTCAGAAAGCACAATGGGAAAATGGGAGTAACTGACTAATTTATAATAATTATAATGGCCAGAAATAATAACAGGATAGGTGCAGAAAAATTTAAGTAATAAATTAATTTGACCTCAACACCAACAAAAATATTTTCACATACAGTCCCCCTAGATATGTAGTAATCAAGTATTTTTATTTTTAATGAGCATATTGTTCATAAAACAAAGAATCTATCAATATGATTTCATATCAGTTGTGGTTTACATGCTCCCATTTTCCAATCTTATTACTTCTTAAAACCAAGAAAAGAAAAGTTCAGTATGTCTTTGAATAATAATAAGGTTTTATTCACTTTGTTGAAATAATTCACTTTCAAGATCAAGTATCTTGGAACTCAATTTATTACTCATATTGAGGGCTTGTATAAGAAACATCAAATACTTTCAACTCTATTACACTGACTTTAAATAGCAAATGTGTAGTATTCCAATAGAACAGATTTTTATTTAGTATTACTATCAAGACTAAGCAATTCAGCATATAGTTCTGAAAAAAGAAAGGAAAAAAAAGCAAATCAAAGAGAAATGAAACAAAGGAAGTGAAGAAGGAAGAAACTGACAGGGAGAAAGGGAAAGAGAAAACAAGGAAGAGACAGGGAGGTAGAGAGGAGAAAGGGGCATAGGAGAAATAAAAGTAAATACCTATGGAATCTAAGATAGTTAAGTAGCATTTCAGCAAATGAAAATAGAATGATTCATAACATGCATGGTCATGAAATCTTCTACTACATTTTTATTCCTATTTAGAAATAGGAATAATTTCTATTATTGAAATTAGCAATGAGAGGGATCCTAAAGTTTTCTCTTGCAGTAATTTATTGGCTTTCTGTTAAAATGTAGAACATTTAAAGCTTCCACATGAACCTTGTTATCATGTTATTATTCCTACATTACATCTAGACTCAATTTATACATCACAGATTTCATTTTTGCTTATTTAGAAACAAAATGCTTAGGTCTGTTACATTTTCCAAATTTAATTTGGGAAAATATACTGAAAATTAAAAACAATCAAATGAGTAATAGAAAAAATTATAAAACACACAAAACTTTGATATTCTATAAAGAAGGATTACAGACAAGAAGTAGCACTATGAAATATATTGCATTAATATTTCAAATCAATCCTACCACTCCTCGTTGAGTTCATTATTATTTGAATCTATTCTGGTGTTAGCAATAAAAATATGACTAAACCCTCATCTGTGTACTTTGAGGACTAGATCAAGAAGAATAATCTATTAAGGAGACAGACATGGGTAGTGATTATTCATTTGTTGTCATCTGTCTGTGAAAGTGACAATTTTTCAAGGATGCTATTTCACTAGCAACCTATTTCTGGCAAGGGTATTCTATGTGCATTTCGCACATGATCCTCCATTAATAAACCATTAATTTTACCTCCCTTTACTCTATTTCTCACATATGCAAAATCAAACTGTGGATATGAGAAAATCTACAGAAAACTATCTTTAAATATGGTGGCCCATTGGTTCACTTCCAAATCAGCTTTTACTTTCTTAATTGCTTGTTAACAAAATCCCAGAAGCAGCACTGGAGAGTAACAATCCAGAAATTAAATTCTATCACAGGGAAATTGTTGCCAAAGCAAGTCAAATATCCATCAGTAAACTGAGTCAGAGATCAGGTAACTTCAATAATAGAAATTATGTTTTTCTGGGGCTAGGGTTGTGGTTCAGCAGTAGAGTGCTTGCCTTGCATGTGCAAGACCCTGTGTTTGATCCTCAGCACCACATAAAAATAAATAAGTGAAATAAAGGTATGTGTCCAACTACAACTAAAAAACAAATATTAAAAAAAAGAAATTATGTTTTTCTTATTTCCAGAAATAGGGGTAGAATCATGATATATGTGTAGCAATGTCTACATTGGAAATATATGGAGTTATTTTCTTTACAAGAATTTATATACGGTAGAATGAATTGGACTAGGAATGGATGCTTAATCTTAAAATAAACCATTATATGAAACAGCATAGAAAATCTTGATACTATTGGTGGGGCTTTTGGTTGTTTGATTGATTGTTTAACCTTCATTTCCTCCATACAGAAGGGAGAAAATTTTATTCAAATGCATCAAATAATCATAATATCCTTGAGTAATAGAAAATTATATTTAATAACCAAAATCATTATGAGGCAATATTTAGCATACAACTCATTATTCAAAGAAATAATAAACAAGTTTGTTTCTCTTCTATGAAACTTCCATAATTCTATTGTTAGAAGTCATGAAAACTAAGAATAATCATTAACTAATAAAATCACCACCACAATGATCCTTGTTGCTATTTCTATCACATCAATGAGACCTTCAAGGCTGTGATGATTCCAGAATAACTGTACTTGTTAGTTTTCTTAAATCCCTTATCTGAACTTCTTTAGCTTCTCTAACGGGATATATGTATTAAGGGCTGTAGAAGAATAGTATAAAAAATTCCACATAGACATGAACTTTGGTTTTCCTTACTATAAGCGCAGTACTTTGAACAGTGTTTGATATACATAAGACCACCAAGTGAGTGTTTTCTAAATCAAAGATGAAAGAAAAGATAATATAATCAGGTGACATCAAATTCATTATAAAATAACCCAAATATGTGAAAAACATATTTTGAAATTTAAAGATTCGTAGTTCTACAGACTGCTACCATATGTTTGATAATTTGTAATACATGTAAGTGAAAAAAGCAATAGGTTGTTGACATTTTAATCATGTAAAATAATTTGTTTTGAAGAAAGAAGTGAAGGATCACATCATACTTTTCAATATACATTTTTGATAAATCATGGAGTTAAACATTATATTAGATAGAGCTCTTCATGAATGCTTAATGTATACCACAGAGGGAAACGGGCTGATTCAACATAATAAAGCTATAAACAGTCTATATAGTTTGCATGAAAACTGGACTTAAACATTGATATGTCTTTATGTGGGAAGTTAAAGATTATAAAGTGGTGCATTTGGGTGCCAGTGTGATAAGAAATAGACCTGCTGCATTTGTGACATCAGCCTGTTAAAACTTTGAACAGTGCTCAAAGGAGGCAACATCTTTTTGCAGAAATCTGCTTGAGCAACTAGTCATGATCTTGCCTCCACAGAACTTCCTGGATTCCAGCTCTGAGGGGTCCCCTTACAACAGCTTCAGACAGTACAGAGAGGGGCGGCTTCTCCCTGATCCTGAGTTTTGAATGGCCAGACTGTCACTTCCTCTGCTCACCCTCATCTGTGTAAATAATTAGAGAATCGAACCCCTTGTTCTCATAAAATTTAACGCAGACTCTACTTTCATGACTGAGGACTATCAGATAAGGTGATTCAGTGGTTAACTTATTAATAATTTAAGAGAAGTAGCAGTACTTTCTTATACAGGCAGATAAAGTAGCATTTAGCTAAAGATAATATGCATTTCCTAAATAATATATAACAGTTTTTATACTAGTTTCCATTTAAGATAAGTTTTTGTTGTTGTTGTTGATGGTAATGGTGGAATAAAACTATGTTTAATAAATATATTTGATGGTTCATTTAGTCTAACTCATCTTGACGAAGCATAGATTCTTTGTGTTACAATAGTTAAAAAATTAAGGGGTTAGATATCACACTACAATAAAATAAAAACAAAATATGTGTAAATCAGACATATGGGTATAATTCTCATACTTCATCATAAACACTGAATTTTTTTCTCTTTACCTTTTTCTTTCAATCCTTATTTCCCTGACTGTACATGTGACTGCCTGTATGAGCCTAGTTTACACTTGAAATTCCTTAATTTATAAATTCTGATTTGCTTTAAATCAAGTTAGTAACAAACAGATAGATATGTAAGTAGACACTTGTTCCTACACATGTGTTCATATACATGCCCAATCACACCCAGTTTGGCTTGGAAATGGTTGAGCACTTAGAACTATAAAGATCAAAGTAGGAAAATATTAGATGCAAACAGAGTAGCAGGTAGTAAGTGTATCCCCTACCATGATTTGGAATATGTATTCAGAAACAATAAGTAAAAAGTCTTACTTCAGTTCATTAAAGTGCAATTGAAACAAACAAACAAACAAAAAGTGCAGTCACACAAGAAAGAAAACAGAACATACTAAGTACTGTCAATGTTTCCTCAGTTCAAAAATTCAACTGCATTTTTTTTATTATAAATGAATACATATGATTTCTTGAATATTTTCTTTCTAGTTTAAGATAGACAAGTGTGTAAGTACTTGTGCTAATGAATGTTTAGATTTGTATCAAAAAAAGTCACATATGGGGCATAATTTGACCATTCATTTACTTTTATTTATAAGATTTATTGACAAAAAATAGAGTATGTGCTTACTGTTTGCTGGTCTGTCAAGGAGTGTTCTTGTCTCTTGAGATAAATGAGCATGCAAAATACAAAGATCCTCCTTCCCCAGATGTTTACCCTTCAGAAAGGAGAGCTTAAAATAAATAATAAATAAAATATGGAAAGAGGAACTGTAGAACAGGATAAGAAATTTGTATTGTCTGAGGGTTTTCTGTCATTTGCAATGTTAGAGTACTAAGGATACACTTAATAGAGAAGAGGGAATTTGAATAAAGACTTGAGGGCAGATGGCTAAGTCAGCAACTGGTAAACAATACTCAGTCACAGGGAGTGGTTAGGAAAGGAGTCAGCTTTACGAGTTCCAGGAAAAGCAAGAAGAGGTGTGAAGAGCTATGAACAAACAAGAAAAAGGAAAATGGGTCAGAAATAGGATGAGGGGAGACAGATCAAAAGATGATAGAGACCCCTGACATATCTTCTGGGGCTAACAGGGAGACACTGGTAGTCTTTGAAGAAAGAGGTAAAAGGATTTCGTATGTTTTAGAAGGATGACATTTGCTTCTAACATTAATTGTTGGAGGGATAGTTGCAGTAATTCAGGGAATTGAGTATTGCCACTCCCAGAATTACAGGAACAATAGAGGAACTGATGAAAATTGGAAGTATTCCACATATATTTTGGACATAGAGCCAATAGGATTTTCTGGCCTGTTCAATATGCAATGTGAGAGAAATAGAGGATGCAAGAGGGTTTGATTGAGATTTGACTGAATAACTAGAAGGGACTGTGTTGTTGATAGACAGTGAAGTCTGAGTGAAGAATTACAATTCATTTTTGATACATGATTTTGTGATGTCTATTAGGAATACAAATATATATGAAAAAGAATGAAAGAAAAAAGCAGTTGAGTAGGGATTAGATATTGGGAAATCTGAGTTTGAAAATGTATATTTTGGAGCTTTCAGCATATGGTGTTTGAAACTATGAAATTGGATGAGATCACTATGGGTGTGGGTGTAGACAGGAGAAAACTGAACCTGCTTCAATATTAAGAGAAAAAACAGCACATGAAACTAAGAAGAGATTGGTAGAGATGTAGAAGGTAAAACCTAAGCATGTGGTCATCTGAGAATCTAAGTTTAAAAGTCATGCTGAGGAGGAAGGAGTAATTAACTGAGTCAGTCATTAAGCAAATCAGAGGCAGAGAATAGCCTACTATACATTCATTCACTTATGAGTTGGCAGATGGTCCTGGAAAAGAATAACATAGAAAACTGCTGGTATGAGCAGTTATCTATGGGAAGTGAGATAACAGGTGAGTAGGAAGATGAATATTTCAGTTTAACACATTCAGCTTTAAATTATTCTCTTTGCTAAGAACATGCATTAAATATATAACAAAATCTGAAAGTATACTTTAAATAACAATCATCTTCTATGTGGTAAGAAATAAATGACAACAGATGAAAATTCCAAACAGGTTATATTTGTGGGGGAAAGAAATCTCAAAATGTATTTTCAGAACTGGAACTATAGTAGAATTCCAAAGCAAACTCTATTAGTCATTTCTTGGATTAGATATTATCTCCAGATGGCTCTTTTTAAAAAAAAATGTAAACATGTTACTTGAAATGAATAATGTTAAACCAGTAATCTCAAAAGTACTTTACACGACAGATTGTTACAATTGTTAGATATACTTTTCTACTTACAATGGGTTACATCCCAATAAACCCATTGACAACATCATAAGGAAAAAATACATTTAATACACCTAATTTACTGAAAACCATAGTTTAGCAGCGCACTACACTGTAGAGTGCTGTTTATACTCACAATTGTGTGGCTGACTGGGATCTGTGACCTGATGCTGATAACCAGCATCATGGGAGTATGACCAGCATATCATTAGCTAGAGAAAATATCCAAATTCTACATGTAATCTCTACTGAATGTGTATGGTTTCTTCACCATCCCAAAGTCAAGAAAGGATAAATCAAACCATCCTAAGTAAGAACCACTAACAATATATAAATGCAGAGCTAAGAAAATAATTGTGGGCAAGATAAGGGATAAGGAAGTTCTGTGACCATGGATGAGTATAGGTAGGAGAGCCTTAGAGCTGACTTTGAAAGACACGCACATGGTACATTTTTCAAGAAAATACTGAAATGCTGTTGCTCATAACAGATATTGAAAGGGGTTTGAAACTAGAGGATGAGTCAAGAAAATGATCAAGGGTGGGGTGTTAATGAGAAATCCACTGACATTTTTGGCCAAAAGTACCAGGCAACTCAAGAGAATGGAAAGATATATAGAGAGTGGTAAATGATGAGGTGTGTGGCATCCCTCAAAATCAAAGATAGCATTGCAAAATAAAATTGGAAGTGTTTAACTTGTATTTATTTTTTGGTATGGAAACTAGAATTAAAATTGAAAATACAGAAATGAAAAAAACACAGTTGAGAAATGGAGTCTATAAGAGGTTTTGATACTTTTATAATTAGTCACCAGAAACAAACTGCTTTTTATCATGGTAAAATGCCTGGATGCAGTTTCCTAAATCAATTCTAAGTGATAAATAATAAGCCAAAGGAAAAGTACATTCTGTTACTGTTTATACTTTTCTTAATTTCTATCAGGTACAGTCTCGGGGGAAGGATCTGTTTTTTAAAGAGAATTTTGGTTCTACCTTTTCAACCTAAAATGATCTCATTTTCATGAAGTTTGGAACTTTTCTTAGCTTAAAGAATGGAAGAATAAATCCACTTCCAAATATTGGTTAAGTAGCCATTAATGAAAATATCTTGGCTCTGGATTAAAGTTATTAATCATAGATTTGTGACTAGCAAGCAAAATAATTTTTCAGGTTAGTTCTCTGTGAATTCACAATATGAGCATTTTCTTCCCAATTCTATTTGTAAAAACACTCATAACTTACTAGACCTCAGTGGTGACACAAACTAATGGACCATCTCTAAATAAATTCACTTAGAGATCCAGAATATGTCACAATGTTCTCCTTCTTTGTAGTGTAGTGAAATTAGCATCAAATACAAAAAAAAAAAAACAAAACTACCTATTCTTCACTTCCCCCATGGTTGTCATCTCTATGCTGTAAATCATAGAGTAAGAATAAATGAAGTTGTTTTCCTCTTGTCATTCATATTTCAAAGCTTTCTCTATATATAGAGTGGAAGTGTTTATTTCATTTTTAGGAAGGATTAATGCCAAAAGTGTTTATTGGCTTCTATGAGAAACATTTAGCTAGCTTTAGAGATCTTACCAAAGAAGTTACTCTTAACATCTGTGTACATGCATGACTGTGCATGTTTTCACATGTGTGTGCATGTATGTGAGCATGTCTTTGTTGCATGTGTGTATATATGTGTATGTGTATGTGTGTATATATGTGTGTGAATGATGCACAAGAATACATGGGTGATAAATGTGAGAGGTGAGGAAGGCAAAACAAGAATGCTTTGGACAATATCTAAAATATGTTTCTCAGGGTATTTTCCTTAATTGCTAATGACAGTTTATCACAGATACAGGCCACTCTAAAGACTAAACAACTGAAGGAAAAACAGACATGTC
Organism: Callospermophilus lateralis; assembly: GCF_048772815.1. Taxonomy (NCBI): domain Eukaryota; kingdom Metazoa; phylum Chordata; class Mammalia; order Rodentia; family Sciuridae; genus Callospermophilus; species Callospermophilus lateralis. The sequence goes on from NC_135309.1 coordinate 135,646,148, forward strand.
AAGAAAGAAATTACTATGTTTGCAGTGTAAGGAAAATTATTTCACTTCTTGAAATGATGCTTATAAGTGATGTAATATTTTAAAAACCATTAGGAGTGAATTCAAGGTCCACTACGCCTGTTTCCATATGTAATTCTGTGTCTATGAGCAAGCGTATGTACACATGCCTGGGGAAACAAGAGCAACTGAAAAATGAAAATATAATTTGAAGGAGGCTTAATTATGTCGAAACTACCCATGCTTTCTTTATCCTTCAAGAAAAAAAAAGTGAAGAAAAAAACAAAATACACAAAAGGAGAAGAAAGAAAGGAGAGAGAGAACCTCTGTGTTCAAGAAAATGCCCACTTGAACTCTGAATAAGGAGCTGTTATTCTTATGAGAAAATTGCCTGAGCTGAAATTCCAAGCTGTTGGCAAAAATAGTAATTCATCTGTAGTTATAAGACATAAAGTGTTATGGAAATACACATGAAGGCTTCTTGTAATGACTTTGAAATCTACAGGAACAAGGAAAGAAGCTGGACTCATTACTTGGATGTGATTACATGACCCACATGAATGTTAGGGATAACGGGCAACTTCACTTACTGAAAATCAAACAGCTCCATGATCCATCATTAACCTAAGTGAGCCTTCTCTTTATTGAAGCAGCCCTCTAAATGAATAGGTCACCTCCTGTTTAAAAGCTTAGAGATTTGTTAATGTTCCAAGGACTTAGAGTCTATTACACCAGACGGCCCAAGCATGTTTAAGAAAAAAAAATTGTAGGCGCTTTAGATAGCTAACATGCTTTGGTGTATATATAAATATTTTAAAGAATATCATTTTGAGATTTGGTTTAAACAGGGAATACTGCTTTTGTGACATAATCCTGCATAAATGTGCATATGTATCAAGTTGAAAAGAAAAGAGGACTTTTGTGGAGAGACTCCACAAGAGGAAATAAGTTTCCACTGTAAGCCAACTTTCATAATACAATTAACTTCATTAGAGAGAATGGAATTTCAAATACTGTTCAAATTAAGGCAGTGCAGTTAGTAGCAGCAGCAGTTCAGGAAGAATTAGCAATGCCCTTCTTAAGAGAGCTGCTGAATTAAACCTTGGAGGGCTTTAAGATTAAGCCGTTTAATTGCTACTTTAGGAGTTCCGGACTTTGCATAGACTCAAGCCCAGGTGTTAATACTGATTCTTCTCTGTTCACTTCAGATAACAGAACTGAATCTCAGAGCCAATTAAGGTGAAACTTTAAAGGATTTCTTACCCCATTTTAGCATATTCTGGGAGTTTTATTTTAATTGTAGACACAGGGAGAAATGGGGCACATTATACAAAGTGAGGTAGTACTGACTCTTGAGTTGAAAAGATAACCAATCCTCATCCAAATTATTCTGCCTTAAATTTTAAGCATTTTTATAGGTTAGCACTTATATTGTGTTCTTTTTATCGTGCTAATCACTTTACCGGGAGAACACTATTTCTGTACTTAATACCAAGACAGGTGACATGACTAGTAATGCTTAGTACATTTATAGGCCAAGTAATGCACATAAAAATCTTAAAATAAAAAGTCCCCTAATTCACATATAAGTCTCACTGTTCTTCCTAAAGGTACCCACTTCAGCATATAATAGAAATTGTTTCAACTCCTTTTATGGGTGCGGAAATGTTTAGGTGAAATATGCACCCATATCCATCATTCCAATTACTCATTAACCAAATAATTATTGAGGACTTGTATACCCCAAACACTATTCCCTCATGGGCTTACATTTTATTTTGGAAGACAATATGCAGAGGCCATTTGACTTACAATGGGGTTTCGATACCTATAAACTCACCAAGTTAAAAATGATTTTGACCTGCCTACAAACATTATACCTTAACCACACAGCAGAACACTGTGGTTGACTGGGAGCGGTGGCTCACTGCTTCTGCCCACTACTGGAAAGGATCAACATTTAACATCCAAGGAAAAGTTTCTATTATATGCATGTTGCTTTTGCACTATAATAATTTTTTTTTAAAAAAAGTTAATTAATTTAAGCTGAGTTTCCCTATAAATGCAACATCACATAATATAACATAGATGCTATATAAAGAAAAGTAAAGATGGATAAAGGTCCAGAAGAACAGAATTTTGTTCTGGGTAGCTGTGGATGGTGGCACACACCTGTAAATATAGCTGCACAGGGAGGAGACATGTTATGTTTAAGGCCAGCCTGGGCAACATAGTAACACCTCATCTCAAACAAACAAACAAAACACATAAAACAAAACAGAATTTTTTTTTTCTTCTAGAGAAGCACATCCTATTTACAGAAAGAGGATGTAGAATGCAACTTACAAGTAATGTCAATTAAACCAAGATTTACATGAAGTGAAGAGGGAAGCTGGATGAATGTAAAGGTTCTGAGATTGGGACAAGCTTGGCCTTGTGAAACTGTAGAGGGTTGGGTATAAGCCATGGGAAGTTCATTGACATTATAAGAGTCAATGAACTGCCTATATTGCAATGAATTAGGTTAGTAGGGGGACAAAATGTAAAAGTAATAGAAGAATCAGGAGACGACTGCACAATCTGAGATTGCAATACAAGGGGGAAAGATGACTGTGGTGCAAAGATTCAGTACAACAATAAGGCCCGAAGCCAGAAGAATTAATCTTTCGCTAAATATGGGGGTAGTGGGGGAGGCTAGGAAGTGAGATCTTAGAGGACCTTAAGGTGTTAAGCCATTGGTAGATATGATGAAATTTGCTGAAATGAAGATTTAGAAAATAAGTATTTTCAGGTGGTGGTAAAGATGAACAGAAATCATGAATTTTGCATTGAAGTTGTATTTTGAATGGCTATTAGATGTCCCTGTGGAAATATGGATCAGGATTCCTAAGTCCAAAGTCTGATGCTTAGTAAGCAGATTGGAGATAAAGACACACTTTGGGAAAGACACACCAGGTAGCATTTACATCTGTGCTCCTGGATGTGATTCCCTCTTCAGGTTCTCCCTGGGTAGCATGTGACTTAGCCTCTGACCCAGAGTTGACACATGCAGATCTGAAAATAAGAGAAATTAGTGAAAGAGAAAGAAACGAAACAGACTATGAAGGAAAAATAAAATTAAGAAATAATAAAAGGCACATAAAATTTTTCCTGTAGAAAAATTATCCAAAGGTTGGAAAGGCTGGATTTTGCCTTTTGATGTATGCTGCCAAATTTCCCTTCAAAAGATTTCTCCTTTTACAATCCACCTAAAACTCTCTGAGATGAGCCTGGCTTCTGTGGTATCATTATGTTTTTGAGTATTCATGTTCTTAACTTTGTTTTAAAAAAAGTAATGGCTGCTTAAAAATATCTCTGGTTGGAGGTGTGTACAAATCTGTGGGCTGGAGCACATCATATACTACATGTTTTCATTTATATCATCCTTTCCCTCATCACTGGTGATTTAATATTAGCCTGTAAAAATTATTAAATGAAGTGTGAAATGTTGAATGTATTAGAGAATAAACATCTTCTTATATTCCTGCTAAAACTTTATATTATTAGTGTTTAGTATATATAAAAACAGTTTTCTGTATGTGCTCATTTGCTAGACATAAATTCAATTTTGTCACAAAGACTACAATTCTAATATTGGGCTCCATTCTGTTAGAATCTAATAGTGGTAATATTTTAGTAGGAAGTAAGCAAAAATCCTGAATACTGATTTAAACAACTAGATTTCTTACTGTGAGATATTCTTTTATTTTAGAAAATTATTCTGGCTTTCTCATTCTTGCTTATGTAAACATATAACTTGATGTCTTGCCAAGGGCTTATTCTGCACTTTTCACTCACTATCCTATGGCTAGTAATTAGAGATAGTAGAATTTCAGTAAAATCTGACTTTATAATCTGTCTGGATCCCCTTGAACTAACTGCAACCCTTCATGAAAATATTGACTCACAAAGTTGTAGGAGAACATTTCATTTTGAATCTAGAGTCAAGTTTTGCTTAATGAGAGGAATGCACTCTGAAAAACACAACACTAGGCAATTTAGTCATTGCATGAACATCACAGAGCATACTTAGACAAACCTAGATGCTGTGAGTCAAAACTGGACCCAGCCTCCTGATTCAATCAAAAGATGTTGTAAACTTGAGATATTTGGGAATACTTCCAATAGAACATATACTTCTTCACAGTAACTAAAAAAACCCAAGAAGCTCCAGAATACTAATACATAGTATGGTAAGTACATAACCCAGTAATATAATTGTTTATTATCATTGTCAATAGTAAGTACATAACCCAGTGGGTACAACCCAGTAAGTACATAACCCAGTAATATAATTGTTTATTATCATTATCAGTTACTATACATAAGTGCATATTTTGTACTTTTATCATACTAGAAGCCTGCTAGGTTTGTTTACCCAGTGTCACCAAGTGAGTATTACTTTAAGATACCATGGCTACATCAGTAGGTGACAGGAATTTTTCAGCTCCATACTAAACTTATGGGACAACTATCATATATAAAGATAGTGTGTCATTAAATGGAATGCTAATATACAGTGGATAACTGCATTTATGTGCTTGCTATTTCAATTATTCCTACAGTCTCAGAAGTAATTCTGAATATATCACATTAGCCTCATTTTTTCCCATTGGTATAATAAAATCTACGAAAGCTAAATTTTCTGTAGTTTTCAAAATTTGTCAAGCATTTGGACCTAGTATATACAAAAGTATTATTTGGATAATTTAATTAACATCACATTTGATTGATTATATTTGAGCACTCTTTTTTATCATTCAAATATTCTAATAATGTTAAATATTAGATGAACTAATTTGATATAATACTATATTACTGGCATTACTAAGGTTCATGATATCTTCTAATTGTGTCTTCTACCTATGCTCTGGATGTTGTAAATGTTATGTTTGCTAAGACCTTGATCCATCACATTTTCCCTTTCTATTTATGATCAGCCTCTTTCAAAAGTTTCTCTATTTCTCAAGTGCTCAGTCAAAACTTCCCTTTACTGTATTCCTCTTCTAGCTACCTCATATTGTCTTCACATCTTTGCATTTGTCCCTTTTGAAATGAGTGTGAAAATACCATCACTTTCTAAGCTTCATTGATTCTTCAAACTATCTAAAAGATCCCGGCCTATCTATTGAAGGCATTTTTTGCCAAAATAAGTGAGTTTTTTGTGTGTTTGTTTAGGTAATGGCCTGTGGATGATTTCCAACCCAATATTGCAAAGTCTAGCACATCACAAATTCAGATGGTCACATTTTCATTCAACCCAGTGACCAGCCATGGCTGTAGTTATCCTCTATCAAGCAAGCCTTCTATAATTAAGAAAGGTTAACATGAGAATACAGGACCATTTCCAAATCCTCTCTAAAAGTAATAATATATTGAGTTCTGACAAGAAGCCAAGTATCTAAGAATCTTGAAGTAATGTAAGTTGCCCCAAGTATGCAAAGTACTCAAAAAAAAAAAAAAAAAAACCTTTGCCTGACTCCCATATGTTGATCTCTACATACCATCATGTAGAAAATGAATCTGAACTCTTCTCTATAGACATAGAGGACACTTTTTAATGATTATAACAATTTTCCAGAAAATTCCAATTATAGAACCCATTGATTACATGGCACACTGATAGTGATAATCAAGCATTCTTGAAACAAGTATCTCAATCTGCAGATAGTTCTATATCACAATATATACCCTAATGTTTGAAATCTTATTTGGACTTGAAACTAATTGTGCATCATTCATCCATTTGAGCACATCAAATAGGGAGAGATAGTTAAGTCCTGTATTTTTATATGGAGTATCTGTGTACTGACTGGAGCTCTAATTTCTCTCACAAGAGTTTTTATAAATATAGGCATCATATGTACAATGTAAGAATAATTTACATTGTTCAAGTGCCACACCTCTATATTTAAGGTAATATAAATCCATTTATAGAAAGTTAGATATTTATATAGTAAGTGTCATGAATTAAACCAATGTTAAAAAAATGACAGAAATACACAGAATATTTAATTTATTCCTTCAAACCATGAGTTGTAATACAATAGAGTAATACAAATCCTAATAAAGCTATATTTATGAAACTCTATGCACGTCTTTTTGAATAGTGTAACAGGTGCTTATAAAATGAAATGATACTTATTAAATAAATGAATAATTCACATCTTAGAACATTCATTCAGGATCTCACAAAAATAAAAAAAAAAACTATTATGTGGAATTTATCCTTTTTTCAATTTTCCAAATCAAAACTTTCACTTAGTCATTTAAACAAAATTACTTGATCCATATTATTCATCGTCTTATCATAAGGTACTTAAAACATAACTTTGAATACCCACTATAGACATTCAACACAGCCAGCATTATAACACACACACACACACACACACACACACACACACACTTTCCTTTTAAAGTTTGGTAATGATATATCACTCTTTTATCATAGCAATTTGAAAAAAAAAAGTGCAATAGCTTTATATCCAAGAGTTAAAATGCTTTTAAAAGCTATACCAGTGTAAATTGTTCAATTATTATGTATTAGTAAAATAAAAAGAAAGTTCCCAGTAAAAAGCTTCAATTTTCATTCCTTACATAATGATTAAATTTATTTTCTTTTTTCTCATTATGAATTAAGTTTAATCATAAAAATTAATCTCAGTATTTATTCACAGGTTGGGTAAAATATTTTTCACTCAGAGTTCAATATAAATAGGATCATTAATTGGTTATATGTTGTAAGTTAAATGTTATCTAGTGGTGAGGTAGTGATGATATGATGATGCAGGAAATAATTACTTTTAAAACAGCAATAATTTGTTAGAAGACAAACAGAGTAGTATCATGCCTTTAATAAGACATTAGTAATCATACTTTTCCTTTGGAAGAATGAAGACATTAACAACAGAGCCTGCTAGTAGGTCATTTTATCATAAGATTCCTTCGATTTTTAATTTTTACATGAAAACATGGTTCACTTCTGAAGAGAACCATAGCTTGGTGCATCATCCAATCATAACTGTTGAATAGATTTAATAATATGACATGTAATGTGACATAGGTGCAGAAACACACTAATATTTCAAATTTCAGGTAAAAACAATTTAGGCAGAAAATTTGCAGTTTTTCTTTGATCAGTAAGAGTGATTCAGTTCATCAGAAAGCATTTCAAGAAGTAACAGTGTCATAGATTCTTATCAACCACAAAACACTGAAGGTTTGATTGATTTCAACCTGCATTAACGACTATTACATGAAATATGGTTTGCTGAACTAGGAGATGCAAAAAAATAATGCTCAATTTAAGGAGCTTTGTGTTCTTTTCTTAAAGGATGCAATCATATTGAAATGCAAGTATGGCATGTGAAGCTTTAACAGGGATTTTCCCCCATAAACTAAGCACTATATTTGCTAAGAACTTAATACACATCATCCTACAGGTGGAATAAATTACATTCTCCCTTGACAATAATTCAGTTCTTTCTTTTTGGGTGAATTATCTAAAAGGATCATATCACTAAGCAGATCAGTGGAAGGACTGAGGTCGAGTAGGAAAACAGCCTGGCTGGAAAACTTCCCCCTACTGCTTAGAAATGGTACACCGCAGTACAAGTTAAGAATACAGCAACTACAGATTTGTAAAACAAAACAGGAAATAAAATGTACAGCAGGATTTTCACAAGTGTGTCAGGGATTGGCTTAATGGTAGCTCAATCTTAGAAGTTGATCAATAAGTGTTATTAATTAAAAGAAACTAAGTTATATTCCAAAGTTGGAATTTCAAGTTAACATAAAAATATTTTTTACTTCACAAGTTTCCATAGCAGGTAGAGAAATAGCCCCTAAATCTTGGTGCTAAGTAAATAGATGTGCTAATTATTTAAAGGGAAACTCCTGATTCGTAAGTGCCTGTGTACTTGAGCACTCCAAAACAGTTGTCACTGAACTGCTTTTGGCTTGAGAAGAACAGCCACATACCTTTCAATTCCAAAGAGACATTCTGTTGCAATAGTGGAAGTATTTATAACAAACCTTTTCAGTTAAATTCATTTCTAGAAATAACATTGAAAAATAAATTAAAATATTTTAAATTACTTGGGATAATTTGATTAATAATTGATGCTATTAAAAGATGAGGATCTGTCTGGAGGGCTATGCATCTGGATATTATTTGAAAAATTATACAACTAATCAAGTGTGCTGTAAAGATCAATTAAGCTATTCCTGACTTGGCATGATTAGAGTTTTCATGTGTTGTTCATATGTAGTTTTCTTTAAAACTGTAAATATACATTTGTAATATAGTCCATTTAAACTGCTCCCCCAGCATTTAAGGTAATTTTCTTGCTGAGCAGTGTATGAATGAGCTTCGAAATACCTGATAAGAAATTGAAAATCATGAAATGACTACAAAATCAGCCAAAAGTATGTCAGTTGCCTCTCCAGAGAGTACAGAGAAATGTGTCTATAAAGAGGCATCAAACACCCTAAAGTACAGAGGTTCTGAAGCCACTGTGATCCCAATGTAAAAAATAATGCAAAACAAATAATGGTGCTAAAAAAAGAAAATATTAACAAAATCCTGAGGTCACTTGAAAAATGAATTGCTACATGTTCTCTATCATACAAACTTCCTACTTTTTAATAGCATCATCAAGTGATTAAGAATCTAAGATCATTTTGAAATGCACATTATGTAACTCATAGCAAATCTAGTAATCTGCATCTTTCACTTGTCCCAAATTAGTTTTATAAAAGAAAACTCAAAGGGCTATGCCCTGACAGGCATGCCTTCTTCATATGTAGTTTTAAATTGTTTTACAGTTGCAATTTTTAATGAAGAATAATGTTTAATTTTTCCATGTCTGTGGAGAAGTGTATGAGAGGGGACTGTTTGAAATTAAAACATCAATAGTTGTGCTGTACAAATCAGATATCACTGAAATTGTTTCTGAAATAATCAGTTGAACATGTAGTTGAACATCATACCTACTTTTCATATGAAAATTTAGCCATCCTAAGGTGCACTAGTGGTTAAAACATTTTTCTCCCTACCTTTTTAATGCAACCTCTGGCTCTGAAGACTAGAGACTTGTTTAGAACTTATTGAAGTTTCCCAAAGCAAAACCACGCACCAGCTCCAGATTCAGATGCCAGATCTCTGGGCAGCCTCCTTCAGCTTCTAAGTACGCTAAGCATCACTTTATTAATCATGTATGATTTTCCGTGCATGTAGCCTGAAGCGATCATACACGATGCAAATCCAGTGAAATAAAAAGAAGCCTTACCTGATGGCAGAAACAGCAGCTGCGGGAACAGCAGCAGAAACGGCAGCAGCAGGATGCAACAACCCAGCCTCGCACCGAAGGTGAGACCCTTCGCTCGCTTGCTCTTCTGAATCACTGTAGCAGCATGCTGCTTTGCATTTTTGTCCCTTTTCACTCGCAGAAGGTTCTCCAGTCCGAGCAGCCAGTAGACACCACTTTCTTCCTGGAAGAGGCTGCCTCTCTTCTCAGAAACGTTTGGACCCGGGTCTGTGGCTCCCTCCACATTTACCCTTCAGATCAATAATGCTCGCCCAGCGGCTGGAGCTTAGCTGCAGCGGCAAGCGGCGGGCCAATGAGAGCCGAGGATTCCTTCCCTGTCATCTCCCCTCCCTCAAAACAAAACACAGCGTGCCTTTGACACATCACCCAGTTGTGAAAAGTAATTGAATCCTATATCTGAAACGTATCTTGTTTGTTCTCTTTTCCCCCTAGCGTTCATTGGAGAATGCTTTGAATAAATCCAAGACTCCAGGCCTCCAGGAAGACTCTTGAGAGCTTAGCAGTGGCTGAGGATCCTGAACTCTGAGAAAGTGCTGGCACCTGAGTTGGCACCCAAAGCTCTGGTTTTTAAGAGCTCTAGGCCTATTGAAGATAAAAGAACTCTCAACCAGGAGGCAAAAAGCCTGGGCTTTTGTCTTCACTTAAGTATTTATTTTAATTCTTTTCTTTTTTTGGAACAAGACAATTAAGTTTATTTGCCTCCAGTTTTTCTCATTCTTAATCACCCTCTAAACAAGTGTCAGCTCTTAATTGGTCAATTTCTTTGAAGCCACTCACTGTTTTATGGCTTATCTAACTTTGTCCATATCCTGTTCAAGATTAAAAATTCTTCAGACAATATATATAAAGTCTGAGATATCTCTCTCTCTCTCTCTCTCTCTCTCTCTCTCTCTCTCGGTACTGGAAAATGAAATTTGATTTTTTTTTTAATTTTTATTTTGAGACAGAATTTCACTAATTGCTTAGGGACACTAAGTTGTTGGTTTGGTTTTGAATTTGAGACCCTCCTGCCTCAGCCTCCAAGCCTCTGGAATTACAGGCCTGCACCAAGTTGCCCATCTTTATCTGTTTTAATTTGGTTCCATTTACATATTATAAGATTTTTGAGTTGCTTCTGAGGGAATTTATTAGTGTTACTTGAAACTTCATAGGATATTTTAGTGGTGACAAAATATTATAATGAAGAATATCACTGTGGAAAACAATTGCACCAATTCTTCTAAATGTCTCAAATCACAATGCATGCTTTATTCATGATACTTTCTTACCATTTCACTATTAAAGTGTTATATACTGAATAAAAATTTGCTTAAACACGTTCAACAAAAGTCATTTATTTTTTTATTCAAGATTCTGTCAATTTGTCATTTATATATAAAAAATTCAGCAATATTTGAGAAAATCATTTCATCTAAGTCAGTCCAGAATCTCAAGAGTGCAGTTTCTCAATGTAGTTTGTAAAACTATGTATAAAAATGAGTAGAACTGGAAGCTCAAACAACTGCACAAATAGTAATGGCTTTTCAATGTCATTGTTGAATAAGAATAAAATTAATATGTCTTTCTGAAATCCTTTTGTTCCACTGAAGTAATACAAATAGGTTGATGTATTTGGTGTAGCCAAGTTTTGTGTATCATGACAAGTTAAAATAGCTTAGGGAGACTTTACAAACAAAACAATTTTGGTACCTGTCCATCATGTGAAGGAAGCATGGGAAAATGTAATATTTACAGCTCAGTATTCTGTGTCACTATAAAAAGGTGAGTGCTAACTTTATTGTAACTTGTTCATGTAGCCAATAAAATTTTATTCAGGGGAGTGTCTACCTAAGTATAATCACTAGGATTTTTTAAAAACAGCAATATGCTGATTGAATCATAAACATGGTTTTTCCTCAACTGCATATTAAAAAGCATTCATTTACTTACTTTCATTTGTTGATAGCAAATAACATTGATAGGGCTCTGTAGGTCAAGGGTTCACAGTGTATAGTTCTCAGAATGAAAGCAGAGTTCACTAAGCCACTTTAAAAGTAGTACACAATAACTTATTTTTCCATATTCCACCACATGAATGTGGTGCACATTGAAGTTTGCAAATTTTGGCTCTAGGAATGGGTCTTCAAACTACCACAGAAAACTGGTCACCCACTTTTTTTTTTTAAAGAGAGAAAGAGAGAGGGAGAGAGAGAGAGAGAGAGAGAGAGAGAGAGAGAGAGAGAGAGAGAGAGAATTTTTTTAAAAATATTTTATTTTTTAGTTCTCGGCGGCACAACATCTTTGTTTGTATGTGGTGCTGAGGATTGAACCCGGGTCGCACAGATGCCAGGCGAGCATGCTACCGCTTGAGCCACATCCCCACCCCAGTCACCCACTTTTTTAAAATAAAGTTTTATTGAAAAACAAACTCATTCCTGTTTTATGTTATTGATGGTTGCTTTTGCCAACTACTCAACTCAAATAGGTAGTTTTAAAAAGGACCTTTAACTGAAAGGTTAAAATATTTGCCATGTGACCCTTTAAGAAAATGGTTGATTGTTGCCCATGGCATTATAAGATTTACAATATAATTTGTGTAAATGGCAAGAGTTTAGAAAAAAAGAACATGTAAAGATGAGATGAACAAGATGGGATTAATTAATAAAATCAGTGAATTTGAAAATAGACTTTAAATGATAATATTGTAAATTACATTGGGGAATGTGTGTGCATTTTTACAGATTTTTGCTGCTTCCTCTGGGAGTTGTGTTTTTCTTCTCAAGTCTTGATTTGGTATCTGATTTGCTCTGAAATAGAAATGGGAAGAGACATTGTCATTTCCAAGGAGAATACTGAAGAACGAATAAGCTTATGTGCACTTCTGTCAGCTTGGGTTATTGAATGAAGAGGACATTAGAATATTTCTAGAGTTTTTATTTGTTAGCCATGGAGATTTGGAGACACTTCATTGCTACTCTGGAAACTCATCTTCCCGACTAAAGCGGGTTAGAATTAAGTGGAAGTAAGAAAAAGTGATGAAGCAAAGGCATTTCCTGGGACAAGACACTGGCCTGGAAATGCAAACATGATTTTTAATTTTGGGGAAAAAGTAATAAGCCAGTAGAGTCTCATTCAGAAAGGAATGACTTGAAAGATAAGAAATCTTTTTTTCTTTTTTTCCTTCAGTATCAGAGACTGAACTCAGAGGGGAACTTAATCACTGAGCCATATCCCCAAACTTTTTTATCTTTATTTTTTTTATTATTTTTGACAGGATGTTGCTAAGTTGCTAAGGACCTTCCTGAGTTACTGAGACTGGCTTTGAACTCTCAATTCTCCTGCCTCAGCCTCCTGAGCTGCTGGGATTACAGGTGTGCACCATCATGTCCAACAGAAATTTATATTTTAAATTAGATCATTAATGCTAAGAGAGTAAAACTGAATTCTTTACAACTTGGTAGTCCCCGGAAGGCTGTTTATAAAATATCTTTAACGAAGAAGATGTTAAAGTTTTCTGTTGGCAAAGAAGAGACAGAAGAATAGTAAATAAATGAAAATTCAACACAAAGCTGTGATGTACTATGGACCAGGACTCAAGCATTTTCACCGATAAGCTTGTATCCAATGAGTCAAAAAGTTCCATCACTTTGATGTTCTAAATGCAATTTAAAGCCTCATTTTATCCTGTACTTACCACCATTGCAATTGTTTCAACTCAGGCTTTCATGCTTCCTCCTTAAACATTTGTGGCAGCCTCATAATGAGTTTGTGTCCTCAACACATATATTATTGGACAACTGTAGCTTTGATTCACTATTTGTTTATTCCAATACCCACTCAGGCTTGTGGAGCATTTCTGACTTCATAGAAATGGGAGGCAAATGAGCCATAGAAACCAGGAGATTCTCTGAAGAGCAACAGTAACTTTCCTTTAGAAGTGACTAAAATCAGTTCTCTTTATAATTCCTTGGCCAAAGAAAGCAGTCAGTACATTGCTAAGACTAATGTCAATGTGAGAGAGATGTGCAACTTTCCTACAGAGAGCAAGCCATGGGTAAGACCAGCAATTCTTTTGAAAAATAATACCATCTACCATAAAATCTTCTGACCCTAAATAAGGAAAAGAAGTTACCCATCAGGTGGTCTGCATGTCTAGGGTAAAGATTTCTTCCTCTTAGGTCTACAATTTTGTATGTTGTGTTTATTCATAAGTAGGAATAATTTAAAGCAAAAAAAAGAAGAAAAAAATGCATAAGAATAATTAAAAGTAATTTATTATTCATAGATATATATAAGAGAGATAGAAAGAATCAGAGTGCTCTGTGTTTTTTTGATCTTGAAAATTTTCCATATTTTCCTGGCTTCCTAAAGCAGAGGATAAAACAAAGACTCATGTGACTATATTTATGTACCAGATGATCTCCATAGTCAGTTTAAAGGGGCTTAATTATGGTGGTCACTGTCAATAATATGCATAAGTAATACCAGGATTTCTGGAGATCTGTACAGAATACCTCCCAGAATTTCCCAAGCACAAAACTGGAAGCCCTCCCCTCTAATTGGCCTGGAGTCCCACTCAGAGATGCAACTGCTACACACACACACACACACACACACACACACACACACAGTGTAGGCACAGTGAGTCCTACCACCTATTTCAATATAAAAGAAGCCTGAAGGCAGAAGACAATGAGCCAGTGCTCACTTCAGGAATTTACCATCAGTAACATAGACAATCACAATCATAAGCATCTGTTCCTTCAAGATTCAAGAAAAATCAGAAAGTCCAAATTGTGTAAGTTTTCATCTAGAATTCCAGAATAGCATTTATGTCAAGAAGAAGTGGCAGAAAGAGAAGATAAATTCATGGAATGCAGATGTTAAATATTTGGAAATTCAGACTGAGGCAGAATATACAGATTATCAGGATGAGCTAAGGATTCCAGAAACTGAATAGAATCTACTGCTAGAGCACAGAGCAGAAAACAGGGATTTGGCTAGTCATCCAGTACCAATAACAATAAAACACTATGACATCCTTTACTAATAATAAGTGGGTTAATGTTTTCTGAGCACTTACTAGGTGTCAGGCATGGTGTAAAATATTCCACTTATATTTTCACAGCACATATAAAGGTGGTGCTACTATTTTCTTCATTTTACAAATGGAAAAATGACAGCAGAGAGAACATAAATATTTAGTGGTCACTGCATAGTAATCTATGGCAGCTGAACTCCTGGGCTCATTTTTGTCAACATTCACCTCTAATGCTTATTTATGTATTGTCGTGTGTATATTAAATCCCCGGATATAGCATCTTTTAGTTCTTGATTTCAGTGCTGGTTAAAAACTATTGATTGTTAAAAAAAATACTTTTCTCTTAGGAATTAACTGGTATTTTAATAATCCATTCAACAAATAATTGTTGAAGTCACACAACTGTTGAATTCAACAATATCCATTGCTTTGTGTCAGGAGTGAATGGCAAATGTGAAATAATGAACAGTATAATCTTTGGGGATTAAAGAAATTGGCCTTCCTTTCTCAGAAGTTGATAGCTACCCTAATGTATGTAGATTTAAATATTTTTACAGTGAAGCACCATTTTATCCCAAAGTGATAAGTATATCTCCATTAGGAACAAAATAAATGTTTCATTTGAAAGAAAAAGTGTAACTAGTAGGATGCTTTGTCACTAAACAGTGAACTTCAGGCTCAGCAAGTTTGTACACAAGTATAGACATAAGGCCTATTTTACTAATGTGCTCACTGACTAGAAATGCATGTGAGGCTCAGCCTTACACAGAAAAAATTAATTTTAAAAGACTATGAATATTTGTCCTGAATCTAACTAATTTAAATGTCACAACAAAAAGGTGTGAATATATTTGAATTGGCATTTAATTGATGGAGGACTTGAAGGCTCAGAAAAGAAATATCCATTTCTGAAGGTCACACTGGAAATCAGTATGAGGATTCAGAGTCAGGACTTACACTCGGTGGATCTCATTTCTATGTCTTTCTCTTTTTTCTTGAAGTGACAGCAGCCCAAACTGAGTTAACCTGAAAACATGCCAGCTAATACAAATTTCTACTTTGCCAGTGAGCTGCCATCAACTAGTAGAATCCCAACTTTTACTTTATAACCTACTATCCTATCTCTCTAAAATATAGGACAAAGTATGGTTAAATATGGTTTAAGGACATCCCTAGGTATTAGTGACTAAAAGAAAGTGGGAAACATAGGAAACATAAAAAATACAAATATGCCCTAATGTGGTGAGGTATGACTACAAAATGGGTCCTAACAAATGGTTGTGATTTGAAAAGTTGGAAACATGCACATAACCAGGATAGAAGATGCTAGAAAGCATGCTGGTTAGGTTCAGGAATTATGTATTGGCAAATTAATAAATGTGGTAGATCAACATGAATCAGATTAGTTCTTAAACTGACAGGTTGTTTTTTTATTCTACTGGAGATCAAATAATATACAATTATATGAAGCAAATATAATCATTCTGCAAAGAGCAGGGCATGGATTAAGATGAATGAGGAATGAATGAAAATGTAAGATTCTGAAATAATTTTGAAACGAAAAACTGTAAGTTACCATGATTTCTTCTATATATAATTGACCTTTCAACAACATGGGCTTGAACTGTGAAAGTCACTGATATGCAGATGTTTTCTGGACATGTGCTATAATTTGAAAAAAACTTACAGATGAAGTAGAAATGTCAATAAAAATTTAAGAAAAGTAAAAAAAATATTAAGAACAGTCTAGAAATATCAATAAAAATTTAAGAAAAGTCAAGATCAGGAATGCAGAAGACATATAGATATTAGCCTATTTAATTGTTTACTTTCATAACATTAACAAATATTTTATAAAAGTTAAAATTTATCAAAACTTACATTCTAAATCCTGCAGGCAATACAAGTCACCATTGACAGTTGAGAGCAATGTAAACAAATGTAAAAATGCAGTATTAAATCATGGCTGCATAAAATTAACTGCAATACATACTGTATGTACAGAGTAATTTCATAACCACCTCATGTTGCTATTTTACTGAGCTTAGTGTTAAGAGGTTCTTGTTAAGACCACGTTATGCTAATCATCTCTGTGTGAGCATTTCCCCACTCTACAAACTGTAGATCACTGTAAATAATAATCACTGTAAATAATCTTTTGAGGTTCTCACTTGTTTTTCAGTATATATGATACATATAAAAAATAAAATATATGTTAATCCTCTTTGTTAACAGTAAAGTTGGTAGCAAGCTATCAGTAAAGTTTGGGCAGTTAACATTTATTTCAGATTTTCTACATAAAAGGGTTGGGTGGCTCTAAATCACCAATTATTCAAAGGTCAACTGTAGATGGTAAAGCACAGGAAGACATCAGATGTTAATATGCATTTTCAAGTTTGAATAACTAAAGAAATATTGATGCCATTGACTAAAAAGTTTGGAGTGAGCATTACTTGTACAGGTAATAAAGAATTGACTTAGTATTTATTTGTACAAAGAAAATTAAATTATAAAAGATTTTTTTCAATGATATACGGTTCCACTAGACCTCAACATTTTCTTAAAGATACTAATATTAACAAAAATAGATTAACAGTGCACAACTAATTATGAAATAAAGGTATAAAAATATATTGGATTTCACTCATCCTAGAGTGTACAATCAAAACATTAGAACACATGTTAATATCTTTGGCATACAAATAATAAATAAAAATGAGTATTTTTAATTTGACAGTTTATATTTCTATTTTTCTATAGGTTAAAATAATTATATTTTATAACCAAATCTTACAAATAAGTATGCTTGGTATCCAATTAGAAGTCTAAGTAACATCTTAGTAACATTTGATATAAGAAATATTATTGCTAAATTAAAATATATTTAATCATTTTTCTGGAAAATGTCCACAGATTTAAATTTTTATTGAAAAAATTGGTTCTTTGGTTTGAAACAATACTTTGTATGATATCACACATGGTTCTCTTATAGATATTACATTGATTTTAAAATAAATTGTTCATAATTTAAAACAAAATATATCTAGATTATGATTAGATGACAATATAATCTATCTTTGATATCATAACTAAAAGTTGATGTATCAATAAAATTATATTTAAATATAATACTATAATATATTTCATTTCAATATCCTTTTGTACATTTAATTGTTTTTATCTGCCTTTTTCTATAGGCATTTTCTGGACTCATTGATCTTTAATTGGTTTGACAACATTATTTGTTTTCAGTATTTACCACTTTCGAATGATATCCAAAATAAAACTATTTATGTGATGCTTATTGCAATGTTGGTTTTATGATCAAATATCTGTCATAAAAATGGAGCAACCTGAATATGGAAAATATTTTCATATGACTATTTATTAATAGGTATTATAAAAAAATGAAAATTTTTAGATTCCCAAAGTCATATGTTTTTTCCAGATTTTCTTCCTATTGATGTGTGAGATCAAATGTATGTTGCAGGGACCAAAAAAATCTTAAGAAAACTACATCAATTTGGTCTTCAGCAGTCAATATTTTTATTGGCTTCTCCAATTCAGGCTGTCTCAAAAGAATAGTATTAAACATTGCTGAAGTGATCTCGGTCTAAATATGTCAGAAACAGCAAATCTTGAATAAGGTTAAGTTTTAAAATTAAAAAAAATACATATGAAGGTAGTGGGCAAATGAAGGTCATTTCCCATTTTTAGTGATACTTTCCACTCAGCATTGTGTCTGATGTTCTACAGATACTAAAGAACCGACTAATTTTGAAAATAAGAAAATCTTGGAGGAAAAGTTGGGTAAGTTGTGCCTCAACATAAAACAGTGCAAAATAAAGGCATTAAAAATTACAGTACAAATAGAATACAAGGCTTTTTGTTGTAACAACATCATATCCAGTCCTCCAGCAAACATGCTTGATTTTCATGATGACAAGGCAATGTACAGACTTACTCTCCTCTGAGATGTATGGGAGTTCCACGTGATAAATAGCTCATTCAACATCAACATATGCATCAAGGACACCCAAAAATAGGCATAGTTTTTGATAAATGGCTAAGCAAATTTCCTTCCATTTGGAACAAAAAATGATTATTATAGCAAACTTTTTAAGACATACTGGAAATCACTATATTATAAGGGTGACAAATTTTAGGATGCAAAATTTCTCCCCTTTTGCTTAACTGAAAATTACAGGTCCTGTGTGACAAAAACCTGTCTAAGTGGCATCATGCATGAGTATTATTAAGAGAGTTTTACTTATCTATAAGATATATTTAATTAAAGAAAGACATTACCAAGGAAGCAAAGAAAAACTGAAGTGAAATGAATGAAAATAGAATCCAGAGAAAAATATAACTTTTCTAGAAATACGCAAGAAAATAATTGAGAAAATTAAGAAAAGGAGTACTATTATTTATTTATTTATTTATTATTTAATAATTAATGAAGTTAGAATAGTCAGGCTAAAATTGGCATTATGAAAAATAAGCAAATATTTTTCTGATTATACTGTTATCTATAGTATGGTGAACCATGGTTGATTCTAGACGAGAAAAACATGTGTCTCTGAACCTAACATCTGTCCAACAACATATATTCCAATTTCATCTCACATTTGCTTGAGAGTTACAGACTAAGAACATCTAATGATGCCAGGTTTTCTTTAATCTAAGGACCCTATTAATATATAAAATATAGACCATGGAATATATCCATCTTAAAGGTATAATTCAATGTTATTCAATGAGTTTTAATACTGGTGAGCCATGATCACCACAATCCAACGTTAAACATGATATAATCCCAGTGTGATGATATCTGTTGCTAGTTTGGATTTATTAAATCCTCATTCCTGCCCTAGCCCTAAGCAGCTATTTGTCTATTTCTATAGATTTGCCACTTTTTGTCTTCTAATATAAATGGAAAAAATATATGAATTCTATATCTAGGTTCTTTAAATTAGCATAATTTTTAAACTTCATGTTTTGTATCACAATTTCATCCAATTTTTATAGCTATACAGTTTTTTGTAGACTAGATACACAATATTTTGCTTATCCATTCACTAGCTTATAAAAATTTAGATTGTTTCCACTTTGGGGATATTATGAAAAATGATACTATATCATATCAAAGTCTTTTAGTGAACATGTATTTTTGTTCTTTTGAGAAATTAAATCATTGTTTTGTATAGCAATATTATGATTTATTTATCTTAAGATAACTCACATAATTTGTAAAGTGCCTAAATCACATTATAGCCTCAGCTGCTGTGTAAGAGTATCCCATTTTCTGATTTTGTAACTCACAAATTGTACTGTCATGTTTTTTATAACTATCAGGGAAAAATGGTGTCTTATTATGGTTTAATTTGCTCTTATCAAAGGATTAATCCAGTTGAGCATCTTTTTTCAAGGAAAGTAATTTTTAATTAAATATTGTATGTTCCCACCATTTGCAATTTTTTAAAATTCAGATCTAATAATTGCACATATTTATGGAGTACAGTGTGGCAATGTGATGTCTGTACACAGTATGTAATTATCAGTTAGGGTAATAAGCATTTTCTTCACCTTAAATATTTATCATTTCTTTGTGTTAGGAAGCTTGAACTATCTTCTTGTCTTTGTAACATATTTAGGAAACTGCTGTGAGGTATATAGTCACCCTACCTTGCTATAAGCTGCCTGCCTGTTTCCTGGGATGATAGGTGGGGCCACCTAATAGCTTTACAGGCTGTAGTGAGTGTGTGCTGTCTGTGCAACGATTCTTAAGACCAGGTCACCCACACAGGTGCCTGTCTGCTTCATAATGTTCTAGATTGGAAAGATTCTAAAATGGTACCATTCAGTAGGGGCCCAGGGTCAGGTGGATCTCACCATGTGATGGGTCCTTTCTCTTGGATATTGCAGTAACAGATTTCCTGGAAGCTTATTAAACTGAACTCAGATCTTGTAAATCTTCATCAACAAATACTTCAGGTGTCTGTGTCCTTACTAGAAACTGCTGAGGGCTTCCTGCGTACACTTTCCCTACTGTGCAATGTCCCTTTCTACTGTGCAATATCCCTTTTACTTCAGGGCTGATTTTCATTGAAGGGACAGGATAGCAGATGCTGTGTGTTTAGCTCATTACTTTATAAGGCCAATCTGAGCCTTCATGCTCCATTTCAATGCTTCCACATTCCCCTTCACTGCAGTCCTCCACCCCAAACACTCTATTTGATTAGCAGTTGTTTTACTCAGGTGGTGGTGGTGGTTTTACTCCCTTTTCTTGGAAGTACACCAGTCACCTCTAGTTAGTCATTATGTTCATGAGTGTTGAACATCTTTTTAAATGATTATTAGCTAGCTCTTTCATGAAATGTCTATTTGAGTTTTTTTTCACTTTTTAATTCAATTTATTTATTTAATTCAATTTAGGTACTGGGGATTGAACACAGGAGTGCTTTGTCACTGAGCTACATCCACAGCCTTTTTTATGTTATACATTGGGACAGAGTCTTGCTTACTTGCTAAAAGCCTTGCTAAAGTGCTAAGGCTGGACTTGAATTTGTGATTCTCCTGCTTCAGCCTCCTGAGTTGCTGAAATTACAGATATGCACCACAACACCTGGCTGTAATATTTTTTCATTTTAAATTATGGTTTGTTTTATCATTTTAATGTTTCTGTCCATGTTATTAAAATTACAAAGAATATTACTTGTGAATGTTTTTCCTTGCATCTTCTGTTATTATTATTGATGTCTTTTGAAGTGCAAGCTTTTTTTGTTGCCATTTGTTAGTTTATTTGTTTCTTAATATGATTTGGCTTTTATAATTGCATCAAAAGATTTGTTTCTTGACCAAAAGTCACAAAAGATTTTCTCCAACTTTTTCATGAAGTTTTATTGTAATATATTGTATTATATTTGGGTGTGTGCCCTTTTTAATATACATAAAAGTACAAAATCCATCTATTTGTATAAATACATCCAATTTTTCCATCACTAGTGTGGAAAACAATGCTATTCTTTCTCCAATGAGATCTTGGTCACTGTGGGAAATCAACTGAAGTAGAAGATGACAAATTCTATATACTATGAGAATGTTGATGTCATTTATTTCCTAAAGTAAGCTATATATTTGAAGGAACAAATAAAGAAAATTAATGAGGCAGCAATATTATTTCTTTCTTACCCACAGTTCCTCTAATGGCAGAGTAACCTGGGATTCATATAAAAGCCTTACTAGTCAAAATTTAGTGTTTAGTATTTGACACCAACTGTTGGTGATAAAAACAGGAAAGTAATTTTTTTAAAGAATGTCTCTAAATCTTAATATTTTCAGTGCTTATATGAAAAAAAATGCCTTAGTTTGAAACTGCTTTCTTATTTAATCACTCACTTTTTTCAGTGTTTAGAAATATGGTATAGTCTTATTAAAAAGTTAAGGCTATTACTATATTTCATTCCTGTCCATATCATTTAGTGGGTTAATTATGTGTTGACACAGTTTGTGGTAAGAACTGCAGTGCATGTGGTTATAGGAGGACAGGTCATATTAGAGAGTGCTTTTTAAACTATTTTTGCTAAGAGCTGCTACTTATGGTTGCCAGGTGAGAGATAGTACCCAACTTAAGATATTCCTCAGGGAATGGAAGGTGATCTTTAATATTACAGGCGAGAAAGCTGACTCTGAACTACTGTTATAGCAGCTTAATGGTTCCCAGTGGGAGATAGTTACAGGATTTATTTCTTACATGCTGATTGGGGAAAAGTCATGTTTGCACCCTTGTCATATATACAGATTTTCTTCAGAATAAACCATTCACTGATATAAAGTGTGAACTGAATGCTATACATAAGGTACACTAGAGAGAGAGGGAAAAAAGTGGACTTTTTTTTTTTTTTTTAGTAATCAAAGCATAGGGGAGATAAAAATTTACTCAGAAAACAAATTCAAGGATAAAATAATATGCCAAATAACACTGTAGGAAAACCAGAAGTTAAAAGACAGAAAGCAAAAAGGAAGTAATAAAAGAATAAAAGGAATAATAAAAGGAATAAAAAGGTCAGCTGCAATGTTGAGCAGCAATGAAAATTTGGTAACTGGTAGGTTGTGGTAGTCACGGCTTCCAGGCTTCAGTGGTCTCCATACACCCAGATTATTTTGGACATGTGGCAAGTTATATCCAAAAGATGGTGGCAAACACGATACAAGTAACTGCTTGAATGTTGAGGCTCTTGCTATCTCTGGGTTCTCTCACAATGCTTCTATGTGAACATCTGTAGAGATAGAGGTAATATAGTTATGGATAGACATTATGAATAGAAATCACATGAGGAACAGTGATGCAATCCAAGAAGAGCACCTTGTACAGGCTCTCCACTGGCTTATGACCCAATCTGGACAAAATGAACTTAGTTCTGCTCAGATCACAGAAACCAACAGCTACCCCCCCGCCAACTTATTCAAGAAAATATTAATAAACTACAGAATTAGGAGATTGATCAATGGTTGTTGTTTTAAGCCACTACAATTTGGGATGATTGGTTGTGCTATACATGCTAAAATGAATTTCTTATTTTCAGTAAACATAATAATGTATTGCAAGTTTTTAAAAATAGGTGTTTAGCCACTTATATATGGAAATGAGAAATTGTCATCTTGGTCTTATCTATATAGATTATAATTTAACTAATGACTTGAATATTGATTGAGTAGTAATAATATATTAATAACAAAATACAACTTTATTTTTAAACATTTTCACTCCTTTCCACATGTAACAATTATTTTATAATAATAACTAAGCAATCATGAAATTTTACATGCAAGCAAAATTGGCTTGAGGAAAACAAGAAAGGCAAGTTCTAAATAAATAACCAAAAACAATAATGATGATTGCTTCATGCCACACTGTTCTGTTTGGCAAGTTTAAAATATTAGTTATATTTATCCAGAAATATAATTTCATCATTTTATTTATTCACATACTTATGCTTATCATGGAAGAGGGAATTATTACTTAAAAATTTTCAGCCATTTAGAAGAATTACATGGATTGAGGAAACTGTATTTACAAAGAAGAGGGAGGAATAAATAATAACAGTGTGGGTTAGGCATGCCAGTTATTCTAGAAGCTTAGAATGCTATCAAAACAAATCATCTCCTTGTGTTTTATAAAATAGCAGCTATATTTTTCTCAAGTCTGATCACGTTCAGTTTAGATTTGAATATCAACAATAAATCACTTTCCTTAGAATGTAACTTTTTCTTTCCTGTACCCACACTATCTATATTTCCTCTGAAGTGCCTCCTTGAAAATAATTTCCAACCTTTTGAATTTCAGGATAAGGTATACTAATTATCTATTAGATAACTGAAAATACGATGGAATAGAATAATGCTATAAAATACAACAAAAATAAATAAGAAAAGAGAAAAGAAATAACAGAGACTGAATATAAATACATTCAGTTTTAAGGTAGTATTTTAATAAGAAATATACCTAGTGACTAATTAAATATTTTATTTCTCTTTTAAAACAACAACAACAACAACAAAAAGCAAAAGGAACAAAAAATAGAGAATATGAAAAAGGATAGTCCTTCTAAGTGTGTAACTGAATATACAAATTGACTTTTGTTTGTTTGTTGGCATGTAAATTTTGAATGCCTAATGCAATTTTTAGGATTCTTTATTGAAAATGCACAAACTGCCTGCATGGAAAGGATATTTTTCTCCAATTAAGTCTCTTGATGTACAGGTTTCTCTCCCAAAAAGCAAACATTGTCACTCTTTAATATTATTTTGTAGAGATATTTGGGTTCTCCTTTTTTCAGGCTTTCTACTTTTTTTGTCCAGAGGATGGTTTTCTGTGCCAAGAAGCCAAACATACATTTTTTTTTCCATCAGGATTTGATGAAACAAAAATCACAGGAGTTCTACATTTTCTATCTAATAGAGAAAAGGAAAAATGAGCTGCTCTGACATCCTCAATGTTTAGAAAATCCATATAGTGAATGTTTCAGAGCCCTACAAATAATCTATCACTCTCTGGTCATTTAATTTTTTACTTCAAGAACTGAGAGTTGAAAAAAAAAATGTGCTTTCTCATGAAGGCAATTACAAGACCTATTTGTTTTCCTACAATGATCTTAAATTACTTTGAATCATTTCTTTGGCTTTTGTAGAACTAACCTTGAATAGTTTTGAAGAAAAACATTGAAAACAAAACATTTAATAGATTATATTTAACTTTGAGGCTTTTTCTTTTCTTTCTTTTTTCTTTTTTTCTTTCTTTCTTTTTTTTTTTTTTTTTGACTTATAGAGGGATTCATGGAATTCTACATTTTTTAAAAAAATTAAGAAAATGATTCCAAGACATTTGTTACTCAGCTCTTGAATGGTTCCCCATCCCTGCCTATGGCCAGATAATAGGCAATGCTTCCTATTGAATGAGGGTACGTGCATGTATGAATGACATCAGGCTTGGTCACTTGACCTTCTTTGACCAATGGAATATGAATGTAAATTATTTGGCCTGTTTCCAAGTTAAAGTTTTCAGGACTGTCATATATACTTCCCTTTAATCATTCCCATTCCTATGAAAATTCTAAGACATATATAAACTTTGTTTATTCTATCCATTTTTTTTTAAATACTAACACAGTTGTATCAAACTTAGAGCCAAGAAAAAGAGGGAAATGTAAGCCACTGAAATGCCACGACTTCCTATTGGAATGACACAATATAGCAAGAGTTTACTGATGGAATGTACCAAATAATGTGATTTCTAGAAAATTGCTTTTAAATATTTTAAGTGATATTGACTTTATGGATCAATATGTATTAATTAGAATTTTTGTAAATGTAACAGTGGTAGAGTGCTTTCCTACAGCTGAATGAAAAATATTGAATCTATTTTATTTCATTTTACTTAACCAGCCTCACATAGAAAAATATATTTGTATGTTTGTTTGTGTATGTTAGAGATTGCCAACAATTAATGGATCTATATAAATTTTTTAAAATCCTTGAAATAGAAACAGACATCAACAAAAGCAATCTCGAAAGTATACATATTGTTAATTTCCTAAACAGAAAAAAATGATTAGAATATATACACATGAATACACTTAAAATTAATTAGTATAATTTTGAGATAGAAATGAGAATATTGGAAGTAACAGTGAAACATAAGCTTGATTTGAAACATATTTTGTTTGGTACATCATGGCTTATACTTAAATTTTACATGGGTATACATTCCAGTATGAACCTAATGTTATACATTTTCAGCTAGGAAAACTTAAAAGTTGCAAATTAAATATAACCTACGACAATTAACATGATAATTATTTCCAGGGTAAATATGGGTTCGTTAAAGCCAATATACCTTAATGATCTTAGTTTCCTATCAAATTTGAAAGAAATACATAAAAGGCATGAATGCTGACTATATGAAGGAATTTAATACTCTGTGCCTGTCTCTGTATAGGCAGAGTTGTCATTTGTTCAACTATCCTGGTGATATATTTACATAACAGTACACCAGGCATGTGGGTGTGAGGGACAAGCAAGATGGCTAATGAATATTCAGATTATTTGGAGATTGAAATAATGGACAGGTACCAGAAAAGTCAGGACCCATCATTTTGTTGTACCTCAAACAAGCACTCAGTGAGCGATCAGCGAAGATGGTTGTGATATCTAGGCAGGTGTTATGGAGTTTATTCCATTCTCCTGTAGAATAGACAGTGAGGAGCAGGGCAGCAATGGAGAAATTAACAGAGGACTTCAGCTGAATTGGAGAAAAAGAAGGTTCCTAGGCTGAGGCTCTTACCTGTAGAAGTCAAGGAAAGCATCACAAACTCAAATGGTCTCATATTTCCATCAAGACCAACACACTAATAATGCAGATAACTCCAACAAAAGAACTTTTGTGACAACATATGGAAGTGAGTGAGAATCGGTTGACCATGGATAGACCAAGTCTAGAGAGGAGAGGACATGGAAACCTTGGAAGAAGGGAAATTATTATTGGCTGAGTGTAAATTCTCTGTTGAAATAGACATGCATAATATGTGCAGTCAAATTCACTGCACAAAATAAAAACACAGTTATGAATATCTGATTCTTTATCATGTCAATCTTGTATGCAATAAATATTTTAAAGGCCCACTCTATGTAGGAAATAGTGATAAATCCTAAGGATGCTGAGATGAATATAGTTTCTTCATATAGATTAAACTGTTTTTAGTCAATAATTTTTCCTTGAGAGACTGGGGTTGTAGCTTGGTGGTAGAGTGTTTGCCTAGCATGTATGAGGCACAGGGTTCTATTCTCAGCGCCACATACAAAATATTAATTAAAGTTATAAAATTATAATAACATTATTAAAAATACTCATTGCATATCTTGAATATATGCTCTGAATATTATTTGACTGATCAGAGGGATTGTCTTAAGGAATAGATCCGATCTTATTGCCATTCTCATTTTGGTTTGTTCACCATTTGCTTTTCCTCTTGGGAAATTGTTTAAAAAACCCATTCATGCTTCTTGTGGATGAGTTTCTATTTTCTCTGGCTGAAGCCTTTCCTGAAATAAATGCTGAAGTTACAATTAAGTAGTACAGTTTTGCATAATGATGATGGCATCTAATTGGCAGGAATGAACATAAATAAGTGGTTTATTGTCATTTAGGACATCTCAGACACTTATTTGTCAAAAACGTCAGTGATTGTCTATGCAGTGAACACAGTACAGCCTCAACCGGATACTCTTGCTCCTTCCTCAGATTAAAGCACTTATTCCTTGATTGATAGGAATGTTGTCAGGTGATAGTTTTCAGTTAGGTCCTTCCTCTGAGAAATACTCTCAGCAGAGTTGATCTGCATGCACAATAGGAAGTTTACATTGAGTAACTGGCTGAGACAGAAATACAAATGTCTGACTTACTGGCCTCCATTGGTTTATTCCTAAAAAAAAAAAAAAAAAAAAAAAAAAAAAAAAAAAAAAATTCAGCTCCCAAACTCTTCATGTGCTGAGCTGAGACACTGGTGAAACTGCATTGCAATTAAACTGTTGTCTCTGCACAATTCTAACTTATTTGCTTTCCAATAGGCGTTAAGTTTGAGCATAGCAGGCAAATCCCTGTCTCACTGCCTTCTTTTTGAGGACCTGAGACTCTCTCTCATTCTCCCTGCACCCCCCTTCCCCCACCCACCTCTCTCTCTCTCTCTCTCTCTCCTCTCTCTCTCTCTCTCTCTCTCTCTCTCTCTCTCTCACACACACACACACACACACACACACACACACACACACACACCAATATCCAGGCAAGGATGTTTACTTTAGGCCAGGTGGCTGTGCTATTGCCATTGTCAACCCCAGCCCTTTTTATTTTTTTATTTTGAGGCAGAATCTTGATAAATTGCTTATAATCTTGCTAAGCTGCTGAGGCTCATCTCAGTTTGAATTTATGATCCTCCTACCTCAGATTCCTGATTCCCTGGGATCACAAGTGTACACCACCATGTCCAACTAGTATGCAGATTTTTGAACTACTGTCTCCTTCCTGATTTATATAGGATATCATTCCTGATCCCAATATGTCATTATGACTCTGTAGCCTTTAGACCTGTTCCCATTGAAGAGAAATAACATTTTGAAATTGGGGTATTATACTTGAATCCTTGGTTCTTTATGGCATTTCTTCATTTTCCTTGTTTATTTCAACCTGGAATTATTTAAAGTAAGTTAAGATGCTTTGAACAGGATCTCAAAGATATAAAGTTTCAAGCACACTAACAGATTATTTATATATTTCTTTGCTATTTTCAGCATGTGGCTCCCAATAGGCATCACCGAATCTATCAACAAGATGGATAAGAGTATGTTAGAAAATGCCTAGAGTTTGTCATTCATGCAGGCATGTAGATGGACTATGTATGTATACTAATGCCTTTGGATAAAATGTGGTTATCTGGGCATCTCTAGTTGCAATTAAACCTTGGGCTGTGTCCAGGAGGATGGAGTGAACAGGTCTCCATTGACAAAGCCTTTCTAAAGAGACACTAACCTGATAACACCAAGTCGTTCACTAATCTAGAAACATTTTGAAGCATAAAACAAAAGAAAATGTCGAATTAGAGCAGAGTCAAAAGATAATAATGAATGCATATTTAGTTTTGTTTTCAAATGTGCAAATACTATGTGATTGCATATTTAAAACTTTGTTTTCTGGCAAAATGAACACTTAACTTCCAGGTTGTTCTTTATGAATAGACTAGGATCTTGAGGCATTATTTATTCCTTCTCTTTAAATTTACCACTAAATCAAGTACACAATTTTATATAATTTACAAGAATTATTGCTTCTATTGAGTATAGAGCACAAAAGTGTTCATGATAGCTTGTAACTCTTTTCTTTTTAATTTATTAAATTTCTCTACTAAACAGGCGCATTCTTTGACCTGCCACTGAGGGCTACAGTAGATTTCCTATGAAGTGGGGAAACACACTTCTCTTTATAGTAAGACTAAAAACACATTCAGTATTTCAAACAAATATATATATATATATACACACACATACACACATATATAGGTTAAATATATAATATATATATATATATACACATATATTTATATATATAAATAAAATAAATATAAATATATATATATATATATATTCTTTCTGGAAAAGCATACAATTTATGATCTTAAACATTCTTAAGTTTACAGTCCTGCAGTGTTAAGTAGTACATTCATATTGTTGTACAACCCATCTCCAGAATTTTGTCATTGTGCCAAACTTAAACACTCTGAACCTATTAAACAACAACTTCCCTTTTGCCTTCCTGGGGTAGGTATTTTTTCAATGCCCACCAGAGAGAATCTTTGTGTTTCCCAGTCTTACATTGGTAACTCTCACACTTAAGGCTGTAGCTATTTCTTTGTGTGATAATGCCCATGTGTTTCTGAAAGGTCAGTGACTCCCACATCTCCCTTTTCAGCTGGTTCATTTGTTTGAAAAGATAACATGCATAACCAGTTGGGATCAAAGGCAATTACATTTCTGTTAATTTAGTGAGCTGCTTCTCAATTATGATCTTATTCATAATATCTTCTTCCTCAGAGTCACTGTTATGACTTTGTCTTAGTCTGTTGGTGCTGCTATAACGAAATACATGAGAGTTAGTAATTGATAAAGAAAATAATTAATTGGCTCATAGTTATGGAAGCTGGGAAGCACAAGATCATGGAACTGGCATCTGGAGAAAAACTTCTTTATATGTCATCACATGACAGAATGCAAAGTGAACCCCATCCCTAAACCCATTTTATTAAGTTTTTGAACCCACCTATGAATGTGGAGCTTTAAAAGTCTAATCACCTCTTAAACTTTCCACCTTCCAATATCATCACACTGGCTATTCAGCTTCGAGCAAAACTTTGAAACTATATCAGCTTACCAATGCATGATTTATAAATTTGAGTAAAATAGTCCATTTCTAGGTTTTATGGGGAGAGTTTTTTTATCAGAAGCCTGTTTCCTTCATTGGTGCTCGAATATTAAAGTTATTGCTAAGCACCCATAATAAAAACAAACCAAATAATATTCTAAAAAAATGTTATGTTGATTCATCCAAGATCATGACAGAAATAGCAGAGCTAGAAGTCAAATCCATGAAACCAAAACTAGACTACAGAACATCTGTCCAGTCTTTAGGCATATAAATGAGAATAGGGGGGAAGTTGTAATTAGGGCCAATACTCTTTCCTGTCAAATATAATTCAATAAAGCCCACATTTCACGGCTCATATATAAAACATATGTGTTGAATTTTTCCAATTTTGACGAAAATTACCAAATCTTACATAAAGACAATACTAATAAATTGTGAATGTCAAGGTAATTTTCTAAGCCATAGATATCCAACAGGAGGGAATTATAATATTTCTATTATTTTATACATAATTATATGACAAGATTGTGTGAAGAAGTGATTGAAAATTATGCAAACTTTTTAAGAGAAAATATTATAGAGGAATGTGATAGGCAGATAATACACTATTTCATAATTTTTCTTTAGTTTTCCAACTTTAAAATAGTTATTTATTTTTAGTGTTCAGCAGCATATGCCTATAATCCCATTGGCTCAGGAGATGAGGAAGGAGGATCATGAATTTAAAGCCAGCCTCAGCAACATAGTGAGGCTTGAAGCAACTCAGTGAAACACTGTCTCTAAATAGAATACAAAAATAGGCTGCAGATATGGTTCAGTGGTTAAGCACCCTGGGTTCCATCTCTGGTGCTAAAAGAAAAAAAAGTATTCATTGTTTTTCTTCTTATTCTATATGAACATTTACTTGTTCTGTTTATATTAAGAGTTTTGCAATATTTTTCTTATGTAGGTCACCCAAATTATAATATTTGCATTCGTATTATATCTGGGTATATTGTTTTCTACTTTTATTTTTAAAAATAAGTCTCTGAGATGATTTTTCAGTGGAAGACATTTAAACATAAATAAAGAAAAAACTCTGTGATTTGGTTAAGAAGCAACATTGAAATTCAGTTCTCCAAACTCAGTCAAACCTAAAATTCAAGAAAAAAACTCCCAAACTGGAAAGCAAATTATCAAGGAAATTGCTTCTATTAGACAGAAGAGGAATAAAGGAGAAAAGATTATTCTCAGTTGGTTTTGAATGTGAGTGTTCACCTTTTCTATAGTTGGATATCCTTTGGATACAGAGTCCAGAAGTGTATCCAGTGTTGATGTGGTCTATAATCAAAAATAAATATATTTTTTTCTTTCATCTCCTACAGATATAGTGCTTACTTCCACACTCAATTTGTGGCTTGTCCTTGTGATCAACTAATTAATGGCATGCTACTGTGTTAGCTTTTCATCGCTGTGAGCAAAATAACAACCTTGGGCTCAGAGTTTCAAAAACTCAGTCCATGGTTTGCTGACTCCATTAATCTGAGCTTTAGGTGAGGTGAAGCATCATGGCAGAAGGGAATGATGGAGGAAAGCTGCTCACCTCTTGTTAGCAAAGAAACAGACAACAAGAGGAGCGAGGAACAAAATATAAAATTCCCAAGACTCTCCTGGAGTGACCTACCTACTCCTGTCATGCTTACCGTACCTATATAATTATCACTTAGTAATCCACTCAATTTATTATTTATGATCAGATTAAATGGTTAGCTCTCATAATCTGATCATTTCACATATGAATATTTATGCACTAACAGGAGATTTTGGGGAAATCTTCATATCCAAACCATAACATTCTGTCCTTGGCCCATAAAAGCTCATGTTTATCTCATAATGCAAACGGTATTTAATCTATCTCCAAGAGGACTATAATCTCAACAATCCCATCACTACTGCCCAAATGTTCCAGTCCAAAGTCATGTGTGAGACTCAAAGCAAATTTTGGCTGTGAGCTGCTGTTAAGATCAAAATCAACTTTATATATATATATATATATATATATATATATATATATATATATATATATATCACATATACACACACTCAACAAGTGTACACACACACTTGTTGTGTGTGTGTATAAAATATATGCAAATAATAAATGCTTCCATTTATAAAGACAGAAGTTGGGGAAGAGAAAGGAAAAAATAGAACCAAAGATCAAAATCCAGCGGGGCAAAGAAGCTCTGTAGTTCCACTTCTGACATCAGGGGCATACTGTGGCCAAATATCTAAAGGACTTGTGCAGCCCTGGCCCTATGGTCTTCCTGGCTGTAGCCTATGTGTCCTTTCACTTAGACTGGCCCTCCTCATATTCAGTTGGTTTACTGGGAAGATCCTCCATGTTATTGACATTTGTGAATTCCCAGGGTCTTCAATACAGCTTCAGCTTCACCCTCACAGCTTCACACATATCCCTTTTATAAGTCTATCTGCAGGTTTGTTTTGCTTCCCCTCCTCCCCCACTACTTTCCTTTGAAATCTTACAGGAAATCTTTGGGATTTCCTAACTCTACCACCCTGCACTGCTGCAATACCAATATGGATGGTGCCGAGGTCTACCATCAACTTAAGCAGTCAGTGGACAACTTTGGGCCAGAACTGCAATAGCTTCTTAGTGCCTGGAGGGCTGAACATGGTGAAAGGTATCCTGGGAAATAGCTTTCTAGGCACCCTTGTTCAAGCAAGTTTCTCACTTAATCCTGGAATGAGTCTTCATTTTGCCCCCTTGAGTCTGTGATAGTTGTGGTTTTGTTGATTCCTGAGAAAACATCTTTAAACTATCTCTGGGCTAAGTATTTAATTTCTGTTTATTGGCAGTAATCTCTTCAACAGCAATAATTTTCTGGGCCCTTATTTTACATGTGCTTCTTCTCTGGACAAACTACAAGTTTTTCAAGTTTTTCTTCTCTGCCTTTGTTCCAAATTTTCATAGTAAACCTGGCCAAAACCTGTCATAAATGCCCACGCTATCATTTTAATGCTATACTACCATGAATTTTCCTCAGCCAGATGAATTAGCTCATCACCTTTAAATTTATCCTCACAGAAAATCTCAGGAAATGGGTAAAATGCAGACTTTTTTTTCAGATAAAATATAAATGAATTCTATTTAAATTCCAACAGAGTCAGGGTCTCTTGAAACATTATTAGCACAATCTTTACAGTTTGTATTCCTATGAGCATCTTGGTCTTCTAAGTTCCACAGAATTGCCCATTATGCTCAGCTCATAACATTCTAGGGATTGCCTAGCCTGCATTTCCAAAACTTTCCAAACTCTTTCTACAAACCAGTTCCAAAGGCTTCTGAACCACAAAGTCATATTAGTGAAAATGACCGCACTTCAAGGTAGCTATTTCTGTGTTAATACAGATTTCCATTCCTGTAACTAAAACACAATACAAGAATGACTTGGAGGATAAAAACTTTTATGGTGGGGTCGGGGGGTGGGTTCACAGTTTCAGAGTTCTATTCCATGCTCAGTCAACTTCATTGCTCTGAGTTCAAAGTGAGGTGAAGCTTTATGACCAAAGGGTATGGTAGAGGAAAACTGTTCTCATGATAGCCAAAGAGAAGAAAGAGAGAGCAGAAGGGGCCATGGACATAATGTATAATAATGTTCATGGCATACCCAAATTGACCAGCTCCTTCAGATACATCCTACCAGCCTACAATTACCACTTACTAATCAATTCAAATTATTAACATATAAAATGGATTAATCCACTAATTCAGTTGTAGTTCTTATAACCTAACCTGACATGAACACATCACTGTAATGTGCTTGCACAGTGGAGTTTGCTCTTTTGTGTTTCTACTGCCAGGCTGTGATACACACGCTCTGAGGAGTGATCAGTGCTCCTATTGATCCCGGGCAAGGATTCCTTCCTTAATAAGACTTTGATTGAGCTCCATGAAGCCCTGTTTTAGCTTAGCCTTCCTCTTTAGTCCAATCTTGAACTGATAACCCAGTTTAACAAAGAATCCTGTATAGTCAGGTGATTAAAGATGCCCTCACCTTTGATATCCATTCAAACTCATTTTCAATCCACGATATTCAAGTTTGTCTGCTCCCTTACTTTGGCGCCTAACAAAATTTCACTAGTCATTTCCCTCAAATACTGACTTACCCAACTTTTGACTCCTGATTTCCAGTGTCCCCTCTGTATTAGAAGTTGAATTTCACTATTGCAGTAGTCTTGAAAACATGTTCCTTGACTCTGAAATTGGTCTGATGCAATTTTTCTTTTATAGTTGCCACATTCTGGCTGGGCACAAATCACGAGCCACTGAAGCAGGAACAAACTTTATTTCTGAACTCCACCAGCATGCTCCACACACGCTCCCGGGAACTCCTCTGAATGCCACACTGCTCCTCCAGGAACCAGCAGCTGGAAATATCCCTCCTCCAGCACTTCCCCAACCAATGGGAACTCTCTGGGAATCCCCAGGAGAGCTCAACTGGAACTCAACTGGAACTCCACGAGAACTTGCCGGCGTCACCCCTCAACCACTACTTCTGGCAAAAATGCCATGTGTCACCCCGACTCGGCTGTGGCCCTCAACATATAGTAGCCCACTAATCAGAGGTACCCCATAACAGAACCATCCCAGCCAAGCCAGAGAAATCCAGTCTGAAATTGAAAACAAAATGTTTTATGTGCTGTAGAGTTTTAGGGAGTTTATTCTACAGGAGTCTTTTCCTAATACAAACATTTATATAATGATGAGGACAGTAAGGATAAGTTTATCACACTGGCAAATTGGAATTAAAGGAAAATTAAATTGGGGATTTCATTATGAGATGATATTATAAAAAATAGCTAGTACCTGTTACTTTAAGATATAGATGCATAACCTTTTTGAGTAATATATTTTAAAAAGCTTTTAACATACCATATAAAGGAAAAATATTTGTCTTACATCTTTGAGGAAGTTTTGTGTTTCAGTACATATGAAATGAGGCTCTTTTGAGACATCACAATGTTAGGTATTTGGAATCGAAGGAAGTTGTATACACTGAGTGTGTGCAAGACATGTCATCTGACCCTACAGGATTAAAGTGGCTTTAGAGGAAAACAAATGTCCTATAGACATTAGTGAATAATAGAGTTAAATTGTGTGGAAACAGAGTATGCCTTTTTGTGTCCTGAGAAAGAAAAATTCACATAAGATAGAAGAAAGGAATAAATCATGGTGACTTATTTAATAAGGTTGCATTCTTTGCATTTTTTAGGAGGAGGAATTGAGCATGGCTTTTGGGTGCTTGGATGTCAGTTTTCTTTATATTCACTGAAGGTTTATATCATACCTGGAATTTTAGTATTTCATAGTCAAAGTGCAGTACTGCTATTGCTTTCTTTTTCTTTTTTAAATATTCTTATTAGTTGATGATGAATTTTTTTTTTATTTATTTGTATGTGGTGCTGAGAATCAAACCCAGTATGCCACACATGCTAGGCAAGCACTCTATCACTGAGCCACAAACCCAACCCCCTGATATTTCTTTTAAAGATTTGGCTTTTATTGAGATTCCTGCCTAACAAAAGATTTTAGTACTCAGAAATGGGGTACAGAAGTTATATAACAGCTGAAGAATGTGGAATAAGCTTCAGAAATTTAGAAATGGAGAAAGGCTGTAGGAGTTTTGAGGTTTGTATTAGAAAAGAGTGTGTTTCTCTCTTTCCCACCCTCATTCTCTCTCTTCAGGCAACCAGGAAGGTCATGTAGAAACCATGTATTAGCCTGTATTAGGCAACCATATAGAAGCTGGAAAAATATCTCTCATCAGAAACTGCCTATACTGACACTCGGAGCTCAGACTTCCATTTATAAGAACTTTGAAGAAAAGAATATGTGTTGTATAAACCACCATCTCTGGTATTGTAGGAAAGTAGTACATGTTCACTAATACAGATTGTACTGCTGAAAAATGGAATGATGCTCTTAAAAAATACCCCAAAATGCAGAAAATGCTTTGAAACTGAGTAATAGATAGTGGGTAATGTCAACCCAACCAAGCTAATACAAAAGATACTTGTTCATCAAATTATGTATAAAAAAAAATTCCCAGACTACTGATGATTGCTACATTTAGGACAGCTAAAATATTCACCCCAATTCAATTTTGCAATTTTCAGATATTCTTCTTGTTCAGTCTAGAATAAATGCTTTCTAAAATCAAGTGTAAATCACACTAAATGTTGTTTTTTTGAAAATACCTTAAGCATCTTTATTATGTATCACTCTGTGCTATTATTATCATTGCTGATATTCTTGATGTGCTAATTTTGCCCTTTATCAGTTTTATTTCTTCTTGATCATGCTTGCCAAATTTTTTGTTGTTCATTAATATTTTCAAAGAATTCCAATTGATTGTACATTGCTTGCTTATTTTTACTGCACCAATTTCTCTTTTTAACATTAATTCATTCTTCACTTCTACTGCTTTTAAATTCACTTTTAATCTTTGCTACTTAAATCAAAAGCTTAGTATATTAATATGGCCCATCTTGCTTTTCATTAATAAAGTTGGAGTTGTGCTTTTTCTTTGATTATCATTTTGTCCTTCTTCCCTTTAGATTATGACAGTTCAAAACTCATTATATTTTTATTCCAAATAGATTCTCCTTTGATTGCTTTTTTAAGATAAGAAATTCTTAGCAGAACTCTTCCTGATATATAGATTTAAAATTGAATTTTCCTTGATCTTTTATTATGCTTTTATCAGTCAATGAAAACTAGAGAGAAAAAAACTCTTTAAATTATTTAACATTTATTTTAAGTGTTGTGCATGAACAAATTACATGAATAATTTTTTTGTCTATCTGTGAGTTAGTTTTCTCTACTTATTCTGGTGTTGAAAGTCATTCTGTAGTTCAACCTTATTAAATATATATTTTAATGTATACTGTATACTTATTTTTTATGCCGCATTCACAAAGGTTTTGTTAAAAGAACAATTATGAATTCATCACATCAGTACATTAAAGCCCACTCCTCGTCCTTTGGTCCCCTGACTCCTGATGACTGTGCCTCCTTGTAGGTACCAAACTCTGTGCATTACAGTCTCCTTTAAAAAGCTGGCAAACTGATAAAATTTGTAAGTACAGAAAGTTTTGCTCTTTTATGTGTGAAATGAGTCATTACTTTAGTATTATAACTTACAAAAAGAAATATGAGACAAACTATTTACACAAATAAATAACCAAATGTAAGAAAAATCTGAAGAGGTCAAGACCAAAGGTCAGCCTCATAGGAGGATTCACATGGGCGAAATAATTAAAGAGCTAATTGAATAAAATTTTTAAAATTAATAGAATAGAGAGAACAGAGCCAGCTTAAGGAACCAATCTTCCAAAAGGAACTATATATATCAAGAAATGATTTGAAGTCAACAACAGAATTAACTCTCATGGTGATTTCAGAGGATAGAATAATGGTTGAATGAAAGGTCTGAGCACTGAAAGTGCATGAGGAATCCTTTCAGTGGGTTTTGTATGGAGCATATAGTTCACATTTACACGTGTGTTCCATGGGTACATTGCTAGTATTCAACTTGTATATGAATCTCCTTGGGAGCCATGTTAAAGTGCACCTTGGGAACCATGTTAAAGTGCACCTTGGGAACCATGTTGAAGTGCAGATTTTATGGGTTGAGACCTAAGATTTCAAAATATTCAGAGAATGGGCCTGTACTGGTTATCTGTGAGCAATTCCGTGAGTGGCAGGATATTCAACGTACTCTCATCACTTAGATGACCTTTAGAGAAATATAAACAATCCAAAATGTGTAGAACAGCATATACTGTGGGGAAGTCTGTGGACTAAAAGGTTAATTTTTAAATTTTGGATTCTTACTTTTTTGGGTCTTATGGAAGGAAAACTGCTGGGAGATGGGCTGCAGGATTTGGATTTTTTGCAGAAGTGTGTTGTTTCTCATATTAAGGAGAAACTATAGAGTCAGATGTGACCTTCCATTTCACCCACAGAACATCTGAAAGAGGGGATTGTTGAGCTTCATATTTCTTATATTTGGTTGAAAAGCCTCATGGTCTAAAATATCCTGAAATAAAAATATTGGAATATGCTACAAATTACAGAGTAAAAGATATAGCAGTGCTTGGTTATGAAGTGAGTAGTAACAGCCACTGATTAAAAAAAGAGTTAAAATAATTTTTTAAAATAACAAGGAGTCATTTTTATATTAATTTGACCTCTGAACATTATCTTTACAAACAGAAATGCTATCTGTCAATTTGTTTAATTTTAGTTTGCCTATGTCTTATGGAAACACATTTTTTATTAGCATTTATAAGACAATATATGAATGATGCTTTATTTGAAATGATGATATTTTTGAAAAAAAAATAATGAAAAAGATGACTGAAAATTTTGTGTGAGCCAAAAACTTCCTTACAACACACATCCTTCACTGTGTCTCTTACTTGCATTGGGGTCCTATATAAGGGATCTTTTAAACTGATAATTACATACTTTTCTTTACACTAAGACTCATGCAAGAAAACAATACCAAGTTTGATTTCATAACAGAGAATCAAAAGTGTATATTTATAAGTACTTAAACAATATTAAACAGCTCTCACATCTAAATAATCTGAAAGGCTTCCTGAGGATACTACCTTCTAAAAGTGGCAAAATCTTTGTTCTAAAGGAATCATAGTATCTATGAAGGTACTTTGTGGTAGAATAGGGAACCATCACATAGAACACCTGAGCATGCTGAGTAATTCTCTCAGAGACATTCATCATGAAATCAATTTACTATTATCAACATGAGATTGGTGAAGAATTGCCATGCTTCAATTATCTTCACTCCAAATTGGACATCTATTAAATACTCCCAGTATGCAACCCAGTAAAACATTGTGTGATTCACAAAAGGAGAAATTTCATCTGCTATGTCACAGACATCATGAAAAATTCCAACCAAAAAAAAAATTTAATCCTGAGTGTAAGAAAATTAACAAATGCAAGACAAGATAGAATGTTCCCTGATGACATATTGTGATTTGTGTATCAAAATCGTTTGCCTGAAAATAAATTTTTTTATCTTCTTGTATTCAAGGTTTTTTTTTCAATATGGTAATTTTAATTAAATCCTTTACAACACTACTTTTGCATATTTTTTATTTTAAATAACTTTCTCTTACTAAAGTGAAGCAGTCCTTTAATTTGAATGTTACCTGGTTCTAGGCAATTGCCATTTTATTTTGTAATTTCAGTGACACAACCAGAGTGGGAATTGAATTCTGATTCATTTACTTATATTACTGTGATATGGCAAATTATTTAAACATTCTCTACCTTAGTGTTCTATTCTGTACAGTAGGTATAATAAGATTTTCCTCTTCTGATTGTTGTGAGTACAAAATAAAGTAGAAACATTTATTGTTTATTGTACCATAGGTTTCTTGTCAATATAATTTCTTATATCTTTCTTTGTCCTATTTTTCTGAAATAGTAGAACAGTTTTTTAACATATACACACACATATATATATATATATATATATACACAAGTATATATACACATATATAACAAATGTATGATGTTTAGATAATATGATTTGAGGAAACTCTTTAAAGCTAGCAATCTAGAAACTCCATAATGCATGTAAAAATAGTTAATATTAACTATAAATCACGTGCTAAAATCTTATACTACAGAGTGAATGTAATTTATTACTGAATATATTTCTGACCTAAAATATCAAATCATTCTTAAATTTAAATTGTTCTCCTAATCACTTGGGTCTAAAGACAGTAATATTTTTGAATTACAAGATTTTACAAAGACAATGATGATTCCTGTACTTGTCAAATTAATGTTTGTGTACAAAGGAATGGATACAGTGACTAGGTGTTCCATATTGAAATTACACAAGCACATTCAAGTGGCCACTTGTTAGGTAATGATGATCTTGTTGTCATCTTTATTAGTTAAAGAATTGAAATTATTTTTTTCTGCTAAAATGCACTCAATTTGCATTTGAGTCAAAACCAAAATACATGTAACAATATATATTTGTTTTACACACTTTGGAGATTAGTTAATGCATGGAGGATATCAAGGCACAATTTTAAAATGTGCATTTATTACAAGACATATAGAAAATGAGCAAAGGAGGCACTTTTTCTTAGAAATGAACTTATAAGGGCCCCTTAGAGAAGAGATTTTATTATAGTGCAGTTATAGTCTAGTAGAAATTTGAAATACCAATTATTAACACTTTTAAAATTGTAGTATGAGTCACAATAACCAGTATCTAGTGTAAAGGCATTAACAGGCTCCTTGGTACAATGGAACTCCACTTCCTCTTAGTCAAGGCTCCCAGGATTTATAATGTAGAGTCCTTCAATTTAGTTATTTTGTTCCCTGACTCACATAATACTGTGTCCAGATTGTTGTCCCTCTCTATCCCATGTGTGACACCATGGACTTCCCACTTCCAGATTTCACAAAGTCAGAGCCAGGGTTCACACAAAGCCTTGCTGATGAGATAATTTTCTAAAGCATGTTCTGAGGAGTTAGGAAAAAGAATCTTTCCTTTTGCAAAAGAAATGATTTTCACCTTGAAATCTCGCCATTGGTACTTTAAGTAAGGTGGCTTGGTATAAGAAGAGTAGTGGTTATTATTTGCTAAATATTATTAACTGAGACAGTCATGTGCCTTGGGTAATCGGAATTGATAGCTACACAGAGAAACACATGAAACATAGCAACTAGGTAAGTTCTTAAGGAAGTGAATAAAAAACAAATAATGAGTAAAATAGCAAACCTTATGATAAAGTGAAGCAAATCAGGAGGAAGCCTCTTAAAAATATAAAACGAGGATCAAAGTGTGGCTGAATCATCATAAAAATGTAGCACAAGAAGTCTGCTGGGAATGGAGATTTGGGTTTTGTTCCTGAATGAGGCCCAGTTCATGGCATTGCATTATGATTTAAGCACTGAAATAATTTCTTATTTTTTACTGTCACTCTTTTATATACCATAATAAACCTCTATTAACAATACTAACTAGAGTTCTTCTCAGTCTGACACATCTCCAAAAGAACATAACATGCTACCTTTTTCAGAGTTTTCCTTATTGCATCATACCTCCTTCTGACACTTGACAACAGTTGAATGCAACTCTTTCTAGTAAGAATTTGATTCCATCCTCTCCTAAATCTTCTTCCTACTTATTGACCATATATTCTTAATCTGATTTTCTAGTGTATGCTAGCTCATCTAGTGTATCTCATTTATTAGTAGCAATTTCCTACTCTATCAGATTCTTAAAAGTGAAATTTTCAAGACTAAATGAAAACTGTACTCTCTTTTCAGACTAGACTCCACTCCTTGGAAATCTCAATCACTTGAATGACGTAAAGATCATGAATGTCATTATGAAGCTAATTTACACCATGAGATCATATCATTCCTGTGAGCACGTGACATATCCATCTACCTGCTTTCTTGATGTATACACTAAAACTACTACATGAATATCTAAATCAATATTCTGCAATATTTATTCCTAAACTAATATCAATATCTGAAAACCTGATTCCTAAACTAATATCATTTTAAACCAAAGACCTTCCACTCCCCACCAGCAGAGGGTAACACATGTTTCCTTCCAACCCCTCTATCCTCTTTATTCTTTATAATCCACTAAGCACAATGAATTTGGTTTACATAATAAACATCCTTCAAATCAGTCCACTTTTCTTC
Organism: Callospermophilus lateralis; assembly: GCF_048772815.1. NCBI lineage: Eukaryota > Metazoa > Chordata > Mammalia > Rodentia > Sciuridae > Callospermophilus > Callospermophilus lateralis. Next base: position 135,687,790 of record NC_135309.1, read on the forward strand.
ATCTGAAGCCCCCTTTTATGGAGTTCCTAATTTACTAAAGTAACCTGAACTTCTACTCTGCTCCAATACATCAACATACACTAACTGAAATTACAATTAGGACATATGAATCCCATCATGTTAGTAACCTGAATAAAATATGTTAGTGTTTTCATTTTGCATTTAAAGTGAAACTAGGGCTTCAGTTGTAGCTCAGTGGTACTGTGCTTGCTTAGCATGCACGAGAACTCGGTTTGATCCTCAACAACGCATAAAATAAAATAAAATAAAATAAAAATATTGTTACTATCTACAAAGATAAATAAATAAATAGATAGATAGATAAATAAAATGAAGCTAAACTCTCATTTATGTCCTATATGATCTTGCATGATTTTCCCCAAAAGCACACTTCAGTTTGTATTTTGTTTCACTTCTTTCGTCTCTATGGTCCAGCACTTTAGAATTCTTCCAGTTTTTGAAACACTTCAAACTTAAAAACTTGTGCACTTATACACTGTGGGACATTAGCATAAGGCCTTTTCCAAGTTATATAATTAAGGATTGGAGGCTTCTTCTTGTCTTGAGAATCAGTTTATACATTCATTTTTCCGAGATGCATTCTATCTGATATTCCTTTGCTCTATCTAAAGTCTCTCCGATTAATCACAATCACAACATCCTATTCATCTTTTTCTTAGCTTTGTATGAATTTGTATCCAAATTCATCTGTTATTTCAGAGAGCTTTACTGTTCTTTGAAAATAAACCTAAGTGTACTAAATTCACCATTAAATTTTGCTTACTTTTCTACTATTACGTTCACATCGAGTTGATTGTTTTCCCCATTTACGTGTCTTTATAAAAGCATTCTCTAATGAATCAACTAACCAAAATAAACATTAACATATCTTTATGATACGTAGTTTTTTATTTTGTTTTTATACATATATGTACATATATGGGTATATGTAAATAAATAAATGTGTGCATACACATATAATAAACTGTCCTTCAGCTTGAGTTAATGGAAAGTCTGTGTCTGGTGCTGATAACTTCCAAATTAGTTCTGACCTAAATAAAATCAAGAGCAAATGCTTCTTCTTTTAATTAGGCCACTAATTTTCTGCAATAAAAAGACACTAGTGAAAGGACCTCAGGCTTTTTTATTTGTTTGTTTCCAGATATAACATATGTATTTTTTTTTTTTTTATCTTAGGGACTAAGTGCTCACAGTGAAGCAGACTTTTCTGGAATTCTCATGAGAATCAAGGAGCTAACCAGAGGCACCTATGTCTCTTAATTATTAGAAGAATGTGCCGGTGTTACGTAGCCATTACTATTTAACTTTCCACTCTTTTAAAGACATTATCAACAATATAGAACTTGCTAAAGCAGGGGTTAACAATTTTTTTTTCTGTAAAGGGTATGAAGATGTATATTTAGTAAATAATTGTGGAACATAATTAAAGAAGAGGTACCTGTTAGGGGATTCTCTGCTATAGCTTTAGTTATAAAAACTGATGACAGCAATAAATCATGTTTGGCACTGAAGGATTAAATACAATAATTATTTCTGTTATCAAAGGGTACCATCATAATACTAGTACATATATGAGTATATGTAAATATATAATTCTGACAAGATACAAAATAATAAATATTTCAAAGGAAATCAAAATTTTAAAATCTTTGATGTTATAGACATTAGTCCATCTAGATAGTGTATAGTATGCAGATTTTTTTCTCTAAATAGTCATTGCTCAGGACAGTTTTGAACATAAAAACTTCCCTGACCCCTGCTTTAGCAGGTAGTTGGTTATATAATAATAACAGATTATTGTAACGATACATTCAGATTCAGATTCCCCTCTGGTGAGCTAGAGACTCACCTGGGTAGATTACAATGCATACATATGTTCTCCCAATAGTCATATCTCAAAATAAATTTGGGACTTCTAATCTAGAACTGAAAATATAGTCAATTTGTGAACCACTCAAGAAAATTCATTTTGCTCCCTTATGATAGACCTACATTTGGGGCAGAAAACTCTATTATCCAGCTTAATGGCATATCTCATTATACAAAATTAGCTAGAATAAATTGGTCCAATTTCAAAAATCAGCTTCACCATAAAAGGATAAAGACTGATTACTATTGAATTTCCAAAGAGATGTTTTAGTTTAAAAATCAATTCAATGTAATTTAGACCCACATCTTGCTTATTCCTCATTTGCATATGTCCAGTTGGAAACAAAGACAATACATTTATAGCTATTTTCAGGGCAAATGTGCAGAAAAAAAAATATGCCCATATTGGTCCATATTGGTAATGCAAGCTAAATGTGTGACAAGTCAGTAAGAGTTACAGCAATTGCATGAGGCATGAGGATAAATTCTACAGGAAATGCAGAACAAGTGCTATTTGAAAATTACTTTCCAATGAAAGAAGGTGTGGTTAGGTTTTATAAGACTCTGTGTTTGAACTGGAAAAAGAAAGAAAAATTAAAATGACCCTAAAGATAATTCAAAGAGAAATAAGAGGGATGATTGACAGAGAAATATGACTGATGGAGAAGACCATAAAGAAAATGTTGGTTGAATTATGTTAAAACTGATCCTTTCTAAATGTCTTTATTTCATAGTAAAACAATTTGCTTATTCCTCATGTATGAGATCCTAAAATGAATCTCAAAGAATTTCTCTCTATGTCCCATTTCAGTTCATTTCACTCTGCCAGCAAATCTTCGCATTGCTTTTTTATATCTTTCCCAGATTCTTCTTCCTTACTGTTATCTAGTCACACATATTCCAATCACAATAATTTGTCACTTCATATCCTGAAACCAAGCATTTCTCTGAACAGTGGTTGAAATGTTAAGTCTCACTATTCCTAGATTGCAATCCCAAGTCCATGACTAAGTGAGTTGGTCATAAACACAGCAAACCAAAGCTAAAATACAGTTGCCAGTTTCACCCATGGCATAGGCCCTCTCTTAAAATCTCACAACATTTCAATATTTTCTGATTTTCCCCTATGTCATGTAAAAATTCTGAATTATCACTTATAATCTATTGAGTAAAATCAATTATAGAAAGGAAGGTTTCATTTTTTTAAATTTCATTAAAGATATACAGTGGGGTTTGGGGGTGTAGCTCAATGATAGAGCACTTGCCTAGTGTACATGAGGCACTAGGTTCCATACTCAGCATCACCTAAGAATAAATAAATAAAATAAAGGTATTGTGTATATCTCTCTGCAACTATGTATATGGTGGATCTGAAGATAGACCTCAGCAGTAAAACACTTGTGTAGCATGTGCCAGGTCCTGGATTTGTTCCCCAGCACTGTAAATAAAATAAAATAAAATAAATCAATGAATAAATGAGTAAATGAATAAATAAATATATAAATCTAAACATAAAGTAATGCATGGTGTGATGAAACCAATTGTATTGGTCTGGCCATCAAAAATTTCATTCATGTTGGATTATTGCATTGTATCCATAAATATGCATAATGACTGAGTGTCAATTTCAAATAAAAAACAAGATTCATGGTATGGGGTTGTGGATCAGTGGTAGATTGCTTGCCAAGCATGTGCAAGGCCCTGTGTTCAGTCTTCAGCACCACATAAAAATTAATAAATAAAATAAAGGTATAAAAATATAAGATTTATATTTCTTCATGTTTGTAATAGGGATTAGTCATTGTCTTGTTTTTTTGACTCAACTGTTAAGTGTATTCCTTGCATCTGTTCCTGACAACACTTCTATTTAATGATAAAGCAGGGCGACTTGGCTTAATACATAATAAATAATAAAATTAAGCGCTCTCTCTCTCTCTCTCTCTCTCTCTCTCTCTCTCTGAGTGTGTGTGTGTGTGTGTGTATTTGTGCAAACCTATTTAGGAAAAGAAGTTACAGTTTATTTCCTGATGAGGCAAGCATTAATGTTTGTCATTTAAAACTAACCTGCCCTATTTATGAAGGAGGGTTTAAAAATTTTTTGCAAGATAAGACAGTAATATCATCTTACTACGTTAAAGACACCTATTAGTCATGTTCCTGGCAAATTGGGATTTATGACTCAGACATAATTCTTCCAAATATGCCTGCTGTTCATAAAAAGGCAGAGATATATGACTCAAAAATAACACCAAGACAGAAATAATTTTGCACTTCACTTTACCACATTGACTTTCCTCTGCAATGTATGGCAAAATCTCCCTGTTTATGAATAGGCTTTTGTCAATACTATAGATGTATTTTTCCAACTTCTAAGTCAAGCAATTTCCTGAGTCAAATAAAACAAATGATCAGCTCCAGTGGAGGCAAAGGGACATGGATATGTAAGAACCACACATGGAAGATTGACGTAGAGCCATAGACACTTGTAAAAGTCCCACTACTGTGTTGATTGTGCCTTAAGAAGGTTACCAATGTCACATATCACTTGATATGATAAGTTACTTTATTCATCAGACAGTGTTACATTACATAGAATGAATTTTGGAAGAACAACATACAATTTTTGAGAGAGAGGTGGAGCAGACATGCACAGATTATAGTATGAATGAAATATACATTTTTCCTAAAGTGTGTACAACTATTGCCAAGAGAATGTCAAAGCACTATGGTCTGTATACCAACTGGTTTAGGTAGCATAAGCACAATTACCAAATTTCATTAAGAATGACAACAATGACATCCTCTTTCAAGGGAAATGTTTTGGGATTTCATCAAGATACAAATCTGTAAATGAAGCATTGCCTCCAAGATATAACTTTGTCCTTCAAGAATGATCAAAGTTCTACTTAAATTTGTAAATTAAAATTAAATATATTTTCCAATGTCCAGTAGTAGTAAATCTATCTTTTCCCAGTCCTATTTTTCAAAACCACCAGAAAAGGACATTCTTTTTTTTTGTCTCACTCTTAAGTGAATATTAAAATATAGATCTTAAAATGCACAGGGTTTAGTTATAATTAAACAAGTTGCTTAATATCCCTTGCCAGGAATTATCTAAAGGGAATTTTCATGTTGTTAAAAATCACCAATTTATAATTAGGATTATTAATATTACACTTCCATTATGCTTTAGAATGAAAGAGCTTTTGTCTTATTCCAAGTGCCTAAGGAAAGAATAAACATTAAAAAAGGAGGGGCATTTGTTTTCAAAACATTCTTCTCTCCTCTATTATAATGGAGAGCCTCATACAATTAAGTTTTAATCATTCCCTGATAAATTTTTCAAGAAAGCTAAAAAATCTGGTAAGGTAAAAGATCAAGCAAAAAAAGGGAATTTTTGTCTGTATGAGGAGCATAATCAGAACATAAATTAGTTCCATGTTACTTGTTTTGCAACACCCACCTTGACAGTATCAAAATATAGGTTGTAATTTAACTTAATTATCATATCCAGCATCCTGTACCAGAGGCATAGTGCTCTCCTGATATTTAGTCTCTTGTCTTACTTGCTTACAGATCCCTCATGTGGCCCAGCTGACTGTGTGCCCAAGCCATATGGGGTAAATGTGATACCATGTTGTGTTTACATCACTAATGACAGTCCTGATACTTGCCATTCCATTATTTTATCCAACTCTTTTGTAGCTTGATATGGAGGGTAAATTAGACACAGTCAATAAAACACCTGAGGAATTTTGCTTGGTGGAATTTTCTTATCTAGTAAAAAGTGCCAGGTGATAGTTGGTGATATTCCTTCCTCTTTTCTTTTGGGCCTGAATCAGAGAATCATACTGATGCAATAGGGCCCATGTTGTAACCATGTTGTGGGCAATAAGAAGAAAGAATTCACAACCATATCCACAACAGCCATGGTCCCTAGATTTAAACTGACAAAATAATGCTTTATATATTTAAGCCTATTAGATTGAGTTTCAGATCCTTGAATGAGAATTACAATTTTTAGAGTACTGGTCACAGACTAAAACAAAAGGTGTTTATATGAATATAGCTATTAGAGAATTTAAAATAATGGTGATTTTTAGCACAGGTGTGACCTTATTTTTTAATGTAAACAGAGAATAATCATTATTTAGCTAGTGCTTGCCTCTGTCAAAATATTAACTCATGAATGTGAAATCATAATTTCTATTTAAAAATGGCCTACATAATTGATCAATCAAAAGAAACTTGTTATAAAAATAAAAATGAAGTAGAAATAGATATGAACAGTGAATTATTTTCAGTATATATTTTATAATTTTTTTCATAAAACAATGTACTATTAATGGTTAATTTTACATTAATTATATTCTTTTTTTGCTTTTTATATTAATGTTTTGAAATTTACTTTCACGAATAATACACTATAAAATAGAAGAAAATATACGATTCAAATTCATCAGGAAGAGTCAGTGCTATGGTGCAGGCCCATAGCCCCAGCACTTAGGATGCTGAGGCAGGAGGATCACTGGAGTGCAGGTGTTCAAGGCCATCTTGGGCAGCATAATGAAACCCTGTTTAAAAAAATATTAATGAAGGAGGGTTCATATTTTCTATAGCATGTTCTTTAGTGTTTTATTAGAGAATGATGTAGGGTTTGCTGCCCTCTTTGTACAGATGATGATTATGGGTTTGCATCAGGAGACTTGTGACTAAATAATTAATTGTTTGGAGGCAGGTGGTGAACACACATTTTATGCTGCAATATTATCTTTCTGTTACATCAGCAAGTCTGATTTCCAAATCATCCTCGAATACGAATTCTAGTAATCTTGTCTTTAAAAAAATAATTCCCAAGGACAAAGAAATGAACATATAGTAAAATAATGTGAAAAACAGATAATCAAAATTTAAATATCATCATATACTATCTGGAGTTCTTAAGATAATAAGTTGCATGCTAACTTTATCCTCTTCTTTCTCATGATATCATAGAGTAGAAAAGAGGAAATAAGCAGAAGACAGCTTTGGAGAGGAGTCCAATAGGCACAAACATAGTGAGTACTTAATTTGTATGTTAACACTCAGCCCTAGATAGCTGCTCTCAGGATTTGTTCAGAGAACTTTTCCTAGTAATTAAGTGAAATCACCCTGGAAGACCAAACTACCCATGGTATTTTTTGAGCTTATCATCACTGACATGCAATCTTGATGTTTTCTGGATGAATTTTCACCCATACCTTCTACTATGATACAGAGCATCTGTTAGCATAGTTTGGGTCTGGCTGATTCCTTTTCCTTTTGCCCATGATGAGTGGTGAGATGTAGAAACACTGTGCACTCAGATCATACTGCCTGCCTCACATGAGACAGAGGTAAGAACATAGTACTAGTGTCTCTTCACTTCCAAGCTTTAATTAATAAACTAGAAGCTGCTTTTTTAAAGGTCTTCCTTCAGGTACATACAAAAGATGAGGGTAAAAAAGAAAATAAGAATTTGTCATATTACCTAATGCCTAAGATAAATAACTATTCTATTTTTCAAGAATATTTGTGGGAAAATTATATACAATTCACTTTTCTGCCCCAAGGAAGTTTTTCATGTAAACATAATATATCATAGACCAGGTTCGAGTTTGCAATTATAGTTTCTGGAGCAATAGGAATAATCTACTATTTCTGCAATAATATAAAATCAAATCATTAAAAATAAGTATCAGGTCAGTATATATTGGCAGATAGCCAGGGACAAATACAACACATATGCTTGTTAGTAAGTCCTAGACCATATTTGTGGTATAAAATATACTTTTGTGGTATAAAATACAAAATATAGTGTCAGTAAATATTGGAAAGTAAAAAACTATACCCCTCCCCATTCTATTTCTGCGTTGTACATTCAGAATGAATGAAAATATTAAAACCTGTGATATTAAGCAAAGTACCCATACACAATATACAACTATGGTACCTCTATGGTACCGCAGAGGTACCATAGTTGGAACACAGTGTTATTGAAGAGCCATCTAACCTATCCCAGGTTTGATGATTTATTATAATCATACTCATTGTACACTTATCAAAATGAAAGGCCACAAAACAAAATGAGCAAAGAGAAAAGGTGTGTGTGTGTGGAGGGAGGGAGGGAATTCAAAAGAAACCAAGCACAATGCCCAAAGATATCCTCCCAGTTGAGTCATTTAACACATGCATAATGTCTAAGTACCAAGAGTGACAACAAGTATAAAATGTTGTGCTCTTATGATCTCTCTTTTGTGTGTCAATGAGAGAAGCCAAAAATCCAGTGTCTTTTCTTATCAGAGCATCAGTTCCATCAGAGTAAAGCCCTAACTTTCTGATTGCATGTAACTCTACATTCTTTTAAAGGCCCTATTTTAAAACACAATGATGTCCTTTTGGAGCTTAGGGGTCAACATACCAAATTGGTAATGACACAATTCACTCCAAAATAGTAAGTATAGATAGGAGATCCTCTGTTCAAGTCTAGAATGTTGCTCCATGCCAGGAAATATTAAAATCCCAATAAAACTGGCTGCAAGGAATAAAACAGATATAGAAAGAGTCTAACAAATGTAAATTTCTGAAGTTTTAATCATGATTTCTTGAAAATTTATTTAACTTCTAATTAAAAATCTTTAGTTATATAACATCACATATGTAAAGTAAAAGTGTTGTGAACTTTAGAGTTCTTTCGTTTTAAAAAAAAAAGCGCAATTTAAAATCAGTCAATGCAGAATCAGTGCAAAAAATGTTTTCCAGATTATTGGAAAAATTTCATGTTATTTAAACTAAATTTGAGATATTGTTTAACTGTAGGGAAAGAGAACTGATGGCTGTTGACATTTGATTCCCTAAACAGCCCTGGTGGTGGTTGGCACTGGAATTGATCTGGTTCATTGGACAAACAAAATGAAACTCCTTAACTGATCTGTAACCAAGTGAGTAGCATTATTAGAGATTTGGTGATTTCCTAAGCTCACTTAAATTTCCACATAGAAAATGTTCTCTGCTGGATTACATTTGTTATGTGTTTGACTCACATATTGAACGGGTCAGAAGACTGGGGTAACTGTATGATTTGCACTTCTTGTTTGCTCCTAAGGTGTCCAATGTAACCCCATGGCTACTGATATGCAGTCATACACTTTTTGTGTCATATCTAGACAAATGCAATGTACCCAGAGTGAGAAACATCTAAGAAAAAGGGAAGAAAGGAAGGAGGTGAGGTAGGAAGGGAGAAAGAAAGGAAAAGATGAGAGAAGACAAAACAGGGGGCATCTAACTGGAATATCAGGAGGCAAATGGGTGAAGAATAGATTTAAACAACAAAGATCTTGTATTTTAAAAAAGGAACTGTTTTATAAGGCATACCTAAGAACATAAAAATGAAAATAAAGCTTTTTTTTTTTTAAACCTCAATTAACGAGATCTTCCCAGTGGGAGAGTTACTCATTAACTTAATGATATACGTCATAAAGAGAAGAGTTCCTGATGTGGGATATTTTCAAGCATAGGCTAGGTGACTCTTTTTTTTTTTTTTTTTTTTTTTTGCATAGTTAGAGAAAACTCATAGTGGTTTGGAGTTTAAGCTAATGACCATCAAGATTTATTTCTATTTATTGTGAATATTCCCAGTGACTCAAAGAAGGTTAAAATGTTTAATAAAAATGGCCATAGGGAACTAATTAATCTAAACATTTATTGTGTACTATGTGTTTAGAGATAAAAGAGCAGCGGATGGTAGTACATAAAGGATTACTTGCTTGCTTTGGTTAACTAATAGGTTACATATGAAGGGGTATTTGTAATTAACTTGTAATTTGAAAATAGTGATTTATCATCACATATTTTACTTCAGTTGCTTTAAGGAGATTTAAAAATGTTCTGAAGAAACATATGATAATTACAGATAAAAATTCAGTCTAGTCATTCTCTGAAACTTCCCATATTCTGAATAATTAGACACTGCATTAATAAATTTTATGTTACTCCTTTAGTTAGGGATTATTAAAGATGGGGACATATCTCTATTTCTTTCTGTATTTCCAGCATCTAATAAAGTGTCAGGTTTTTAATCAATGCTCAATTAATGTCATGTAAATTGAACTGAATTAGTACATTACATAATGTATGTTGATTCTCTTACAAATATGATTTTTCCCACCTTACATTCATATTATTTACAAATACAATAAAGTGCAATCAGACATACAAGCACTGTGCACTTGAACACCAAAAGTACTAATGTCATGGAACTTGTAAGATTTAGGCTGAACAATACTAACACTATTATTAATTCTTCAGATGCTAAATTATAGCTTCAAATTACAGAAAATAATTTCTTCTCATAAAGAAGGTAAGGAAAGAAGAAATTATGGTTTTTTTTTTTTTTGGTACTAGGAATTGAATCAAGAATGTTTGACCACTGAACCAGATACCCATATCTTCTTTTATTTCTTCATTTTAAGACAGGGCTCTGCTGTTTTCCAGACTGGCCTCGAACTTTTGTTCTTCCTGACTCAGCTTCTGTAGTCGCTGTGTTTACAGGTGTGTGCTACCATGCCCAGCTGGTAAAAAAGAAATTTTAGTTTACCTACAGTGATTCAATGATTTAAAAAAAAAGAAAGAAAGAAAAAGAAAAACAGGCATATGCAAGTGGAATTACTTGCATTATTTATTTCCTGTTCATTTGTATTTGGTTATGCTATATTTCTTGCATTGTATGTGCATGCTGAAATCCAGATTTGGGACACAGTATTAAAGCATCTTCCCTGTCTTCATGAAACTTCTAATAATTTAGTTCTCTTTTCCACAGAGCTGTGGCTGCAAGAAAGATTCCCCAATATTCAGTTATGTTACAGTACAATTTCTAGCTAAGATATTTGCTGAATCTTAAATATCTTGGGATGACTTATTTGGCTGGAACATCAAGGTACTATTTTAGTAAAAGAACATTTTGGTGATTGTGAACATTGTTATTTTTTATTGTTCCATTTTTTTAACACTAAATAATAAAAATTAAAACATCTCACATTATGACTAAAAGAAGCTATATTTGGAAAAAGAAAAAATAAATTTCTCCTGTGAAATATGGCTCAAAATAAATATTTGGTCAAGTTAATTTTCTAAATGAACTCCTGATATGATTTCAAAAATACAATTAAACCTCTTATTCAAGAAATCAAGGTAAAGGTACATTTAGTGAGATCAATTTTATTTTCTTAACCTCTATTTCATATGCAAAAGAGAAATTATTTTTGGCATCTTTACTTTTTTTCCCCCTTTTTCAGTGCCCTTAAGGCTAAGTGAATTTCTAATAGTTATGGAGCTATGTCCTGGGCCAGATTGGCTTGCACATATTTTGTACAGAACTTTAAGAAAATCAAAATTGGTGGATTTCCCATTGGTAGCTACATTAATTTGATTGGGCTCCTGTAATAAAATACCACACACCAGGTGACTTACAAGATGGGAATTAATTTTCTTACAGATCTGGAAGCCAGAAGTTCAAGAACAAGATTTAGGAAGGTTGGGTTTCCCCTGAGGCTACTGTCAAACTCATATCTCCTTCTCCATGTGTCCTCACATAGAATTTTCTGGGTTCATGGCATAAAGAGTATTTTGTGTTTCCAAATCCTTCCAACTTGTAAGGATACTAATAAGATTAGATTATGGCCCACTTTATCAGTACTATTTTAACCTAATCACCACTTTAAAGCCTGTCTCCAAGTATAGTTACATTCAAACTACTGGGAAATAGAACTTCAAAACATGAATTTATAGGTTTAGGTGTGAGCAAAATCCATCCCATGAGAGTGAGATACTGTATTAATGCTGGAGAAATACATTAACTATTTTATTGTTTAGATTTTAGTATAAGTAAAAAATTGTACACTTTCAGACCAGAGCTAAAGACAGTTTTCTCCAGGATTATGAAGACTGAAATTCAGAGCACAAACATAACTGTAGAAGACCAAAGAACAACCAATTGGGAATAGAGACAAAAGGTGTCGTTATCATTTTAGATTCCAAGAATTAGAGGAATTACATCAAAGAATTGAATTTTGTGTCATATGCAACTTTAGACCTTTAATGGCACCTACTTGAATTAATTTTATTCTATTTATGTTCTATTACCAAAACTTTATTCTAAACAACTGTATAATGAAATATCAAGTAGAAAGAAAAGTATATATGTGAAATATATAATAATACTTGCAATATTTGAAGAATAACCCACATGTAGATTCTAAAAAAAATAAAATCAGTTATTTAAAATTTTCAAAATGGCATGTTTACAAGCAATATTAGATCAAAGATTGTACATTATTATAAAGTTTCTTGTCAGATAAAAATATTCTGCAAAGGTTCATTCCCAAGTATCAAACCTAAGAAAGTTAGAAGGAGAGTACAAGGCATTTTACATTTTAGAATCTAATGTACTTTATTCGAATTGCTATTTGCTTTTTTATTTTCATTTTTTTAATACCATAGGCATCCCTTAAGTAGGAAAGATGGCATTCATCTCATTTTTCTCCCACACTAGGAATAGATGAGTAGAATGTCAAAAGCAATAAGAAGGAAAATTGCACAACATGTCCCTTATGAATATCTCTAAAAATGCCCAGTGCCTCGTAGCACATTCTTAAGTGAAATATAATGAGTAGGATCAGACAAGACATATGCAATCTCATGAATATGCTATCTGGGGAGGTGGAAAACATTTCTCAGCTGAAAACAAGTGTTCACTTGACCCTACTTGCCCTCGAGCATAGTTCTAGTTCTTCCCTACCATTGCAGGCAGAAACCCATGTTCCCAAACATGTAGCATACAGCCCCATCCCTGTTTGTTCAAAAGAAGACAGCTTATTTTGATTAAAAAAAAAGAAGAAGAAAAGAAAAAGAAAAAAATGTACAAGTAACCTATATACAAAACAACAACAACAATTAATAAAAAACAAATACTAGGGAAATGTGTCACATATATAATGTCAGCCACCTTTCTTTTTGTTCTTCAACCTTAAGCTGAAGAAATTATTTCCATTTATTGATTGATTGATTATTTATAATACCTTATAAATAATAATTTATTAAATATTTATAATATTTTATATCTCTAAACATAGAATGACAAATTTGTATAAAATATATTGACTTCTCATTTTTAAATGATGACATTCATCACATTTCTGCTAATCTTATTTTCCTCAGATTTTTTTATTTTATTATCTCAGATTTTACCACTGAAATAATGTTCATTAAGTAAGAATTAATATCCATATATTTACATTTAAAAATAAATTGATTTATTGGTACCAATGGTATGCATTTTCATATTTAATAGATTTTTTTTAGTAGATGTATTGAAGAAAGATGACCAATTCTTCCCCTAATTTGTATCCATGTAGTTTTTAATGTGAATTTCCAAGTCCTCTTAAGAAGCTATGGAATATATTCTACCAATCCTTGGGTCTGGGCATATAACTTATTATTGTAATTTGGATCTGACATCTCCCTCAGTACCATTTATGTTAATGCAGAAATTTTCAGAGACTAAATTTTCATGATTAAATTATGACAGCTATAACCTAATCAAAAGATTAATCCATGTAATGGATAATAATTTGAGTGGACTGACTGAGTCATAACCTCAGGGAGTTAGGGCATGACTGGAGAAAATAGGTCACTGAGGGCATAACACTGGGATTTATATTTTGTCCTTGTTCTCAGTCTCTCTTCCTACTTCTGGGACTCTGAATAACTTTCCTCTACCATGACTTTCTACCAGGATGATTTGCATGATGTTCTGAAACTTAGAACAATGGGGTTGACCAGCCTTGGACTGACCTTCTGAAACTGCGAGTCAAAATAAACTTTTCTTTCTCTAAGTAGTTTTTGTCATATATGTTGATCATAAAAAGCTGACTAACACACCATGACCACTAGTAGGATGTGAAAGAATTTATGATATGCCAGCTCAGAACTTGGGTCTCAGAAGCTATATTTAGTTATGGTCTATTTGTTGGCATGGAGTATATAACTGGAATAGGTCTGGGCAAGAAAACTTGGAAAAGGGACCACATAGGGGAAATCCCAGTTTTTCCCACTGACACTATGAGTTAGCAGCTTACAATACATCAATCCTCCCATAACCAAGAATGCAAAGTCAACTACTTGTCCTACAACTCATTTATGAATCCATTCACCATGAGAAAACTGATCTAGCTGTTATTGTGGAATAGCACTGAACACTGGGTGGCTCTTTCTTAATGCAGTATCATCACTGCAATGAATAACTGACTCTTCTTCGTGTCTTTCTATCCACTTTTCAATTACAGTGAGACATGCAGACTCTGTAACTGTGGTGTTTTAAAGCACTCTAAATGTCCTCTAAATATATTCAAAGACCAATTTCATCTTAGAATTCATTGTCTGGCACATGAGTGTTTATTCCATTGTTCTTGGAGTCCATTCTTCTAAATCCTAAAATTCCTATTAAAGTTTTTTGAGTATATTTTCAGTTAATATTATTGCAAATGTGAAAGGGAGATTAATTGTTTTCCCATAACTAAAATGTTTTCGCTATCACACTACACAGGAATATTAGCTGATTATACAATTGTGTATTTGAAATAAAATAATGCTTCATTGTTGCCTGTGTTAACATTTATTTTGAGAAATGGTTTAAGGTTATTCTGACACTTATTCTATTTAATTCAGCTATATTTATGAACTCTAGTGGGTTTTGAAGTCTCTTTTTGACATATGATGAATATCTGGGGAGTATTCATTCTATTATTCTTCAGCTTGATCATCAATTTGCCTTTTCACTAACAATAATTTCTCTTTATCCCTATATTTGCTCTTTTATTTTTATTTTGGCAGTGTGTTTTTCTCTCTCTAGTTTATATTTCTTACTACTAAGTGATTTATTTATGTTAATTTCTTTGTTCCCCTATATCATCCTGCAATATCTATTTATTTTGCTTTTATATTGCTTGGGAACTTTTTTTAGGAATTATTTTTATCTATCTAAGAATACTTCCTTTAATATTTGTAAATTTTGTGATGTATATCTTCTTTCATCATGTATTGTTCAATTCCTGTGCTTTTTTTCCTTAACATCTATTATATTACAAAAGCAATTTAGAATCTTTTTGAAAACAGTTTGTTTTATTCTCTTTATCCTCTTCCAGAATCAATGTTTTCTTCACTGTAACCTTAGTTCTGTTTGCATACTTTGGTATTTACTTTTGTGTTATTGTATTATATTACTTATGTGGTGGGAAATATGTTAAGACAGACTACTGTTGCAGATTTTCTCCAACTTTTTTAGTACCTCCTTTCTGGTTAGAATGGATCAAGGAAGCTTCTAATTTGCATGTGTAAAAAGAGTAGAAGTGAGAAGGACAATTACTTTCCATAGTGAAACAATGATAGTTTTCATGGAATATAAGGGACACTTTTGGGACCACAGAATTGAATAAGTCAGATATATTTGTTTTTGTTATCTTGGAGCAAGCATGCTACTACTCATAAGGGAAGGGGAAATTGGACAGAGCTGTCCAGTCTATTCAACTTCTGCCATGTTAATCCTCTCATCCATGATTCTGATTAGTAACATTTTTATCACATATGTTTGTGCTAAGTGCTAAGTAGATCATTGCATCAAAAAGAATATGCTTTAGTATGAAAAAGAAATAGCTCATGTACCCATTTGATCATGCTCTTCTGTGAGCTCTGAGTTTCTGTTTCTGTCATATTGATTACATCTGTTCTTCATCACCCTATCCATCTAAGTCTGTCTGTTCATGTTCAACCCCTTTTCTCTGGTCAGTGACTTCTGAAAGATTTTGCTCATATATCAATGGCTTTCAAAAGGGAGGAAAGAGAATACAGATTCTCTTTCTGCCATATTCCCTTAGATAATATTCCTAACAGCCCTTGGTCATCTAGTTTCTTATCTATTACCTTACTTTATATTTTTCACTGAATAGAAGAATCTCATTTTACTTGATTTATCACCAAAGTATTAAATGAGAAATGACTTTTCTCCTTTCACAAATATTTCCTCCTATAATCTTGGGAACTTGCTCAAATAACATAATATAATTAAATTAGACACACTGTATACCAAGAGTGTTTTGGCTTCATAATTGAACTTAATCAGTGTGTTTCTTTCTCATTTGAAAAACACTTCCAGAGCAAGTTAAGCATCTTTTATCCCTTTCTGAACTTCCAAACACATAGCTGAACTCCTTGTTCTGTAACTTCTTTAAGACAAAAGACCAACACGTGGCAACACTCTGGGAGATTAGGTGGAAAAACCATCAAAACTTGTTTGTGATCACCCCTGGCTCTACCTCCAATACACACACACACACACACACACACACACACACCAATTTCTTCATCTAACACTTTATCATACAGGAAGATTCTGATAGTTTACCTTAAATACAGCTTAAATAATTATCTGTGTGAGAGTAGAACAACTAATGCATGCTTACCTACATAGAAACAGCCCAGAATTATGGGTGTCCTGATGCAAAAGACTAAGTCTTGACTCTTGCCCTAAAAGAAAGCCTGATAGTTGGTGCAGTATAATGACACACATAAAACTCATAATCACCTCTCATCTCAACTCTGTCTTTAAAGTCAAAATTCACAAATATAGCCTAATTTTTGAAAAATTTAAAAAATCCCAAAATAAACAAAGGAGAAATGTCCATTCAGAATGCCTTTTTCAAAAGAATGAACATTTAAAAACAAACTTTAAAAAGTCACCTTAGTACTTAGATTTTAAATATCTTATATCAATAACCAGAATTTGATGTAATGAGGAAGCAACAAAAATAAATATTTTAAAATTTGAATTGAAAAGTTAATAATTCAAGTACTTGGAAGGGATAGACTAACTCCCCAAATCTCCTGAAATGTATCAACTGCCACAATAGAGGATTTTTAAAAAAGAAGTGCAATGCCATAGAACTTTACCCAAGATAGTCGAATTCTCCAAAAAGAATTTAAAACAATCAGAGAGGATATTTCATATTAGCATGAGAAAATTTTCCTAAGTTGTAGGAAAACATGAAGTTTCAAATAGAAAGAATCTGCTATGAGTCAGGTGAAATTAAAGAATGTGACTAGACAAAACCCAGACAAAATTTGGAAAATAAAGGGAAATAAAGTTTCCTGAAATAATAAAGAAATTAAACAATTTACCAACAAATCAACATGAATTAGACTGCCATCCAAATCATTAAATGCTTGAATGAGTTAAAATAATGATGTAACATCTTCAAACATATAAAGGAACATAATGTATATTTTGTAAATATATTATTCAAATATGGGAAAAAATTTCCTCTTAATAAATTAGGGAAATTCTGCTCTGCTTTCCTGAAAAATTACTAGAGGATACTTGTAAAAAAATAAGAAAGTAGAGCAAGAAGATGACAGAGTATCCAGAAATAGTGTAAACAATCCAGTAAACCAGTCAAAGAAATCCCCAGAATAGCACTCCACTGAGGTTTTTAGGAAGAGGATATATGTTTCCTTAGGGAGGTTGCCAGAAATAAGGGAACTCTTTAAAATAGAGTGTTACTGAGAGTTTGGCTCATTTGGAGATATGAAATGATATGAACAGAATATAGAAATAATAAACTGGCAATCATAAAATTTTAATTCACAAGAGGTATGGTCCAGATATTAAAAAATAGGCCCAAATTAGGACATGAAATTAATGTACTATAAAGAAAGAAATTAATATTGATGTCAGTCAAGCATGGAGTCAATAAGAACATGCAAAACATTTTAGAATTATGGAAAAGAAGACATATTCTTCACAAAACTAGATTAAAAATAAAAGAAAAAAACAGCATGAGAACATATAAGCCTTGTTTTTCAATATGGTTGAACACTAGCTACATATGTTTATTTAAATTTATGTAATTAACCTAAAATAAAATTTAAAATTCAGCTCTATAATCTCACTAGACATATTTCAAAATTTCAATAGCCATGGCACCAGTGGTTAGCATACTAGACATTTCCAAAACAGCATTTTTATCAGCACATAAATGCCTACTGAACAGTGTTGACATGGGAGGTTACTTCAATTAAACAAAAAATTAATTTCAAGTTAAGACTCTATGTTATAGGAATGTTTCTCAGTGACTTTCAGATGCTGTACCATAGACTGGATGGCTTAGACAAGAGTTTATTTCTCACAGTTAGACTACGTTCCTAGGTAGAACACTCTTCCTGGTTTGCAGACAGGCACCTTCTCATTATGTTCTCCCCTGGCCTTTCCTTGGTTTGGGCATGATAAGAGAGATGAGAGAGTGCAGTAATATTCTTTTTCTGGAAAGCTACTCATCCCCTCACAAGGCCTCCACCATCAAGACCTCCTCTAAGTCTACTTACTTTCCAAAGATCCTACTTTCAAACGCCATCTCATTGAGATTAGGACTTCAACATACAAATTTTGGAAGAAAGCAGACATTCAGTCCCTAAAGTACAGAGAAAAATGTGAAAATAATCAAAAATTCATTTTATTGAATTATTACTTACGGCATGATACCATATAGTTATCTCTTTACATATAGATCCATGTCTACATTCTTTGGTAAAATTGAATTTTCCTAATTGGTTGCTTCACTATGTCCTTTGTTAGTTTTATCAAGCTAAAAGAACATCTATAATCTTCCTTTCTTCAAGAGTCCTCAATTTCATAATTGCCTTAGAGCCATCTTCCCTCTAGATGTGATGTTTAAAAGTTGGTCATATTGCTGGGGCCCTAACACCAGCATCCTGTTTTATTCCAATTCAACTTTGTCCATTTATTTCATTCTTCCTCAGCTCTTAGAATATTGATGGGATTCAGGCAATTACTGTCCTTCCAAGGTTAAAAATTAAAGCAGTTATCCTAAATCACCCTTAGAAAAGCTTTGTCTTCCATCTCTCCCATAGTTAGCCAGTATTCTGTCTTCTTCAGCTAATTTTTTTTTCCTGTAAAAAATAAACTGGTTAGGACTATTCTCATAATAAAAGTGTTTGTAGGTACATTACCACTTGCTTAAAACCTATAAAAACTGTTCTGCCATCCATTCCAATTGAGCATGCTGGGATCTTTGTGTTAGCTTATTTGCTTTCAACCTGATGCTTATTTCATCTTCTAGTTAATGTCATCTACTTCTCAATATGTTAATCCAGCAACATTCTCCAAAGCCTTATTAAGAAAATAAAAAATGATCTTTTTTAGTATAAATTTATATATTGCTCATTATAGCATAGAATAGAACATTAAATAACCCTTGATTGTTATCCAAGTTGGAGTTCATATTTTTAATGAAAGCTATTCATACTAATTTAATTTGTCCACAGCATCTAGACAAATGCCTGAAAATGCTATTGGTTTTCAGTGAATGTCCACTGAGAGAGCAAAATAATTCTTGCTACAAACACAAGAATCCAAAATAATTATTTCCATTGTTTTCATATTCTATGTATGTGTTCAATAATGTATAGCAGCACTCATGTGGGCACCTCTCAAATAGGTCTACAGCATATTAAATATAGTAGCTATATATTATATGTATATGTGATTGCAACTGGCAATCAATGCAAAATAAATACTATGAAAATAAATTAAAAATTGGCTTAAAATATAGGGAAAATATTACAAATAAGCCCAAAGATAAAACTTTCTGGATAAAATATCTTAGGGCATTATTCATTAGAAATTTTATTTCTCATTCATCTCTTATTGTCTAGGAATATGGTAGCTTATTTTTCACTGATTATCAGAAGAGAATACTTAGAAAATCCATGATATTTAATGGACATAAAATCTGGTTAACTGTGTTGATCATTTGTCAAAATCCATACTGACATATAAAGGAATATTGAGGGATGAAATATAAAGGCATTATGTGATCACAAAATTCAGGTATAACTGATGTGACTTAAAACCTAATATTCACTGAGCACTCGCTATGGGCAAAGCACATGGCCTGCCTTTATATTATAGACGAGGAAAGAACCTTGATGCTGACTCCATCCCACTCTAATGTATTCTCTTCACTGCATTTGATGAGGCCATGTAGACCATCTCTAATGAGAAAGATCAAATTAATATTTTCTTCTGCTCAATTATTCATTTTTTATACTGATCTACCACAAAAATCAAACAATGAGAAGTTTCGTTAGACTGTGTGTGTGCCCATGCATCTTAGGCACATCTTTACTCTTTCCAGTATCAGATTGTTTAAATTTAACTTACTTTTTAGATTTTTAAAAGAACTAACATAATCTTGTTTTGTAATCTCTGGTGGGACCTTATTCACCAATTCTGTGAATTCTTATTCAATTTTATATTGATCTAGCATGATTGGGGTAAGGTCATGTAAATATTTTTAGAGGTAATGGAATAAAAATGGGTAAAAATGAAAATTAAAATCTATGTGTGAAATTCATAGAATATATTTTATGATGAATGCTTTAAGCCCATGGCAAGCAGGGGAAATTTAGGAATACACAATATTAGAATTTACCAAGAAGTGGAAACAAGCAACCCCTGCCCTCTTTCTTCTTTCCCCTCAACTTGCCATCATAACACAAAGAGGAAAGAGAGAACTACCTAAAACTTTAGAACTTTGGGAGTGGAAGGAGTCAATTTTGTTTTAACCAACGAGTATTCTGACGATGGTGAAGATTTTAACTATTTTTGTTGTTTCTTATTGTTCATGCTGGACTCAACATTTCCCTCTTTTAATCTTAAGTGTTGAGGAAGAAAAAAAAATAGCTATGGATTCCCCTTTTGCCTCCAAGGTAAGGAGAGTACCCAAAGGTTAGGAGATTATTGGGGGATTTGCACTATCTCTAACTTGAACTTACAAAATAAGACTTTTATTCTTCCTTCCGTGTTAATCTTCCTAATTTCAGGGTGTTAATAAATCAGCTTAGTTTTAAGAAATCTTCTTAAAACATATTTTTTATTTCACTAATAAAACACAGTACTGTGTCTGATTTTCAATATTAGTAGTGATTTGTACTTTTATTAAAACCACATTTTATAGAAATCAGCTTTATAAGAAAAAAAATCTAATGCAGGGAGAAATTAGAGTTCAGCATTTAATGATGCAGTATTAGGGAATATTAACATGAAAAAGTTTGGTCAAGTTAAACAAGACATACTTAACCTCTAAATGGCTCATTAGCTCACATACTGGGGCTCAGAAGTGCAGTGGGGAAATTAAAATACACTGTCATGTAAAATCTATCTTATCAGTTATCTCAGTGTAGCCTGTGGTTTAGTTTAGGATGTCAAAAATTTCACAGCAAGTAGCTTTCCTGAAAGAAATAATGAGTATCATACCCAATTTTCTACAGTTATAGAAAATACTGGAAACCAAAGATATACAGTTAAGAGCATAGTTAAAAATTATTAAAACATACCCCAGTTGTGTAAAGTGATTCACTACATCATCTTTAAACTAAGAGTTAGCATAGTCTTAATTCCATTAATGCTACTTTGATATCTCTTTGTCTCCATCAGATGTTAGAACAAAACAAAACAAAAACAAACTATTATAGCTAGTGACAGTGGCCTTAGAAATTTAGTCCATGAATTCAATCCTTGCTGGAATTTTTAGTTCTGTAATTTTAAGTTTTTATGCCTTCCACAGATTCACTTATCACAGCTCAGGTACATCATTGTCATCAACATCCCTGATAGGCTGAAGTAGTACCCAGTGTTTGTGACCTGTACCCCATGCCTTTGATTCAGCACGTATCTCAGCTCCACCTGTGGTAGAGAGCTCCAGGATCTACCTAATGTTCACCTCATCTGGCTGCCAAGATTCTTAGCTCTTCTCCCTGTATTTTGTCTTCAGGAGGAAGTTTGTTCAGATGCAGTGTACCCAAACAAGACAAGCTGCATCTTACCATTACTCTCTTCATCATCTTCAGTGTCATCATGTTTATTTGTCATAAAAATATTTATTTGATGTTTATTTCCATGCTTTCAATATATAAGAGGAAAAATATGATTTTTCTTAGTTAAGCAGAGATTTTAGTCATACATATTTATCTGACATACCGGAATGTAAAATGAGAAAATAGGATTATTTTAAGGGATGCATATACAGTACCTTTGTGATTACTTAGGTTGCTGTTTGATTTGAATAATGGAGAGATCACAATGACTTGATGAATTATTTCCGTACTCTTTTCCTTTCCTAAGTTTAATCTTATTGTAATGATGAAGAATATCAAATGGTTTCTAACAAAATACTTTTAAAAGCATGGAAATAAGGAAACAATTTCAAAATACTAAATCACTTTGGGAATCCATATTTTGATAAGAGAAGTTGGCCTGAGGGCTGGGGCTGTGGCTCAGTGGTAGAGCACAAGTTTTGCATGTATGAGGCACTGGGTTCGATTCCTCAGCACCACATACAAATAAATAAGGATATTGTATGTCCATCTACAACTAGAAAAATATTTTTAAAAAAGAGAAGTTGGCCTGATATTTTTATGTACTCATCAAATATCTATAAGCAGTTTAGAGTAATAATTTTTACTTACATATTAGAAAATAAAACTATATAATATAAAGTTTTATAGTCCTTGAAATATGTATTATCTCAGATAATCGTTCCCCTGAATCACTGTTGTTATGGTTTTGATAAGAAATATCTCCCAAAGATTCCAGACTCATGTATAGAAGTCTTGATCCCAAATTCGACAATTCTCGGCAATAGGACATTTGGGAAGTGATTGGATGATGAGGGTTCTGAATCTCATCAGTGTATTAACTCATTGGAAAATGAATGGACTACCAGAAGGTGGTCAAACTGTATTCAGGTTGGAGGACATGGTTGGAATAAGTAGGTTACTGGGTATATACTTAGGAACTATATATTTCTCTCTCCCCCTTCCCAGTTATTGTAATTTGAGAAATATTCCTCCACCATGCCCTTCTGCCATGATGTTCTGCTTTACCTCAGTCCCAAAATAATGGAGCCAGCTGATCATAACCAGAAGCAAAATCTTTCTTCCCACACATTGTTTGTATCACATATATAAGTCACATCAGTGAAAAGCTGATAGAATACAACTGTATTCTATCTGCTCAGAAAATGGTGATCTTTATTTTTATACATTTTTGTTTTGAAATATGTTATCAGCCATATATGTGTATATATATATATATATATATATATATATATATATATATGTGTGTGTATATATATATACATTCATATATATGTAAAGACACACACATATATAAATACACTTAATTCAGTTCAGTAAAGAGAATAATTTCACAGGGATTTTGCTGCAGTCCGGCTGTAGCAAACTAACCGGGGAGTGATGAACAACTTGTGTACATTGATACAGCAGGAGTGGGAGCCGTTTATTGTAGGAAAGAAGTGGTATTTATACATTCCACACAGCTTATCTAATTAACATAAACTAGATACAGCGGTCAACCAATCAGGAATCTCCACACTTAATGGCTCATTGGTGTTACTTCACAAACCACTCCCTCTGGCATTTTGACAGGCACCATCCAGACTTGTTTACAGACTCTAACATTTCTCTGGCAAAATGCCAGGCGCCATCCTGACTTGTTTACAGACTCTAACAGGATTTACTACATCTTTTTAAAATAATCAAGGTTTAATAAATTAATCTAGTCATATTCTACATAAAATTTAATATAGCAATTTAAAGATAAGAATCAGATATTAATAGCTTGATGATATTTCAAATTTTTACATATAATAAAAATTTTAGTGTATAAAAAGAACATATATCCAATACCAAAAATTAAATATAAAGAACATCAATCACTTAGAGTGTTCTTACTTAATGTTGAATAATTACTCATATAAGGCAGTCATACCGTGCCAAGAAATAATCTCATTTCTGTGGATCATGATAGCATAGATAGAATCACATCATTTTATGCCATAAGATTTTAGAAAAAGAAATTCAAATAAATAATTGCAAGTGCTTTTGTAAATTTTCTATTAAAATATGTGTTAAAAAATAAAAGTTTAAAAATATACCACCTGGTTATGATCATGAAAATTTCATGAAGAGATTATCTGCATTTAAACTGGATCTTAAAAAATAAGAAGACAGTTCCAAATGGAGGTTTTGGGGAGATATTCCGAATAATACTTATGCATGGACAGAAGATACACAAGAGAAAAAGGAAACACAATGATTAAGTCATTGCAGAATTTGGTAGAATATAATGTAATCTAGAAATATCAATCAGGTCAAATTATCATAGATACTATAATTCACATGTACATATTTAAAATTCATCCTATATTTAGTGAAGAAATTATTTGAAGATTTTAGTAGGTGTCTCTTCCTTTATTTAAGATCTCACTTTTGGACTTTCCTAGGACTTTTCAACCCTTCATATTTTCACCTAAACTTTTTCCTGAGGAGATAATCTCTTCTAGCACCACAGTTATAGTCTGTATTAGTGCTTATGTGCTGTTGTTTCTAAATACCTGAGACTGGGTTTTTTTTTTTTTTTTTTTTGTACCAGGGATTTAACCCAGACACACTTAACCACTGAGCCACATTCTCATCCCTGTTTTTATATTTTATTTAGAGACAGGGTCTCTCTGAGTTGCTTACGGCCTTGGTAAGTTGCTGAGGTGGCTTTGAACTTGTGATCCTCCTGTCACAGCTACCCGACACACAGGAGTCATAGGCCTGCACTACAGCTTCCTGCCTGAGACTGGATAATTTACGAAGAACAGAAATTTATTTTCTTAGAGATCTGGAGGCTTGTAAATTCAAAATCAAGTTTTGAGCTGATTCAGTTGTCTGTTGAAAGTTGTTCAGTGCCTCCAACATGGCACCTTTTTGAATCAGTTGGTTGAGGGAAAGACTCTATCGTCATATGGTAAAAGGAAAAGAAAGAGTGTACAGGAGAGAACTTTCTTTGTTAAACCTATTTATGAAACACTTAACCACATGCATGAGGTGACATACCTTAATGCTATTGCATTAGAAACTAGGTTTCCCCAGAAATTTTCAAACAAATGGTCTGTATGCAGATGACTGTGTAACATTTCCTGCAGTAATTTTACCTGAGGGCAGATAATCTATTTATCTCCATACTTAATATCTTTCTGAAAAAATCAGGAAAGATCTAATAAATTTATTCAAACCTCTCCCTTTGACTTTACCCCTAAATTGTTTAATCGATAATATTTTCAATTTTAAAAAATACCATCAGCACTCTCTCTCTCTCTCTCTCTCTCTCTCTCTCTCTCTCTCTCTTTCTGTCTCTCTCTCTCTCTCTCTCTCTCTCTCTCACACACACACACACACACACACACACACACGAGCTGCTCAAGTTTAAAATAAAAAGAACATTTTTAAGCTGTTCTTTCTGTAACACAGGGTATATCTTCCAGTCTACCAGGAGGTCTGCTGACATTCTTCTCAAAACATCAGATTCTCTATTCCACTCATCACAGTGATCACAGTGACCATCATACTATGGAGCAACTGGGAAAATTCTCTCGTCTGGACTTCCTGCATTCACCTAAACAACATTCTCTCTTGTTCAGTATGTTTAAGCCACTGTGTCTCTCTGGCTGTTCCTTGGGCTCTTATAGTCTGCCTGAGATATGCTCATGAGTTTATCTATCTTGTGAATAAAGTTTGATGAGTGATAAATTTGAGTAAATCTTGTCCTGCCGTTTTTTTCTTACACATTCATTATTTCTTTTAGACTATTACTTTGGTTTTATCTTCAACATGGTATTATAATAGCTCATTTTTTAAATTATATCTTTTTATTGTTTATCATTCTCTCTCCCAAAAATTAAAACAAAACAAAACACTGAATGCTAACCACTTTTCACGTTTGCATTACATCATTGCTATATTATCAACATTATAAAACTATTTATGGAATGAAGGATGCATATCCTGGAGGTAAATATGAAATCAGTGTAAATCCAGGTAAATATGGGAAGTGAGCTTCAGAAAGAGAAATGCTTGTCATTGACAGAGCCTAGTGCAGTTGAATATCCCATAGGAGGCATTTCATAAATTTTTGTTGAAAGATTGAATGATATATGGTAGAGGAAGAAAAGGTCCACAAATATTGTTCTCCCACAGCAATAACATGATATGGTAAAATTCAAAATACTTTCAAGTGTTCTCAGAGAACAAACATACATACCAGCTGAGTAACTGGCTCTCACCAAATGCCCTCATTTGCAAATGACCTCATTTGCAAATGCCCTTCAAAGTGGTCCTTTAGCAGAAGACTGAAGTAAAATATATGATTTTTGGCTTTAGACTTAACAAAGTATATCAACATGGAAGTGTGGAAGAAATCCAAGCAAGGCCCAAAGAAAAGCACTGTAATAATGGGTCATTTTACCACTCTCCATGAGGAAGAAAAAGCTCTATTTTACTCATGCATTTTAGATTGTCAGCAATTAGCATTTGCCATGATGAAAGGAAATTAAAATTTTGTGTCTGAGCCTAAGTTGATTTTGACTATCTGGCTAAAAATGTCTTAATGGACTACTGAAATGATATTGCTGCTGCTGCTGGTGCTGCTATTTCTGCTGCTGCTGTTTCTGCTGGTGATCTTATTGGGTTTTCATTTATTATTAAAAGGATGTCTCTTGCATAAAATTCCAAGAAATGTGTCTCTTGTATCTGTAACTAAGTATGTGGTGTATTTTATTTAAAATACCAACAGAAATATCTGTAACAAATATTTACTGTGTTCCACAGATTTGGTCCGAAGAAGTGTATGATGCACTCTTTCAGTCAAAAGTTGTCCAGGGCATATACAGCAGCAATAACTCTGCCCTGGCTTCAATTAGAAATAAAACCAGTCATTAAGCATTAAAACCACTCACTTGGCTTAATTGCTGTACTTACATGATTTCTCATTAAGTTTGACTATCTAGAGACAGTTGCTGATGGAGAAGGACTTCCTCTTTATGTCTGTTCATCACCTGCTCTGAAACTAATTTAGAATTCATAGAAAAAAAATGGCAGTTTTTATAGCCTGATTCCCACCCAGAATAGGTCACAATATTGTCAAAAGAAAAAAAAATCTATTCCTACAAAATTGAGCATTCACATGTTTTCAGACTAGTGCAAAGACTGGAGAACAAGATTTTGGTTTATTTACTCAGACCTTGTCATAAATATATTTTTACAATTTTCTTAATTCTTATCTTTGAAAATATTTAATTATTGATTGTCTATCAAACTTGAAAAGATTCAGATTATTTTATAATTTACTCATATCTTTATAGTTCATTTATAACCTGTACTGTAGAAGTTCAGATTTCATAATTTAGATTGCAAAAATTTATTCTAGAGAAAACACATTATGCACATTAGAAACCAGCATATAAGCATTTCTCAATTTTTTTTCCTATTACACATAACCACTTTTTGTTAACTCAGGTTTCTCTAAGGAATTAGTATATGCTTCATGTTTACTAAGGATCATCAAGACTTTAATACTTATTTCAGCTAATACTTAAAGATATACAAAACCTCTTTCATAGAGAATACATATTTTTGAAAACACTTGTAGGTAGATATGCCAAAAGAGAGTTGGCTATTTTATTGATGAACAATTTAGTGAAGGTTTGAGATTAATATTAAACTTTTTGACAGTGTTGAAAGAGGGATTCCCTTCCCATACACACACAAAAAGTAACATCTTTTCAATCTCATTCAGGCATCAGAAATATTGCAGGTAGGATGATAAAATGAGACAGTGATTGTTGAAGGAATGAGGGGAAAATGTAGTAGCTATTCTCTGAAACATAAATTTTTGGAGAGATGGCACTACTCAAGATTTCTTAAAACTTTATTCTCATTTACACATTCTATGAAATCTGTTAACCTTAATATTGTCTTTTTCCCTTCAGAGGCTATGATAAAATCTACTTTTTATATTGAATCTTTTTAATCTGACTTGCTTGTGATAATCACTTAATAACTCCATCAAGAAGAATGGTCTATGCATAAGAATAAAGGTGGAAAAGTCTCAGAAAGAGAGTGTATGCTGAAAAGAATACAATGCAACAATAAGAAAATATGAAATTATTTTATTTACTAGAAACTGAGTGATATCAGTGAGAGGAAAATAAAGTATGGTGAGATATTTTAAAAAACAACAAACAAAATCTCTTTAGGGAACTGTTTTCAGCAACTTCTTATGAACCTTCATAGAAGATTGAAATGGGGAATTTTTTTTTTCAATTTATGCCCCTTATGCTTCATTAGAAGTAATAAAATGGAATTGGTATGCTATTTCCAAAAATCCAGAACATACACATTTAACTGAAAATTTTATTTAAAATATATTGAAACCACAGACTTTGCATGGTAAAATGGTACATAATTAAAGGAGTAATAGGAAATGTTCTGTATAAGTCTATGCTCATCTTTTGTCACTTCAAAGTCTACTTGAGACTGAAGCAATTTTCTTGAAAAGACTTCAATCCACACTAATGCACACAGTTAGCAAACGTATCAAGTTTAACCCAAACACATATTAACTTCAGTGTGACTGAAGCAACTCTGCAGAGTGAGATGTTAACAAACAGTTACCAAAAGAAAAAATCTTGACTACATTGCCTGAGGTTATATTTCAATGATGCATGTAAACTGGGTCACAAAGTTAAAAATGATCAACTCAGCAGTTTTAGAAGTACCTGAAGAGTAGCTCATTTTTAGTTGCCCAAAAAATGTTTCAGCTTTGGTTGGGTTTATTGTCCACGTGAAATATTTAAGATCAATCTATGAAAGTAGAAGTACCAAATGAGGATAAAATTTATTTAAATATTATTACATGATTGCATAAACCTTTTTATAGATTTTAAATTCTCATCGTAAGACAAATATTGGCTGCTTGAGTATAAAAAGATTCAGTATTTGCTATATTAAAACAACAACACAATTACTACTATAGGAATAGAAATGAGCATTTCTGGCCAGCTAGTCACCAGAGTTATCCAATTAACATCAATGCTTCACAGGCTTTTTCATGCACATTTTCAATGAAGTGAACCTCATCATAGAAAAGTCATTTCAAAGGAAATATAATCAACAACAAAAACAGAAATGACATTTCAATGAGACAGCTTTATGAAATGAAACAAATTTAAAACACAAATAATGTCTTCACTTTTGGAACACATACCCTAAACACTAATAGAAGCATGGAGAAAAATAGCTTGAGTAATTAAGTAATGCAGAATGGACATGGAGTAGGAAATATCTTGAGCAATGGAGTGGAGCAAGTGTGATTCACTTTTTAACAAAAGTAAAATGATGTAACTCATTTTGTAGCACAAAATTCTACCATTGTGGATTCTCATTTTAGAGTCTAATTATTGAGGAGCAGAGGTGAGGCAGAAATATCAGTTGAGAAAGCCATTTATTAATCCAGAGGAGAAATGATGATTATTTCGACAGGTGGTTGTGGTTGGGATAGAGGTGAGAAATAATAGGATTTTAAGTATATGGAAAATATAAGAAAAAAACTAGTAATGGAATATATGTGAACAAAAATTTTCCTATTCAGAGAGTTGGAAGGAAGGGGTGACATTAAATGGGGGAAAAATAGAAAAACAGCTTTGAATGTAACTGGAACAGAGAAAAGCATCAAAGATTGGATTCTCATGCATTTTGTTGAGCGCTTTCCTCACAATAGGCTTACAATCCACCTGCAAGTGATTTTTGTGCAAGATATTTGGTAGGGGTCATACTAATATGTTTTTAACAGGTGATACCATTTCTACACCTTTATTTAATTTATTTATTTATTATATGTTGCTGAGGATGGAACCAAGTGCCTCATGGGTGCTAGGAAACCACTCTACCACTCAGCTACAACCACAGTCCCCATAATAATAATTTTTAAATGAATGTTTTAAAGCTACTTAATTTTACAACAACAAAACAGTTGTTTAACAAAAAAGTGAATAGGCATGGTAGAATAATTCTATAGCATTTTAACTTAGTCTTGGCTAACTGGTATCTTCCTCTGTTCACGGCAGTGTATAAGACTGCATGCAACCCATGTCCCCAAAGTGGATCCTGATTCCAAAGAAAGCAGAGACCTTATCTCAGAGTTGTGTTTTTCCATTCCAACCTGTCAGGTGGATCCCTGAGGAACTACTATAAATGGCACACCCTTATTCACTCCTGACTGGGAGTGTCAAATCAGATAAAGATTGCTCCTCAAACATATGAAAAGCAAATGAAGTAAGGTTTTAGTCAACAAAAAATAACATGTATTGAATTCTATCATCTCTGTGCTACACAGCAATTTTATTTCTGCATTTCTGTCAAATATGATTCTTTATGTGAGATTCTGTTTCTTTCTTTCTTTCTTCTTCTTCTTCTTCTTCTTCTTCTTCTTCTTCTTCTTCTTCTTCTTCTTCTTCTTCTTCTTCTTCGTAAAAATTGCCTATCTTTGTTTCTATACCACTCTATCTTAATAATAATACTAGAGTGTTGGACTAAGGTTAAAAGTAATTTCTAGATTGCTTATTTTACCCTAATTAATTGAAATATTCTTCTCTATGTTTTCTACAATTTTTAGGCATCTATGTGTCAATTTTCAAAACAAATAGAGTGGATCCTGATTTAAAGAGGAAACAGAGAACTTTATGTCACAATTTTTTTTTTTTAATTTTCTGTTTTTACCTGTTTGGTGAATCCTTGAAGAACTACCATAAATGAATCCCTTTATTTATTAATTTTTCTGATTTGGTACTGTCACACAAGGTCATATATCTCAAGTAAAGAGAGTTCCTAGAAATCTTGAAAGACAAATAAACTAATCACTACCACCTGGGGCAAAGCTTATCTGTTAGAGAAGCAACAGAAATATGATAAAGCCAAGAAAACAAGTAATAATAAATGTTGGTGAAGATGTGGGGGGAAAGGTACACTGATACATTTCTGGTGGGACTGCAAATTTATGCAACCACTCTGGAAGGCAGTATGGAGATTCCTCAGAAAACTTGGAATGACATCACAATTTGACCCAGTTATCATTCTTCAGTATATACCCAAAGAACTTAAAATCAGCATACTACAGTAATGCAAACTTACCAATGTTTATAGCAGCTCAATTCACAGTACCCAAACTATGGAACCAACCTGCATGTCCTTCAACAGATGAATGCATAAAGAAAATGTGGTATATAAACACAATAAAATAGTCCTCGGCCATAAAGAAGAATGAGATCATGGCATTTGCCATTAAGTGGATGAAAATGGAGCTTATCAGGCTAAATGAAATAAGGCAATTCCTCTAAACCAAAGGCTGATTGTTTTCTCTGATAAGTGAGGATGCTGAACACAATGGGGGCTGGAGGATAGGGAACTATAGAAGTTTATCAGAATAGATAAAAGGGAATACAGGTAAGGTAGTGGGACAGAAATAGGAAAGACAATAGAATGAATCAGACATAACTTTCCTCTGCTCACATATGAATATATGACTCAACCAGTTTAACTCCACATCATATACAACTCCAAGAATGGGAAGTTATAATCCCTGTTTGTATAATATGTTAAAATGCATTTTACTGTCATATAATCTAAAAAGAACAAAAAGTGAATGAAAGAAAGAAATACGATAAAGCAAGTGTGGAAAAATTGGAGACCAAGATACTCCAGGCAATAAGGCCTTGATAAAATTTCACTGTAGTTGCAGGAACCTAGGAAGGCCAGATAGGCTCCTCCAAGGAGGCTGCTGTTCATGGAAGAGATGGAAGGTCCAGGATTTCACCTCCGGCTTCCCTTGAGCTACAAATAGAAAGTGAGGGCAAATCCATACTTGTAAATTCTGCACTAAGGGTTGTCAGCATGCAACACACATATGAACACACAGGGCCCAGCAGAAAAGCCTGAATTTTTTTTTGTTTGATTACTTGTATTTAAAGAATTTTCTGTCTAGTCAGCTTTTAGGAGTATGCTAATGTAACAAATATTGTAGTGATGATGCAAAAAGAAACCAAACTTTACAGAACATTATAGAAAAGGTGTAACATAATCAGACAACACTAACCCTAAACAAGCAACAACCACAAACCCAGAGAAGGAGAGATAATGTGACTTTTAGTACTGTGATGTTATGATTTCTTAAATAGTTAGTTTTTGACAACAAAAGGTACACAAAGCATCAAGAAAGCATGGCCCATTCAGAGGAAAAAGAGAAATTAGTGATGATTCTCCCTAAAGAAAAGAGGAAATCAGGCATGGTGGGGCATGCTAAAAATAATCCCACTGACTTGGAGGCTGACTAAAGAGGATAATAAGTTCAAAGCCAGCCTCAGCAACTCAGTGAGAACCTGTCTTTAAATAAAATACAAAACAGGGCTGGGGAGGTGGCTCAGTTGTTGAGTGTCCCTGGGGTCAAACTCAGTACCAGTAAATACATAAATAAATAAATAAGTAGGGCTGGGATGTGACTTGATGGTGAAACACCACTGGTTTCAATTTTATTTATATATATATATATATATATATATATATAAAATCCCAGAAACTCAGAGATGATGAGGCTTATTAGACAATCATTTTTAAATCAACTCTCGTAAATTTCCTCAAATAATTTAAGTTGAAAACATCAACAACAATTTAAGAAAATAAGAAAAAAAGAACAATGTGTAAACAAGCATACCAATACAGTAATAGGATATGTAAAATATATATACATATGTGTGTGCGTGTGTGTATATATATATAGTGTATATATATAATGTGTATATTATATATATATATATATATATATATATATATATATATATATATATATTCTACATCTAAAAAAGAAATTCTTCAATTGCAAAGTGAAATAACTGAAACTGAAAACAAGATCACCAGGGAAATTTAGCGGTATATTTAAGCAGTCAAAGACATAATTAGGGCTGGGGATGTGGTTCAAGTGATAGCACGTTTGCCTGGCATGCACCAGGCGCTGGGTTCGATCCTCAGCACCACATAAAAATAAAAGATGTTGTGTCAACAACAACAAAAAAAATTAAAAAAAATTTAAAAATTCTCTCTCTCTTTAAAAAAAGACATAATTAATAAACTTGAAAATGCAAAAATGGAAATATTCCAATATTGGAGGAGAAAATAAAAAGAATAAAGAAAAATTAACAGCACCTGAGAAATCTAGGACTATCAAGCATACCAGAAGGAGGATCCTTACAAAGGCATAAGAAAATACTGAAAAAGTAATTGCTGATGAGAGACATAAATATCCACATCCAACAAGTGTAATGAATGTCAAGGATAAACTCAAATATGCATACTGTAAGCACACTACCCAAAAGTGAAAAGGAAAATTTGACAGCATGATGAAAGTTTTTGTGTCACATATGAGGGATTCTCAGTATCATTGATATATGATTTCTCTTCAGAAAACAGAGGGCAGGAAACAGAAAGATCAAGTGTTTAAAGTGTTAAAACAATCCATCAGCAAAGAAATCTATAGCCAGGAAAACAATCTTTCAAAAAATGAAGGAGCAATGAAGATGTTGATAGACAAGTAAAAGCTGTGAGCATTCATTACTATCATGAATAGTTTAACACTGTTGAAGAAGTGTCAAATAAAGTCTTGGCAAAAAAACAAAACAAAACTTACGACTAAACAGAAACTTGGTTCCTGACAAAGAAGTGGTGAAAGGTAACTACATACCTACATAAGAAGGTTAGTGTAATTTTATTTATATTGTAACTCATCTTTTACTAATGTTTTCTATGTTAACTAAAAGAGAAATTCATCAAACAATATTTATAAATCTTTGTCAGTACATATCTACTATATAAAACTGGACTTTCGACAATAACAACGTAAAAATAAGAGGCAGAAGTGAATAGGAGGAGAATTGTGAATGTTACTGAAACTAAATTGGTTTGAGTTCAAACTTGTTTGTTAAATGTTTAAAATGTTATTTGGAATTCCCAAGGTAATCATTAATTAATTCATTCATTACCATCTGTTCAAAGTAAAATGTACAGAATCCATACCTCTACTTGCATACTGTCACAAATGATATAGTCCCTACCTGTGTGCCATCTTTCCCATAATCCTATCTAGCCGAAATGCCACACCCATGAAGTTTAGTAATTATTTCCAATAAAGTTCATGAAAAAATACACTTGACATTCAAACATTTCAAGTACAGTTGAGATAATATTTTAAAAATTATTTTATAGTATGATATTTGTGCTTTAAAAAAGAAAGTTTTCAGGGCACAAATGTATCAATATAGGTCTTTGTTCTTTACCTCTGTAACATTACCTATTACTCTGCACACACTAGATGATCAAAAAATGATTATGTAAATAAATAAATGGATACATATATGTGAGAACCTTTAAACTGAATTTTCTCTGTTTGACTAGACTGCTGCTCTGCTATTTTGTCATGGTCAAGAAATGACTTGAGTGCTCTTTTAAATTCTGCCTTCTTGAAAATAAAGAAAAACTCAAAACATACTTCTCAAAATGCTAATACCTGAACACTAATTTTACTTTTTCTCTAGAATATAAAGTTTTGGAATTTCTGGGTTAATCATCATGTCCTTTGCCATTAATGTGTCAGTCCTTGAAAAGTTCTCCACTAGGCATGGAATCCTAAAAATAGATGGCTTTGTACAATTCTGTTGGGTTTTCAATTGATCATTTGAAATTATTTTCATTTGACAGTCATAAATTTATAAAAAACATGGGGATGTTTGGCAGATTTTTTTCTTTAAGTAATTTATATGCCATTATTTTAATTAGGTAATTATAAGTAGTCATCTAATTTAATATTTCTTCTAGAATATAATGAAAGAAACTGATAATTCATGGGGAAGTGCACATATGGAAAAAAATCATGAATTGAAATATATACCT
The DNA here is from genome assembly GCF_048772815.1 of Callospermophilus lateralis. NCBI lineage: Eukaryota > Metazoa > Chordata > Mammalia > Rodentia > Sciuridae > Callospermophilus > Callospermophilus lateralis. The sequence goes on from NC_135309.1 coordinate 135,722,665, forward strand.
GGAAAGAATAATATATTATTTTATGTTTTAGTAATTGTTAAAAGTTTACATGATTATTATGAACTTCAAAAAATGTGAATTGCCAACATATTTTAAGATACTTTGCATAAATATAAAAGGAAAGCGATTAATCTGAAATGAAAAATATTTCAAATGATCAGCTAAAGATCCAATGGAGTAATTAGTTACTTGCTAGCTTACAGTATTCTAGGAAAAAATGTGAGCATTTCTATCTTGATACAATAGATTCTTTACTTTTTTAAATACTTGAGTTATTTGACAAATATATTTGTAGAATTAATAGAAAAGGAGCAGTGAAAACAAATTCAAAATTTTCATAAGAAAATGGACAAAGCCTCTTTTTATCAAGTAAATATTTTCAATTATCAAAAAGATGAACTAATAATATTGGGTTTCTAGCAAAACAAAAGTTCTAAGTTCTTTTCACAATATAACATATAATGAAATCCTTTCTGTTGAATCATTAACTGGATAAGTATGTCATTTTTTCCCATTAGAAATATATTTACTCAATATTTCAGTTGTCAAAATTTGTTTAGAATGTAATCATTTGAAGATTAATGTTTTGATATTTTAATTTTATGATCAAGCTAATTATCATTACTAATTTTGAACTGCATTATAGAATTCAGGGTTAAATTTCCCATGTAAATTTTTAATTGTAAATAGTAATAAATAATGCAAAATTTATATCTTCTTTATAATGGAATCTACATGACTAGAAGAGCACATCTTAAACAGCACAATTTTACAATGTTTTCCTCATTTCAGAAACTTCTGCAGGACAACATTTGTTTAGAGAGCTGTTTTAATTCTATCCATTTTCAACTTCTAAATAATCATGCATTTCCTGTTCATTTTCTTCCAAACTAAGTCTTTGGAGTAAAAATTCACTTAAGAAAGGTATGCCTGTTAATGCAAGGCTTCAGTGAGGAAGAAGTAAATGGTAGAGCTTTAAATAACCCTCCTGTTTTGCAGATATCTTCTTAATCCTTTTGGTTGTGAATAATGGATAATGGAGCCAATGCACACAAATAGTATGACTTTGAAAAATGCATGGGTATAGATATGAAGGAATGCTAGGTGTGGTTGGTTAATACCAATGGTTACTAGTATTAGTCCTAGTTGGTTTGAGGTAGAAAATGCGATTATTTTTGGAATATCGTTTTGGGTTAGAGTACAGATGGTCATAATAATGTGGTAATTGTTCCTAAGTATAGGGCAATAGTTTGAATAGATTTGTTGTTCTCTATTAGTGGATAAAAACAAATCTGAATAAAAAATTTTGCTACAACTATGGTGCTAGAGTGTAGTAGGGCTGATGCACAAGTTGGGTCTTGATTGCAGAAGGGAGCCAGGGATGCAGGTCGAATTGGGCTGACTTTTCGGTTGGTACTAGGAATAAGTCTAGGAGAGGGAACAAAGTAATATTTATTATAAATAGCTGTTGGAATTCTCATGAGTTTGAGTTTAGTAGGGATGTTAATTCACAATAAGTGGGGCACTAGAGAAGAAGAGAATTAGGGGCTGGGTTTGTGGCTCAGCCTTAGGGCGCTTGCCTAGCACATGGGAGGCCCTAGGCTAGATCCTCAGCACCATATAAAAATAAATTAATAAAATAAAGGTATTGTGTCCAACTACAACTAAAAAAAAGAAATGAAAAATAAAAGATAAATGAAAAGAGTTACCTTATATTAGGTAGAGGAAAATGAAGGGAGGGGAAGGGATGAGATTTGAGGATAGGAAGGATAGTAGAATGAAACAGACCTTATTACTTTATGTATATATGTGACTGCATGACCAATATGATTCTACAACATGTACACTCAGAAAAATGTGAAATTATATCCCACGTGCCTAAATGCATTACACTATCATGTATAACTACTTAAAACAAATTAAAAAATTAAAATAAAAAAACTAAATGGTGATTAGAAAGAGGGTCCCATCCTCCCCATCTTTCACAGTATTTCCATCTAAATGCTTTTGAAATGTTGCTTTTAGAATATGCCATAATTGTGGATTGCTGGTCTACATTTATTTTCTCTGTTTCTACCATATTTTTTGTACTTTCGAATGTACTAACAGTTTTATATGTGGGTGCTTTTGTCTGACTCTTTTGTGATATGGAAATATTCTTGTATATTTTCTTTTACATCTCAAGCACAGCGTGTCATTTGGGCATGCTCAGTAAATCTTAGAAGAATATACATGATGTGAACAGGACAGTGAAAGAAAGATAGAAAAGGTAACGAGAAAGGAGAATTTTCTTTTTGATTTAAAAAATGGCATGCAAAAATACAGGATTTTGGATACAATAAAAAAATTAAACACTCATTTTGCAGAAAAGAAAATGTGTCAAGGATCCTAATAATTTTCTATAGATCCTATTAACTTCCTTTTATTATTGCAACAAATCACTACAACTTGTGTGCTTTGAAACAAGACTGTTATATTATCGAAATATTATTTTTTTTGTTTTGGTCATAAGGTTCATTTTTAATTTTAACTCCATAAAGGCACACAGTAGACATTTAACAAGGAGCTTTAAAATGAAGCAAAAATACCATGCTGAGTGACATTTGCCAATCCTGAAAAACCAAGGGCCAAAGGTTCTCTGATTTGTGGATGCTAACTCAAACCAAGGGAGGTTGGGGAGAGGAATATTAGAAATCCATTGGATTAGACAAAGGGAAATGATAGGAAGGGGGGCAGGAGGATAATAGGAAAGACAGTAAAAATAATTGGACATAACTTTCTTAGCCTTATATTTGAACACATGACCAGGGTAACTGACTATTCTTTCATTCAGCAGTCCTAAGTGGGTCATAATGAACTAAAGCTAAGGTGTTCACAATGTTGTATGTAGTTTCTTTGTTCTTATCTTTCTTTTTTTCTGTTCTTTAGAGGTTCTTAGCTAATGATTTCCTTCCATCTTTTTTTTTTTTTTCTTTCTCTCTCTGGTTTGGAACATACATTTATCACTAACTTAAGCCGACTTTCAAATTAGACTACATTGCTTCATAGGTAATGCACATACATTATAACATAGTTTTCCTAGTTCCTTCCTCTAGCCCTTTGTAACATTGCCATTTTTCATTACGGTTCTCTATAATCATCAAATGCGGTATTTTATTATTACTTTTTGAACAAATTGTTATCTATTAAATCAATTAATAAATTAAATAGAAGGTGTGACATTATCCTTATTTCTTCTCTGCAACTCCTCTTCTTTTCTTCATGGAGAACCAGATTCCTGACTGAAATCTTTTTTTTTTTCTTTTGGTCTTTTTTCTTCTGTTGTTAAATGGAATTATTTTCCACTCCATTTAGCTTCTTTGAAGATTTAGTTTTTGCTTATGGTTTTCTGCAGTTTGACAATATGTCTATGTATAGAGTATCTGATGTTATATATACACACACATATACACATACTGTTTGGTATACTTGACATTCCTAAAACCATAGTTTGGTGTTTCGTTCCTTTTACAACATTCTCAACCAGAGTTTACTCAAGTATTTGTTCTGTTTCTTCTCTATTCTTGTATTACCATTACATATATTACATGGTTTTTAACTGTACCACTGTTGTCAGATATTTCCTTCCTTTTTTTTTTCATTTTTTCCTATTGTTTTTCAGTTTGTGAAATGTCTACTGACAGATCTCCTATCTCACTGATTCTGTCTTCATTCATTTCTAGTATATTGATGAGCCAATCAAAGACATTCTTCACACTTGTTACAGTGCATTTGATTTCTAGAATTTAAAATATATATATATTTCTTAGTATTTTTATTTCTCTGCTTACATCACCCATTGGCTCATATAAGTTGCTCAGATTTCTGTAGGAGGTCCTAGAATGTTAAACACAGCTATGCTGAATTCCCATCTGAGAATTTCAAAACCTCTGTAATATCTAGGCTAGATTCTGATGTTTATTCAGTCACTTAACTCTGTGGTTCTGTTTTGTTTTGTTAGTCTTTTATCATGATTTGTAATATTTTATGGAAAGCAGGAATAATCATGTGTCAGGTAGAAAACACTAAAGTAAACAAGCTTTTAGTATGTTTCACATTCATATGGTGAAAAGCTAGGTAGTTTAATATTTTCTATATACATGAGTAGCAAAGCCTAAATTTCCTCTATGATACTTGTTTTTGTTGCCCTATTATCTTTTAAATAGGGCCTGTGCCTTGCAGTTCTTTTAGTTGCTTTCCATTTATACAGGAATTTGACTGATGTGATGGTATCAGAATGTCAAGTGTCCCCATTGAGTTTCAGTAATTCTCATGTAGAAGTAAAATTGCAATAAAAAATCTAATTTTTTTTAAAGAGAGAGAGAGAGAGAGAGGTGGGGGGGAGGGAGAGAATTTTTTTTAATATTTATTTTTCGGTGGACACAACATCTTTATTTTATTTTCAGGTGGTGCTGAGGCTCGAACCCAGCGCCCCGTGCATGCCAGGCCAGTGCATTACCGCTTGAGCCACATCCCCAGCCCCTAATATTATTTTTAAAAAGTTTGCAAATCAAAATTCTTCAAAAATAGCATCAACAAAACTGAATCATAGCATGACAAAAAGAAATCCTGAAAATTTGAAAGATTTAATTTGACAAAATTGCTAATAATTTTGAAAGAATTTAGATAAAGCCCAAGTCAGGGTCAATTGGATATTCAACCGAAGTTTCCATTCACTAGATATTTTTAATATCTGTGTAGTGGAAATTTGTATTTAAATACATTTGGTTCTCAAAATGTTCCCATGACAAAATTACTATCTGGACTGACATTAATTAGGATCTTTATCTGGCTGTCTCTACAGAAAGACCAAGAATGCATGTACAAACAATGCCACTCTATTAATTGCCTACAGTGATAGACATGCAGGGCCAAATATTAACAGGGTATCACTGCTTTTTCTGTGATAGAAGGTTTGAGCTATTAGTTTCAAATATTGCTTGCACTGCCAGTCCTTTCTGATGAGAACAAATGACATTAGCAGAATGCTTTCAGAGGTCAGAGAGGTAAAGAGTTGACAATGGCTAAATCTCATGTCATTGGCCACCCAGATCAAGATGCCTTCTCTAGCACTTCTAGTTAGTATTTTAATTTAATTTTGTAGAAGGATTATATGCTTCAGTATATTCATAGAGTATACAAAATCTATTATTTTAAAGAAAAAAATTAATTACAGTGTCTGTATTTCAGCAAGAACCCATGAACTAAAGGTATCAGAATGTTCCTTGCTATTACAGATTTTTTAATATAAAAAGAAAACAAATATGACTCATAGTTACATAAAAATTTATTTACTTTGAGACAATAATATTATGTTCATGCAGTAGAAAAAGCAGATATTTTACCTGTAAAAGTTTTTATTGATAAAACATTGTTTTTCAACAATATTTGCATGGAAATAGAGTAAAACAAGAAATACACATACACATTTAAGAATTGAACAGTAATTTAAAATGTACTAGATGAGGCTGCTGTTATAGCTCAGAGGTATCACACTTGTCTAGCATGAACAAGATATGAGTAATCCTGGAAAGAAGGGAAAAAAAATTAAAAGCAAGCTTAGACATACCATAAAATACATAACATTATAAAATACTTATTGTCTTAAAATAACAATGAAAGATTTAAAAGGATTTTTCAATGTATTTTCAAAAGGAAGTACTATTGTTGGTATGTTTTCTTTTAATATATATTATATTCCATTTTTATTTTTATATATTTTTATAATATATGTATTTTAAATACATAATTTGTTAAGAAGTAATTAAATAAAGATATTAACTATGACTCTGTATAAATCTTTACCATGTATAATTTCTATGCAAACCATAGTACCATTTTTTGACAGAATCCCTTTTACAGTATGTTGAATTGCCTAAAGTTGACCTCACACATGATGTAAATGAAGTGATCACTATTACCTTAAAGGACATTGAAACAACCACAGTGATAAATAGGGAGCTACTAGATGGGATCTAACTTAATAACACTCTATTTACTGCAGTCTCTAGTTCTTTATCTGGATGGCTACACAAACAATAGTCACTGAAGTGTTTAGATTTTGGCAACAGCCTATGTAGATCTCCACAGTATTGGGCACTGATGTGCTAAATTTCTCAGCTTCCCCCAGAGAAGTCTTATTTGTCCAATTGTGTTACATACCCTCAGTACTCATCATTCTGTCTTTCTCTTAATCTACTCATTCAAGCCATCATCACTTCTCAGATCCTCTCACAATTATGTAAGACCTGATTCCTCTAAATTTTCATAAAATTCAGTATGGCTATTTCATAAACTTTTCATAAAAATTCATAAAACTCAGAGATTTTTATCTCTGACCAAATTCAAATGATATGGATAAGGTGGGTACTAATAATCCTATTTGACTGACTGTATAAACTATAGATTGGAAAAAAAATTAAAAATTTTCTTAGTTTGTATACTCTCTTCTCCTGGGACATGTTAAGATACAAATCAACTTATAGGTCCAGAAACTCAGCAAATCTCTTTAAGACAATTTTGCTCCTTATTTTTCCAAATAATGATCTGTCTTCAAATTCTCCAGCAAGTTGTCTAACTACCATCTATGCACATGCAGTGTGCCTTATTCAGCACCATGTACTATGTACAGCATCATTACATTTAGGGATTTATTTTATAGTAAAGCAAGGACATAGAGGAACTTAAGGATATAACATTTTCTGTTCTTCAATTCTGAACTTCATTGCCTGGTTACACTTATTTTATTACAACTACAATTATTAGCCTGAAAAAAAAAAAAAAAAGAAGGCACTAGAGTTTACCTTGTAGGATTATGGTAATGCCCTTTAGGATGCACCATGTGCTTTACCTTGGTGACCAGTGCATGGTGTTTTCACCTGTAACTCACATTCATGCATGTAAAAGTCAAAAGAGGGGTGTAAATAGGGAATACTCTTATTATTATCCTTCATAGTTCCTCACAGAACATTTGCTGCCATCTATCAACATTGATTCTACTGCCAGAGATATTATTTTTCAGTGAAGGAAGGATTCTCTCAAGGGACATAAAAGTTTATGCAAAAAATAGTTCTATTAAATTGGTAGTTGAGACCAGCCATATTGTTGTACTATCCCACAACAAAGGTTAGTGTATTGTTTGTAGTGATTTATTCTGATTCTCCAGAGGAATTTGTATTTCTACTTTACAATAAGGAAGTACTGAGAGTGTCTGGAATTGAAGAAATCTCACATTCAAAAGTAACCATTAAAGAAAAACTTTAACAACTTGGTAAAAGCAAGAATTCTAACTGCAGAGATACTATACGAATGAGGATTGTCTTAGTCACTCCTCTACCAAGGAATCATGATAGCTGAAATGGTTTCTAATATCAAAAAGAACATAGAATTTGAAGTATTGGAAGAATATGTATGTGTGTGTGTGATATGTACATATATTGGATATAGCTATATGATCAGTTTATTTGGGAATTTCACTAATTAAGAATATTTATTCCTTGCTTTAACGACTATCCTCTTTTCTTTTACGTTCTTATTTTCTTTGTAGCTAACATAAAATATGATAATTATCCTTATATCTTAGTATTTAATTTATGAGATATCAAAAAGATAGAGATAGTTAACTAGAAGAGGATTTAGCCTTATGAATTCATGGATAGGGAGTATTTGCATGACTACTTTTAGAACAAAGGGCTAGTGAGTCACAGTTGCCTTATGTTGTATAGAAGCAAGTAAATACTGTTTTCTGAATTTGGAAATGCATGTAGTTGCAATAGATATTAAGGATGCCAAAATGTGCTACTGTCACCTTAATTAAGGTGGGTACTACATTATAAACAAAGTTATTTTTATGTGGCTCTGGGTTTGTATTGTCTCATAGAGAAACTGTACTTCCATAACAGGGGCTGGATATACTTCATTTCTCAGATTTCCCTGCAAGCTCCACCTTCTTCCTCTGTTCCAGTGCTTATGAGAACTAGTTTGTTATTCATATACTCTTCTACTCCCTTTCCAGACTTTCACTTCCTCAGATTCCCAGAAGTGGTGTAAGTTATAACTTGTCTCCAAAAAGAAAAAAAAAAAATCCTTTACCCAAGTAACAGACAGACTCTCAATAATCTGCCTCCCTACCATAATGCCTTCATGTATTTCCATACCCTTGAGTGAGAGTAGAATCCATGGCTGCTTTTAATAAGTAAACTGCGGTTAAATGATAATTTTATGTGATATCATTCCTTTGATTATCTTATGTTATATAGGACTCTCTCTCCAGACTGTTGTCCTAAACTGGTAATCCTGTAGCATTTACTATACAGCAAAAAAAAAAAAAAAAAATTAACAGTGCCAAATTTTCTAAGGAACCTCCATACTACTTTCCAGAATGCTTGCACCAGTTTGCAGTCCCACCAGCAACATGTGAGTTAACGTTTTTCCCCACATCCTCATCAATATTTATTGTTACATGTATTCTTGATAATTGCCATTCTGACAGGTACATAATGGAATCTCAGAGTAGTTTTAATTTGCATTTCTCTAATTCAAGACCAGCAGAATGACTCTCTCTACTTGCTAGTGATGTTGAACATTTTATATATATAATATATATATATATATATATATATTATATATATATATGGTAAAGCAAGGAATAAATATTCTTAATTAGTGAAATTCCCAAATAAACTGATCATATAGCTATATCCAATATATGTACATATCACATACACATACATATTCTTTAGTATTTCAAATATATATATATATATATATATATATATATATATATATATATTAGTTGTAGATAGACACAATACCTTTATTTATTTTTATGTGGTACTAAGGATCAAACCTAGTGCCTCACACATGCTAGCAAATGCTCTGCTACTGAGCCATAACCCCAGCCCTTTCATATATATTTTTGACCATTCATGTTTCTCCTCGTTTGAAGTACCTGTTCAGTTCCTTTTCTCATTTATTGATTGGATTATTTGTTTGGCCTTGTTTTGCTTTGTTTTGTTTTTTAATATTAAATTTTTTGAGTTCTTTGTATACTCCGGAGATTAATGCTCTACTTGAGGTTGCATGTGATAAAGATTTTTCACCATTCTGTAGGCTCTCTGTTCATGTTCACAATTGTTTCCTTTGCTGTGAAGAAGCTTTTTAGTTGATGCCATTCCTTTTATTGATTCTTGATTTTACTTCTTGTGCTTTAGGTGTCTTATTGAGGAAGTCTGTTCCTGAGCTACTATGTTGGAGATTTGGGCCTATTTTTTCTTCTAGTATGTATAGGGTCTCTGATCTAATTTCATTTGACCTAGTTATACAACTCCTCAGCTTACATCCAAAGGACTTAAAATCAGCATGCTACAGTGACACAGAGCAGCTTAATTTACCATAGCCAAGCTTTGGAACCAACCTACATGTCCTTCATCAGATGAATGGATAAAGAAAATGTGGTATAGAACACTAAAATATATATGTTCTAAGAGATGATATTTTGTTGGCCCAATCAAATGACACTGTGTTAACATGAAAATATACATTTTGTCAATGTATCACTAAAATATGTATGTTTTTAAGAATAGAATATTACTCTGCTAGAAGGAAAAAATGAAATTATGACATTTTCTGGTAAATGGATGGAACTGGATAGCATCATGCTAAGTGAAGTAAGCCAGATTCCAAAAAAAAAAAAAAAAGAAAAGAAAAGAAAAAGAAAAAAACATGAAAAAAGATCAAATATTTTCTCTGATATGTGGATGCTAATCCATAATAAGGTAGGGTAGGGAGGATAAATATAGAATTTCATTGGATATGACAAAGGGGAATGAACAAAAGGGTGGGGTTATGAAAATAGGAAGGAGAGTAGAATGAACTGGACATAATTTCCTATGATGACCAGCATAACTCCACGTCCTGTTCAACAACAATTATGAGATTAAAATTGCAATGGGTTTCACCCTGTGTATGCATAATATGTCAAAATACTTCCTTCTTTCATGGATATTTAAAAGGAAAAATAAAGAAAAAAAACTACCACTGTAAAATTACCAAAAAATAAATAAATAAGAAAAAGAAAAAATAAATAAACCCTACAATACCCCTAGTGGTTCTACTAGACTGGCTTAAATCTACTTGATTTTCACTTCATAGCAGATATCATAGCTTGAGTTTTATACTTGGTTCATTATTGTTTTCTCCAAATTAGAAATCTGATGAAGGAGTTTCTTGTTTGCTTTTCCAATATCAGTATGCATAAGTATAAAAGGCACCAAAACAATAGCTTTGGAATGACAATTATTAACTAATCAAGTCAATACATTCTTTGAATTCACAGAATAAATTCTGTTTCCATGTCAGTTTTTGTTTAGAAAATGAGAATAAGCAATAGTAGTTAAAACTGTCCTCATTCAATGGCAAGAAAATGAATTGGTAAAATTCCAAGTAACTCCCTCACATTCACTTTGGTGCAAATTAAAAAAAAATCTTTATTTTTATTGTCTCTTGCAAGAGTCATTGTGTTATGCAGTTTGACATCACTATCATCTGAGGTGCTCTTTGAACAAATGTAGATTTATGGACCTCAACTCAAAGGTAATGATTTAGAATGTCATAGTGTGAAACATCAGAATATGCATCTTAAGTGCATCTTTCAATGATTTTTACTCACATAAATGACTCACTTCTCTTTACAGAGAAGCATGATAATTCTTTCACATAAAAGATATGTATCATTATGCAAATTGGTAAATAAAAGTCACCTATACCTATAGTTGGTTGATAATGATAAGTTCATATACTGCTCTTTTAAAGTCAAAGGCAATTTAATTAAAAAAAATAACTGTCAGAGTAAGGGATATAAGCCATAAATTGATGTGATCATCTAATTTTTGTCTGGAAATGCAGTTTCAGAATTTAATTGTAGGCAATGTGTTAAAAATAATACCCTTGATCCACAGACTTTTAAAAGAAACTTTATACAAAACAACATTTTTAACTTAACTGTGAAATAATGTCAGATTATTAGTATTTTCCCATATTTTTAAAAAGGAAGCCTTGATTCTATTTCTGTTAATTAGATATCAGGTTTTAAAAAGGATTTTAATGTTTCTTTCTTAGTCCTTGTTGAAAGGATGATTTTTTTTTTTTTTTTTTTAGCTTTCATTAGTAAAATTGTATAATATGTGGTTGTGGAATTTATTCACTCAAACATAATAGTAATTACTGAAAAAAATCATTAATCAGGAAATTCTTATCAGTGTTTTTATATTAAAATCAATGATACATTTTTATAGAAAATATTCTAATGAACTTTTAGTAGAAAATATATTTACATTGTACTTACTAATGCAAAACTGCTACAACTTTTTAGAAAATAGCAAAGATTTTAAGTTTGTATGATTATGAACTTTGATAACTTTAATAAAATAATAATTACTTCAATTTTAAATATCAAGCACCAATGTGAATGAATATATATTTATAATATTAAAGTCATAATGTTAGTACCTATAATTTTTTCCTCACAGGAAACATAAATAAGGACCCCTCAATGATATTTGCAGAATGATAGAAAATGAGTTGACTCTTCAAGGAAATGTCATTGGCTTAACAATTCTATATTAAATAAAGATTTATAGCTGAAGTTACTAAAAGCTCTGATAACCGCTGTTTTGTAGTCAGTGTCAATCAACTTTTTTTTAAGAGAGAGAGAGAGAGAAAAAAAAATTTTTAATATTTATTTTTTTAGATTTCGGGGGACACAACATCTTTATTTGTATGTGGTGCTGATGATAGAACCCAGGCTGCATGCATGCCAGGCGAGCATGCTACCACTTGAGCCACATCCCCAGCCCTCAATTAACTTTTAAACAATCAATTTCTTGAATATATTTATAGAGGTATTCATTAATTACTTTTTCATTTATAGAATTTTCTGGTATGAAAACAAAGTCTCAGTTGTTGAATTTTGAAATTGGGAAGTGTAATGCATGTTTCAAAACTAGAAGATTCTGAGAAATTATAGATTGTTGATTCAATCAAGTGACACTGTGTTACATGAAAATATACATTTTTGTCATTGTATCACTAAAATATATATGTTTTTAGGATGCTGTTAAAGGCAAATCAATAAACTATTTGAGTTAAGATGACATTTTATTAACGTGCATATTTATGAGGTAGACATTTGAATAATTTAATGTGTTAAACAAAATCAATTTATTCCAAATAGATCTTTCAAAATTATACTTTAACAGATTTTTTTCCGTGTTTATAACATTACAAATATTTTGGTTGATAATACTTTCTGGAAGATTTATTTCCTTTTCTATGTATGGTACTTGTTAATAGTCAATAGACTGGAAGAGTGAGAAGACAATTATTCTATATAACATATGTGAGGATAAAAATTTAATTTAATTAAATTTAGTAGCTCCATTTATTAAATATATTACTTTTTGAAATGTTGAAAATTTGAAAATTTAAAGAAAGTTTTTAGGAAGACAATTATATTGCAGTACTCACAAGTTAAAGAAATGATACTGAAGAAGAATCCTCAAAAACCACACCTTCTGGGCATTTCATTCAAGTTTTTAGGGATCTGATCCTTACAGGTTCTTATTTTCATGAATGAGACCCTAAAAATTGCCCTTTTTGGATTCAGATATTATATGCACTCCTAGCTACCAATGGAGGCTACATTTCATCTCTTTGTGTATATGTATGTGTCTGAATATGTAGGGAGTATATATTTATGTGCAAGTGTGTATGCATATATGTGTGTATGAATATGTGTCTATGTATAGATGCATGTAGACTAGATTTTACATATATATAACCCCACTGCAGGTAAGAAGTTTAATTGGCCTATTCCAAATAGCTTGCTGTCCCAAGATTAGAGAACAGGGAAAATCATTATGAAGCTACATGACAACTAGACTTGGTGTAGGGGGAGAGAACTTTCTGAAGAAAATGCAATATTCTACAATGATAGAATAAACCAAATCAAACTCTAAAGGACAAATGTGCATAGATGTTTGGAAAATGGGGCATGAAGTGGTTGTAGTCAAAATGTAAGTCTATAAGAAGCAGAGGCAAATTCATAGAAGTCTTTACATGCTAAAGCAGTTGGACTTTATGGAATTCAACAGCAGAACTGTGGAATTTGTTATGGATTTTGCCGGTTGAGGCACTGTGGAGAGAGAATTGGAGAAGAGCAACCCGTCTCAACTCTGTCTTGCAAAATTGCACATACAATGTATTTTTCCTAAGCAATGAAACAGAGGAAACAACAACAACAAAAATATTTAATGGATAAAATGACAAAAGAAAGACTAATTATAACAATATATTTCATAGAAAGAAGAATGAGACATGTTTTATAAAATTTGATAAATGCTAAACTATTTGTAATAGGCAATCACCTGCTATTTACAAAACGATTACAGAGACTTATATTTTGCAAAAAGGAATTTAGCATCGGCAATTAATCATCACATTCTAGTTTTAAGAACAAATTTTATGTTTTGTAGGAATAACAATAAAAAAATATTTAAATATGCTCTGAAAAGAAAAAAATTCTTTCTGATAATTATGTGCCTTGCCAAAATTCAAAATATATAAAAATGTCAAATATTGATCTTCAATCATATTGAATATAGATATTTGAAACTAAACTATTTAAGAAATTTGTTTAGTGAGTGTTGGTGAAAGAGGCATAATTATTTTCTCCACAAAAATTAATGTGTTTAAATTAAAGAAATGACTAGAAAAATTATTATTTTTTTATTCCTGTCATTCTTGTCTTGAGCAAATCAATCACCATGGATGTATATGAGTGTGTGTATGTATGTGTGTATATATATTTATAGACATATGTATATATTTGTATATCCATGTAGGGTACTTATATTAATATATTTAGCCAATTGAAAGTTATTAATTTTTATAACACTCAACACTAATATTTACTTTAATATTTTAGTAATTTAATTTTTCTAACATCCTAACAAGGGTATGTACAGCACTTACTGCTGATAAAATTCATAAAATTTTCTTAATCACTCATATACTTATTCATTTCACACGTTTACATTTTCCTGATTTCATGAGCCATGATTCACAGATTATAGCAGTACAGCAGTAAATTAAATAGAAAAAAAAATGTTTTTGTTCTTGCATGTAATTATTTGATTTCATGTTAGGTTCTCTTTCAGCCTGTCAATTATGAATAGTTTTCAAGGTAGCCAGCCATCAAGTTTCAATTACATATTTGTATTTTGTACTTTTTTGAATTAGTTATAGATGGACACCATGTGTATATTTATTTATTCATTTATTTTTATGTGGTGCTGAGAATTGAACACAGTATCTCCCACGTGCAAGGAAAGCACTAAACCATGGAGGTATTGCTCCAGTCCTTAAGTACTTATTTTTAACTAATCTAAGCCTTTATTTAAATAATACTCTAGCCTCAAATGCAGCAAATGTAGCTGGTAATAGAGCTTACCAACTCTTTCCTCTCCTCCCTTAGAACACTGTAGTACTTCCTCTCATTTATTCTTCAACTATAATCATTCAATATAATTTTTATAATTAGTATTATAAACAAAAAGTTACCTTTATCAAACTTTATAATCACTTAGTATATGGTTACAATTATTATTCTAAACAAAAATTACATTCACAAAACTAAAATATTTTACCTTTGATTCATTCCTTCTCTGATACTCTTCCTTTCTGTACTGTCTAGCTTTATTTTCCACCTGTGTCATTTTTCCTTCTGAAGAAGTTCTTTTAACAATTTTTGTAGGACAGGATGGACTGCGGGCAAACATTTCTCCGGTTTTGGTTTCTTCACAAATTTTTTGTTTTTCCTTTTTTCAGTGAAGATTTTTTTTTTTTTTGGATATAGAATTCTCTCCTGCTTTTTATTCTGACAGTAAACATTTCTTTCTTTGTTCTTGTTTTTGGAGTTTCTGAGGAGGGATTGACTGTGATATTTGTCCTGGGGCTTTACAGCTAAGCCTTTTCTTCTATAGTTAGTTTTATGTTACAATTTTTCTCTTTGCTTTTGCTTTACTACATTTTGAACATAATAGTCCTATACAATTTTTGTTGCTGTTTGTTAATTAACTTTTCTTTCTTTACTTGATCAATTTAATTAGTTAATTTTCATTTTGTTAGATTTTCTCTGAGCTTCCTTGATCTGTAGTATGGAGCACATCATTAATTTGGGGAAATTTTTCTATTTCTTTTTCCCTGATGGTACAACACTCACATTTGTGTAACACACTTTGAAGTTGATGTACATTTTTGTGATATTATGTTCTGTATTTTATTTTTTTAATTCTTGATTTCCTTACTTTATTTCAGTTTGGGAAGTTTCTGTTGGACTATTTTCAAGATCAGCCTCTACTTGCCAATATCCAATCTATTCATAGTCTCATGAAAGAAATTTCTAATTTACATTAGTTTTTTTTATATTTTTCATATTTTATTAATATTTTCTTAGAGCTTTTATCTCTCTGTTTACTAGTCTCTTCTTGCAGATGCCAATTTTTTTCAATTAATGCCTTTAACCTGGTAGTCAAATTTCTTTCAATGATAACCTTGTGATATAATGTGTATTTTAATGAACTAGATTTACGGATTCCACCATGTATCCATACTTTAATACTTTGTGGTGTACATGATAGATAAGTACAAATTCATCTGTAAATTCAAAATAAATGAAATTGAAAAAAATCATATTTTCTGATAATTTCAATGTTGTGTTCTGTCTACGACTAGCTGGAATGACTACTTTGCTTTTAGATTGTTTATTGTTGTTGCAATTTGGTTTGTTTTCCTTTGATCATGCCTTGTCAATTTTTTGTTGTTAGCCCTGCTACCTCAATTCTCTGTTCAATCTAAGAAAAGCAATTGGTTTTGTTTTTGTTAGCCTTTTTCTTCCTTTAAGAATGGAAATGATAAACTCCAAGATCCTTATATGGCAGACCTGGGTCTGAATGTTCATAAAAAGACTTAGCAATTTAAAAATATCAATAAATTAGCATATGCAGTATAAGTAGTAGTCCTTAGGTCTTAATTCTAATGAACAAAATATATATTTCTATAAGGAACACATTTTTAAATAAGTTCACATTTATTTATTTACAATTTCAGCACACTCCCCTATAAAGCATAATGAATGTGTCTTATACTGTAAATATCATAAGTTGATGGGAGCCTGATGAATTTCCCCAGTCAGGCACTCCTGCACCTGTTTTTGTTGTAAATGGGAAAAACTCCTTATTTTTAAGACTTAATAATACACCAGTTATATACACATCCCATTTTTATTACTCATTCTATTATTGATGAGCACTTAACTAAATCAATATCTTGACTTTTGTGAATAATGCTTCAATGAACATGGGCACAGGTATTCTTTTGAGATGGTGATTCTATTTCTTTTGAAAATAAATCCCAAAATGAGATTGTTGGATCATATGGTAGTTCAACTTTTAATTTTTGGAGAAAACTTCATATTGTTTTACATGAAGGATGTTTCATTATTTTTGAAGACTTTAATTTGTTAAAGCAATTTTAGCTTCACAGCACAACTGAGAGGTCAATGTTGAGGTATCTCCCTGCTCTATCTCCTCACACTTCACACCCTCCCTGATTATCAACATCTGCCAAAATGGTGCATTTGTTACAATTGCTGAGTGAACAGTGACCCATCATTTTTACCCAAAGTGCATATTTTATGTTAGGGTCCATTCTTAGCAATTCACTTTGAACATGTTTTAACAAACATATAAGAACACATATCCAGTGTTATAATAATATACAGATTATTTTTTTCTGTCCTAAAATTACTCTGTGGTCCCCCTATTCATCCTTCCTTCTTCTCTCTTTAAACTATATAATCAATGACCTTTTAAAATTTTTATCGATTTGCCTTTCCCATAATGCCATAAAATTGGGATCATATAGTTAACAATCTTTTAGATTGTTTTTTCCCACTATGTATTTTTATTTAAGTTATATACATCTATTTTCATGACTTGATAGTTCATTTCATATTCTCACTGAAAATTTTCCATTGTGAATGTACCTCACTTTATTTATATATTGACCTATGAAACACATCTTTGTTACCTGCTTTATGTGGAAATTAATTTTTTGGAAATAAACATTCATATGCAGGTTTATGTGAGGACTTAAGTTATAAGATCCTTTGAATAAATTTAATAGATCATGACTGCTGGATTATTTAGTGAGCATGTATATTTTTGTAGAAAATTGTAAAACTCCCCTTCAAACTGGTTTACCATGTTGCATTCCTGCAATGAAGGAGGGATTCTTTTGTGTCAATGTTTTTTTCTAGCACTTGGTGTTGTCAGTGCTCTGGGTTTGACTATTCTAATCTCACTTTGGTTTTCATTTGCATTTTCCCTATGACATGTAGAGCAACTTTGCATATGTTTATCTGTCATGTGTTCATCTTATGTGATGAATACTCTATTAAAGAAGGAACAAAGTTTGAGGACTGACAAGAACTAACTTCAAGACTTGGCATATATAAATCCATATTAAACAGATACATCAATGAAACTGAATAGACAACACAGAAATAAATTCACATAGATATGGTCATCTGTGATCTTCTTAGAAAGGAGCAAAGATAATAAAATGAAAGACAGGCAGTCTTTTCAAAAAATGGAGTTGAAGAATTGGACATCCTTTTTTGAAGAAATGAACTTACACATAGACCTTACACAAAAAATTTACTAAAATTGGATCACAGATCTAAATGGAAAATGAAAAAGTATAAAACTCATAGAATTTAATAGGCCATTATATGGATGACATTGAGTTAATAGGAAGAAAATAAACAACTGCATTAAAAAATAATTCACTCTCTTACATTTTCTCATTGATTGAAATTTATACCAGATATTGTTTGATTTATATTTCAACCAAAAGAGAGAGTGTGTGTGTGTGTGTGTGTGTGTGTGTGTGTGTGTACTCATATTCTGTTTCTGGACTTGCCTCTTTTATTTCATTTTTCTTGCTAGTTTTAAAGAGCATGTTTATTTATATCTATGATCTTCTGAATACCTTTATATCAAGTTTACTGTTGCTAATCTTTCTACTATAGATAAGTATTGCCAGAAAATTGCCTTTATTTATGTGTTGCAACATTAATGATGTGTAGCAAAGTTCAAGATTTCAGTGGTGTTCAACATAGTCAGTTATTTCTCGGGAACATAGCATGTCCTACTGAGATCACTTATCCAATGGGTTGGCCAGTTATCTGTAGGGTTGACTGTGATGATTGCTTTCTCTGACACTTCTTTCTCATCATCCAGAACCCATTCAAGTTTCATGGTGAAAACCCATAAAAAGGATAGAGCAAGCCCCATTGTACACATTTTTTCAAGCCTTTGCTTTTGTCATCTCTCTTTATATCTGACTTACATGATGGGCCAGTCTGAGTATTTTCTATATTGTACTTCTTTATCTCTAAGGTTTTTTTTTTCTGTTATTCTCTACATTAAAAAATGATGTCTTTAAAAATATGAATATATCTTCATTTTATTTTTTTTTACATTTTAATTGATAATTTGGGCTCATGCTTGATCGTACTTTGAAAATAATTCTCCTTTGAAATGCAAAGTGATTTTTACGTCTTCCTGCAATTTCCAAGTTTTTGATGACAGTCTAATTCTATTATTTTTCCTGTGTAGAAGAAAAAGATTTTTTCTCTTTAACTCTTCATATGATTTTCTTAAACTTGGAATTTTGCATTAAATCTATTTTCTTGGTATTTTTAAAAGAATCTGTTCATATATTTAAGTACCTGAAACTAAACACTGTATTACTCTTTTTAGAAACCATTGTATAATTTGTATTGAGTCCTTCATTCAATTAATGTATTTGTTCACATACAACTTCTCTGTCAGTCATTTACTAATATTTGTATTGATTTGAATTTCCCTTATGTTTACAGATAAATATCATTGATTTTTTCTTTCAAGTGCAATATATTTTTTTTGATTTTTAAAAATCCATATATTTTCTTTCTACATTAAACATAAAGATATAGAAAGATTGAAAGTCAGATGTTAAATGCATAATGTAAGTAGAAAGTTGTTGTGGCTATATTAATGTTATTTTAAAATCCTTTTTTCTGTGGAAAGCATAATGAGAGATAAAGATGACCACTTCATATTACAGTTTCAGTTCTCTAGGAAGACACACTTCAATGCATTTAAATAACAGCTTCAAGATACATAAAACAAAAAGTAACAAACTATAAGCAGAGATGAGCAAATCAACTGTCATAGGAGAGATTTAAACTTTTCTTGTCAATTGATAGATCAAGCAGACAAAGGTACAGATATGAACAACACAGATAACTACCTTGATATAATGAAGCATGTCTAACACTGTAGCCAGCTGAAGAGTACATATTCTTTTTTTTATTATTAATTTTTATTGTTGGTTGTTCAAAACATTACATAGTTCTTGATATATCATATTTCACACTTTGATTCAAGTGGGATATGAACTCCCATTTTTACCCCATATACAGATTGCAGAATCACATCAGTTACACATCCATTGATTTACAAATTGCCATACTAGTGTCTGTTGTATTCTGCTGCCTTTCCTATCCTATACTATTCCCCCTCCCCCCTCCCCTCCCCTCTTCTCTCTCTACCCCCTCTACTGTAATTCATTTCTCCCCCTTATATTTTTTTCCCTTTCCTCTCACTTCCTCTTGTATGTAATTTTGTATACCCCTGAGGGTCTCCTTCCATTTCCATGCAATTTCCCTTCTCTCTCCCTTTCCCTCCCACCTCTCATCCCTGTTTAATGTTAATCTTCTTCTCATGCTCTTCGTCCCTACTCTGTTCTTAGTTACTCTGCTTATATCAAAGAAGACATTTGGCATTTGTTTTTAAGGAATTGGCTAGCTTCACTTAGCATAATCTGCTCTAATGCCATCCATTTCCCTGCAAATTCTATGATTTTGTCATTTTTTAATGCAGAGTATACTCCATTGTGTATAAATGCCACATTTTTTTTTTAATCCATTCGTCTATTGAAGGGCATCTAGGTTGGTTCCACAGTCTTGCTATTGTGAATTGTGCTGCTATGAACATGGATGTAGCAGTGTCCCTGTAATATGCTCTTTTTAGGTCTTTAGGGAATAGACCGAGAAGGGGAATAGCTAGGTCAAATGGTGGTTCCATTCCCAGCTTTCCAAGAAATCTCCATACTGCTTTCCAAATTGGCCACACCAATTTGCAGTCCCACCAGCAATGTACAAGTGAACCCTTTTCCCCACATCCTCCCCAGCACTTGTTGTTGTTTGGCTTCCTAATGGCTGCCAATCTTACTGGAGTGAGATGGTATTTTAGGGTGGTTTTGATTTGCATATCTCTGACTGCTAGAGATGGTGAACATTTTTTCATGTACTTGTTGATTGATTGTATGTCCTCCTCTGAGAAATGTCTGTTCAGGTCCTTGGCCCATTTGTTGATTGGGTTATTTGTTATCTTATTGTCTAATTTTTTGAGTTCTTTGTATATTCTGGATATTAGGGCTCTGTCTGAAGTGTGAGGAGTAAAGATTTGTTCCCAGGATGTAGGCTCCCTATTTACCTCTCTTATTGTTTCTTTTGCTGAGAAAAAAACTTTTTAGTTTGAGTAAGTCCCATTTGTTGATTCTAGTTATTAACTCTTGTGCTATGGGTGTCCTACTAAGGAATTTGGAGCCTGACCCCACAGTATGTAGATCGTAGCCAACTTTTTCTTCTATCAGATGCCGTGTCTCTGATTTGATATCAAGTTCCTTGATCCACTTTGAGTAAACTTTTGTGCATGGCGAGAGAAGGAATTCAGTTTCATTTTGTTGCATATGGATTTCCAGTTTTCCCAACACCATTTGTTGAAGATGCTATCCTTCCTCCATTGCATGCTTTTAGCCCCTTTATCAAATATAAGATAGTTGTAGTTTTGTGGATTGGTTTCTGTGTCCTCTATTGTGTACCATTGATCCACCCGCCTTATTTGGTGCCAGTACCATGCTGTTTTTGTTACTATTGCTCTGTAGTATAATTTGAAGTCTGGTATCGCTATACCGCCTGATTCACACTTCCTGCTTAGCATTGTTTTTGCTATTCTGGGTCTTTTATTTTTCCATATGAATTTCATGATTGCTTTCTCTATTTCTACAAGAAATACTGTTGGGATTTTGATTTTCATTGCATTAAACCTATAGAAAACTTTTGGTAATATCGCCATTTTGATGATGTTAGTTCTACCTATCCATGAACAGGTTATATTTTTCCATCTTCTAAGATCTTCTTCTATTTCTCTCTTTAGGGTTCTGTAGTTTTCATTGTATAAGTCTTTCACCTCTTTTGTTAGGTTGATTTCCAAGTATTTTATTTTATTTTTTTGAGGATATTGTGAATGGAGTGATTGTCCTCATTTCCATTTCAGAGGATTTGTCCCTGATATACAGGAATGCCTTTGATTTATGCGTGTTGATTTTATATCCTGCCACTTTGCTGAATTCATTTATTAGCTCTAATAGTTTCTTTGTAGACCCTTTTGGGTCTGATAGGTATAGAATCATGTCATCTGCAAATAGTGATAATTTGAGTTCTTCTTTTCCTATTTTTATGCCTTTAATTTCTTTCGTCTGTCTAATTGTTCTGGCCAGTGGTTCGAGAACTATGTTGAACCGAAGTGGTGAGAGAGGGCATCCCTGTCTTGTTCCAGATTTTAGAGGGAATGCCTTCAGTTTTTCTCCATTCAAAATGATGCTAGCCTGAGGCTTAGCATAGATTGCTTTTACAATATTGAGGTATGTTCCTGTTATCCCTAGTTTTTCTAGAGTTTTGAACATAAAGGGATGCTGTACTTTGTCGAATACTTTTTCTGCATCTATCGAGATGATCATAGGGTTCTTATTTTTAAGCCTATTGATGTGGTGAATAACATTTATTGATTTCCGTATATTGAAGCAGCCTTGCATCCCAGGGATAAATCCTACCTGATCATGGTGCACAATTTTTTGATATGTTTTTGTATCCGATTTGCCAGAATTTTATTGAGGATTTTTGCATCTAGGTTCATTAGAGATATTGGTCTGTAGTTTTCTTTCTTTGAAGTGTCTTTGTCTGGTTTAGGAATCAGGGTGATGTTGACCTCGTAGAATGAATTTGGAAGTTCTCCCTCTTTTTCTATTTCCTGAAATATCTTGAAAAGTATTGGTATTAGTTCCTCTTTAAACGTTTTGTAAAACTCTGCTGTATACCCATCCGGTCCTGGGCTTTTCTTAGTTGGTAATCTTTTGATGGTTTCTTCTATTTCCTCAATTGATATTGGTCTATTTAGGTTGTCTATATCCTCCTGACTCAATCTGGGCAGATCATATGACTTAAGAAATTTATCAATGCCTTCACTATCTTCTATTTTATTGGAGTATAAGGATTCAAAATAATTTCTGATAATCTTCTGTATTTCTGAAGTGTCTGTTGTGATATTGCCTTTTTCATCCCTTATGCTAGTAATTTGAGTTCTTTCTCTTCTTCTCTTCATTAGCGTGGCTAAGGGTCTGTGGATTTTATTTATTTTTTCAAAGAACCAACTTTTAGTTTTGTCAATTTTTTCAATTGTTTCTTTTGTTTCAATTTCATTAATTTCAGCTCAGATTTTAATTATTTCTTGCCTTCTACTTCTTTTGCTGTTGTTTTGCTCTTCTTTTTCTAGGATTTTGAGATGAAGTATTAGATCATTTATTTGTTGGTTTTTTGTGTTTTTAAGGAATGAACTCCAAGCAATGAATTTTCCTCTTAGAACTGCTTTCAATGTGTCCCATCGATTCCGATATGTTGTGTCTGTGTTTTCATTTATCTCTAAGATTTTTTTAATTTCCTCCTTGATGTCTTCTATAACCCATTGATCATTCAGTAACCTATTGTTCATTCTCCAAGTGATGCATGATTTTTTCTTACTTCTTTTATCATTGATTTTCAGTTTCATTCCATTATGATCAGATAAGATGCATGGTATTATCTCTACTCCTTTATATTGTCTAAGAGTTTCCCTGTTACATAATATATGATCTATTTTTGAGAAGGATCCATGTGCTGCTGAGAAAAAAGTGTAACTGCTTGATGTTGGGTGGTATATTCTATATATGTCAATTAAGTCTAGGTTATTAATTATGTTATTGAGTTCTATAGTTTCCTTATTCAACTTTTGCTTGGAAGATCTGTCCAGTGGTGAGAGAGGTGTGTTGAAGTCTCCCATGATTATTGTATGATGGTCTATTAGACTCTTGAACTTGAGAAGAGTTTGTTTGATGAACTTAGCTGCACCATTGTTTGGGGCATATATATTTATGATTGTTATGTCTTGTTGGTGTATGGTTCCCTTGAGCAGTATGTAGTGTCCCTCTTTATCCCTTTTGCTTAACTTTGGCTTGAAATCTATTTTATATGATATGAGTATGGACACTCCTGCTTGTTTCCGAAGTCCATATGAGTGATATGATTTTTCCCAACCTTTCACCTTCAGTCTATGTATGTTTTTTCCTATCAAATGCGTCTCCTGAAGGCAGCATATTGTTGGGTCTTGTTTTGTGATCCATTCTACTAGCCTGTGTCTCTTAATTGGTGAGTTTAAACCATTAACATTTAGGGTTATTATTGAGATATGGGTTGTTCTTCCAGCCATATTTGTTTATTTATGTTACTAAACATGGTTTGTTTTCCTCTTTGATTATTCTCCCCCCCCCTTTACTGTACTACCTCCCGCTGTTGGTTTTTATTGATATTTTCCATTTCCTCTTCCTGTAATATTTTGCTGAGGATGTTTTGAAGAGATGGTTTTCTAGCCGCAAATTCTTTTAACTTTTGTTTATCGTGGAAGGTTTTAATTTCATCTTCCATCCTGAAGCTTAATTTCGCTGGATACACAATTCTTGGTTGGAACCCATTTTCTTTCAGTGTTTGAAATATGTTATTCCAGGATCTTCTAGCTTTCAGAGTCTGTGTTGAAAGATCAGCTGTTATCCTGATTGGTTTACCCCTAAATGTAATCTGCTTCCTTTCTCTTGTAGCTTTTAAAATTCTCTCATTATTCTGTATGTTGGGCATCTTCATTATAATGTGTCTAGGTGTGGATCTCTTAGGATTTTGCACATTCGGCATCCTGTAGGCTTCTAGGATTTGGAATTCTGTCTCATTCTTCAAGTCTGGGAGGTTTTCTCATATTATTTCATTGAATAGATTGCTCATTCCTTTGGTTTAGACCTCTATACCTTCCTGTATCCCAATGACTCTTAAATTTGGTCTCTTTATGTTATCCCATATTTCTTGGATGTTCTGCTCATGGTTTCTTAACAGTCTTGCTGAGCTGTCTATGTTCTTTCAAGTTGAAATACTTTGTCTTCATTGTCTGATGTTCTATCTTCTAAGTGTTCTACTCTGCTGGTAGTATTCTCAATTGAGTTTTTAAGTTGGTTTATTGCTTCCTGCATTTCTAGGATTTCTGTTTGTTTTTTATAATCTCTATCTCCCTGTATAATTGATCTTTTGCTTCTTGGATTTGTTTATGAAATTCATTGTCGAAGTGGTTGAAGTGGTCTTTCATTGTCTGATTTTGCTGTCTAATGTCTTCCTTGAGACTCCAGATCATCTGAAGCATGTATATCCTGAATTCTTTATCTTACATTCCATCTGCTGTAGATATTACCTCTTCTAAAGTTGAGTTGACCTGCATTGCTTGTGGTCCTTACTTTCCTTGTCTTTTCATACTGGTCGCTTTTCTTTCTGCTAGGTGAAACTGTTGTGTTATTGACTTTTCCCCCTATATATTTATATTGCTCTTGTATAGTTGCAAAGTCTCCCTCGCGGGCACTGGCAGTGGCTCTGACCCTCCTCCAATTGGGGCAATGTGCCTACCATGCCGGCAGGCCGCTGGGCCTGTTCTTTCGGTGGTCGCAGGTCCGCCTGCCTTGTAGGCACGGGCGGCGGCTCTGACACTCTATAGGCCGCTGGGCCTGTTCTGCCGGTGGGTCGCAGGTCCGCCTACCTTGCAGGCGCGTGGGGCGGCTCTGCCCCTCCACGGGTTGTTGGGCCTGCTCTGCTGGTGGATCGCAGGTTCGCCTACCTTGCAGGCACACAGCGGCTCTGCCCCTCCCCCAACCGTGGCGATGTGTCTGGCGGGCCGCTGGGCCTGTTCTGTCGGTGGTCACGGTTCCGCCTACCTTGTAGGCGTGTGGGGCAGCTGTGCCCTTCGCGGGTTGCTGGGCCTGACTTGCCGGTGGGTCGCAGGTCCGCCTACCTTGCAGGGGAGGGGGGCGGCCCAACCCCTCCGCAGGCCGCTGGGCCTGTTCTGTCTGTTGGTTGCAGGTCAGTCTACCTAGCAGGTGCTGTTGGCGGCTCTGCCCCTCCCCCAACCGGGGCGATGGCTGGCCACTGGGCCTGTTCTGTCAGTGGTTCTCAGGTCCGCCTACCTTGCAGGCGCGTGGGGCGACTCTGCCCCTCCGCAGGTTGCTGGGCCTGTTCTGTCAGTGGGTCGCAGGTCCGCCTACCTTGCAGGCGTGGGGGTGGCTCTCTGCAATATATTTTTAAATTAAGTGTTCTTCCTTTTCTTCAACTTTTCTAATTGTCATTATCCACAAAATATATTCCACTTTGTAGGTAAAATTATTGAATTTGAGAACAATCCCATGCTTTTAAAGGAATATATATTTTACTCTATATTTTATATACTTTAAGTGTTTCTATAAATCTATACTGTTTTTTAGCACTAAATTATTTTAATTTCCCAAAGTACCGTGATCTTTGATTGTTAACTTGTATTTAAAATGAAAGATTTTTGCTATAAAATTTCCAAAGTGGCTTATTATTTTCTTGAATAAAAACAGGGATAAATGTATACACATTTTGTGGTGTGAACTGATCAACATAATCTATAACCTATAAACATAGGTTATTGATTATAGGAATATGGCAATATAACATAGATTAGCAACAATAAGATGTAAGTTCATAATAATTCATCAGAAGTAAGCCAAAGTAATAGTAAAAAAGTCATGTAACTGTAAGACATAGGATTTAAGCCACAGGGGGTGGGGATAGTGGTGAGTGGGAATGAAAGAGTGAAAGGTGAGTATTCCAGTATAGTTATAGATAAATATAGTCTCTTAAGTTAATATAGATATAGACAAGGTTAAATCAATATAGTTGTGAACAACTGTATTAGCTTGATTATGTAGACATAAGGCTTATAGACATCAGTAGTAAAATGATGAATAAATGAGATAATTGCAAACATCAAATAACTTACTAGTACCGGGATAGCGGGAATGGAGTCACTGTGGCTATATGAACAAAAAGTGTGGCCGTAGTAACTCTATTTTAGCTGTTCTAGACTCTATCTTAGTTTTTTTGTTTTGTTTTGTTTTGTTACTGCTCCTATGAAGAGGGAACTGCATGACCCATTTCTGAGAAACAGAAATGAAAGCTGTCTTCTTTTAAAAAATTGTTTTTCTGTATTTTGTACCCCACAGAGTGTACCTAACTCAGTATATGGTAGTGGTGGTGTTGAGCTACATCCTGGATTTGATTACATATCTATGGGTCTACATGACTGTAAAATTGTGGTATAAAGGAGTATTAAGAATTGTAATGCAAATAATAATAATAATAATAGAGCTCATGCATAATGGCATAATTTGGTATGAACATACTTTATATACAGAGTTATGAAAAATTGTCCTGTGAATGGATAATTATGATTGTAATGCATTCCACTATTATCATGTATGTTAGAAATAAAAAAAAAAAATAGACTATCGTCCCTGCTCAGCTGAAACTCACAGGATATGGTTGTCTAACACTTGCTCGGATCCGACATGCAGTTAAGCTAACTGCTTTTTTAGCTCCTACAACTTGCTTTCTTGCATGATGCTGAGAAAATCCTCTGAGTTGTGATTTTCATCTTTAAATTCCCAACACACAAGCCAGGAAATTGCTGTTCTCCCATAAAGCATCAGTCTCTAAGAGTGGGTGAGAGTCCCTTGCCAGGTAAACAAAGCTCTCTTTGATTTGAATTCAGACTTAGAGTGTTTTCTGAAGTGGCTCCTCATAACACACACACACACACACACACACACACACACACACCCCACATATTTTTCAACAAGTTGTTACTGTGCAACAGGAAAAAAATGGCAATTCTGCAATTTTTGCAGATATTGATGCTGTAAATTAGCATATAACAGTATAGGATTGGTAAATAAGAGAGAATGGGGAAGAAAAAAGTATGGGTATATCAAGAGGATCCATAATCCATGTCTCCTCTGGGTGAAAACAAAGCTGCATTATTTTATTCTATTAAAAGAACAAGCCTATATAAGTATCTGGGGTTAGAGTTGACACACAGTGTTCCTAGATAGACAACTACAATCCCCCTCTTAATAACCTCCTTTTAACTTGACCTCACTACTCACTCACATGCTCAAAATATTTCCATTTAGCAAAACAGAATCTTCATTTTATTTCATTTATTCTAAGCTCTGAATCCATTAATTTTTCTTGAGTGGTCAGCAATTTTTAACCCTCAACTTCCAAGAATTTGTTATCTTTTGGATAATCATTTTATTCTTATGATATTAATTATTTTAGTTTTCTTTAATTTAAAACATTGTGAATGTTTGTCATATAGAGAGAAGTCAGTGTGATCACTCAGTTTCCAATGAATCATGCATCCTGTGATTGCTAAAGAGTTTGTTTAATACAACTGCCATATTGGCATTGCCATCAGCTTAAAATGTCATTACATTTCTTTCTTTATCCATGGGTGATTTTGAGCTTTGCCTAATTAGATATAAAGAACATAACAGAGGATGCTGTTTTTTTTTCAATAAGCATTTATGAAATAACTATTTGTTTTTATACTCTTTTATTGCTGAGTAATATTCCATTGTGTATATATGCCAATTTTTTTTTATCCATTCATTTATTGAAAGGCATCTAGAATGGTTCCACAGTTTAACTATTGTGAATCGTGCTACTATAAACATTGATGCGGCTGTGTCCCTGTAGTATCCTGTTTAAGTCCTTTGGGTATAGACCGAGGAGAGGGATAGCTGGGTCAAATGGTGGTTCCATTCCCAATTTTCCAAGAAATTTTCATACTGCTTTCCATATTGGCTGCACCAATTTGCAATTCCATCAGCAATGTATGAGTGTGCCTTTCCCCCCACATCCTCCACCAACGTTTATTGTTGTTTGTCTTCATAATAGCTGACATTCTGACTGAAGTGAGATGAAATCTTAGAGTGATTTTGATTTGTATTTCTCTAATTGCTAGCAAAGATGAACATTTTTTTTTCATATATTTGTTGATTGATTGTATATAATCTTCTGAGAAGTGTCATTTCAGGTCCTTGGCCCATTTATTGATTGGGTTATTTGTTTTTTTGTGTATATTTAACTTTTTGAGTTCTTTATGTATCCTAGAGTTTACTGCTCAATCTGATGTGTGAGGGATAAAAATTTGCTCCCAAGATGTAGGCTCTCTATTCACCTCACTTATTGTTTCTTTTGCTGAGAAGAGACCTTTTAGCTTGAGTCCATCCAATTTATTGTTCTTGATTTTAATTATTGTGCCAAAAGAGTCAAATAATGGCATTTTCAGGTAAATGGATGGAGTTAGAGAAGATAGTGCTAAGTGAAGTTCGCCAATTGCAAAAATACAAATGCCGAATGTTTTCTTTGATATAAGGAAGCTGATTCATAGTGGTATAGGGAGAGGGAGCAAGGGAGGAATAGAGGAACCCTAGATAGGTCAGAGGGCTTGGAGGGGAAGGGAGGGGGCATGGAGTTATTAATGATGGTGAAATGTGATGATCATTATTATCCAAAGTACTGGTATGAAGACACGAATTGGTGTGAATATATTTTGTAAACAACCAGAGGTATAAAAAATTGTGTCTATAGAAATAATAAGAATTGTAATGCATCCTGCTGTCATATATAAATTTAAAAAAAGAAAAAAAAGAATTATAATGAATTCCACTGTCATATATTAAAAAAAGCAAAAAAAAAGTTATTTAATAAACAGCATAGTAAAATAGTATAGTTAAATAGTGATGGAAATATTAATACCTTGTGATTTGTTTATTTTTTATATTAACAAATATTTTCAAATATGATAATAACCTGTTTGACATTTAAAGACATAATTTGAAGTTTGTGCAGTCCTTTTGGATAATTTGGAAATGTGTATGAAAAGCTTCAATTGTAGGGCTGAGGTTGTGGCTCAGTGGTAGAGCCCTCGCCTAGCACATGTGAGGCCCTGGGTTTGATCATCAGCACCACATAAAAATAAATAAATAAGATAAAGGTATTTTATCCAACTACAACTAAAAATAAATATTTTTTAAAAAGAAATAACTATTTGATTTCTAGCATAGTATTAGATCTAATAACATGTTAAAAATAGAAACAATATATTCATCATTTATATATCCTGGGTTCTGTGCACAACACTTTATACTCAGCACTTTATTTAGTTCTTACATCATCTTTTGAAGTAGATAATATTATTATTTTACTTTTTCATGACTTCAGATTATTCCAAGGGACTAAGCCAAATACTAAGGTCTCTAATATTTCTTTTTTTCTTTTTGGTAACAGGGATTGAGCCCAGGGGTGTTTAACCATTGAGCCACATTCCCTGACATTTTATATTTTTATTTTGAAACAAGGTCTCTCTAAGTTTCTTAGGATCTCACTAAATTGCTGAAGCTCACTTTGAACTTACTATCCTCCTGCCTCAGAGTCCTAATCCACTGGAATTACAAGCGTATGCTATAGCACAAGGCCCTAATATTTCTTTTATTCAAAATTGTGCTATTTGTCAACCTTAAATGTCTAGAAATTGACCTCAAATTTATTTAAGCTAGTGAAAACATGAGGAAGGTGAACAATCAGTCATTGAACATAAATGATACTCATTTTTCTGGCTTCCCCAAATTCCTCCCTTTTACTGTTGACTTCCTTTGGGTCCAGAGAAAAGCCTTTGAGTTCCCAAAAGATAAGACCTCCCATGGTTCTTACTTCATTCAAATTGCTCTTTTAGGAAAGAGTCAAGGAGAAAGTGGTCATATATCATTTTCTTGAAGATAAGTTTCTGCAATTATTCCACCCTCAGTAATAAACAAAAGAGAAAATAATTTGTTAATATAAATTAGACTTCATAAAGATAGAAAAACAGTACAGAGTTGAGCAGTTTGGGAAAAGACAAACTCATTCAGATTTGATAAATATGCTTCTCTGTAATCATCACCAGACCAGATATTTGGATGCATTTGGGGAATTTGAAGAAGCAATTGAGTAGCGTTAAAGAAAGAGCCAGTGAAAAAAGCACCACCTTAGAACATTCATGAGTGAAACTTTAATAATGTAGAGGGGTATGGAAAGAAAATATTTCAGTTGAATTGGTTAGCCTCTTTGCTCTGTTTCTATGTCATAATGATATTTACTTAACCCTATGCCATACTTGCAAACACAGAAAAATTCTCCAGAACTCGTAGGCTGGTCAAAGACCTGCTGCATAAATACATCAGCACAACTAATGAGGAATTCCACAAGATTCCCATTTTATCTGTTTTAAATTTTCACTCGTAAATATTAATGGACAAGCAAAAACATATATGCAAAATAGGAGTACAGATTTTAGAACAAATCAATCTAAGTGAAACATTTAGCATGACTTTTCTGGGAGGAGGGGGCTGAGGACTGAACACAGGGGTGCCCTACACCAGCCCTTGTAAAACTTATTTTTGAAACAGGGACTCACCAAGTTGCTCATACTGGCTTGGAACCTGCAATTCTTCTTCCTCAACCTCCGTAATAGCTGGGATTACAGGTATGGCCAGCCTCAGACACTGTGCCAGTTGTCAGCATGTCTTTCATGATGAAGAAACAAATTAAGAAATAGAAAAAGAATTAAAAGGAATTCTAATTAGCAATTTCAGAGAAACTCAAGAAGATATTGGATACATAAAAATGGAATGAGATGTTATAAAAAGGAGAAATGGGAGAGTATGAAAGAGATCATAGATATGTAAAATATGCATGCCTAAATAAAATATTTAACAGAACAGACAGAAGAGAAAAAAATCAAGAAAATCTCCCATAGAGTAATCGAGATGAGTAACACGAAGGAAGCATGGAGAGACATGAATCAGTTCATGAGGTTTAAAATTTATCTAAAAAAAGTTTCAGAAAAGAAGCAGAGAGGAAATGGAAAGGAAAAATTTAATAGCAAAATGATAAAGGCATATTTCCCAGAGGTGGGACATAGCCTTGAAATCACAAGTGCTCATGTAGTAGTGCCTAGATATATTAGAAAAAGATCCACACAGGAAAACGAAATACTGCAATTTGAAAAAGACAGGTAATTTCTAGAATTATAGGAAATGTTCTAAATTGTTATTTATTTCATTCACTTGTTCATCTATCATTAATGAGTAGATTTCTGTACCTGTAAAATGGTAAATGAAATTTCAACTGCAGTTATTGAAGTCATAGTCTTATATTAATAACACTAAAGTGCATGCAAACAAAGATCTGATAATCATATGAGCCTTCTTAGCTTGCCATGGCATTTCGTCTTTACCTTCAGAGTCCAGATTTATCTTCTATTGTCTTTGGGCACCAGTTCTATGGTAGTAGGGCTTCATCTTTATTGCCTCATTTAATATTAATTGCTTTCTTAAAGCTCCTATATCCAAATACACTCACATTGAGATTTAGAATTCAAACCATGAATTTGGGGGGAGACAATTTAGCCCATAACAATAACATTAATTAAAACAAAGTAAAGATTAGGCTGTAGTGGGATAAGTGTGGTTGCAGGCATTTCATGAAGGTCACAAATGAAGCCTCTGAGATGATTAATTTTAGACATCAATTTATTTGGGCTACAGGGTGGCCAGATATTTGGTTCAGCATTATCCTGGTTACTTCATTGAATGCAGTTTTTGTTGAGCTTAGTATTTAAATTAATTATAAGTAAAGCAGTTTGCTCTCCCCAAAGCAAGAGGGCCTTCCAATCATTTGGTGTTCAGAAAAGAATAAAAAAGCCGAGAAGGGAGTTCCTGAAAAAGAGAATTTTTCTTGCCTCAATTCCTTCACAATGAAGCATTGTTTTTGTCTACCATTGAACTCAAACTAAAACATAAACTCTCCCTTATTTTCAAGTGTGCTAGCCTTCAGAGAGTTACCCTTCCATCTCCTGAGTCTTCAGCTTACCAAAAAATCTTGAAGATCTTGAACTTTCCAGCCTGTAGGGTCACACAATCCATTTTTTTTTTTTTTTTTACAATCTGTGTATGTATGACTCTCTTTCTTTCCTATGTTCATGTTTCTGCTGTAAATTCTAACTATGGAATGCCATATGAGGAAGGGATATTTGAGTGGAAATTTGAATGAGATATGATAAGTGGAAATATGATAAGTGGAGGTATAAGCTGAAGAGTAAGCCACTCAGAAGAAGCTGTTAGTGAAAAGGTCTACTCTATGTTTGTATAAAAATGTCAAAATCAATTCTAATGTCATGTATAACAAAAAAGAACAAATAAAAAATTAGGGGGCTGGGGCTCTAGCTAACTGGCAAAGCACTTGCCTCAAAAGTGTGAGGCACTGGGTTCAATCCTCAGCACCACATAAAAATAAACAAATAAAATAAATGTATGCTTTCTATCTACAACTAAAAAAAAAGTATAAATAAATAAATAAATAAATAGGGAAAATATGAGCTTAGTTGATGGAAGAAAAGTACTAGAGTCAGAGAGTTTTAGACAAAAAGTGGTAATCATGGTAATTCTTATTACCAAAGAGAGTGGTTATGATGCTGTTGAAGAAGTAGTCAGGCATATCATAAATAGGTTTGTAGGATAAGATCAATGATCTTAAATTTACTTGAAGTGTAATGTAAGTAATTATAGGGCTTGGTCTTGAAAGTGTCATCATCTGTATTGGATTCTTATGTTATGGTTTTATTTTTAAAGATACCCCAAAAGCTCATGCATTGAAGGGTTAGTACCCAATGGAGGAGCATTCCAGAGGTGGGATTTTTCAGGAAGTAATTGGATTGTGAGGTCTCTGACATTATAAGTGGATACATCTATGTGCAGATTCATCACTTAATAGGTTTGGGAGGAGAAAAAGGAATTTGATAGAAAAGTTAGCTCTCTTTCCCATTCCAGATACCATAAGCTAAGCCAGTTTGTTCAACAAACTGCTCCCTGTCACAAAGATTTATACTGTTGTTACCCAAAGTGATGGGGACATGGACAAACATGGGGTGATGTGTGTGAAAATCAGGAACCAAAATATGTATTTCCTCCTTTTAAGCTGTATTTCTCAGATAATTTGTCAAAACAGTGTACAGGTGATTAAAATATCTTCAAATCCACTGTAGTTGCTTTATGAAAAGTGAAATTTGGGGATGGAAGTGAAAATAAATGAAATCGTTCAGAAAATTCATTCTAGTATTTAGAATAAAAAAAGTTGTAGGAGGCAAAGATAATTCAAGTTATAGAAGAGAAATTTAAAGTGATCCAATTCTAATGCAGAGTGATTCAATACAATATTGCACCTATAAGAATATGAAAATAAAAACAGCTATAAAAAAGAACAATGTAAGACTAAAATAGAATTCTTGGAAGTAAAATATCTAGTATTACTAATACAATGGAAGACTGACTAGAAAAGTGTATTGAACGTAATCATGACACAAAAATGAAAATAATAAGCTGGGAATGTAGCACACTGGTAAAGATAATTACATCGTGAAATTGTAAAAGAGGAAGTGGAAATACCATAGAAGAGTCCCCTGTTCAAGAATCTGTTTAGAGTTAGAAGACTGTATTACATGTCAAAGGAAGTGCATTTATCTATGTTTATTCATCTAATTGCATTGTAGACAAATCACTTTTCTTGTTTAGTTTATTTACTGTAGTTGTAAATAAACAACTTGGGCTACAGGGTGCCCAGATATTTGGTTCAGCATTATCCTGGTTACTTCATTGAATGTGGTTTTTGTTGAGTTTGGTATTTAAATTAATTATCTAAGTAATTAATTTAACATTATTATTAATTTTTGGGGGGGAGGGGTATTAGCTTGAGCAAACACAGACTCTTATTCACCTTAGTTTATTACTTTTAATTTTTTTGTGATTTTTGTTGTTAATAGCAATTCATGCCCTTGACAATCTTAGTTTGGTACCTGTCTATTTTACTTTTGAAATTCCACTTGTTATTCAAGTGCAGAAACATCTTTAAGTCATTATGGTCAAATACATAGATATTCTTAAGGACACTGTAAGGGATAGATTATTCTTTCATTGCATGTTTCTTAAATATATTTCAATGTTCTTTCCATTCCTGTTCATTTTAGTAGTTTTCAGATTACTCCCAAATATTAAGTAGCATTTTGGGAATACTTTCATTTTACAAAAGGGGATTTCATATCTGCAGAGATTAGTTTTAATTGTAAATAGATTATTTTTATGTAAATTGTTTTCATTTATATATTATAGAAGAATGAATTACAATTCTTATTACACAGAGCATGATTTTTCATATCTCTGGTTGTATATTAAACATAGAATCTTGTACCTATATAAGGACCTGAAACTACAGCAGATTGTTTTAAAACATTAGTTTCCAGGCTGGAGTTGTAGCTCAGTGGTAGAGCACTTGCCTAGCATATATCAGGCAATGGTTTGGATCCTTAGCTCCACATAAAAATAAATAAATAATGGTTTGTGTCCATCTACAACTAAAAAAAAATATAGAGAAAATAACGCATTATTTTCCATAGCATTTTTTGGTTCAATTTTAAGATTAAGGTAGTAAATGATTCTAATGACTGGTGATCTGTGTACTGAGATTAGAAGATGGTTAATAAGATGAAGCAAGACATCATGACAAATTTTGTGATTTTTTCCCATGAACCTGCCTAAACTGTACATTATTAATACATGGAATTTGAATCCTTTTGATAAAATCTCTCCATTTTCTACCATAGCACAATGGCTTCTTTCATGCTTGGTGTCTCTGCTTTTCTGTTCTTCTCCCTCATGATCTTTCTTCATCTCTCCTTCTTAAATAGAAACAGTGATTCTTACAGGTACATAAGCAATTCTTTTCATAATATTGCTACTGAAACAATCTGCTTTTTACAAGCATACTCAGGACATGGAAAACAATTAAGCTATTTTCCCTTTAAATATTTTTCTACTTGAATAAAAAGTAGATGGAACTGGTAGGCTGAGAATTTATAAGTGTTATACACACTTGTCAGCCTATCAATCACCACTGACATTATTGACATTATTATTAGTAATAAGGCTATTTGATGTTAAGGACTGCTAATACTAATTAATTTTTTAATTTTTCATTGTAGTCAGCCTATTTTATATTAAGTAAGATTTCATAAAATTTCTCAGAGATATTTGAATTAAAACATTATAGTTAATTTACAAACACAAAATACTCTTACTGGAGTATGTCAATTTGAACGATTTCATTTGGTGTTGGGAAGGGTATTGTAGTGTCAGTATTGATAGATAAGTATACTTCTGCATTCCTGTTTGTTGAAGTTTCTTCTATATACTTTGTAGCCATTTGGGGAAGTTCAAATGGAAGACCCCAGGTAAAAAGAGATAATATTGTCCTTGATCATCTAAAGTTGGTTTGGATATAGAAAGTGTTTGTAGATGAGTATAGAAACTACTGGAGTTGGGACATAATGTAAAATAATAAGATTGGATTCAAAGATCAAGAATGTAAAGAAGTCTAATGTGGGCCAGTTGGAAGGACTGGCAAACTGACTAGCTATTTAATTTGAGAATCATAAACTTCAAAATTCTCAGAACTGGGGGAGAAGCATCATATGTTCTATTTCAATCTCAAAAAATCTGGGGCCAAAACATTAGTAAGAGAAAGAAAAAAATTTGCCAGTGATTAAAATTTGAATTGTATCACTCAATTGCTTTAAAAGTTTGTAAGATCTGTTCTTATTTTTCCCATAGCAGTTTTTATCCAAATATCAAGCTTAAATGAAGAAGTGTGCAGAGTATTGCCAATACATTCTTTAAAAATGATCATAGGAATGGGTTCCTCCATTTGGATTACTTGAGTAGCCAGGCTGCTGTTTACTTTGATAATACATCTCAATGTCTGCCTTTCAAGTGGTTGCATAGTGGTTTTTCACTGAGTGTTAATTTGTATATGTTTGATGTCTAATAATTGAGAATCCTTCATATTTTCATTGGCCATTTGGGTGTCTTTTTAGGTGAAGGATGTGTTCAGTTCCTTGTTTTCTTTCTAATATGTCATTAATGTGTTTACAGATGTATAAAAGGCCTTTGTACATCCTGGATATAAGCTTGATATTACAAATCACAAATCTTTTCTTACATTCTCTGATATGCCTTTTCACTGTTAACTTTATCATCTCATGAATATATGATTTTAATTTTAGTTAGATATAATTTGCCAATCATTTAATTTCTGCCTATTTAATTGACCCCCCAACCATTGCCTTTTTCTTTTTCAGTACTAGAGATTGACCCCTTGATGTTTTACCCTTGAACTATATCTACAGCCTATTATTATTATTATTATTATTATTATTATTATTATTAATTCTGAGATAGGGTCTGTCTAAATTGCTGAAACTGGCCTCATACTTTCAAACCTCCTGAGTCAGCCTCCTGAGTCACTGGAATTACAGTCATGCACCAGCACCCAGTTTAAAACCCTTTTTAAAATAAACATTTGCCTGCCTTCCTGACAAATTTATAAAAATAGTATTATGCTCTAGGAGTTTGAAGATTTTGAGGATGATGTTTTTGCTTGTATTATTGATTGTATTAAGTAAACATTGGCTGTAGAGATAAAAGATTCATATATTTTCACTTTTATCTTGAGATCCATTCTCTAAACTGTATCTGTCATCTGTGTCCCAGAGACACCTTTATGTAAATCACTTGGTGAGTCTTGCTCTTCTGCTTTTCTTGGGCTCAGTTAACAGGATAGGGGTGAAGGAAGTGTGTGTGTGTGTGTGTGTGTGTGTGTGTGTGTGTGTGTGTGTCTTGTGTGTGGTGTAGTCTCATGTCTTCCTGTAGGGCTGTGTGTTGAAAATAGCTACGTTCATTCATCTAAGGTCTTGGCTTCTGTCAGTAGTCTTCTTTCAAATGCCTTCTTCCAAGGCTTCAGATCTTACTAGTTTCAGTAACTATTCCCTCCCCTTGTGCTTTTCAGCCTACTTGAGTGTTTCCTTTTTTGCAAGCCCCAGGTTGTCTTTGTTGCAAGTGCATAGATGTTAGTTCTCTTTCCTTTGATTCTCTTACTTTACAAATATTTCTTCATATATTTTATTGAGTGGACCTTCTGTTTTCTTTTGGGACTTTGATAAATATCGTTAATAAAATGAGTTTTCCAATTTTAACTTTCCAAAAGTTAAAATTTTGGAATTTTAACTTTGAAGGGAAGTGTTGCTACTTAAGATTTGTTATAAATAAGGGGGAAAAAGGCCACAGTGATTGAAAGAATAAATTTTAAATTAATTATAGTATGCATTAATTTATAAAGCTGACTCATCTTGATTTCTATACTTCTAGTCTTTTTTTGTCAATATAGTCCGAATAGTAATTTCAGTCTTGGTTTTGACAGATCCTGATTCAATCAGAACTGAATGAATGTTATAATCCCTTAGACTTCTGGAAGAGTTCAAAAATTCTTAATGCAATAGAGAGTAGGAGTTAAGTGAAGACTTTTTTTTTTAATTAGAGAAAAAGCATGCAAATATTGTCTGTTAATATGCTTATATAATTATATTTTCAATGTATATTATTTAAAATTGCTAAATATATTTATGCATCATGAAACAACTTAAGTTTATTTTTAACTAATGTTCAGGTAAAGGTGATATAATGGGGTTATAAAAATTTGATCACAGATCAGTTTGTTCACAATTCATTCCCTTCAAGGGAAAATCATGTGGAGAATGATGTTCCCTCTCAGTTGTATAAAGAAGGCCTGCAAGTTTTACTAAAATGAAATCTCCTTTATCTTAATCAATTTCAACTACATAGAAGAGATCGATGTTTCTTGTTTTCTGGGTTTAGGGAAGGTGCCTATCTGTATGTAACTGTATGTCAGCTTCATGGGAAGGTCAGGGAATCCTTCCTGAGTTTATAACCTGGTTCAGGAGAAAGTGGCAAGTGAGGAATAGGTGAGCATGACCACCTTTTTTGCTGTTTTCTTAAATGCCTAGTTGCTATATTTTGGAGTAGTCCTTCCCTGTCATTGGTATTCAAGAAAGTCAGTTTGATTTGGGGATGGAATAATGTAATGTGAAATCAAGTGAGAAAAAATAGTATTAAGTCAGTAAATCTGAAGGCCATTTCTAGGAAGATAAATCAATATGGTCATATGTAAATTTCAAGAATTTTTCTAGTGACACACTATAGATGTTAGAAAGCATATCATTATTCAAAAAATTCACAAATACTTAACATAATCATATATTTATAAAAATTTAAATATCAGATTTCCTTTCTCATGACCTTATATAGATGAAATACCTAGAAAAAAGTAAGTAAATAAACTAATATGTAGATCTATATCTGTTAAAATATATTTTCGTTTAAAATTTAATGAAGAAACAAATTGCAAAGACCTATATTGTGTAGGCTGTGATGCATTTAAAAATGCTACTTCCTTTGCATAAAAAATAAATTTTATTTTAGACTTTTATATGACTGGTTATAAGTTGCAGCTGATTAAGAGCTCTACATTAAACAGTTTTATGTTGCCATCCTTTTAGAATAATCACACACTATATTGTTTTTAAAATATTCAGATTCCCACCATATTTTGTAAAATCCCTGATACTGGGAACTTCTAGATTTACATTTAAGACTATTGCATTATCTTTAATAAAATGTGCATTGAAAAAGTAATATGATAAGTACTACTTCTACGTATTTATTTTTCAAAAACTACATCATTGATGTTTGAAAAAAATCTGATTAAAATTTTATCTATTTTAAAATTTTTATAGTGCTGGGGATTGATTCTCACATATACTGAAACTTTTCTACCACTGTGCCACATCCTCAGACCCTAATTAAAAGTTTAGTGCAATGATTTTCTTGGTCCTTAGTAAATGTAGAAAAAAAATTCTTTTTGGTTTCAATGGTAGTAAAAATGACATTTTTCTTCATATAAGAATTATGCTCATTCTTAGTTTTGTGTCACTAGTAATTTTATACTTCATATCTGCTCCTAAGTATAGTAGAATAATTTAAGAGGCCATTTTTTTAAATGCAACTTATTATCATTTTGCCTGATCCTTTCAATGACAGAAGTTGAGACTTAATTCAAATTTCCTAAGTTCAGAGATGTTTATACAATCCATGGTGAAACACAACCACCTACCTATTTCTAACCATTATGCAGGAATATGCAAAGTAAGAGCTAATCTTTAAATGGAAAACAGACTATATCTCCATTTTTACACAAGTATTATGAACATTGGTACCCCAATATAGAAATCTCAGACACACCCAGGGAAAGAGCAGAAGAGTTACCAGTAAGAATCAGACACTCAACTTGATAACCTTTCAGACATTATTACCCCTCTCAGTGCAGAGGAAGAAAGTGGACTCACATTTCTCAAGGATTCCTTTGTACTTATGTCACCCTCTTCACTTAAATGGACATGACTTCATGACACTGGTGTCAGGATTTAAAAGTGTGAAAATCAATGAAACAAGTTGTAGGAAGTGGAAGTTCAGTATACTTGTCTTATCAGTGATTTGGACTTCTTTTTTGGATACTGTGTAGACAATAAATAATGGCAGATTGATTTGAAGTACCTTTTGTAAGGCTAAAAATATCATTTTAAAGGGACAACAAAGATAGAATCATTTGCAATGTTTTTAGAAAATATTACATGAAGGAAATGAAACAAAAATGACTCCTTCAGAAATTAAGGCCAATGTCCTCATACTGAGAAATAAAGCTACAAGTTGCTTTAATGTCTCAACTTCCTCACTCAGAGAACAGAAACTACGCCCTGGCCCTGTTGAGTTCTCTAACACTGACAGGCTAAATCTACCTATGCATATTTCCTGCCTTTTATCCCACTCTACCTTCTCTTACAAAGCTTTCCTTGACCTTGAGTTTTCTGAAAATGATGCTTTTGTAACAAAAAAAGTTCTATCTTCCTTCAGTTCTGGATTTGAATAAAGCCTGTTTCCTGCCAGCTGGACTCTGAGTAATTGTGGACAGGAGGAGCATCAGAGCCCACAGACTCTTGCCCCAGCATGTAACACTTCTGCCTGGTAACAGAAACATTATTCCAAAGAGGTGTCACACATTTTCCACCTTGACCAAACTTTTATTCAGGTTTATGTAAGCCTTTTTCTCAAAGAGACTTTGACCTTGAGCCTCTGATCTGCATAATCAGTGATAGCAAGCATCCTTCATCAGTTGAGTAAGAATCAGACACTCAACTTGACCACCTTTCAGATATTATGTGAGCACATTTCTCACCCTCTGCCTTTCTTCCTGTGATGTTTAATCACAAGGGTTTGTCAGAAATAAGAATCCTCTGCAAAATAGCAAGTTATAAAATAAACTCATAAGTCAAAATGAGTACCTCTACATCAGTGATGAATCTACTGAAAGAGAAATTAGGAAAACTACCCCACTCACAATAGCTTAAAAAAATACTCAGGAATCAATCTAATAAAAGAGGTAAAAGAGCTCTACAATAAAAATTACAGAACACTAAAGAAAGAAATTGGAGAAGACGTTAGAATATGAAAAGACCTTCCATATTCCTGAATAGGCAGAATGAACATTGTCAAAATGGCCATACTATCAAAAGCATTATACAATTTTAATGCAATTTCAATTAAAATCCCATTGACATTCTTCATAAAAATAGATAAAGCAATCATTAAATTCATTTGGAAAAATAAAAGACCCAGAATAGCCAAAGCAATCCTTAACAAAAAGTGAAGTAAGAGGCATCACAATACCAGAATTTAAACTATACTACAGAACCATAGTAACAAAAAGGCATGGCATCAGCACCAAAACAAACATGTAGAACAATAGTACAGAATAGAAGATACAGGAACAAATAGATAAATATGGTTATCTCATACTAGACAAAAGCACCAAAAACATTCACTGGAGAAAAGATAGTCTATTCAATAAATGGTGCTGGGAAAATTAGAAATCTATATGTAACAAAAATGAAATTAAACCCCTATCTCTCACCCTGAACAAAACTCAACTCAAAGCAGATCAAAGACTTTGGCACTAGAACAGAAACCCTGTGCCTAATACAAGAAAAAAAAAAAAGCCCAAATCTTTACAATGTCACCCTAGGAACTGACTTCTTTGACAAGGCTCCTACAGTTCAAGAAGTAAAATCAAGGATCAAAAAATGGGATGCATTCAAACTAAAAAGCTTCTTCTCAGCAAAGGAAATGATCAATAACATGAAGAGAGAATTTACAGAATGGGAGAAAATCTCTACAAAATATACCTAAGATAGAGAATTAATCTCCAAGGTATATAAAGAACTCAAAAAACTTAACACCAAAAAACCAAGTTACCTAATCAATAAATGAGCTGAGGAACTGAACAGATACTTCACAGAAGAAAAAATACTGTAAACATATATATGAAACAATGTTCAACATATTTAGCAATTAGAGAAAAGCAAATCAAAACTACTCCAAGGTTTCACCTCACCCCAGTCAGAATGGCAATTATAAAGTTTAAAAGCAACAATAAATGTTAATGAGAATTTTGGGAAAAAGATACATTTATACATTGCTGGTATGAATATATATTGGTGCAACCTTTATGGAAAATGGTATGGAGATTCCTCAGAAAACTTGGAATGGAACCACCATTTGACCCAGCTATCCCACTTCTCGGTTTATACCCAATGGACTTAAAATCAGCATACTGCAAAAATACAGCCACATCACTACTTATAGCAGCTCAAATCAAAATAGCTAAACTATGGGACTAACCCATATGCCCTTCAACAGATTAATGAATATAAAAAATGTGGTACATATATACGATAGAATTTTTGTATTAAAAAAAAATATATTCCTGTTTGGTCATTAGCAAAACTTGTACCTGACCTTGATGTTTTATTTTAGCAATGTTTCATTCACTGCTACATCCTCCATCAGCCCCCAACTTAACCTATTCCCTGGCTATAAATCTCCATTTATCCTTGCTTTCTTCAGAACTATTGCCATTTTGTATTAGTTACCAAGTCAAATCTTTGTTTTTGTTGTTTTGTTTCTGCTTTAATGCCTGGCTCTGTTTTTTAATGAACACAGGCAAGGATGATTTTATTTACTACTTCTGCAATAAGGGAGAATGTCCAAACTCTATTCTCCTGAAAATAAAAGGTATAGGCTTTTATGGGCTTACTGAGATAGGAGTTCTAACCTTGATGACTTTATTTCAAAGCCACAGTCCCCAGGTTTTTGACAAGGGCATTTCTTGCTGGTAAAACTGCAAGAAAGTTAGAGATAATTTGCATGTCAAAAGGGCAGAGAAACAACTTAAATTTAGCAGTTTCCTAAAGCTGGTGCTCTAAGAAAATGGGGGTTAGGTCAAGATGAGGTGTTAAGGTCATTTTGTTCATTGAAAAATTTAGATAATAATTAAGCTTAACAAATCAGGTATTTATTTTCACTCATTTGTAGATACTTTAAAGAATTATTAGACACGAGTTCTCTAGAAGACATTAAAAATAAACTGCTTTTTACACAATATGTTTAACATCTGCAACATCATAGAAGTATCAATAGGGAGTGTTAAAAATTCTTAACATAAATGGAATTTCAATGAAAAGCAGAACAGAGTCATTCTATGCAAAAATGATCAGACAGGCTAAATACAGTTTATTGTGTTGTAAAATTTTGTGTGAATAGTTGTGTGACCAATAAAAAGCTACTCAAGTTGTCTAGATTACATTCATTTTTCACACCTGATCCCAGAGAAGCATATGAAGTTTGGCTACTATGCTTATGACAGACAGTGCTAGAGTAACCATCCAGTAAATGTTGTTTACATTTTGTGCCCCTTCAAATTTCAATTCCTTTAATTTAAAAAATCTACCACCTAAATATTAGGCATAACAGGATTCTAACTTTTAATGAGACAGTATAAGTTCAGTCAATTTTTCTTTCTTTAATAGCAGGATACATTTTTCTATCTATCTTTTTTCTTTCATTATCCCTTCCCCTCTCTCAGAAAAGTATTAAAGCTCAATTATTCTATTGACTCATCATACAGGGAAGAACATATATCACTGGGAAAAACAAGTAAAGAGAATTCATCAGCAGTGTCGTTTTCCTGGAAGTGGAGTTACTCTTGGAAGGATTTGACGATTGTTCAGAAGTTAATTTCCTTCCCTGCTGAAGACAGTGTCTGATGTAAATTACAAAATTTTTACTGAACATGATTCCCAAATATCCTCCCTTTGACTTGAGCCACACAAATTCCTTAACAAGGGTGACTTACATATCCCGCAGTGCCATGAGAAAGTAGGAAAGCAGAATGATAGGCTCTTCATCAGCTGTGGCTGACAAGTAACACTGACTGGTAACCTAAACAAATTTATTTCATGGTTGTGGAAAATATAAGTTCAAGATCAAGTTTCCATCAACGGTGGTTTCTGATGAAGCCTCTCTTTCTGACTCCATCTCTGGAAG
This sequence comes from Callospermophilus lateralis, assembly GCF_048772815.1. Lineage (NCBI taxonomy): Eukaryota > Metazoa > Chordata > Mammalia > Rodentia > Sciuridae > Callospermophilus > Callospermophilus lateralis. The sequence continues at coordinate 135,766,579 of NC_135309.1, forward strand.
ACATTGAGTCTTCATTACCTCTCTATAAAGACCTTGTCTCCAAGAATTCACACTGGGCATTCAGGTTATGGAATATGAATTTCCTGGGAGGAAGATACTGCTAAGTCTATAACAGGTGGACTTTCAATCCAGGCACTATAGACAGAACATTTTAGCTGCAATAAGCCCAGTGTCCAAGAATTTCTGGTCATTGCCTTATAATTCCAGATAAATTCCTTCTTTCTTCTATTCCTTTTTAATTTCTCTCACAGAAAAAACAAAACTTAAATTGCCTACTACCCCAGTAGGCAATACTTCTAGCAAAACAATGTGACATTGGTATCTGCTACATCAGCTGGATCAATTTTTTGTCATATTTAGGAATAACATTTTCTGAGTTAATAAAATTTAAAGAAGGTAATTTTTTATTACTAGCTTTCTTTTTTTTAATTAATTTTTATTGTAGGTTGTTCAAAACATTACATAGTTCTTGATATACCATATTTCACACTTTGATTCAAGTGGGATATGAGCTCCCATTTTTACCCCATATACAGATTGCAGAATCACATCAGTTGCACAACCATTGATTTACATATTGCCATTCTGGTGTCTGTTGTATTCTGCTGCCTTTCCTATCCTCTACTATCCCCCCTCCCCCCTCCCCTCCCCTCTTCTCTCTCTACCCCCTCTACTGTAATTCATTTCTCCCCCTTATATTTTTCCTCCTTTCCCCTCACTTCCTCTTGTATGTAATTTTGTATACCCCTGAGGGTCTCCTTCCATTTACACGCAATTTCCCTTCTCTCTCCCTTTCCCTCCCACCACTCATCCCTGTTTAATGTTAATCTTCTTCTCATGCTCTTCGTCCCTACTCTGTTCTTAGTTACTCTCCTTATATCAAAGCAGACACTTGGCATTTGTTTTTAAGGGATTGGCTAGCTTCAATTAGCATAATCTGCTCTAATGCCATCCATTTCCCTCCAAATTCTATGATTTTGTCATTTCTTAATGCAGAGTAATACTCCATTGTGTATAAATGCCACATTTTTTTTATCCATTGAAGAGCATCTAGGTTGGTTCCACAGTCTTGCTATTGTGAATTGTGCTGCTATGAACATGGATGTAGCAGTGTCCCTATAGTGTGCTCTTTTTAGGTCTTTAGGGAATAGACCGAGTAGGGGAATAGCTGGATCAAATGGTGGTTCCATTCCGAGCTTTCCAAGAAATCTCCATACTGCTTTCCAAATTGGCCGCACCAATTTGCAGTCCCACCAGCAATGTACAAGAGTACCCTTTTCCCCACATCCTCGCCAGCACTTGTTGTTGTTTGACTTCCTAATGGCTGCCAATCTTACTGGAGTGAGATGGTATCTTAGGGTTACTAGCTTTCTTAATACTCAATTTTTGTTTCCTTTTGAAAATAGAAAAATATAAAATGTTAAAAGGAAACTTTAATGTCAATGCTCATATAATTCCATAACATTGATTCAAACACAAAATTGTAGCTGACATTTATGAAGACTTTTAAAGTACCAAGAATACACATCAACAACTTTATAGATATGATATCAATAATGTTAAATTTCTCATAAATAATCAATATTTTCAGAGCATGTCATACAGAAGCCATCTTGACCCCTGCTGTCTAACTTTCAATAAAATGGACCTGTCCTCATGTAAAGGCTTGTGACTTTCCAGCTGTGTCTATGGGTGAGTGAAGCAGTCTATTTCTACTGAAGAAGACTAAATCCTCAATGTATAGACATATTTACCCATGAATATGTATTGTACTAGGAATCATAATTTTTCAAACTATGACAAATATTTTTTTAACTTAACTGAAGAATATAAAACTATAATGCTGTTGATTCTTTAAAGTTCTAACAGCATAGAGCATGAACGGTGTGTTAGTCTGCTTTTTCTTGCAGTGTCCAAATACTTGACAAGAGCAGTTTACAGGAGGTAAGATTTTTTAATTTTGGCTCATGATTTCAGAGTTTCAATTCATGGTGAAGCAGCTCCAAGGCTCATTTCATAAAAGAATGTAGCAGAAAAATGATGCTTAGTTCCTGACAGGCAACAAGGAGAAAAAGAGAGAGAGAGAGAGAGAGAGAGAGAGAGAGAGAGAGAGAGAGAGAGAGAGAGATATGAAGGGGCCAAAGAGAAGATAAGCACTCATAGAACAAGCCCCCAGGGCTTGCTTTTTTCAACTAGGTCTTATGTTCCAGTAATATATTCAGCTCTTAATGGATCAATCTGCTGACAAGATCAGAGCCTCATAATCCAATCATTTTCCATAAAACCCACCTCTGAACACATAGAACTTTGGAGAACATTCTAGGTCCAAACCATAACAACCTAGGAATACAGAGTTATAGAAAATGAGTAAAATGTGAGAAATAAATTTTTAAAGAAATTCAGAACTTAGGCAAAGCAATGCATTTCATGCTTTCATAGTGCTTTGAAAACTGTGAAGCTACCCTCTAGGATCCTATTGACAAGCAAAATTCCTGCTCCTACAGACCTTATTTCTGCTCTGCTAATGAAAGGGCTAGACTTGAATAATATCCTTAATCTCTTCATCTTTCTTTTGTCATTTTCTCTCTTGTTCTATTATTTTCAAGAAGTCAGCTTTTTATTTCTACCAGTTTATCTTAAAATTATTAACTTCTTTGGAAAAAGCACTTTTATATTGAGAACTCATAGCTGAACACTAGTTTTAATTTTCATTAGTTGTCCATCCCAGAACTTTGATTTTGAACAAGCTCCATGTTTTAAGTTCTGAATACCTGAATCAAACCTTGGGAAAACATCAAGAGAATTATTTTCTATAACCTGTTTTATCAGAACTGTTGAAACATGGCTACATATTTTCATCTTCTATCAATTTGTGTATGCTGCTTCTTTTTTCCGTCTTGGGAATATTGCAGTTGTGAATAACTTTAAATTAATTTAAATAGTCACTCTGATGGTCTTTCTTAGAGCCCTTGCTGTTGTCTCTCTTTCTGCCTTTCAGAAGGGTACAGAATATATGTGAGATGAATTCAATGTTTAAATCTACATGGTATGCAAACTTTCATTGAAATACAGAAAAGACAATTTCATTATTTAATACAGAGTATGAATAAAATAAGTTACCTTCATGCCCTATTTCTTAAGGATTATTTCCTCTTTTGTGTGGTTCAGGCTATGGTGACAAAAAGGAATGTGGGGCTTCTGGTCTGTTTTGCCACTTTTGCAGGCACTAGATTCAGCCTGTTGCACAAAACTATTGCACAAAACTCTAAATTTGCAGAAACCTTTGTATTCCCTGGAAGGAATTTCTGGTTTAATAGTAGCATTTATCTTTGGAGGAATACATCATTTTTGTCTATTTGAATGACTTGACCTCACTTCTTGTATTTTCAACAATGCTTTTAAATATGCTTTAAATATTTCAGTAAGCATTTTTTATATTTATTTCAAAAAAAGAGAGGGCTCTCTGGATGTATGCCTTGCTTCATTGTTAGAAATATCCATTTGGAATAGGGATGTAACTTAGTGGTAGAGCACTTGCCTAGAATTTGCCATACTCTTGACTCAATCAATCCTCACCACAGAAAAAATAAATAAATAAACACATAAATACAAACATTGATAAGTAAACAAGCAAGTAAATAAAATGTGAAGTCTTATTTTTATAGAAATCTATAACACTAAACCTGCTTGGTGATAGGTAGAAAATCAGTGTGAAATATACACAGTTCTATATTTTCATCACACTGAAATTTTTTGTTTGCCATAGAAAATTAGACATCTGGGGAGGTTATCAAGAAACTGTTAGTAAATTTAAATGGTTGGAAGAAATTACCTCAAACAGCTTTCCATAACATATTTTAAAATTTTCCCTTCTTATTTGATTGGTGTTCTCAAAACCTACCTTGTTAATATGCATAAACATGAAAAGGCACATTAAGTATATATTAGTAGTATTTTTGTTTTATAAATTCATATGCTTTCTATTTATAACAAGCAACAGAATTTAAAATGGTTTTAATATGTAGAAAATGTAACAGTTTTTAAATAGTATTTCTCTTATAAACAGTATTCATGATGTATAGATTACCTTATGAGATTAATGTTAATTAATAGTTGATAACATTTGATATCTCTTGGATTACTAAAGCATGACAATTTAAATCAAATAGATTAATAAAGTTTAATTATCTTTCATGAAGTTAAGATTACAGAAATTGGAGAAATAGAAGAAATGACAAGGACAATGGGTAGAACTGCTAGTTGCAGTCAGATTATAATAATAATGTGTGATTTACTCCTTGGTTTTGTAGCTAATACCCACAATTTTTGCAAACCCGACAACATGTTATAAATAGAATTTCCATGATGATTTCCAGCAGGCAGAAGATGGAGTAGATGATGTGTATTACACTTCTCAGCCATGTATGCATTACAGTAAAGGCTACAGATTAGGAAAAGGAAGATTTAGTGCAGGTTTCATTGCTCACTTATCTACTCTAGAAGTATCATCTTTCTTAACTCAATATATTAAACTCTGATACCCATTATTTCAAACAATCCTCACTCAATTTAAAGACATATATATTTAGCCGCATGTGCTTGAATGGTTATTTGATTAAATATATATAAATATATATATATATGTGTATATATATATTTGTTAGAAATGATTTTAGTAAAAAAAATTAACAGGGAAGATTTATAAATCATGATCTCTGTTTTGTGTTTTATTGACCTTAAACCCTAACTGAGATTCTGCTCTAGAAATGAAAGGCAATTCATCTTCCATTTCAAGCCAGTCCAAAAGATTGAATTGTGTTAAATGATGTGCTGCACTTTCTCAGACCTTCATTATGGCCCTATATAGATTTTGCTGAGATGAACAAACTCACAGAAAGTTTTTATGTTAGATTCATACATTGAGCCAAATTTTGAGGTCATCCCTTTGAAGTGTGGGATAAAACATCTTAAAAATGAAAAATAACATTTTCCCTAAAATATGCAGCATTTGAAGATCTAAATGCTCTAGACCACAGATATTATTTATTTTGCAAAGAAATGGATGGAAGCAAGTTGTATGTTAAAATTCTCTTAATGGACATTATAGGATATAATACTAGATTTTGTTGCTAATTTTGTTTAAGACTCATTAGACTTAAAAGAAATTCTACTGTTCTTACTTCATTTACTTACTATACTTTCTTCACAAAGGTTAGATGATTAGAACACACTCACATGCATATGACAACATGGCTAGAATTACAATTGTTTTTTGTTACTAAAAACTGGCATTAATTTGTTTATACTATTTACTCAATAGATAACTATGTTTGAGGATGGTTAACTTGTATTCATGAATACTAAGTAGATAACATTTTAAGGATATATAAATGAATGCCTATATTGATAAAAAAAATCAATTCTACATCATTTTGAAATTATGGGATCTTTGTCAGGACTGGTGTTTTATTTAAGGTCCTGCGGTGAGGCATTTTTTAAATGCTCCATACTTGATAATTGCACCATATGTGGTATGAGGAAGAATACTTGAGATGTTAATGTTGAGACATTAATCATGCTCCTGAAATAAAAATGGGAAAAATTAAGGTTATGAGCAATAGCTCATGTTGAAAATATCTACCTTAAATGTACTCAAATTATTTTTCCTACATGTAGAAACTTTTTTTAAAAAATCTTAATTTAGATTATTTGACTGCTAAAAGCTGCTATAGACTATCATAAACTTCATTGTTTCCTTCAATTACTGAATACTACTTTTTTATTTGTTTCTAGAGTGTTAATATAGATCTTAAGAACTGAGTAGTTATCAGATAACTCTTAAGAGTGCATTTGAATGTTTATTTTTAAAGCAAAATGTAAACAATAATTTTAATAGAGGAACCCCTAGATTTGATAGGAATGAGGATTTGTGGAGAAAACACAGCTCTTCGATACTGAATACAACATGAGCATGCATACCCATAACCAATCAAAAGAAGAGAAAATACTAGAGTAAAACAACTGCATAGCTCAGTATTTCTCCAAACAAGATGTGTAACTTGAGTTCTCTACACTAATGTTATGACTTTCACTTAAGATCTTCATTGAAGTCATAACCTTCATTGATGGTTATGACTTTCACATAAGACCTTTAATTGAATTGAAATATTTTAGTTTTTAAAATCATGATGTGGTAGAAAACCACTATAATAAGATAAAAGTTCTTATAATGAAGCCCTTTGATCACGACTTAAAAATCACAAAATAAAAACAAAGCTGAGTTCAATTACTAATTTTGTATCGTGGCTTGAGCCATATACTTAAATAACATTTCCATCTTTTATGGCCTGCAAGAGTTGTTTGATTGCAATGGCAATCCAGCTTGTTAACCCATACTTTAACTCTTTCTTAGATAGGCTCACAACCTGGCTGAACCCCATTTATCATTAGCACAGATTGATGCTTACCTTATATGGTGTTTCCATTGTTGTTTGTGACTATTCCTGCAGTAATATGAACTTTTAATTTAGAATATCACCTGCTATCCTTAATAATATAGCAGCAATACATAACATCTATGTTATATATATGCATATATATTTATATATGTGTATACATAACATGTATATACATTATATATGAATATACATATTTATGTATATGTGCATATATATGCTTGTGTATTATATCATATATATATATATATGATATAATACTGGAATGAAGAACAGTAATATCAGAATCTGCTTAAATACTACACAATAAAATAAAAGCTATTCAATTTAGATAATCATTGGATTTTCTTGAATGTCTAAGATAATTTTCTTTCTTCCTGAAGGATCAAATTCACCACTTTCCCCTCATTCCCCATCTTGGTGTTGCCTGGAGCAGGGAGAGGACAGAATGTGATAATCACTGTGGCATAGGAGCAGACAGGCTGCAAAGTGCTTTTGCCTTATGGCTTCTGTACTGTCAGGCAAACTGTCTTCTGTGTGATAAATATGTAGATAGATTAGTTGGATCATAAACTGATGGCAAAGTTCTCTTTTTCCTGTGCTGAGGTGCAACATCTTATACCAGACCTCCACAGGAAAACTATGAATATAAAATGGTAAGTAAATACCAATTATTGTTCCTGTGTTAGTGGTAATTAAAGTTTTAAAGTTCTTAAGATATTCATCCTGATTTTTGAGAAATTCATATAAATCAAGTTCATAAATCCAGCTAGAAACTTATTAAGAATTAGTATTTTTTTTTCAGGGTTACTGCTAACAAACCTGATCATTAATGATATGAGGGAGTCCTGTAGTATTGAAAAAATTAAATCATTTAGAAATTGGGAGGAAAAGCCCATTTAGTCAAAACTGTGTTAAAATTATGCTGTGTATTTTAAAATTATCTACATTTGGAAACTTTTTAAAAATATTTTTAATTGTAGATGGATACAATATCTTTATTTATTTATTATTTTTATGTGGTACTGAGGATTAAAGCCAGTGCCTTACAAGCACTCTACCGCTGAGCTACAATCCCAGCCCACTTGTAAAAATGTTAACCAACAGTATCAAATACAGCAATATAGTCACATTTTGATGACAGGATATAATGTCCTTTTTTACATTCAAGTGATTACTTAAGTTTGAAAGAGTTTAAAAGTAAAACAATTACTTCTAGTAATTGAGTCCTTATTCTGTACTTACCTGATTACACTATAATTTTAAGGTAAAATGTTTAATCTGATGAATAACTGTTAAATAAGAGTGCTTGAAGAATTAAGAAAAGTTTGAATATATTAAAAAGTAGTTAAAAGTTTGAAACTTATTAGGTAAAAAATAAATATGTCTAGTTTGCTTTACAGGTAAGACTTTGATCATTAAAATAAAACTTTATTTCAACATTGCACATTTCCTGTAAAATCTCAGTCATATTTGTTTCAGTTGGTATAATGCACATTATTTACTTTGATTGGTTTATTCTAAAATATACACTATTTCAATGGTTCTGACTTATTCATGCTATAAAATAAAATTTAGATGAGGCTATTTTTTTTTTTTTGGACTGAGATCCTATGCTAGACACTGACAACCAAAACAAACAACAACAACAACAAAAATAAATATAGTTATTTAAGCTACATGTCACATGAGCAAACAGAAACTTTAAGGAGGCAAGTATGTCTCCAAATAAGACAGTTTTTCCTGAAGACAGACACACAGCAACCAAATGGAAATGTCTCAGTCAACCTGAAACTTCATCATAAGGCAGTCCCTTCTGCTTTATTCCTTCCAAGAAAAGTAACTAGAAGTAACCTGATATAAATTAAATTAGTGTTTTTCTACTATTTGTTTTCCTTGGTTTCACTTTACCAAAAGCAACTGTTATTCCTGCCCCCTAGAGCCCTCATTCTATTTTATAGAACTATTTTCTAGAACTGCTCCTGAAAACCAATTAGAATCTTAAACTAAATTTGCTATAATGTTGTTTTTCTACCAATATATTACAGAGCATAACAATTATAAGCTGGGTAAATGTATTTAAAATCATAAATAAAGCAATTATTTGATTATTTCCAGTTTACTTCCCCCAATAAAGAGCATGTTTCTTCTTCCTCCTCCTTGTATTCCATTTCGCTTTTTCTTTTTTTTTCTTCAACATTACAAATCAAAATACATTATTTGCAGAATAGTTAAGACTTGTCAGATTAACATAAACTCATTGTAAAGAAATAGTACTTTAAGTATATAAAACAAAGAAGATCAGTTCAAATAAAAATAACCTTGCACATGCATCATATATTTTTGTGTCTCCCAAAGTGCATTCTGGAATGTTTTAATCTTATTCAGGTTGACTTAACTCCTGGTAGAATAAAACCACCAAGATCCTTAGGAAAAATCAGCAATATTGTTAGGGCTCTTGTCCTTCAGTGGGAGATGCTGACATAATGGACAGGCTGCCAGTATGTCTGACAAAGTCATTGTGGGCTCCATAGTTATTAATTCTTCAGGAATTACTTCTTACATTTAGCACTTCTTTTAATTATTTGATACTAAGTATTAGTTAATGTGAACAAATTAAATTGGTGTCATGCCTAATGAATTTCTTTGATTAAAAAATATACACAAACAAAAACCTTGCCAGCACGTTAATCATTCATAGCCCACCTTGGAGTGTGAACAGATGTTTTAATTAAAATTGACTGTGAGATAAATTACCCAATGGTGCAATTCGATAAATAACCATTGAAACAATAAATTACAATACAAATATTTACTTGACCACTACTGCTTTTGATTGTTTGCTGCAATAGAGATTGCATTTCTTTCGATGACATTCTTTATAACCTTTGGAAGAAAAAAAATAGAGGTTATTGTTCTTCTTCTCTTAACAATATACTTACTATTCATCAGCTACTCAGAAACTGGTGTCTACATTTTCATGCACTCATTTTTATATTCATCAAATGCTTAGTTATCTTCTAGGTGAACAGAAAGACAAAAAGAGACCAGGAACAGCTATCATATTTCAGAAAACATGATAAAAGAAATAGTCCCCCCCACTTGGTATTCATTTCAATCTAGATTTTTATTGTACTGAAACTGAAATTTCAGGTCATTCAAGTGTTTTATTACAGAGAGAGAGAGAGAAAGAGAGAGAGAGAGAGAGAGAGAGAGAGAGAGAGAGAGAGAGAGAGAGAAAGGAGGAGAAAGGAGAGAGAGAGAAATTTTCATAAAATGATTATTTTAAAATAAATATGTATATGTATCAAATGATCAAGTGATGTTTTCCTTTGGATAGCTTTAATAGAAAAAAAAAATAGTGTTTTGAGTTGTTATTCTATTGTGGGAGACCAACCTTGCACTTGACTGAGTCACACTCCTGGCTGGGTGCTGAAGTGCTCAGTCACAGAAATGTGGCAGAGCTTTTCCCACCCTTCTTGGGTTCAAGGGTCAGTGTCTCCTGCATGGGTGTTTCTTGCTACAGCCCCGTGGGTGAAGCTATGCTCACCTGTTCCTTTGTAATATAACCCTTTTCCCTGTTTAGGATAGTATCTTCCATGGTAGTGCTTTGTGTGTGTCCCCTTCTCTTCCTGTGCCCTTGGGTGTGGCCTACCCAGGTGTCAATCAACCTGCTGACAATGGACATCATGAAGATAGACTCAGCCCCCTGAAACCTGACCCCTTGCCTCATTTGAATAGCTTCTCCTCAATAAAAGGGGTTAGAGCATACTCTCAATCCCTCTTTTCCTGCAGACTCTTAAGTTCAGAGGAGGCAAAACAGTGACTCCAAACAAAAAGGTATTTGTGCCTCTTTTGTGCTTATTTTGTGCAGCCCAATTAGCTCAATTTAACTGGAATGACCCCTGAGCCTTTTAGTCACAAACAGAAACCTGGCATTCTATGTGAATATTAATGAACAATAAGATGTATTTGAATTTATAATTACACAGTTTAAACAATTTATGAGGAGTTTTTGTCACATTTTTAGAAGAGGTGTTTCTCTGTAATTCTGGAGATAATTTATATTAGAAGGAATTTTTGCTTACTTTGCAGGAAAGTTTATAAGCACTATACATTTTATTTATTTAGTTCACAGCCCTCTTTAAATTTTGACTAGATATGTATAGATTTCTTATCAATATATATGTGGCTTTTTAAATTTATTCCTAATTCCCCCATCTCTTTGGCATATTTAATTATTTTTATATAGTTTATATATATAATATTTTTTTGGAAAATTTGGGAAATTGTTTTAAATGTGCACATATGAAAGAAACCCAGAATTTTCCAAAGAAAACTTTTAGGGATTGGCAGAATTTTTTAAAACTTTACAGAATGGATAAGACCTTGAGCCAGACCTACTTTATTACATTATGAGTGTTTTTAACAGAATGGTAATACTATTTATACCACTCTTCTATTTTTATTATTTCATCAATCAAAATTATTTTGCATTTTTCCAAGTATTATGAAATTCACTTGTGAAAAACCATATTATATCCCATGAGTTCTAATCTCTACATCACTGCTATAAACATATTATTTTAAGAATGTTAAAATAACTTAGATTTTTATGGACATGAATGACTTTGTTATAGGTTAGAAAAATACACTACAAGCTACAAGACCTGGAATAGTGGTGCTCACCTGTAGTCCAAGCTATGTCAGATTGAGGCAGGACACCAAGTTTGCAACTAGTCTGATTGACCTTGGACGACCCTGTCTCTAATTTAAAAAGGGTAAGGATGTATGTCAGTGTTAGAGAATTTCTGGATCTCTGGGTTCCATCCCTTGCAACAAGAAAGAAAGAAAGAAAGAAAGAAAGAAAGAAAGAAAGAAAGAAAGAAAGAAAGAAAGAGAGAAGGAGAGAGAGAAGGAGAGACAGAGAGGAGAAAGGAGAGAAGAGAGAAAAGAAAAGAAGGAAGGAAGGGGAAAGAAGAAAGGAGTGACTCTGGATACTAATTTTGCTTATTTGGAAAAATGAAAGCATAGCACATATTAATTAAATGCATGTTTCACTATCACTTTCTTATACCAAAGTAGTCCCAGATTTTGAGACTTACAGTGAATTTACATGCATACATTCATAATATTTTAATAACTACAGAATATTTTCATACCCACTTGGAAATTATATAAAGGGAGTAGATTTGAGCCATGGATAAAAATTGTGCTATAATGAAGTTGCCTCCAAGGTTTTAGCCCATTCTGTGGCAGCCTTGGAGCTAGGATGTCAGTGGTAAGGCTTTATACCACATTATCTCTGTGTCATCAAATTATTAGATTTGAATTGCCCTGGGAGGCTCAACTTATAAAATGCAGTTCACGTAAGCCAACAGCAAGTCCAGAAATCAAACATAGATGTCACAGTCACCATCACTCCCAGAAGCTGGGGGACCCAGTGTCAGTTAATTGCCAGTGACCCAAGTAACCCCATATCATCCGGTCCCACAGCCTGGGCTATTACTTAGTCACATAATGCTGTTTATTTGTGTTTGTCTTTAGCTTCCTGCTCTGCTCTGTTCACATTTGTCTTTGTATTTTGTATTTTCATTTCCATGATAACAGTTCTACTTCCATGCATTGTGTCAGCAAAGCAAACAGAATGTGTAGGTGGGCAAACTTTGAAGACAAGAACTCTCACCTTTTTTGGAATAACAAAGTTTCATCTTCTCTACTTGTAAGGGATTTTAAGGAGGTGATTGCTAATGAATAGGCCTATAGTCAACAAAAATGATTTAGACTTCCTTTTTTCAAAGAAGGCAAGGGAAACGGGTGTTGGCTAGGCATTTACATTCATTTCTTTCCTCCTATCAATATTTCAGATATTTATTTCATTAGCAGCTATGTTTTTTTCATAAAGAGTTGAAGTATAGGACATGGCAACAACTTGAATGTTTTTAGGGAATGTAGATATAGATATAGATATAGATATAGATATAGATATATAGATATATATACATATATATCTATATATAGATATATAAAATACAAATATTTATATTTTATCCAGCTTGTATTGTATCTAAACATGCATGTAATCATGCAACTCTGCTATTTATATATATCCACAATTTCCTCTAGATTCTTGATGAATTTAGATGTCTTCAATGTCTTTGATACTATCACAGCATGCTACTTTTATAAATTGGGCAAGATAATGAAAAGGGTTTGGGGCTTTCCAAAGGAGCTGGTTCTTTTATGAATATAGAGACAGCTCATAGAGTTCCTCAAAATTATTAATCATTTGAAATTGTTTCTCAGCCAAGGTGTGAATAATGGTGAAAAATTATGGCCATTCAGAATTTACAGCACATTATATAGAATATTTTTAGGCAGAGAAACTGGTGACTTCTGCCTGGCCTGAGGTTATGTGCTTCCACAGTTAAATGTGTTTTTAACTAACATAATTTATATTACATTATAAAATATTTTAATTTGGGGGTCACATGGACTGTTTCCTTAGGTCTTAATGCTCTAATAAGCATAGCCTGGTGTAAATTGTTTTTCCCATATTTTTGAATTCCATACAGAAATTTCTTGGGTAGATTTTGAGAAGAGTTTTAGCATGAAACCTAAGGAAAGTCAGGGCCTTTTTTTTTTTCTCTTTGGTATTTATGTATCATTTGTTGAGATATAAAATTTAATTTTTACATCTGTACTACTGTGTAAATTCCATAAAAAATTACATAACTTGCCCATTTTAGAAATTCTTCATGCTATTTAACCAACTGACACTAACATGAAAAACATCTCTACCATATTTAAAGTAGAAACTATGGATTAATTAATGTAAGCATGGAAAATTTTCATAAAATATAAGTTTCAGTATTAAAGATTGACTTCCACACTTTATTCTTAAGTCATTGCAAATATGACTTCTTAAATTTTGTTAATAATTAGATTTTGTTTTCTTTTAAAATGCATAAATATGAATCTCTTGAGAAATGAGATGTAGTATTACTAGTAACACATTATTTTCTTAGATAACCTTATCATCTTACACTAATTTTAAAATTATAACTCTAATTTTAATAATTAAAATAATATAACTCTAATTTTAAGATTATATTGTTTCAGAAACATATGTGATATAATGTGTGTGATACAATTATAAAAATTTTTCATGAAAAAGATTCATACAAGTTTGAAAGTTTGTAATTTATTTTCTGAAGTGATGAATTTGCTGAGAGCGTTAAATAGGATTCTCATATCTTTCTGTTTATACCATTTTATTGTCATTGTTTACATACTACTGTATTGCTCATGAGAAAAAGTGAGTGACCTTGACCTAAAAGCTCCAACAATTGTACTAATTAGTTTAGTTTGGTAATCCTGTGATAGTAACAGTGTTGTTCCTAGTTTTGAATCCTGCAGGAGTTTTATACTTCACCACATAAAGCCAAATCCTGTTCCTTTCATTAGGCATTCAAACTTCCAGTTCAAACTGTGATATCCTCAAGTCCAATTCATCCACATCCTCCAGATTAGGTTTAATGAATAAATTGGAAGTCAGTCAAGAGATATAATGTATTAGTCACACTTTTAGTGTGAATGTCAGAAAATTGGCTCTAAATCCAAAGATTATTTATGGATTTTTATATAAGGAAAGAAATATATATATTACACAAGAGAAAATCCTTTCAAATTGATTAGTATATTCTCCCTGCTTTGGTTTGCTCTTCAAATTTGACTTTCTGTGTGAGTAAAAAAGGATTGAAATATACAATGCATTAAATCCTATATCTTGTGATTTTGAACAATAGTACTTTATATGTTATCTGCAGGAAAATATGTCTTGGTCAGAAAGATAAAATAAGCCTTTCAAATGATAAAGAAATTGTTTTTTTTTTCCTCATTAAATCAAGAATTTTTTAAAAAGTGTTTCCTAAAGGAATTCTGTGTGTTATCTTTAAAGTGTTTGTGATCTGACATTTAGTATACCTACATTTCAGTCACAATTTGCTATGTAAACCTCCCATATTACAAAACTTATTTTGCTACTTACAAATAAACATATTTTTGTTAAGATCTTTAGATGCCCTAAGACGTTTTTAAAGTTTTATCACTATGAAAACAGAATATTTCTATAGTTGAGATATTTTGATCTTGGCTTGTTTGGTTATATAAACTGGAATCTATTTTTTCACTGGTGCATTATAGTTACATTTAAAAAGTGGTAAAGTCCAATTTTAATATATACTGAGCACTTGGAATCTGTCCTTATTTTTCTTCCTTTATAAATTGATGATAGATGATGGTAGAAGATTAACTGATAAATACATTCTATTAATATACATTTTAACTGAATGTCACAAAATTTATTGGATGTCAAACTGCAAATATTAACATTAGTTTCTTAAAAGCAGACCTTGTTCACTCTTGTCTGACACCCTATCTTGATCACACAGGAAAGTTCCTGGCACATCTTGAAGTGTAATTATGTTGAACTGAATAAGAATATATTTGAATTGTATTATTGTCTCTCTTAAGGAATAACTATCACACATGTTAGGAGATGATGGTGTCAAAATAAGCAAGTACATATAAACAAGAAATGGTGAGAAAATTGATTTTGCATTTCTTGTATTTAATATTGAATTTGTACAAATTATTTCCATGTTAACTTACACTTTGATCATTTTAGTCAGAGCAAGGCAAATATCATCCTTAAAAGCAAAAGAGCTCCATTTCATAGTTTCACAAATCCATTGATTTATTCTTCCATTTTTTAAAAAATTTGTTGATACATAAACATAAAGTATATTCATAGTTTGGGGATTCTATAAGATGCAAGTGTACATTGGGTAGTGTTTGCATCCATTTAAACATATTTCCTCAATCATTTAATTAAAATACTTCCTCCTAGCTCTCTCAAATGTACAGGATATTGCTGGTATATATAGTCACCCTATTATGCAAAAGCACATCAGAACTTTTAACTACTATCTGACTGGAACTCAGTGCCCATAGATGAACCTCCCCACAGGAGATCTCATGAGCTCATCAAAGGCTGTTTGGATTTGTTTTGATGTTACTTGTTGGCTTGAATAAGTGAATTTAGGAAAGCCTTAGAGAGGCTTTCACTTTCAATATTTAGGTAAATTTTGTCTTTTATCTAAGAGTCTCTTTGCCAAATAATAAATGATTACTTGTTAGATATAAGTTTGGAAATGCTAAGAGAAAATATATATAGTTTTTTTGAGAGGGTAGTAGACTACATTGGGAGTATTTATTTATAAAACTGAAAAAGTAACCCTAAAGAGTGTCAAGTAAAGAACTCAAAATTTGCACAGGCATGAGATTGCAGAAAGGTGTTAATGATCAAAATTAAATACAAATTATTGGTAAGGAAGAATGGCTATTTCTGAATCAAAAAGACCCATGTTCAAATTGCTTTCAATAAAATTTATTTTGGCCAAAGCACTTAATCTGTAAAGAAGAGATCAGAGATAAGATATTGGAAATACCTCTAGTAATGCTTCTATTCATTTTTAGTTATCAAAGTTACTCAGGAGTATAAATATGTTTTAACTGTTACTTTAAAGTTAATCTCTAATGGCATCTGTATATAAAACATACCTCAGTGCTGGCCAAATTTTTATCATATGATTTCACTTTATTATAATATTTCTTTAAACAAAGCTGGAAATAAGTTTGTAAATAAAATAATAAAGTGTGCATTGAAGAAAAGTTTAATTTAATAATCTAAGGAAACTGGAAAGAAAATAAGAGCTCCTTTGTCTTCATTTCTACCAAAAGTTCATTTATAGTTGCATGACCACTGACGCAGAGGAGTCCCTAATTCCCCATTTAATCAGACATCTTAGAGCACAGACACTGGGGAAAAAAAAAAAAAAAAAAAAACCAAAACCCAACATCACAAAACTCTGATTTACTCTACCTTGCAAAGAAAAAAAAAAAAAAAAAGAATCAATTTTACATTTGGTGTTGTCCAATGAATCCCTGGCCTGTGCTAATTTCCAAGATACCAATCTGCATTTTCAATTTCACTACTTAAATGCAAAGAAATCTGCAGAAAACCAACTTCTCTTTTGGATTCACTAGAGGCTGAATCCAGTTTCAGAATGATTAATATAGTAAAATAAAATCAGGGACAACTGTTTGTATTATCTATGATCCCAACTTCAAAAAATCAGGGCCTGTGGGGATTGCAGACACTTTATGAAAAGGATACTTGGTCTGGGGGTACTTTAAAGACAGAACCACTATTTATTTATTTATTTATTTTTGCACCTGGGGTTGAACCCAGGATTAGTCTATCTCTGAGCAATATATCCAGACATTTTAACTTTTTATTTTGATTAAAGTCCTCACTGAATTTCAGAGAGTGCCCCCTAACTTGGAATCCTCCTCCTATAGCCTCCCAAGGCACTGGAATGACAGAGATGCACCACCCCACTGGAGAAATATTATCTTTTATATCAGTTGAAAAAGTAAGGTCTAAAAGTGGTAAATTATTTCCCATATTTCACTCCATAAAGAGCCTTTAACTCACATCCACAATAAAAATAAAACATATTTTCAGCTACATTACCATCTCCCAACAAGAACTCTCAAAACTCCCTGTAGTCTTATAGTAAAAATATAAAATGATTCAGTTCATTCACAATTAAGCCCCAAGTCTTCACAGCATTTTACAATAAATTATTGTAAAAGTAGTTTGTATTACCTATATTGTATCGTTATTCCATATGAAATGTATATTGTCAGAAAATGTGAAAGTCAGTCTTTCACATGTTGAATTCCTTTTATATCGTATGACTAAAACTGTCTATAAAATGCTTTCAGTCTTTCCTAATGATGGATTTATGCTTATATGTGTAGCTTATATTTATGTCTTTCATGAGGACTTCAATTATTTTAAACCACTACAAATTCTACTATAATTACTATGCTCTTAAATTAATAATAAGCTGACAAAATTTCTTCTTGGCAATGATAGAAGCATAAACCAATATTGTTGTGGGATAATGAAAGGTACAACAAAAATCATAGGTTGTTTCCAGTACCTACAAACAGGACTATTGATAAAAATAGAACAAAAACTTAGGCAAAATGTAAATACTCATGAAATGGCAATGCTATAGGAAGAATGTCCTTATCAGTAGACAAAATCATGTGCTGGGGACTCATGTATTCAAATAAATGTTGTTTCTTCTTTTTCCATGTATTTATTTACACACACACACACACATACACGACAGTAGAGTGTATTTTTGACATATTACATGTACATGGATTATGTCTTATTCTAATTAGAATCTCATTCTTATGGTTATACATAATGTGGAATCACACTGGTCTTGTATTCATATATAAACATAGAAAAGTTTTATCCAGTTTATTCTACTCTCTTTCTTATTCCCATCCCCGCTTTCCTTCCCTTTATTTCCTTGTCTAATCTAATGAATTTCTATTCTTCCCTATCCCACTATTACTGTGTATTAGCATCCACATATCAGAGAGAATATTCAGATTTTGATTTTGTGGGATTAGCTTATTTCACTTGGCATAATAGTATCCAGTTCCATCCATTTATTGGCCTATGCTATGATTTCATTTTTCTTAATGGCTGTGTGTGTATATCTATCTATCTATCTATCTATCTATCTATCTATCTATCTATATATGTATATATGTATATATCTTATTTATTCATTCATCTGTTGAAGGGCATGTAGGTTGGTTCCATAGATTAGGTATTGTGAATTGAGCTGCTATGAACATTCATGTAACTGTGTTACTGTAATATGCTGATTTAAAGTCCTTTGGATATATATGAAAGGGTGAGTGGAATAACTGGGTCAAATGGTTGTTCTATTCCAAGTTTTCTGAGGAATTACCATACTGCTTTCCAGATTGGTTGCACCGATTTGCAGTCTCCCCAAAAATGTTGAGTGTACCCTATCTCCCACATCCTCACTAACATGTATTCTTAATAATTGCCATTCCAACTGGAGTGAAATGGACTCTCAGGGTACTTTTAATTTGTATTTCTCTAAGAAATACAATGAATAAATGCTTGAAATGTTGCACATTTTTCATATATTTGTTAGCCATTTGTATTTCTTCTTCTGTGAATTGCTTGTTCTTTTCTCTTTCCTTTAGAAGGTTACAAATTGGGAAATAAGAAAATACTGTGACCAGTGGCATGAAAATGAGTATCCCTCCTTCAGTTTTATGAAAATATTTTTCCATTACAATCACATATTTCAGGTAAGATACCTTTTTAGCATTGAAATAGGAAACTATTATTTCTCAGCTAGAAATTTGAGGTTAACAGATGCATTGAACATGTTTCCCACTGCTGCTTGAAACCTTTTAACTTTGCATGACTCGGGATTCCTCAATCCCTCTCCTATATTCTGGGGACTGCAGCCTACCAATTCCTGCAGACATGTGAGCTCCTTCTGGCTGAAACTGAACAACCATCTGAGGAGCCAAAATCTCTGAGCCACTCCCAGGCAGAAGTGGAGAAGTTGTGGTAGTTAAGGGGCTTGCT
The DNA here is from genome assembly GCF_048772815.1 of Callospermophilus lateralis. Taxonomy (NCBI): domain Eukaryota; kingdom Metazoa; phylum Chordata; class Mammalia; order Rodentia; family Sciuridae; genus Callospermophilus; species Callospermophilus lateralis. The sequence continues at coordinate 135,785,602 of NC_135309.1, forward strand.
TCCAGTCTACTGTCAAATAGACCTGCAGATGTGATTGCATCATCACAGAGTGATAATTCTCTCTTGCAATAAACTGGAGCTTAGAAGGGACAAGGAAATCTCTTTTTTTCCTCTATATGTAAAATTCTTTCAACACATGAGTTCTCCATATATTTTGCATCTTATTCCATCTTGCGTTGCTGTAACAGAATACCTGAAATACTCAAAATAAAAGGAAATTTATTTGGCTCACAGATCTGGAGAACAGCAAGTCCAAAAGCATGGCACGGGTATCAAAGAAATGTCTTTATGCTGGATTGTCCCAGCTTGTAGACAAAATTGCAAGAGAGGTAAGGAGCAAGCAAGAAAGAGGAGACCAAAGTCCTTTTTATAGAAACCCACCTTCACAACATGTAACCCACTCCAGTGATAAAACTCTATATACAAATAAGGTCTATGACAATCCGTTAGGAAAGAACCTCCATGAATCAATGAATTATTATTTGGCCCCACCTCCCATCACTGTTACATTGTGAGTTAATTTGTCTACACAGGCGCTGTGTGGGACACACTCAAAACATACTACCCTGTGAGCACCACAAGATTCTATCTCAGTACAGACAAAAGAAAAAAAAAAAGCAATAGGCAACAGTCATATATTTATTATCTAAACAGTTATTAAGCACCCGAATATTCCAGGCAGTGTGCTAAATATCATAGCACAAAAATGATAAGATTGGGTGCCAATCAACTGGTCATGCATTAAATAAACTTTTATGTACTTTTCTCAATTCAAGAACAATGGCACCAATTTTTGCCTGGATTTTCTTTTGTACATAATCAAAATCAAATTAGCATTTTAATAAAGGAGTTCATATTTGAAATGTATACTTTGCAGATATTATCTTGAACCTGTTCAAGCACATATAAGGTAGGTTTAAACATTTCATTTTAGGAATTTCAGGAACTTAAAACTTAGAATTTAGAATTCTAAGACATACATCTTTTCTGACCATGAATCAACCTGTTTCTATAGACACTCTTTTTTTTTTTTTTAAATCCTACTCATGATGTTTCCACTTAGAACTAGTACTTAACTGTCTGTTCTTAGAACACTGCAATCCTTTAACTGTGGATGAATGTAGCTCCAGTCAAGGTAAAGTGGTACTTAAGAACACACTTCATCTCCAAAATTGGACATATCTGAGGTCAAATTCTGGCAATATAATCTTGGTAAAATTTCTAACTTTCACAATTTAGGTTCATGAAACTCAAAAATTATAATGGCTATTTCATAAAAGTCTTTTACAGACATCCTCCTATGTCCCACTCTGTTTCCTGACTCAGGGAATGCAAAATTAACAAAACATTTTAAGTTCCTAACCTTATAAAGCTTACATCACCAAGTAATCAATAGACAATAATAAGCTTGTAAGATTTTTATAGAATTTCAGCAAATATTGAGGACATAAAATCAATAGAAGTAGAGGAAAGGACACTGGAGTTAGGGACTTGAGGAAGAGGACTTTAGGAACATTAGTGTGAAAGAGCAATTCAGAGAAATGGGACCCCAAAGTATCAAATTTCTGGGAAAAGATACATAAGTACACAGGTTTTATAACTGACACAGAGTAAAGAAGAAAGAAAATAGGTTGATGCTTACTAGTTACTTAGGGACTTAACTATCTGAGACTAATAGTATGTTTGTTTTTAGTCAGGAATTCTGTGGAAGTCCTTGGACAGAATAATAAAACACCATGATACACTTTTAAAGGATCTCTTTGGCTGCTACGTGGGGAATAGGTCATGGTGAGGAAGAGCTGAAGGGAAGACATTAACAAAGAAGGTGTTATGGCTGTAGACATAAGAGGTGTCCTGGAGAATATGGAGAGGCAATGCCCATAGCACCCGACACACTGCTGATACTCAACTACAACCACTGTGCCTCAGCACGGACTCCAGCTCTGAGGTGGGCTTTTAGGGGATCCGTCTACACACTCGTCTGTTCATTTTTATCGTTATTTGTGGTCTTTTACAACTTGTGCCTTTCCATATCCTCTTTTCCTTCAACATGTATTCTTCTTCATTGCTTTGTTTCTAGATTTTTCTGTCAATTCATTGATACGGACTATTAATGTCTCAGATTATGTTGGTAACATAATTTTATTACATTTTAGAGGAAATGGAGTCTTTCCATGCTGCAGGAAATATTTTATTTTCCTGGAAATAAAGCCATCATTTCCACCATATTCTAATTCCCACATATAGAATAGAAGTAAAATTTTTATATTTTTTTTCACTTTATTCACATACACTTGAAACTGTTCCTAGGACCTATTGATGATCTCAAGATAATACTATTCAGAATTTTCTAATATTGCCTATTTTGTGGGTTATTTTACAAGTGATATATATTTTTTATCTGGTCATTTCCTAAGTTTTTTATTGAAAATATATGTAACATTAACAAAATAGCTGATGTAGTCAGTATAATGTGCTTTTAATTCCTTTTTACTTTTATTTGTAATTCAATATGATTGGCCATGGTACTCAGACAGTAAATGTTCTTATATTTACACCTAGGGAATGTAAAACTTTGTGGTGAAATATACAAGCAGACAGGAAATAAATCTCATTAATCATTAAATGGCACACATTTATACAAGAAATTCAGACTCCTTGGGAAAGAAAGTCTATATCTGCTTAAGGCCCCAGGGAAGAGATTTGTGATGGCAGCACCTGAGGGTTGATTTTTTTTTTTTTTTGAGACAAAAATATACTGGAGATAAGATGGAGGAAAGGCTAGAATGGAAATTTGGTTGATAGAACAAACATGCTAACAAGCTTTGACTCCACAATTTTGAAAGACTATTGAGGAGAAAAGAGGAATGTTATGAAAACCCACAAGTTGTGGTCAGGGATGATGCTGTTTATGATGTGACACATTTCAAGATTTTATTTTTTATGTGAATGGTGAGAACATTTTGGTAGATTTGAAGGTGATATCCCTTGGGCAACAGTATGCAGAAAAGAAGGCAGAACCACAAGACTAGGCATTTTATAAATCCATGGGAACATTGGTTCACTTTAGAATGACTTAAGAATATGAAGCTCTGTGTTAGCCTGAGATTTTTCCAAGCCTGGTCTAGAATTGTTTTTAAGACATCTCTTCACCCATATGCTATTGAACCAGGGGAACTTTCCTAGTGGTTCATATGGTATCAGTGGACAAAATAATGGACACATTTATGTATTAGCTACAGGAGTATACAGGCATTCTTATGCTGTGGACAAGGAGAACATTACAGAGACTCTTATGGAAAAGAATCTTCCTGTATTTTACAAGTAACAATGAAAAGGTGTCAGAAAATAAAGAAATATCAAAGCTGTTTATGACACAAATTGTTAGATGTAATTTGTCACAATGTACACAAAGATGAATTAAAATGTCTTCTAACTTTTTTATTGGTTGAGTAGTATTGACCAACATGAAGAAGGCAGACAATCAAGAGGGAAAAGGTTTCAAGAGTGATAGCAAATGCTTTGCATTTGGACATATGAATCTGAGATAACTTTCTTCCATCCCTTTGAGTCATGGCTTATTTCCCTCCTTGTCTCAGGTAAGATTTCATTTATTCTGAAGAATGACACCCCTGATTTGTAAGATCCTTCTCACGAAGCTCACATAGTATTACCTAATTCCCCTCTCATAGCACTTCCAAGTCTTATTGTGATTACATTTTTAGTATCGGCATTTCCTTGTACACTGAAGTTTTATCAGGAGAGGGAGGCATTTGCATCTATCTTGTTTATAACGTTATGACTGTTGCAGAGCTTAATAAACCCTAAAATATTTTAATAAATGTCCATGTGAAGATGTCCAGTAAAATTCTTATAGTCGAATCATTATCATTTTAAGTACCTTGGTCATAAATGAGTAGAAAAAAATCTTACATACCTGCCCCTGGGTGATTCAGAAAATATACTGTCTTAGTTTCAACTACTAAATAAACTACTCTTTCTATAGACTTTAGGGTCAGAAGATCATCTAGGACAGGAGATTTACAGTTAACACCTGTGAATATTTTTTTATGGTTTTTTTTTAAATGTTTTTATGTTTGTGTGTAGCATTAATGTGAAACTAAAGATGGTAGAACCCTAAAGATCCAGATACATATTTTAGAGTTCATAACATTTCAATGTTATTTTTAATGCATATATTTCTATTTTAATAATTGTATATCTTAAGTCTACATAGGCTTATTCTGGAATTAAAAGAGCACTGTCACAAAACTTCTAATCCATTATTGCATTTTGCATTTACAGTCATTTTAAGACCAGTAGTGTACTGGAATTATTGAAAGGGTGATAGGAAATTAACAGAGGACAATAGCAAACTCAAGAAATCCTTATTGACAAGGGAAGGACATTGCAGGAAGAGGCCACTAGTCAGAATTTGAGAAACAGAAAATAAATCTACAAAAACAGGAGAAGCTGTGCATATTAACCAGTTTCTTTGAACCAAGCCAAACCATTGTCTCATAATACACCAGGGTTTAGAAACATGGAGCTCACACATATGTAGCCCTTTTTTTTTTTAAAGAGAGAGAGAGAGAGAGAGAGAGAGAGAGAGAGAGAATTTTTAATATTTTTTTTTCCGGCGGACATTATATCTTTGTTTGTATGTGGCGCTGAGGATCAAACCCGGGCCGCATGCATGCCAGGCAAGCATGCTACCACTTGAGTCATATCCCCAGCCCCCACATATGCAGTCTTTAAAAAGAAGTTTGTGAAACTGGTTGAAGTTCACAAAAGAATATTTAAAATTAATAAATAATAGGTTTCCAAATTTTATAAACACTTTATTGTGAGATTGAAGGAAGTAAATGAACTTCAAACAAGAGCATATAAAGAAAATTATACACCTATTCTAATGCATATGATTTTTAAAGTCTGCTTATATTAAATGCAGGTGTTTATGTGGAAGAATCGGGACTCTTGCATAATAATGTTGGGTACAATCAGATTAGAAATTATTTGCCATTTGTTTAAAATGTCAAACAAAATTTACTGTATAACCTGTCATTTCTAGATAATTCTACAAATGTAAGAATAGCTCATATCTATGCAAAATCTTCTAAGCATATTTATAGGTACTTACTTTGCAATAGCCCAAATTGGAAACAACTAAAACATCTGTTAGGAAATGAATGGACAAGCACATACTATTATGTCCATATAACAGAATATGATTCAGCAATTTAAAAATATGGATGAGCTAATGATTTAAAAAGTCATATGGAGGAATAGAAAGATAATTATGCCAAACAAAATATGGTAAAAATAATTCAATTTGTATATTTTAAAAGGTGTGAATTAATTTAAACAACAGTATAAGATAAATGATTGCTTGGAATGAATTGAGGGATAAAGAAGATAGGTAGGAAGGAGAAATTACAAAAAAAAAAAAAAAAAGCAACAAAAATCAGGGTGTGGTGGCACACAGCTGTTATCCCAGCAACTTTGTGGTGGAGGCAGGAGGCTCAAAAGCTAGAGGCCAGACTCTACAATTCAGTGAGACCTCCAGGAACTCAGCAACCCACTGTATCAAAATATAAACAAACAAACAAATAAATAAATAAAACCAGATATGTAGCTCAGTGGTAAAGTGCCCCTGGGTTAACCCTAGAGTAGAAAAAAATGGAGATTATATAAATAGTCATTGTCTTGATGTCTTGATTTGTGCTTATATTTCTATAAAAATTAAAAAAATATATTTTTGTATACTTTAAATATGTGCAGTTTTTATATATCACTATAATTATTTAAAAATCTCTGATAGAGATTATGGAGGCAAAATACTTAGACATCTCCATTACTAGGGACTAATTACATCTTGCACTATATAAAAAATTGAATAATTGCTGTTTCTGTAATATTTTTATAAGGGACTAAAATCCAACTTCTCTGAGACCTAGGTAATATTTAAAAATATGTTGTTATGTTGTCATTTCTTTCAGTCAAATTTAGCATCACACAAAGAGGCATGAGGGATAGAGGTATTGAAGGGGTCTCTTCCTTGACACTTATGAACTGCATCATGTCTCTGCTGCGCCCTATTTTTCCCAGGAGATAAAGGAGATAAAAGATATTCCAGTACTCATTGCATTTTTATGATAGGTACAAAAAGTGGACTTCAATGAAAGGGAGCAGGAATCCTAGTGGAAATCTCATTTAATTATTTATTGTTACATTTTTATAATATAAAATGATTTTTAAATCAACTTTTTTATAACAAAATTATTTTTAAATCATTGGACTGATATCTGTCTTTTGTATTCTAAGTCCTTTGCTCACTAAAGTTTACAAATAAATAAATAAATAGAAAGGAAGAAAGAAAAATTACTGAATAAAATTTCAGTAAGCAACTTAGTTCCTGTGATATTTGGAAAAAAAAATACGAAAATCTTTGCTCGTTTTTATTATTCTATGCCGCAGTCTGGCTGCAGCAAAATAACCGGGGGGCAATTCTAATGTCTTTCAGAATTTATCAAGGTGAACCTCTGGGTTTTTATCTTATTCAATAATTAAAATAAACCAATATACATTAAGCATAATTTACTTTGTATGAGATACTTGTTCCATTATATATTGTTCATATAAAATTAATTCAAGATATATATTATAATCTTCATTTTTAAATAGAATCTGATTTCTAGCTCTCACTTCTGGTCTGTGTGTGTGTCTGTGTGTGCACACACACATGTGTGCTCATTTGTGTGTTTGGAGAGAAAGAGAGAGAAGGAAACAGAGTTGCTTTGTTAGTCCCTATCTCCTTCCTTCCTTTTCCTCCTCTTCTTCCCTTCCTCTCTCTTCTTCTTTTCTTCACTAATATACATTGTGCCTATAACATGTGCCATGCTTGTGATTCTGGAATACCAGGAAAGACATATTGCACTTTAAAATTTACTAGGATATTCAGGTGGTGATCTAAACTGAGTAACTGGGTGGATAGTCTTTTATTATATGCAATAACACAGTTTCAAATTATCTGAGGAATAACATTAATTTCAATTAAATAATATCAGATAAGAAATATTTCTTAATCTTTTTCTTTTGATTTATTTAGAAGACAGGATTTTGAAAAAACATATTTGAAATATTTTTGAACAATATGTCTTTTATACAAAGTAATGAATGCATATGAATAATAGGAAGTGGAGGAAAATAACAGAGGGAATCAATTTGAGGTAGTTTTACTTTTTGCATGGGTTTCTTCGTGCATTGTGCAAGTGTGGTGGCAACTTCATTTTCTTTAACAGTCCCAAACTGCAATCAAATGTAATTTACATAAAAGACAGCAGGTAAGAACATTTTGCAGCATATTTCCCTTTCATACAGGAAGAGAAAGGGAGAAGGAAAAGGAAAGAAAACCATCAAAGAGTTTATGAGGTCGTTTCTGAAACAAAGTCGAACGTTAAAAAACAGCCCTTGGCTTTTGATGGAAAATCACTTAAAGTTATCCAGGTTCCATGGAATGCATTTAAGGCAATATAGCAGATGGGGTGTTGAGTAACATCTTGAGTTAATTTATTTTTGAAGTGCACAATGAGTTTTTATGATATAATTGAATTAGAGAGTCAGAAGGAATATCTTTCTCTAGTTATATTGTTACGTTGTAAAAAATCATCAGAGTATTTGTGCAATTATTTTTATAATATGTAGGCTATACACTTAAATCAGCCTTAGGTTTAATTTTTTGAAATATTCATTTTTAGTTTAGTTCTGGGAAGCACATACAAAGACAGTGTGTGAAATTGCTGTAATCATGTTTCTGAGACAATCAGCTTGTCTGGTACTGAGGAAGTTCTTAGTTGGTATTATTCTGGAATTTGAATTTCTTATTGACTTTGTATATTGACAACTAAAACAACTTGAAATTTTCATTGTAAAGTAAAAGTGAATTTTCTATCATTGAGCTTCTGTATAGAGCTAAAAAGAATAATAATTTAAGCTTAAAAATTAACAACAGGCAGAAATTTCATTAATAAAATTAAGTGCATGTGTGTGGTTATGTATGCTCATATAGTTAATATCTCAAGAATGGCCCTCAGGCAATTTCAGATTTGATAAATAAAAACTAGAATAATTATATGACTAAGGTAATTTGTACAATGATCATTTTATTTATGACACATAATGAACTTTTACTATGGTTCTATTAAAATATAACCTGGTAAATTTAAATAAAGATGATAAAATATATCTCAGGATACTTTTCTTCAGATTTTATTTCATAATGTTTTTCATTTATAAAAGCACTAAAATAACTAATTTACTTAGAATATATTACATTAAAATTTCATAATTCATTTGAGGAATCTTGAAAGTCAAAAGAGAAACTGTGAAAGAACATACATTGCTCTTTTGCCAGTTATGAGTCAATATCTCCTAAGGGGCTGCAAAGCAGAAACCCTGGAGTAAATTTTCCTTTGGATCCCCAAGGACACAAGGTTCTTCCTTGAATATAGGAGTTATTGTGAGATGTCAGATATGCAGAAGCATCTATCATAACCTCCGTGGCAGATAGGAGGATGACAGATAACATGTCAGCATGCACTTTCCCTTCCTTCCACTGTGGCAGCCTGGCAGCTACTGCACACGCTTTATTGTGCAGGTGCTTTCTTTTGGCAGACATGTTCTGATAATAGAGCAATCCAATGAAAACATCAGTGAGACTCCCTGACAGAACATTTGCTGCTTTGGAAACATTTGCACTTACCATATGGCAAGGGCATCTTAGGCTATGAAACAGTGTTTGTGTGAAGTTTCAGACTTTGAGAAGTATGAAAAATTTATTATGGTGAAAATGCGCACAGTTTTAAACAATTTAGAATGTAGTTGCACAGTTAAAGTCAAAGAAAAGTTAAAGTTAAATCTCATGATATCAAAGAAATACATATCAAGTTCAGTCATTACTTTTTACTAACCTTATTCAAAATGTCATGATAAGGTCTGGGGATGTGGCTCAAGTGGTAGCGCACTTGCCTGGCATGCGTGCGGCCCGGGTTCGATTCTCAGCACCACGTACAAACAAAGATGTTGTGTCCGCCGATAACTAAAAAATAAATATCAAAAAAATTCTCTCTCTCTCTCTCTCTCTCTCTCTCTCTCTCCTCTCTCACTCTTTCTAAAAAAAAATATCAGTCATCATGTCCCTATATATCTGTAAATTTCACATCTACATATATAATCATCGAAGGATAGAAAATACTCATATAAAATAAAAGTATCTGTACTGAACTTACAGATGTTTTTCCTTGTATTCCATGAGTATACAATATAACAAATACTCACATTGTCTTTAAATTTTATTAAGAATTATAAGTAATCCAGAAAAGACTTAAATTATGAGGGAAGAAGTGCAAAGGTTGTGTACAAATGCTACACAATTTGATATAAGGGACTTGTGCATACACAGATTTTGCTTCCTGAGACCAATCCACCTTTGATACCAAGGGACATCTGTAATCTATTCATTAAAATTTATATATATATATAAATATATATATATATATATATATATATATGCAGATATATACATATGTGTATATATAAATGACAATACATTTGTATTATATATAAAATATCATATATATATATATATATATATATATATATATATATATATACACACACACACACACACACACACACACACAGAAAGAGGGGCAAGGGAGACTATGCATCCTCATTATGGTAAGAGATAATACCAGAAAAAAAGTGAAGCTTAAAATTATGGAGTTTTGCTTGCTTTTTATTGAATTGCCTCTCTGTGGAGGTCAGCCATATCTTTGCTCCACTTCACTTTCATTTAGATGTAAGCCATAGAGTGTCTTCATCTGGAACATAGTCTTCCAGAGGAGAGAAGAGAGATACCTAGAGCATCTAAAGCTAATTCTTAAAATTTCCACTGGAATTGTCTGTGTAACTTTGTCTATATGTAACTTGCCAAAAAAAAAAAAAAAATTCACAATGTAAGCCTGGTGTTAATCAGTGTTTCCCAGGACCTTTTCCTTTCAAGGGGAAGACATTCTAGACACAGATATATATAAGTGGTCAATGAAGGTAAACGTGTTAGCTAGTTCACACACACACACACAAAAAAAAAAAGAAAGAGAAAAAGAAAAACAACATTTGAAGGTTATTTTATTTTATTTGATAGTAGGCATTAAACTCAAGGGCTCTTAAAAATTGAGCCACATCCCCAGCTCTTCTTTATGTTTTATTTAGAGATAGTGTCTCACTGAGTTGTTTAGGGCCTTGCTAAGTTGCTGAGGCTGGGTTTGTACCAGCAATCCTCCTGCCTCAGTCTCCTAAAATGCTGGGATTACAGGCATGTGCTACAGCACCCAGCTGAAGGATGATCATTCTGCAGTGGAACATGAATTAGCAACTTATGTCTGAATTTAAATCTCAGTTCTGCCATTTATTTGACATATGATCTTGGAAAATTTATCGATCTTTTTTATCAGACATTCATATGATAGTAGAATAAAATCAAACAACAATGACCAGCACAATGGTTTATATTATCAATAAACCTGTAAAAACACATGATTTAGCAATGTATGTTTTATATCCTATTTCATTTTTGAAAACCAAGAAACATTAGCCTTTTGAAAATGATACCACCATTACTACAGTTTTATTTGAAGAAAATGTAAACTTTTCATTGAATATGATCAAAACCAAATGAAAACAAAATCAATGAAACTATTTCTACATAAGACCCTTTTAGTGAATATACAACTTTGTATATTGTCAATTTTCTTGTACTAAGTAATATGGGAAATATGTGTCAATAATTATGAACCCATACATACTCCACAATTACCTACAATCATGGGTAGAACTATTTTCTCCTCTTAAACTTGCTAATATTTCTTTATAATATACATTTTTTCTAAGGCATCTTAGGTTACAAGATTAAAATGCAAAGGTTAGTTTTCACTAATTATGTTTTTGTTATCACCTTACTTATACTTCTATTTGGAGAGAGAGAAAAAAAGAGAAGGAGGAGGAGGAAGAGGAGGAGGAGGAGGAGGAGAGAGGTGGAGGAGAAGAAATAGACAACATCGAAGGAGAGGTAGAGGACAGAGAGACAGAAGCTGAGGAACAGGAACAGGAGAGGTAGAAGCAATAAAGAAGTGAGAGGAGATGCAGAGTTTCTACTTGATTTCATCATCACTCTTTTCTTGGTTTAAAGAGCTGGCAGGTCAATAGGCACAGCACACCTGTGCTCATGAATAGAGAAGCAGAGGGGAGTGGATTTCCTCCTGAACTTCTGAGGGACATGGTCCATAATGTTACTCCTGGGATGGGCCTGTAACACACATTTTCAGAACTTTTAACCTACATTGCTTCATATCAATGTCTCTTTTCACCCTAACTTCAATTCTATGATATTTTCTGTCAGTCTGATTAATGTAAAAATGACCCTGAAACTTTTGGAGATTCAATTGAAAGAAATTTTCATCTGGGGCACTATTTTTAAATTTAGTTTGATATTATTATGAGCCCACAATAATTCTTGCAAGTTTAAATTATTGTTAGATGGTCCATTCTTGGAAGATTTCTGATCCTATAGTGCCAGTGCAAATGTTATCAGGTCAGGAAGATGCTGAAATAAGAAATGGGTGTTTAACATGAATGTATTGAAAATGAATGAGAAGTAGATACAAAATACGGTTTTCAATGTCCCAGATCAGTAACTAGCCTGTGGAAAATTCTGCCAATCATGTTATATAAAACTACAATCACGGAATATTGCTATGGGTGTCCATTAAAAAGCAATTCTATTAGTAATATTCTAGGATCATTTTTACAATTATAAGTATCCCATATCATACCATACATTTTCCTTTCTGTCTTTCAATTTGTATTTTTCCAATTGAGATCCATGTAAAATAGATTGATTAAAATTTTGAGCTTACTGGATATAAACTTTTAATCATCTTCTAAGCAGCAAGCATATTTATGTATGAGTGGTAAGTTTTAAGCATGCCAAATTATCAATTACATCTTATCATAACATTATCATTAACTATAAAGCTAAAATAAATTGTATAAGTAATCAAATAATCAACAATTCTAATGTAAAGAATAAAGTAATTTTTATTTTTTAATAGAAAATAATACTGCAAAACATTTTTCTTCAAAGAAACAGGTATTATGTAGTTAAAAATAGGAGAATTGTAACTACAGTATATTAAGTAGATGTTTAATAATAATATAGCATAATTTGGGATTTTGTTATAATGTTGGTATTTGTTAGTTTTTAAATTCATAATTAGTTATGATTTCATTATTCATTCTAAGTAAATACTTATCTTTATATATTTTGCACTTTAAGTATTTTAATGTTCTTAAGGGGACTATAAAAATTTGTAAGTCATGTAAAGCATGGATTCACTCTTGACAAAAGTTAGGCCTCACCTCAGTGTTAACATATTTCTCCCTGTTTGTTTTGATGATGACTCTCCTGTCTTTTTCTAGTATCACTCTTCTACTTGAGAGATTTTTATGCTCCTGGTATATTTTTACTCTTAATCACATTTCATTATTCAATTTTTGCTTCACTTTTTTTATTACTAATGGTCTTCTATTATGATATTGGGCAAATATGGTAAAGAATGCATATATGTATATATTAAAATAAAATTATATCTTCCATGTAAATGTCATATGCAATATTCATATTATGACAAATGGCATTCCTCCTTCCAATTTTCATGCTTAATTATAAATTCATAGGCAATATTACAACACTCCTAACCACAGATAAAACTCATAAGCAACTTTTGTAGATAACACACGTGAATAGTACATAAAATTGAGAACATTCTCGAAATTTTTTTCTACATCTCTGAGGTTACAGGGATATTTAATAAACAGAAGAATAAAAATACTATATTTGAAAAGACTAAATGCTGTTTATTAAATTCTATCTAATGAGTCTCTTCTTCAATATAAATCCTTCATTTTCTTTAAGAATTAGAAGGTTACTATCTGCCCAAAGTGTTTCACTGTTTCTAACAGGTTTGCTGGAGCCAACAGGGAATATAGCCACCTTTAGCTTTCTATTTTTTTTTTCTAGTTTCCACAATGACTGTCACCCTTGTGTTTGTTCTTGATGTTTAATTATAATACTGTCTCATTTTTGCATCTCCATGGTACAATTATTGAGTTTCAGGGTTGTGTATTTAAATGCTCTGAAGACAGAACACCTTGATTTTATCAGTAACTCATTCCAAATCACATTTAAGGGTCTTAGCTCTTGCTAGGCTTCCCATGGACAGCTAATAGGCTTCTGTGGATACTTTCCCTTACAGTGTGACCCATTTCTAACCTTGCCTATTTCAGAAGTGTCCTGCCAGGAACACTCATCCTGCTACCTCTAACTTTCTTAGATTATGATTTTTTCCTTCCATTGAATAAAAAGCACACATATTAAAATGAATTACTAAATAATTCTCACCAGTAAGCCTAAAACTCTTCCTAAAACACTTATGGGTTCATTGATATTTTCTATCAGTAATTAACCTGGTATAATCATACATGTCTGATATCACTTGATTAAGGTCTAGAAGACAGATTGTTCATGGTGCTATTGCTGATCATTCACCCTTCATTATCCTTCATACTTTTCAAGACACTGCATGTCAGTGAGTTAACTAAAGCAACTCCTACCTTAAGATATTTCTGTAATTAAGTTTGAACCTGGAGAATAACTATAGTTTATAGTGAGAACTTTTATCAAGTAAAACAAAAAAATTGTTTTGTCAGTCTCCAGTTCTGAAATAGACTATGAATCCCCAAAAGTTATGAAACCAAAAAAAAAAAAAAAAGCTTGGAAAATTCAATGAACAAACTACCTGTGCAATATTAAGAGAAACTGTACAGATGCCACTGATAAGAAAAATCTCTGGAGATATAATTTGTCCAGTGTATTATATTGGCTATTGAAATTTTTAGAAAATTAACTTCCGAAATGATTAGATTTCTGTGAGCACTTATTTCTTCCTTAAGTGAATTCACTTATGTTATAATATTCATCAAAAATATTGGGTAGTATAATATTTATGATTAATTATTGAATTAGTTTGACAGCTTACACATAAAATATGATTTCAGAAATGATTGTAGGGACAAAAACTAGGAAAAACAAACCTATAAATAAAAATTTGAAGGATGATGCTCAACTCACACATCTTATAATTTATTTTAGAAAACATAAATCACTCTTGAATACATAAGTACAGAGAGAGAAATATAAAAATACAAAATATAGCACATGCCAAGCAAAATTGAGCATTTTGTTCTAGTAGTTTTAAGATATGTGTATATATATATATATATTAAAGAGCATGCTTTATCATCTATAGTGAATTTTTTATGATTTTATGTTGCTTCAGTATCCATTTTTGTGTATGAACATTAACTTTCCCTATCAGAAGTAGGGCTCAGTCACTCCTGACCATTTGAAGTTAGGTCCACTCACCCAAGTGGCTCAAGCCAATGCCAAGAGATTAAAAGAGGCTTCTCTTTCATTGGGTACCCACCTTTCTTCCAGCTTCCTTTATCTGGACCACTCAGGCATTTGCCTTTGAACTAAAAGTGACCCACACCCTATAATATGCAATGTTAATTGTTATGTGGTTCTTTTTCTCTGACTCTTCATTTCTACTTCTCATGATCAACTCACTAAGCTCTCCTTGCTATAAGTTAAAAAAAGAAAAAAGAAAAAACAATTGTTTTTCTCCTATGGTTACATACCAAATTTTCACCTTTCACCTAAGAACCAGAAACTACCCAAAGCTTGGTTTGCCTTAGGAAACTGGGGAGAAAACAGCTTCAGGCTTTTGCATGGTCAGACAACCATCATAATTTGAGACATGATAGTTCATTAGTAAATTTAAAAAAAAAATCTCTTTTAGTGCTATTGAAGCCAGAATTAGACAGGCAGTCAGTGTAGATAGGTAAATCGAGTCAGGTCCCTCAAAGAGGCCAATTTTGAGTGAGTCTCCAAGTTGGAGACTGTCCCCTGAGAGACCTTTTCAAGAACCTGCCCCTGCTCCAACCTGTTGCCATGGTAACCTGTCCCAGGAATTTCCCTTCTCTACAGGGAGCTATAAGGTTGTTAATGTGTCCTTGGCTACTCTATCTGTCCTCCCTCCTTCAACCCACCTATTTCCCAACTTTTGGCCATCTCACTGAGCCTTCCTGGACCTAGTCATGTATGCAGGAAGGAGAAAGATAAGAGGGGAAATAGGAGAACAAAGGAAGCCTGGGACATATAAAAAGGGCAGAACACCTGCTTCTTGGGATACCAGGATACCAGCTATGGCCCCCTTCTCCCTCAAGGGAGAAGTCTTTTTAAATAAACCCTGCTTCATATGCTTGCCTGGCGTGCTTCTCTAATGTTCACACTTCAACATGTGGGGAAGCAGGACTCTTCACCCATAACCAGCAGTAACACTGGGTTCAATTCCCAGCAATGGGGGGGGGGGAAAGTGTTCTAAAAGGAGAAATAAATGGATGTTGCTTTTCCTAGTTAAAACCTCATGCACTTGCTTTTACTAATGTATGCAGGACTTCTCAACAAACATAAATGTCTTACAGTAAATTAAATAGAAAGTGAAAAATTAATAACATTTTCTTATGAGGTTTACCAATTGTGTCTAATTCAAAACAAAAGTTATTTTTAATAGCATTTATTTCCAAGGACAGACTCAGAAAGTCAAACTTCTTGGCAAGATTATATCATCATTAATTCACAGTGTTATGTCCTTGAATGAAGTTTTTAATTTTCTGGTTATTTATCAATAATGTCATCCCATTATTACCCAATTCTACATGTACAACCAGTCAGAAGAAAAATATGTGTTTGTGCAAATATAAGCATTTAAGTATACTTATGGATAGATAAGGGAACATATTCTACTCAAAATTCTAGTGTATTTACTTTTGAATCTATGATAGAAATTATGTCTTATAAAATGTATTATTGCTAGCTATGCTATTGTTATTGCTGTTTACTGGTGACAGTCCTTGCTTCCTCTGAATGTTGAAGTATAACACCAGAGAAGCACACTGAGGCAAGTGTAGAGTGGCAAGTGGAAGGCTTATTAAAGTATAACAGAAAAGAGTTCTCGAAGGAAGAAAGGGACCAGAAAGGCGGATATAGCTAAGGTCTTCTTTCCTTTGTTTCCCTTTATCCTGCAGTGATAGAATGCAGGTGGGAAGGCCAAAAGGTGGGAGATAGGTGGGCTGAAGGAATAATCTGGGCAGGAAGGGCCTATGGTGGTTTTTGATCAGCACCTCCCTGTTTGCTGGGAGCTGTTTCATTAAAAAGTTTCTTAGGATGGGTTTCAACCTTGGGGACATTAACATTTCAGCTTCCCCAAGTGCTGCTCTGGTTTCCTGGACTCCATTCTCCATAATGGTCTCCATTTTCCTTATCTTCCTCAGTTTTAGACCCAATTTACCTAACTACACTAACTACCTATCTTTAAATCTGGCTTCACTATCATTGGCACCCTTTTTAATACAGGATGGAAAGTACAGCCACTGAAGTCAGATTAGTTAAGCTTTAAGGGAAACACTAAGATTTATGACTTTGGCCAAGTTCCTTAAACTCTCTTTGCCTCAGTTTTCTCATGATTAAAATGGTCTTTTACAATATTTATCTCATCATGACATCTTGGTGATTAACTAGAATGTGGTAATGACTGATGGGTCACAATGCTTGCTTTTGCTTTTTTGTAACGGTTTTGGTTTTAACACAGTATTTGTGAAGATGAAGGTAAATTAGATTAGCCTGGCTGAGGAATATTCTCCAAAGAGTGCAGTTTCCTGGGCCTGACTGGCTGTGCCCACCAGGATCTTGAATGTGTTACATTAATTGCAGTTCATTTAGTCCCGAAGATCAATCTAAAACTGTTCATTAAGTATAATAGAGGGTCCTTGTAACTCTTTTCCTCATGAACACAGTAAAATAATTTGTTCACTTTATAAATTCACACAATGGAATTAAGCCTTGGTAATAAAATCCACATAAGCCTATCAACAAATCACAAAATATGCAAGATCCTTGTTCTTTCCTAGTTATTCTCTGAAGGAACTCAGAAAAAAAAAAAAAAACAGCCCTGACTATCTTAAAAGGCATACTCTTGGAGTTGAAAAGGCTGGATTTCTTCTTTTGTGTATGACCCATACTGTTTTGTCTGATGCTGATCTGCCCAGAGATTTTTCTTTTATAGATCCTTTTCTATATCTTATTCTGTTTGTAAATTTATTCAGAAGCCATATTTAAAACAATGTTTATCAATTCATTTCGGCAGTCCTGTGTTTCTGGCAGGGGTCTTTATTGCTCTATTTATCTTCACACTGGAATGCTACCCATACTTATTTCTATTTCTCTAAGGCCCTACGGCATTTTCACACAATCTGCTCATTCTACGTTTCTTTTTTCCATCCAATTTTCATGTTTTCAGCTATGTTGTGTGTTAATAGCCTTGTTCTTTCTTCCTCTGCTAGTTGTTTTGTTTTGTTTTGTTTTGTTTGTGGTCACTGAAAGCACATTCCCCGATTAACATTTGAGCCAGAAATTTTGTTTATTTTTATTTTTTTTAATATTTATTTTTTTTAGTTTTCGGCGGACACAACATCTTTGTTTGCAAAGGTGCTGAGGATCGAACCCGGGCTGCATGCATGCCAGGCGAGCGTGCTACCGATTGAGCCACATCCCCAGCCTGAGCCAGAAATTAAAAAAAAAAGTCCTCCCTTAAACAGAAATGTGGGTGTCATGATCCATTCCTGTGTGCAGGTACTTACTTTACAGTCCCTGCAGTGACTTCTTCCTCATCATTAAACTATTCTAATTTGTAGGCTTATGTATCCAATCATATCAATCAATATTGGGTAGGGAACAGCCTAGGATATTTATTTATTTTCTCTCTCTTTAGTGGTTATCTGATGTAGATAATGGTCACTAAGTATTCTCAGATTCATTGTTTTGGTCCTAGTACTCCAGATTTTATAAAGAATATAAAATATTCTTCCCTCTCTAAAAAAATTACCTGAATTATATACAAACAAATAGTAGCATTTATTTTATAGACACATTGATTTTTCAGTTACTTGTAACATACAACATATTGACTCTATTTAATAGTAAATGATACCCTGTTACTTTACCAATACTGGTTAACTGGGAGCAAACTACTTCTTTGCCTTTTAGTATTTTTTGTTGCTCCCAGTAGTTATAAGATGTTGGCTTGCTTTTTATTCATTGTGTTGACAGCATATTCATAATACATTTTCTGAGTATATTCATCATTAACTAAGATAGGCATTTCATCCTTATAAAAGATAAGTAAGTCCTTAGTGAGAAAATATTTCCCATTGGAGTTATATTTACTATGTGGCTCAACAGGTGGAAATAATATGTGATTTTATTTTATTTTTAAATCTGAAAAAAATCTTATTTAGCACTAATGACTGAAATAATGTATGTAAAATCTTTTTAGTTGCCATTTTCCACTGGATATCTAAAGTTTTCTGTCACTAAAGTTTCTAGAGTTATGCCTTTGACATTTGGAAGGTCTATTGAGAATTACCCAGAAAGAAATATTCTGTTAAAATGAATTAGTTGCTATTGGATAGCAAATATATATATTTTTTAATACAAAACAGTGCTATTTTCTGAGAGCAAGGAAGGTATTAAATCTTGCTCAGGGAGTTACCTTATTTTATTCTTCTCTCTGTGTACGTTTGCATGTTTGTCTCTGTGTGTGTGTGCACGCTAGTGCCTAGTGCTTATCAAACCCAGAACATTGTGTATGCTAAACAAGCACACACTTTACCGATGAACTATACCATCATCCCCTCCATTTTAATCAAGTGTGACTATGAAATACTTTTTTAGGTAACGTATACTGGCCAGTAATTTAAAATGATGGAGTCAGAACACAATTTTATAATGACTAATGAATAGATTTAGAGAGTGAGCATCACTGGCTCTAACATTAGAGAGAAACACCTGTAGAGCTCATATCTGCAAATAGAGACAAAAAGCACTTATTTTAAAGTATTGTGGTCAAAATTCCACAGCCAGTAAATGAATTAACAGATATATGGTGCTTATCTCTGTTGCTGTGAAAAAAAAAAGAAGCATTTGGAGAAATAAAAAAAAAAAAAAAAAACACAATATCACAAAGACACAGACAGAGGTAGGTTCTGGGCCCAGAAGGAAAAACAACAAACCACACAGATGGTCCTTAAACCTTCTGAACTTTGGATCAGCTTTGGGTAGCTAGCATCTTTTACTTTCAAGCTTCTTCTTTTCCAATGAGAATGTCTGTCCTCTACCTATCTCACTCTTGCATTTGACAAGCAGATAACCTGCTTTCTGGTTTTACAGATAATTAAGAAGGAATCTGTCACTGGATGGATCAAACCTAGAGTCACACCTATACTTTTGATTTCGATGATGAAAGTTTAAAACTTTTTGGATTAGTGACATTTAAATAAGATTCTGGATTTAGAAAATTAAAATTTGTGGGGATTTGGAAATGGCGCAAATGTATATTTGAGAGTATCAGGTAGCAGATTGTACTGGGTTGGAGAGTGTTTTCCCACATTTAAACCTATTGGAAGATCTAATTACAAATAGACCTTTCCTGGTGTGACTAGTTTAAAGCAATCTTACTGTGTTAAGGTGGGCCTAAAATCTGAGCTTGTATCTTTACAGAACTGGGGTAGGGGTGGGGGTGGGGAAGGACACAGAAGAACTAAGTATGGAGATTAGTTCAGTAATATTGATACAAGCCAAGGAATGTCAGAAGTTAAGGGGGGCTGGGGATGTGGCTCAAGCGGTAGCACGCTCTCCTGGCGTGCGGCCCAGGTTCGATCCTCAGCACCACATTCAAACAAAGATGTTGTGTCCACCAATAAAAAATAAATATTAAAAATTCTCTCTCTCTCGAAAAAAAAAAAAAAAAAAAAGGTTAAAGGAACCTGTAAGAAGAAAAGGAGAATTCTTCCCTAGAACCTGGGAAGGGATTATGGCCCACTGGTGTTTTGACGTAGGATTCCTGGCTTACAGAATTGTGAAGGAATCAATTTCCTTTATTTTGTGGTGCTTTATTTATTTATTTAACAAAATTTCTAGGACAGCAATACAACATTTATTAGCTAATACAAAAATAAGAAAGTTGTCATGTTGCTGATTATGAATAATTTGTAGATAAATACTACAAATATTTGTCAGAGTGGAATGTGATCAATGGTTTCAATTTTGGAAAGAGAGGATCCATAGCAATAGCTTCAACACTGTGCCAAAAGTAGCAGCAGCAATAATTAGTTTGCAAATATCAACCCATTTGATTTTTTACAATGAACTTATTTGCAAATTCTTGGTGGTATCTATTTTGTCGAAAATTTTTAGCCATTTTAATCTATTGAACTTATTTGTTTGCCAATATTCTATAAAATGATTGCACATTCTAGATACTCAGTAAATGTCTGTGGTTTAAGATAAGCATCATAACTGCATGTGGAATAAGAAGACTTGTGAAAGATAATCAGAAACGTATTTTTTTCTCTAATATCCTTTCAAATAGATTCTTTTGGTTTAAGGATAAATTTTATCCCAGTCCCATTTTAGTCCAAATTAATAAAGTGTCCTCAAGGTACTTTAAAAAAACAGAATTTTAGACATTTTTTTCAAAAAATATTTATTGAATATTAAAATTCAGGGCTTTTGGGTATGTAGACATATCAATAAAGAAGCTTCGCCTTGGGAAGCTTCAACATTTATGGAATTGTTTGGGGAAATCTTTCCAAACCGAGACTACACTTGACTAATAGGGAAACTGTCCTGGAGGAATAAATGTCTCATGACTTATGTGCATCTCTGGGCAGTTTTCTCTATGAAGGGGCATCCAATGTGAAAAGATGATATGAATATTGTCTCTGATTTTACCATTAGGACCAATGACACATCTTTGACTATGAGAGCCCTCATGTCAGCCACAATCCATAGTCTGCATTTGTTATTGCCCAACATGTGCTTTTTGCAGCTCAGTGTGAAGTTTTAGCAATTATTAGCATTCTCTTATATACTTGGATTAATGTTTGAGTCAATCAAATAAGTCAACATGAATACTCCTGTAGGAATTCACCTGGTATTCTAAGGTAGATCCAAAAGGTTTATGGGATTAGTGTATCCGCTTTAGTAATTCCAGAGGAAATTAGTTGAAGTCAGTACTGCAGATTTGGCTTACCTTGTTTTTTGAATTCCAGATAGTAGTACCTTTATAGGTCCTATGACACAACTTAATTGTAGTTTGTCCAAGCCCCTGTAAGCCAGATAAATCAGTAGCCAATTAAATGGTGTATTTACAAGAAAAAATTTCTGTGAGTCAATATGATCTAGAAATTATGACTGGATCTATTGTTTCAATGTTGGGATCATGTATTTCATTAAATCAGTCACATTCAGTTTATGTAGGTGATAGGATTTGTGGCACCATTGTCCTAATGGCATCCCTTCTTCACACACACAAGAAAGCAAACAATTCTAGGGAGTCTTCTCCAATTCCATGATATCATATTTCTTATCCACATTTTTTTTCTTCCAGAACTGTCTCTCTGAGAACATTCTATCCTCCTCACCAGAAAGGTTTGAAATTATATTTTATTTGCAGTCTAAGAATCTAGCTTGCCAAGATTGCATGGATGCTGTCAGAAGACATAAGACTCCAAGATTATATGCAAATGATGTTATTACTCATGGGGCAGAAAGCAGCCCATATGTCCTAGGGACAACATGACAAATTCAGGTGACACAGAAATAATAGGGAGACCAGCAAATAAGAGAAGGTCTTCTGAGGCGGGAAAAAAGAAGGATCAGGGAGAATGATGTGGAGGTGAATACAATTAAAATACATAATTTGTATATATGACTATACCCCAATAAAACATTATTTTGAATAATTATGATGCACTTATAAAAAAAAACAAAACTCAGGTGGATTCAGTGTAGGCAGTGAATTTGCAAACAATCAAGGAACATTGAACTTAGGTACTCAAACTTTGTGTAGAAGTACCCATCTTTGTCCCATATAAAGGCATTATCTTTATTCTGCTGGATGGAAAACAAGCCTGAAATTTTCTCCAGAGAAAAACATTATTTCTATATCCCAAGGCTATGTTGCATGCAAACATTCTTGAAAAGCCAATTCAGAACAAAGACTGTCAGTATTTCTTCATATGAGAAGTGCAAGAACATGAGATATCCATGGGAAAATGTCTTACAACAAACAGATATTTTAGTAAGAACTTGGTCATTGCATTACTAGAAATTTCATCCAAAAGGCAATCCTCTGAATTTTCATAGGGTTTATCTCCCATCCTGAAACCCAGATGTCTGACTAAACTCTCCAAAGTACTAGCAACTTTTAGTTCATCCTGTCTAATCTCATGATGTCATTTATGTGATCAAACAGTGTGATGTTCTGAAAGATGTGCAAGCAGTTCACATATCTTTGGATTGTTTTGACAGATGGCAGAAATATTGCATAGCTCTGAGACAAAACTGTAAATGAATATTTTTGTCCATCTTATGTGAATGTAAATTATCTCATATCCACTTTTCTGATGGGGATAGAAAACAATGTATT
Source organism: Callospermophilus lateralis (assembly GCF_048772815.1). Taxonomy (NCBI): domain Eukaryota; kingdom Metazoa; phylum Chordata; class Mammalia; order Rodentia; family Sciuridae; genus Callospermophilus; species Callospermophilus lateralis. The sequence goes on from NC_135309.1 coordinate 135,808,329, forward strand.
CATTACTTTAATGAGGATAGAAACTATGTACCAGGACATTTATTAGTAAGATTCAATAATAAAAAAAAATTAGGCACAGAACCTGTGATGAGAGTTACTTTGATAAGCTTTCAGTTCTCTTAAGCCATTCTCCATAATACATTCAGAATCTGTGTAAACCAAAATTGTGAACTGAAAGGAGATATGATCAGAAATATCCACCCTGCTTAAGGTAGACTTCGTATGTTGATAAAAATCTTTGTTATTTACCCAGGATACTGCATTGTTTTTGATTTACTATGTTGACCTCAGTTGGAAACAGTTGTAGAAGTCTGCATTTAGTCTTTAGTATGACAATATGTACCTGAGAGGGCAAGAATTGAATGTGGATTTCTTTCCTAAGTGCCAAGAGTATCAATTCAATTACACTTTCTGAGATCTGAGAAATGACCTCTGGGTTCTCACTTTCACCCCAGGTCTATCCACGTTCTGGAGTTTAGCCAGGACTCCATTTATTATCTGGCTTATAAAAACCCCTTCTCTAAAAAAAGGGTCCATGGTGATGTTTTGTCCTCGTATGTCAATCCCAATTTTCAGACTCTGTCTCAAAGTGTTAAAGCATAAAATGGCTTGAGTAAATGGTTTATAGGTCTCTTTGGGGAATGTGGGGGATGATGATGAGAGAATATATTTGCTACAATGTTATGGAAACCCATCTTAGAAAGGATTATTTAAGCAAAGATTTCTCAAATGAAAAATTGACTCAGTTCTGGGAAATAAGCCAGGGAATATAACTCTTTATGGGAACAACCATCTTTTGCTTCATGCTTATCTATTTTTGCCTTGTGGGGTAATATATGTCAAATGGCACCCTTGTTGTTTTCATATGTTGCACTTAAGGACATCATGTTCTTTTAACTATTACCCAACATTATGGGGGTCAAAGATCCTCAGCTATCCCTTCAATCTCACAAGTCATTATGCTAATTAAAGCTTCCTGGCTTCTTCTAGTTAAGCACTGCCATCTGGTCTCTAGTACTTTGGGGCTCATCATTCCCATGGATATTAATGAGCCCCAATCTGTGATTTTGTGATTACTTCTCCTACCATCATTGGCCCTGATCTATGGAGGAGAACCATGAGTGAACTTCATGAAGCAGGTGGTACTCTCATTTTTTCCAAATGGTGTCTGTACACTAGCTATGGAGAATTTCTCTTCTGTTTTTACATAATCTATCCTTTCATTATTGGCTACTTTCATAAACCGCTTTATCCATTTTTTACCATCTTAAACACAGACATTTCCATTTCCCAAACATTGGTCATTACTTCTTCCAGTTTTTCAAATGCCAGTGTAAGAGTGAGTTAGCTCCATTTCCTAGGGTTCTTCTAAAGTTTTGTAGTCCTATTCTATGAGGGAAAAATCATTCTAGTTTTATATTTAAGTAACCCTCTTGTTAAAACATTTCAAACTCCAGTTTCATGGATAATTGTCAAGAGCCCTCCATGGACTATGTATGGACCAAATCTGCATGGAAGCCTATTGAATAGGAAAATCTGTTTGTTTGTTTTTTTTGTGTGTGAATTTCCAGCAGCAATATTGTTGGTAGGATTGCCCAGATACATGTGAGTCTTAGTTAGCTCTGCCAGGTCCCACACAGCACTGGATATGGGGTAACCTGCTGAAGCCACACAGTCTCTCCAAGATGGATGTTGCCTGCCAAGATGCCAATCACCCTGTTGACTGCAAGATATCATGAAGCAAGACTTCATCTTTGGAACCTTATCCCTGCCTTTGATGTACTCCCTTAAATAAAACCACCAGAGCCATTTTCTAATTGTTCTCTTCCAGCTCCTACCAGGACTGGAAGATCCTATTAGGCACTCTACTTTTAAAACCTATTCTCACAATGTCTTTTATTTCATCACTAATTATTTCAGACTCTATTTTCTCAGGTGTCTTATCACTTCCTCCACAGGAAGAATTACTCTGGCAATGGATAATTCTTTGTTTTTTCCAGGTACCTATAGGTTAACTTCTTGCAACTCCATCAGTGGGTACTTTATTTCCAAATTTATAAAGCCAGACCATTAACCAGGGACATATGATGCTGTGACCTAATCCCAATTATTGGCCAGGCTAGCATGACAAGCAAAGAGAGCAACTTCTGAGTGGGCTGTTCTAATTCCATGTGTGACAGATCTCTGCAGCTCCTTTCTGCAGAGTAGAAGGTTTCTTTCCTAACAAGATGGAACATCTCTGCAAACTTTCATATTCCACAAGCACCTGCAGAATCAACATACCTAAGGACATCCCTTAACATAACTCCATTCTATGTTTCAGAATCGGTGGTTTCCCCAACCAGAACCCTGATCATCCATAACTAATCTGCATTTTCTAAGCATTCAAACACCTCTAAAACTCTGTGCCTTGAAAGACCAACATTTACTTTACTCAGATAAAAATTCAGATATGCCTACTCTGCTACTATAGGAAATTGAAGCCAATTAGCTCTCAATTTCAGGCTTTCATGCTTAGACACTTTCAGCTTCTCTGCCATTTCTAAACTCTTATTTTCTCTTGGTAAGTCATCAGAATAACTTAGCTGTAACCAACTACTACCCCTGTCTTTGTCAGCATCATTCATTCTGTGCTTCCAATGCCTGGATAATTTATATGAAGTATTGCTTCTTTCCATATAGACATTTCACAAGGTCACCAATCTTTAAACATTTAGCAATGGATTGACCACATTGTCCTAGAGATTGCTTGTGTCCCAGATACCATTCAGGGAAGTGGTATCTTCAATTGCTTGTTGGTGAGTGAGACAGCACTAAATTTTCTTCTTAATCTCTGTGTTCCTGGAATGTTTCAGGAATCTTTTGGATTATTTCAGGTCATCTGTGAGGTAGCTACTGAGATGGAAGTAAAAGGTCAGGTGATTTACTGGGGACAGATGAGGTAGGAGAACCATATGACCAGAATGCAGGACTGTCTTCTGAAAAGGAGGAAGAGCAGAGTTTTTGACTGTAATGCATTCTGAAGGAAGATATGGTCGGGCTAATGATAACTCTTTGAGCTAATGTCATGTATCAGAAGAGTTCCACATCTTACAGGGATGGCATCCTTGGCACCCTTACTATGCTCAATCTTTGGCTGAAAGCAGCCTATGGAAGGTACAGCTTAGGTATAAATGTGGTGGTGGATGTGTCCTCAGTGTTTTTCTTGGTATCTTGTATCCTAGCAGGGTAATATCAATATAGAACAAATCTGAGCCAGGAGGTTGTTGGTTTGTGCTCCTATGAAATTTGTTACTATGGAGCAGGCTGGAGAGAGAACATGCAAAGTTATTTACTCTAAACCTAGGGCAATTGAAACATTTACAAAGTGGTTCAATATTTATTTCCAGTACAAAGTTTGCTGAAAATCAAATGTTATACTACAAAAATCATTAATGTAATTTCATAAGCTTTATCATCTCTCACCCTAGTGACTCAATCCTTAACTACTATGATGTATCTTAATCAAATTAAAACATTCCTTAGTGGATTTTAGTTGAAATGAACTATATCATTTGGTTTATTTTTAATACACAAGCTCAACTGTTTAAAAAGATCTCAAATCCATTTGGATTATTTTAGGTTGGATTTTAAAAATAGCCCCCTAAAGTTTTCTTTGAAATATTTCTAATCCTTTCAATTCAGTTGTGAATGAAGAGTGACCTACATCACATTTTTTCTTCCTAATAGAGGTAGTAGGAATAGAACAGCATGTTCAGTCTGAAAATAAGCAGCCTGACTTTACTGAATATATTTATAGCTGGTATATTATCTTTTCCTCTCTATGTTCAGAAGATTAGGAGGTCAATGTGTTTGAAGGAGAAAAAGTAGAACTACCCTGGGAAGTAAAAACTATTAAGAGCAATGGACTTTCACACCATGAAGCTGTACAAAAGACATGCATATTGAGACCGATCAAATGTGCCTTTAACTTCTGCATAGGGGGTAGAAGGGCAGCAGAGAAACAACACAGGCAGTTCAAAAAGTAGCCTGAGACCAAGGTCAGCCTATCAAGTATGCAATCGTAGCACTCATACTAGTCTCAGACAATTTCACTCTGCAGGAAGAATGAGGTCTAAGAGATGAAAGCAGCTAAGACAAAAAGATAAGAAAAGGAGAAATAGGGAAGCATTCATTCTTACATTTTGCTAAACACCATGTTTTATAATTTTAAAATATCATATGGATATCCACACCGGCAACCACACAGTTTAAAATATAGGTGTCTATTTGTTTCTCAGTGTTATGCCCACTTCTTTGTTAAAGAGTCCTGATTTCTGAATCTGATGTCACCAGTCTGTCATGTCTAGTAGCCCTCCATGATGTAGGCATCTGCAGTCAAACCCTTCAGTATACACAGACATTAGCTTTCGGTTTACTATCACTTTTCTCCAGCATTTGTTCTTAGGACTAATTAATAGAATTATCTGGGAAAAACAAAAAACAAAAAACCTTTTTTTTCTCCATTGTTCTCTAACCACTCTCACAGATTCTGTCTTCCTTATTTAAATTTTATAGTCACTTTTAAATGAAACTTCAAATATTTGTTCCTCTCTCACTTTTTAAGAGAAATATTTGAAATAATCCACACAAACCATGTTTTAATCTAATTATGTACCTCTTCTAAGCCTTTATTCCTATCTGCCAATGAAAGGAAGGAGGGAAAAAATCATTGATTAGTAGATTTCAATTTTGTTATGGCCATCAGTTTCACATCACTCCTAATATTACCTAATGATTTACATGTTGTATTTTCTAGAAAACAATTTCTTTGCATATTTGTTGCTCCTCATTTGTATAATAACTATTGGATATTATCAAATGATCTAATTTTAGATATGACTTCAAAGACTGAGAAGCACCCAAAAAAGAACTTCTAGATATTCCTATCAAATGGGTACATGTTGTTTTATATACAATATGCTCTTTTTAATTTTCTGCATGGATGAATTCTGGTTTTTCTTGTCTATGAACTTTTCTTCCATACTTCACTTCTCAATCCCTAGAGAATCCTTACATGATTCTATGCCTTCCATTCCATTTCTCCTTCTAAAAATCTATTTCCTCCTCTATATGGCAAAAATCTTCAACAGAATTTACTCACACTCTCTGCAAACACTCCATTTCTATTCTCCCTTATGTGTTCTTTTATCAGTCTTCTGTACTCATATCTTTATCAAAATTTTCCCTATTAGTTGATAAATCCAGCATTCATCTTGCTTGGCATGTAGAGCTCCTTTGGTGGAGGAGACTATTCTCTCTGTTCCTTCAAATGTCTGCTCCAGTTTTACCTGTTTTCATTGAATTCCCTCCATTGTGTATTCTCAGTCTCTTTGCTGGTTCTTCCTTCTATTTTGGTCCTCATTATAGAGGAGTGTCTCAGGTTTAATCTGGGGGAAATTTTCTCTCTACACTTCCCATTGATGATTTCATCTAATCTTGCAGTATTAAGTATCATTATTAGAAAATTAACAAATTTACCTCTCCATCCTTCTTTGTTTCACTTCTTGATGAAGATGGAGATCGCTCTTTTCCATCTCCCTTAATGACTGATCCATTAACAAGCTGCTCCCAGGATTGAAAAAGAGCTGCCTTTTCTCTTTGTGCTCTCTCACTTTGCACTTCTTAGTCATGAGAAAATTCTAAGGGATCCCTTTTTAAAGTATATCCAGAATTTGTTCTCTTCTCATGATCTGAATCAACAATTCCCTAGACAGGTGCTAATTAACCTTTTTTGTATAAATATGAGTCCTCTATTGTAGTCCTATTTCTGTCCTTTCCCAGAACAGAGTCTATTGCCAACAAAGCATCAGATTCATCCATTTGTAAAGTAAATGAACTCTTACCATTCCTCTCCTGGTAAACTTTTAGTGACAACAGCTGGCACTATTCTCTACATGAATTAAGTTCCTATTATTTTCTACTGCTATCATCCTTTTTATATTATGTATCTGCTTACTCGGCTGTGGTACTTAAGACTGGCTTCATTTTCTTTCAAATGTCTTTATTGGCTTCTTCTCATAGTGTCAGGATGAATTCCTACTGCTTTGAATGTCCCTTCTCAAAATAGCTAAATTACTTACTTCTTTCTCTGCTGCCAGTTTTTTTTTTTTGTTGTTGTTGTTGTTTAGAAGTGTGACTGGCTTATAGTAATCCCTCAATAAATATCTATTTGTTAAAAAAGCTAACTTGGATACTTCTATGGATCTTGACGTGCTAGCCAAAGTTAGAGCCAGATTCCTCCAAAAGGAAATAGTTTAAAAATCAAATACAATAGTATAAAGGACCAAATTTAGCTGGGGTTGTAGCTCAGTGGTGGAGCATTTGTATCACACATGTGAGGCACTGGGTTTGATCCTCAGCACCACATAAAAATAAATTGGTAAAATAAAGATATTGTGTTCATGAACAACTAATTTTTTTTTAAAAAAAGAACCAAATATAGTACCATGTGTTTTACTTCTATCCTCTTCTCCTTGACTAAAAATAAAGCACGTTGGAGTGAAAATATATGAAGAGAAAATCAGGATAGGAAGCAAATAAACAAAAACATTCGATTTACCTAAACATTTTTTATTTATCTTTCCTTGGATTTTGAAAGGAAAATCTTATTTCAAATCATTATATAACTTAGTTGAAGAAGTAATGGTTCTTTATCTGGCTTGAATTAAGTTAAGTACACAAAAATCAGTTATTACCCTAGGTTTTATATTTGTTCCATAAAAATTAATAAGCTAAGAATATTAGGAAAGATTTACATCAAATGTTGTTATCCATGCAGTTGTTTACACTCTAAGCAATTGTAGAAGGGGTGCTGTTAAGAGAGGTAACCAAGAATATAGGGAGTCGATATAAACTGAGAAAACTTTTTAATTAGGATTTTTATTAATAACACACAAAATTAAATTTCAGTGTGTATGTGTTGATCAATGACTATTGACAAGGAATGGTAGAAAATTTTCACCAGAGCACTTCTGCCAATACAGATTTTCTTCAATGAATGAAAACCTTCTGTGCTGTTCAAAATGATAGTCACAGGATGCCATGTGGCTTTTGAATACTTGAAAAATTGATAGTATCACATAGAAATATAGCTTTTATTTTATTTAATTAAATATAATGTAAATATAATATTAAGTCATCACACATATAGCTAATGGTTATCATATGGGACAACCTACACTAGAATATCTGCTTCAGAAAAAAAAAAAGACTAATGAAAAAAATCAAGATTTTTATCTTGGAGTATTTATTAACTCTAAAGTATATCATGTAAATATAGACTAAGATTTATGGCTGTAATCAAAGTGTATGAGGTTGTTTTTTATGAGTGAGCACAGTTCTGATAGTCCAGATTTGCTTTGAGTCATGAAGGTCCTCTAACAAATGATCACGACCCAAACTTTGTTATGCAAGCCACCTGAAATCTATGAATTGCAATAGCAGAAAGTATTAGCAATGAGTACCAAAATAAAGTGAATATATGATAATATGTATCCAACCATGAATCACCACTTACATTTTTGTTTAATCATTGATTCAGATGACCAATTAAAATGAATGAAAATGAAATTCAGTATATCAGCATTAACTCTTTCTTGAAGGTGTGTAACATCAATGTTAATGTTTGGTCATAAGATTCTTTGTGTTGCATGCTCAGCTGTGTGCATGTTTCTATTTCATCTGCTTGTTATTTGAAATTATTTCAAGTTCCTTGGCAAGAAACATCCTAAAACTGTGCTTCATGTGATTTCCAACTACCTATATCACTAATGAAGTCTTAAAAATTCAGCTTGATATTCACCAATTATTAATCATACAGCAGAGTTAACTGTTATTTACCAAAGAATAATCAAAGAATGTAAATTAACCCATATATGGATTGGATTTTTCTGTCTTCCCAAAATTGTTGATATTTAATACATAACATGAGTATATTAGGAGGCGATGCCTTGGGAGGTGAGTAGGCAAAGGAATGGATGACTTTATTAAAAAAAAAAAAAAAAAAAGACCCCAGGATCTCTCTTGCCTTCTTATACCATGTGAGGCTAAAAGGAGATTATGGCTATCTGCATCCTGGAAGAGAGCCCTCACCAGAACTGGACCATGCTGGCATCCTGATCTCAGACTTCCAGTCTCAAGAACTTGAGAAATAAATGTTTGTTACTTAATCCACTCAGTCTAGAGTAATTTGTTGTTGCAGCTATAACTGAGATACTACATAAGCAAGAGCTAACTGTCTGCTGCCCACAGCATATTGAAAACTTCCCCATGGGTATGATCATTACTGCATTATAATATCGTGTATATGAGTAACAAGCTGAGTGTATTTCTAAGCATGCTGGAAGAATTTTTAAAGTAAAAAAAAGCAATTCCAGGTCATTAAATTCCTGCAATAAAGAGACCTCAGGGACTGCTCAGAGACATATTCAAGGTCCAAGTGTAGGTTTCCTTTATCATTCTAAAATTTTTAGCTGTTTCTCATGAAAGAAATATTTTTTTTCTTTTACATCCTTCATCACCCTTAAATACTGAGGAGTTTATTGTACTATACTGCAAATAACCTAGCACTTAAAAAATAAGTTTAGCAAAAAAAAAAAAAAAAAGGAAATAAAGAAAGAAATTGTCACTTACAGTTTGGAAAAAGAAGGTTAGCCATAAAATTTATTTGGTTTGATGCTAAGAAACTGTCCTCAGCTGCATTGTGCAGAATTAGTTAAGTGACAAGAAAATGAGTCTACTCTCTTTCAGTCCCCTTATAAACTGCTTATCTGATCTACCTCATTAGCTTTTCTTATAGCTAACTGTTAACTCCTAATATCTCCTCAGCACTGTGGTACCATGGTTGCAATGGCCTGATTGATATTATTTCTAGAGACTAAGGTATTTAAAAATATATTATTCCAAATTACCTTTCTGTAAATGTCTACCTAAATTGAATACCTAAGCTGCCGTTTCAAAATTTCCATTTTAAACACAGCTGTAGCTACCATTGCTATTGAAGAAAGTACCTCTGTGCCAACACAGAGTTAGCTCTAAATTTATGCTCCCACTGGAAAGTACCCAACATTAAGTTTCAGTGGATTGTTTTCAGAAAGGTTGTGGGAGGGCTGTTATAGCAATGAATGTGGTTCTATCAGGAGCAATAGCTTAAACCTCAGGAACAAAAGAGTGCCTCCAGAGCATATGAACATCCTTGTTAGGAGTACACATTTAGGAGTAAAAGTTCTATTCTAACACATTTTTTTGGAAAAACGCAAATCTTGTGTGGCACATATTTTTCTTTTGTTGCGACTTGACTTCATGCCTGCCAAAATCTCAGAAATTCCTAATGTGCTAAGTGAGCTAATCTCTGAGCTTTCTTCCAGTTTTAAAATTCTACAACTCTGTGGCAACTAGTACTGCAAATGTTCTCATGGTTATAGTTTGTTCCCTAAAATAAAAATGGAATAAAACAGATGAAGATCCAGGTGCCACAGGAAAAGCGAAATGACTAACTGTATCAACACGAGGTACACTGTGTCCTCACTGCTCAACTACAAGGCATATTCTATGGAACAATTTGTTGTCTGCTTCATTTTGGGCATAGAAATCCATGTATCCAGGATGCAAAAATGTTACTTTCACCCTAGAATTTGAAAACACATTAGTTAAGAAAGCTATGGAGTCATTACTACAATTATTACATTTTTAAAGTATTTGCCAATTGACACTAACTTGATTTGCTACATATTTCCTGAAAGTTGGAGTCACTTACAACTTAAGAAAGTTATGATTGATAAAAGTTAATTCTTTTATGAGGCTACTGGGACTGTTTTTTTGTAAACTAACAACAAACATATATACTTGGAGATAAGTTAGTAGACAGGACTATTAAAGTGATCTTTATACATATTAGTCATGTAATTTTGACTTCCTACTTTCCACTTACTGAGAGAACAAATGAATTTAATAAAGAAGTTAAGAAGTTGAATGTGGATTGTAAACATGACAGGATGTTCAAGTAAATATTTAAAATGTCGATATAAATGCTTTCATGTTTGTTTTTTATGTTTATTTTTAATTATAAAAGGAAATGCAGAAGCAAACTGTTTACAGTAGCTCTGTACACCTAAAAGCAGAAGACTTTAGCACAGATAAAATGCTGTTTTAGATGCTTAAATATCATACATATGAGACTTAGATTAAGTAGTAGATTGATGATGGATCCTTTTTTTCTCCATGTCATCAAGTTTCTTTTTCCCAAGTAATCACGACTGCTAGTCATTTAAATGTTACTTGAAGGTCTGGATATACAAAATGATTGACCCTCTGGAAAAAGCTGATATGAAGGGTATTGGGCAACTATGAGTAGAGAGACTTTATAGAGAATACCTGCATTGTAACCTGAGGATCATTATTTTTATGTGAACATACCAAACATCTTTAGGTCAAGAATCTGCAAATTCCATCATGCAAATTTGTATTCTTGTTCAGAAATGCAAAGTCTGTAAGTACCAGTTCTTTCACAGTGAAATAAGAGAACAATGGATTATGAAGAATGTGTTCTTTCTCTGAAATCTGGCAGAAGCAGTAGCCCATAGAGTCATAGAGGTGGCTACTTGTTCCGTAGGAAACTCAGGGTAAAGAGAGAAGTCACACAGATGAGCACCATCTTCCACTGCTGTAAGTACCTATATAGTCACCTTTCATGCAGGTGCTTCTATGGTGCTGCCAAAAAAACAGCAGAAGTGGTGGTGGGGAACAGAGAAAGAGAGAGAATGAACTCCACATCAGCATATGTACACATTGCAATACATCATCCATACTCTTCATCAGTTAGACATAAAAGTTGTTCAGAATCATTTCCCTCATGCAATAATACTTATTATATTGGCTAGAAAAATATTTATATCAGAATAAAATCAATCTTTTCTTTTTCTTTTTGTGGTAATAGAGATTGAACCAGGGACATGCTAAAACTGAATCTTCCCCCATCAGGTTTATATTCTGTTTTGCTACAGCATCTTGACATGTTGTGGAGACCAAACTCAAAACTTCCAATCATTCTCTGGCAGCTCCCAAGTAAGTGGGGTTGTAGACATGCACCACTGTAACTTTGCTATTTTAAATTTTCTGATAAAAACTTTGACCAATTTGAGGAGAAATGGAATTCCTGATGTCTTAAATTACAGAGAGAAATCAAAAGGGAAGTATTCTGGATGTCTGCTATTGTTTGGATCTGAAATGGACCCCAGAAACTTTTGTGTTGAAGGTTTGATTCCTGGCTGGTGTTAATCTGGAGAGGTGTTGGAAGTTTAGAAGACAAGTAATAGTTACAGGAAGAAGGTCACTGAGGGCATATGCCTTTGAAAGATTTATATTATCCCAAGGTTCCTACTCTTTCTTTCTTTGCTGCCTGACTGCTATGAAGTTAGTAGCTTTCTTCTATCATGCCCGTCCACCATTATGTACTGCTTCACTGCAGGCCCAGAAACAACAGAGTCAAACGGACATGGACTGAAACCTCTGAAACTGTGTGTTTCAGTCAGTATTTTCAGTGCTATAACCAAAAGACCTGATAAGAATAATTAGAGGAGAAAAATTTTGTTTGGGGATTAATGGTTTCAGAGGTCTTAGTCCATAGGTGGCCAACTTCATTCCTCAGGGAATAAGGTAATGACAAACAAAAGAGCATGGCGGGAAAAGGGGCTTAGAGTGAAGAAGTGGGGGAGGGGGGAGAGAGACAGAGAGAGCAAGAGAGAGAAAGAGAGAACCCTCACAATTGACAAAATATATAAACCCCAAAGAGACAGCCTCTGTGACCCCCCTCTTCCAGCCACACTCTACCTGACTATAGTTACCACCCAGATAATCCCTATCAGGGGATTAATGCATGGAATAGGTTAAGGATCTCATAATTGAATCATTTTACCTCTAAATTTTCTTGCATTGTCTCATCATGAGATTCTGGGGAACAACTAATATCTACAACATAACATATGAACAACAATAAAGATTTTTCTCTTTTAAGTTGTTTATTTCGGGTATTTTTTAACAGTGATGGAAAAATGATTAACACAGAAAATTGATAGCCAGAGTGAAATCATTATCATGACTATACGTGACAATGTGTTTCAGAAGCACTTGGAATTGGTCTGTATTACAAGTTTAGAATGTTTGAAGATAAAAGCTAGAGAATCTCTAGAATTCTGTAAGCAGAGTTTGATGGAGCTCACACCACAGATCAGAATGGTGGTTAGAATGCAGAGAGAAAAAACTGTGCATGAAGTCTCACATGGATATGAGAACTCTATTTAGAATTATAATAAAAGCTATTTGTGATGTATTTTGGCAAAGAACTGCTTGTCTACATATTATCCATGTCCTGAGACTTTGTGTGAGACTGAATTTAAAGGTGCAGGACTAGTTTACTTGTGGAAAAAATTTCAAGGGAGCACAGCATTCAATCTGTATCATGAGTATTCTCAACTGTTTTTAGCCCAATATAGTAAAAATCAACAGGATAAGGAAATGTGGAAATATTTAAAAAACATAAAGTTTGGCCAGAAAAGAAGCATGTTTAAAATTGCAACCAAGCATGTATGATTGCTGAAGACATTAGGACCACTAAAAAAACAAAAACAAAAACAAAAAACAAAAACAAAACAAAACAAAACCCACTCTACACTAGGACAATAGTAAAAATGCCTTCAGGTCACCACACAAATTGGCCAGATGCCAGCCCTCATAGGTTCAAAAGTTTCAAGGCATAAAATTTTCATTTGAGAAGAGGAACTTTGCTCACCCTCTTCCCACATGGCCATCACAGAAGGTGTTTCCTCAGGATTCATTTCATCTTGCTCACCTGTCCAGAAACTCAGAGGTTACTCTAGCAATGGTCAAAGGGCACTCAGCTGCTGCTGTGTTTGCATCAGAATTTGACCATGTCCATGTTGTGCTGGTATGACATCATACAAAATTCAACAATTGTGTGATCACAGAGACACTTACTCACACTGCCTGCCATATGCTCACACTTAAAAGAAAGGTCTCAGAGGCTAAAGTATTTGGCAAGGTCAAAGTCCCTTTCCAAATTTCATGAGAGGAAAATAGGTAAAGCTATGAGAGTACAGCTGAAGCTGAAATGAGTCCAAAGGAAGTTATTGTTACGAGAAATGAGAAATGTGTAATGTCCACTGAGAGAAGTTGCAGGCAGCAAGCAGACCTTTCTCAAAAGAGGGGCTGTGCAAGCTACAACTGACAAAGCTCTAGAGACAAGGTTGCCTCAAGACCTTTTAGTCCCACATCTGCCACCATATACTTTGAAGACTAGCCATGGAACTATAAGACTTAATGTTCATCATGCTGGGTTTTGATGTCACTTTACTCTGATCTTTCCTTGCTGATTTCCTATTTCTTCTTTTTGGAATAGGAGTGTTTAACCTGTCTCATCCTTCTATGTTGGAATTATTTATTTATTTTTTTAAACAGGGGCTCACAGTTAAGATTTGCCTTGAGTCTCAGTGGAGACTTTGAACTTGGACTTGTTTTTAAATTTATTGTTTTTTTTAATTTAAATTTCATATTTATAACAGCAGAATGCATTTTAATTCATTGTACACAATCACAGCACAACTTTTCATATCTCTGTACACGACGTAGTGTTGCACCACATATGCAGTCATACTTGTGCCTAGGGTAATAATGTCCCTCACAGATCATGAACTTGGACTTTTGAACAATGCTGGAACAAGATTTTGGCAATTCATGGAGAAGAATCATATTAAAAGTTTAATTTCCAGCTGGTGGGCTGTTGGAAGGTTAGAAACATTAGGAGCTGTAAGACCTCATTGGAGGAAGTTGGTCGGTGACATGTCCTTGAAAGTCACAATTTGTTTCTGAACAATTCCTTTCTCATTCTACTGCCTAGCTGCCATAAGAAGAAAAGCTGTTTCCCACCACATACTTCCACTATGATGTTTTGACTCATCTTAGACCCAGAAATTATGGTGCCAGCTGATCACAGACTGAAAACTCTGAACTCATGAGCTGAAATAGATCTTTCTTTTAAGTTGTGTTTTATTACACTGATGGAAATCAGACTGGCAAAAATGTCCATCCTGGACACAAAATTCTAAAATAGAAAAGCAAAACACAAATAATTTCTAGAAAGTGAATGTTCCACATACAATGTAAGGGCCCTATATAAATGATGAGTTGGAGTCTTACTGCTTGCCATATGCTCTATCCACTAACACAAAAGCAAATTCTGCCAGTCTACAAACAGTGACAAGATAACAAGAGCATGCTGAAAGCCCACACATTCAGGAGAAGGGGCTTCTGGATTTTAAGAAAATTTTTACTAATTATGTGAGTGAATCATTCTACTTTGCCTTTTATATGTTAACAGAAAACACTCAAAATATCATTAATTTCACAAAAGGAAAAAGTCAAAATGACCAACAGATTGACTTAGCTGGAGAAAGCATAATTTCAAAGAGTAGAGGAAAATGGAAATTCCCCATTATTATATTAAAGGAAAGCTGATACAATATTAATTCATTAAATAGATGCTATTATTACCATGAATCCATAAAAGCAGTAGAGATCTCTAGAAGTTGTGTGTGTAATTGTGTATTTGTTGAAATAACTAATAATGGAATTGGGATGAGTTTGTAGACCAATTGATGATGTGGAAAACAAAGTAAAAGTTTTTTTTTTTTTTTTTTTTAATGAGATGGAGCAGACAGGAAAGTGTATGTAACTACAAGAGAAAATCAATCCAGCAAATTTTATATTCATCAAATCAGAATTATAGAAAGAAGAATCAGAGAAATGGGAAACATGAATTAATAACTAATTAAGACTCAATCAACAGATTTTGTAAAAAATCAAGGGCTTTAAAATAATGGGCCAGTATATAACATGAGGATAAAAGTGATAAGAGAAATAGGTAATGGAGAAAAAAATAAAGACTACAAAAATAAAGACTACTGAACTGCATCACAATATTATAGTGAATTGATAGGTTTGTAAAAAGGGGTTTGAACAATTAATTTGTATTCCTTTTAACACTTGAATGACATCAAAGTAAAGAAATTTTTAGGGACATGGGATCATATATTATTGCTTTCTTAACTATTGTTTTCAATAAAAATTAAATTAATATTTGAGGATGATGTCAATTTGACAGAGATACCATAAAAAAGTACCACAAGCTGGATGGCTTAAGAATTTTTTGTTTGTTTGTTTTATAGTACTATTGGACAAAAACCTAATTCAAGTTGCTGGCTAGGTCTACAGATTCTATGGAAGTATCTCTCCCAGTCTGTTTCCTACATCCTTGATTTTTTCCAGTACAACTGTAATCTTCACATAGCATCTCTCTGTCATCAAGCATATTAAAGTGGATTCAGGGTCCACCTGATTTCAGTATGACCTCATCTTAACTCATTTCAACAACACTAATGCAAAATAACATTATATTCTGAGATCATGATGATTAGCACTTCAACGTTTTAATTTGGGAGGACACTTTTCAGGGCACCGAAAGCACATATTCCAAGAAAGTTAAAAGTTGAAAAAAATTAAATTCAAGAAAAAGTAATTAACAAAACAAACAACAGCAACAACAACAACAACAACAATTTCTTAAACAAAACATTGGGCTCTTTCATTTAAGGAAAATCTCACGGGGGAAAGAACTGGAGATGGGCATGCTTTCAGATTGGGAATCCACATTTTCAGGCTAATTCTGAACTACTTACAGGTGGGACAGACATGACATAGCAACAATGGTTTAGAGAACTAAACTAAGATCCCAACCACTCACATCTATGTCATTCACACTTGGTCTGTGTGTGAAACAAGTGCAAACCACTTAGTAAAAGCTAAGAAAATGCAACTCAGTTTTAATTACTGTCTGTATTTGGAGAGAAAATATGTGTACCTAGACCTAACTAGCATAGTTGTTTATAGAAATAAAAATTTCAACATTCTCCTAAAGGAAAAATAAAGAAAGAAAGAAAGGAAGGAAGGAAGAAGGAAAGAAAGAAAGAAAGAAGGAAAGAAAGAAAGAAGGGAAGGAAGGAAGAAAGAAAGAAAGAAAGAAAGAAAGAAAGAAAGAAAGAAAGAAAGAAAGAAAGAAAGAAAGAGAAAGTAAGTAAGAAAGAAAAGGTCCCCTTACAAAAAAAGAAAGTAAAAATGCTCATGATTTGTAAATGGCAAACTTCTCAAGAATGGTATCAAATATACTCTCCATTAGTTAAATAAGAATCCTCCTGAAATATATGAAAAACATACAAAATATCAACAGAGAAACAGAAAGTTAAAATTGGGGTACTGAAAAGTAAAATATCTTACATGGGACTGAATGACTGATATCAATTGCAAATTGGTTGTGAATAATATGAATTGTTGACAATAAAGAATCATAAAATATTTCCATTTTAACCAGTTCTATTAACATTGTATTGGAAGCCTTAGTCATAACAAAAAGTTATAAATAAACAAAATAAAATTGTAAAGAAAATAATGTTTTCCCATTTTCAGATGATGGGATCATTTATGTAAAAATGTGAACCCATCTATGTATCAGTATTAAAACCAATGTATAAGTTTAGTAATGCAAAATGTCCAAGAATAATATAAAAGATAAATTGTACTTTATATATGAAGAAAATTATTTGATCTTTGTATAAATCACTGGCATGATCAATTCAATTAACTGTGGTGCCAAAATAAAAAAACAAAAAACAAATCAAACACATAATTAAATTGACATGAAGTATCGGAAAATAAGAATAATTAAAGATAGTTAACTCCTATACATTGAACATTACAAAAATCATTTATAAAATTTAAAGAAGTTTTAATGGGTAGAAAAATATGTCATATTTAGATACAGCAATAAAACATGAAGAAATTCTAAGCTACATTAGTCATCAGAGAAATAATAACCATAAGAAGCTCTTTAATACACTAAACATTAGCTGAAGTTGAAAACTCTGGCCATGTCAAGTACAGCTAAGGAGATGGAAAAATTAGAATTATCATTTACTTTAAAATATAACAATCAACTTGGAAAGCATTTTGAATTTTTTTTGCAATGAGAAACCTATCATAAACTCCATTCATTTTACCACTAGATATTTACCTTAGAGAAATGACAACATGTGCAAAATAATCAAAATGACAAAATTCAAATCAATGGTTGTCTAGGGAAGGGGGGTTGAAGAAATAGTTGTTAAAAGGCATGAGAAATCACTTTTGTTATGGAAATGTCTTTATCTTCTTTGTGGTGATTGGCTCCTATGTGTACATATGTATTAACTGGGGACAAAATACATTCTGAGCTTTTATAATTATGTCAAAATTGGTTCTACTGTCATGCATAACTAATAAGAAACATTTTTTTAAAAAAAGATCAAGTTAAACTATACAGAAAAAGCATGTGTAGTTTATTTTACTTCAGTTATATCCCAATAAATATTATTATATCTCAAAAATATTATCTTAACTCTACAGTATAAGAAATAAAAGAAATATAGAACCTAGCAATTCAACATGAATAAAATATTGAGTGGAGAAAGAGAGAAGAACTTAAAGTCCAATTTTGTAATATGTAAGCTGCAAAAAAATTGTAACTGAAGCACGTAAAATTGCAATTATTTGATAATAAAAGTACTGATTGCAACAATGATGGTGGCCTTAATATGTACCAAACATGATTTTAAAACTTTATAGACATAATTTGGATAAATCCAATCAGTGCATCACTTCTGAAAGAAAGGAGATATGCATCACTATGGGAACAGGTGGAACAGAGAGTTCCCTTTGTTCTCAACAACCCACTCACTCCACAGTATTGCTTTAGGAGTTGTTAATGTAGTCTCAGTCCCTATACTCTATACCTAGTAATAAGTTATATTTTGCACAAATTAGTTACAATATATTATTTGCAGCAATTAAGAAAAGGGATTCAGAGAACATGTTGATCCACTTATTTAATCCTATAAATCTACAATTAATATTCTATTTTATGGAGAGAAGACTGAATGACAGAGGGATGATAAAATATTGATGATTAATCAAGACAGTTTATAGGAAGGGTTGGACTCAGTTAATCTCAAAAACACCAAATTTTAGTGATTTTTTTCTGAAAAAAAATTAAGAGGAAAATTACACATAGAGAATCTTTTAAAAATTTTTATAGTATCTACCGTATTAAATCATTTAAGTAAAATATTTTTGGTCTATTATGAGCAAATGAGAGTGAATTCATTTTGTACCCTACAAAAACAATTGTAGAAAATCATGAAATTATTATATATATATATATATATATATATATATATATATATATAGCAGAAATGTAAAAACATATTATTCTAAGTGCAAAAAATTAGATGTTTGTGTACCTATGTAAATATTTTATACATTTTTTTTACCTGAAAAACTCTTTAACTTTGCCAGATTAAAATTATGATTATTTTAAAATGAAGCTTAAGAATTATAAGGTTAAAACAATGTATAATTTAGAAATCAGTCTCTGTAGAACAGCAGAAATTTATTTTAAATACAATTTAAAAACTTACCCAACTAGGAAGTGTAAATAATACTGAACAAAAATATGTTCCATTAAATATAGATATTTTATGGTTATAAATGCAATGACATTAATAATTCTATAGCTCTACATCTAATGGCCATGCTTGTCATTAACAATAAAAGTAACTAGACTTGGTTTTAATAACCTGCATATGATAAAATATGATTAACTGCTTTTAATTTTATAATATTTCTAACTATAATACCAGATGGAATGGAACCAAATAAGTGGTATTTCTTTGATTAAATCGTTTTAAAACTTTTCCTAATTTTTTCATGTTCAGCATTAATCTATAAATATATTATTTTACAACTAAAACAAAATGAGCAAAACACATTCTCCAAATTTGTAATGTATTCCTACGTGTCACAGGCACAGAATAATTCATGCAACAGCTATTATTAGTGACAGAGATACTTTGCTCAGCAAGTTTTTTGAAATAGTTGAAATTCAGTTTACATAAATTTTCTGTTTATCAATCTACCTATCTGATAGGTTTTACAAATAAAACAAGGAGAAAAATAAATGTGAGCATAGGAAATACAGTGATTTCTTTGCAAAAACTACCAGAACATAGGTTAAATTTTTAATAGTGTTGGTTGTGTGGGTGTGTGGATGTGTGTGTGTGTGCATGTGTGCGCACATGATTATGAACTTTTTTACTATTTTGGTATAGTCTCTACTTGTGAGAAAATTCTGATGAGATAAATTAATTTAAAATTATTACCAGCTCTCTGAACTTATGTGTTCTGATATATGCTTGTTAGAATGACATGAAGCTATATGCCTTCAGTCTTCACTTCATTAGAGCAGGAACTGGTTATAATATCTCATATTTATAACTATGTATTTAGTATTTGAGATCTATTCACATAAATGGATACTATGGCAGGTTAGAAAATGACCTTAACTGAGTGATATTTAAAACTCTAAAAAAGTAAATGAAACTTAAAGAATACATTTTGTTTGAAATCATGTTATATTTAAGAATCTTGCAAGTATATATTTGTTCTTATATATTCAAATTTATAACTTAAAAATCTGGAATCCACAAAATAAAGTAAAAATTACATGAAAGCAAAACCTTGACATATTTCCTCACTGATTTAATTTTTGGAATTAAATATAGCTTTTACATTTTTCTAAATGTGTAATTTAAAAGAAAAGAATCTGAACATGTGTCTTATTTTTGTATAATTGTTTCCATGACTAAAATTTTATTGACAGTTGAAGGTTATGTACTTTAGATGGGGAAAAAAATTTGATGAAATGAAAAAAAAAATTTACAAATCCATAATGATTACATATAAGTATTATATGATGTAATAAAGTTAAACTGGGACTCCAAAAGTGTTATACTTTTAGTTTTTTAAAATGTTATATATATATATATATATATATATATATATATATATATATATATATAAACATAAAATTTATTCTATATTCTATATTCTATATAAAATAATATAATAGGGTAATTTACTACATATAATTATATATTATATCATATTATATGTTATATGTAAATGTATATATATATGTGTGTGTGTGTGTGTGTGTGTGTGTGTATAAAATGATGCTGGGAATTGAATCTACAGTCCTTTGCATGTAAGGTAAGTGTTCTAGTACTGAGTTACAACCCCACAACCCCAGTCTTAGCTTATATTTTTTTTAACCTCCTTGTACTTTGATTTAATTTTTTTGAAATCTAGATAACACTGTCATTTTTGAGCCTTAAATCATTTCTGAGAATCAGTGAGATTATGTATGTTATGTGCATCAGGAATTAATGTCTTAAGTGTGACATATTACATAGATCCTAGATATTTAGTAGAATAATATATACATACATATATATATATAATATATATACACTATGTCATATAGAATATATGTTTATATTATATAGCTTCACTTTTCCAATGTGCTTACAAATAAAATATTTCTTATCATAATATAAAGAAAATCATAAAACTAATTATGAATGAGCACAATATCGATAATTTCTTATTTATTTTATGCAAGATAATTTGGTTCTACTTTGCATAAGTTCTTTCCACTGTCATGTAAACTGGTGAGTGTAAAAATAGTTAACCATTAGAATTGATTTGTTAATCACAGATAAATTAATTTACTTTTTCTAGTGAAAGTATTTTCAATTTTAACAGATAAAATTAGGACAATACCTATTTCTATTTTACTTTAATGTCTATATTTACATATGCCCATATGGTATTTTAAAGAATCCATTAGAGAGAATTTGGAATATAAGTGAGAATAGGTCAAATATAAATTTGCAGTTTAGGAATAATAATCAAATCTATGATAGTTGGGAAGATAAAAACATGTATGGAAAACAACAGGAAGTTCTCAACCACTGTAATGTGAGAGGCAACAGTTAAAAATTAAATGAAATTAAGACTATTGAATCATTGGTGTTTAAAAACAAGAATTCAATTTGATTAATGCATTTCTTTGCAGAATATAAATAAATATGTACTAAATATGTACTAAAACAAGAATATATGCTGAAATAGTATATGAATGACTGGATTGATAAGGACCCTTTCATTTCTCATATACTTTTACCCTATATTTGAACTTGGATTTGTAGCTTGAATTAGCAGTGGTTATGCTAGAGAACCTCTGCCTTACTGAGCTAGTTCTCTCTCGTATCTCTGGCTATAGTTTTACAAAACCAGAGTTTTATTTCTTGCTTTCTGAGAAATAATTGTCAGTATAGTTTGCTTTCCTCTTAAATAGATCTACATTCTTATTGTCTTTTACACTATTTTTTTTCATGTTGTATATTATCGCTCCATTTGACTTACTACCTTCCTTTCATCTTCCTGAAGTAGGATGTTTTATTTCTTTCTTTTCTTTCTTAGAATTTTTATACAGATATTAAGTACCTTCTTTAAATTTCACATAAATGTTAAAAGTGTATATCTTTAACAGGAACTTTAATATTTAAAGTTTTAATTCATGACAAACATCTCTGTTTTTGTGACCTCTTCATTATTTGTGACTGTAAGGTAAGAAATCAAATTTATTATTGTCCAGCTTCTAATTTTTTTTTTTACATTTCCATTTATTGCAGTATGGTAATCTACTTAGCATTTCTTTGTATTATGAAACTTTTCAACTTTATAACTGATAAGTGAATTTTTTTTTTCTGTAGAAACAGAAAACATCAATTTGACATTTTTACATACATGCTGAATTAGTCAACTTTGGTTATACTGTCATGAGACAATAAACAAAATTCTTAGCGTTTACTGTAATGTTTCCATTCCAACTTGAGGACAATTTTCAGGTGAATTTCTTTCACTTCTGGAACACAGATAAGCAACTTATAGAGTATTTTTCTCTTAGAAGAGAGGAATGCAAGAATTTTACTCAAACATTCAGGCACATTTAAATCTACTCTTCAACTATAGGTTGCTTCATTCACATCTGCCAATATGATATTAGCAAAAGCATGTCACCTGTCAAGTCCAACAGCAGTGTGGAAGAAATGAAAAAGGGCAAAAAACATATTTACTGAACAATAACACAAATAGTCCCAGGTAGTCAGGAATGAGGAATTGTCTTTATGAGAAAAGTATTTGGAACATGGGAGATAATTCAGCTCATTTTTGCCAAATGAACTAAAGACAGATGTTTTACTGACAGTCATGTATTTAAGATTAGGCCTACTCTTCCCCTTACCTTATACTTTATTATCTTATATCTTTATTATCTTATTTTTTAAAACTCTATTTCCAATTATAAGTGTATTTTATTTATGATTTCACTTTTGGTTACAGTTACTCTTCTTTATAACAAGCCCTTTATAGAGCACTCTCATTTCTATAACTTCCCCCAAATATATTATCAACATTGGAATAAATATTGCCAATTTTTAAATAATTTTCACTGACTAACATGCAGTATTATAATGAACAAGTTTTGATTCTTGTATATCACTTTGTATTTGAGCATCATTTTTGATCTAGGTCCAGATAAGTAAATATAAGTATAACATTATCAAAACCAATTTCATCACAAAATATTGATATTTTCACAAGAAATGTTCTTTTTACCTTGTGCAACTCTAATTGTGGCATCTCTGTCATGAATCAGTCTCTCTGATTATTTTAGATTTATTTGGTTAGTTAATTTTTCTTTTGTTATTAGATAAAATTGGAAAATGCCATGTATTCACATACCCAATTACAGCATAAGTAATGGTCTTAAATATTTTGGGAAAGTGTGCTACTATGATGTGATTAGTAGAATGAATCAAGAGTTAATCAATAATTCTCAGAAATATACACTTGTTTTCTTGTCTAAATTATGCTCCTGTTCAGATAGCTTTTATTATTGAAAATAATATATGAAATGTAACTTGAAAGCGACCTGAAATATCATTTAGCCCAGGGGTCAGTAACTATTCTGTAAAATGTCACATAGTTAACATTCCAGACATTGTGAACCATATCACCTCTGCCACAAATTCTCAACTTCACTGTTGTGTTGTGCATTTTCATAAACAATATGTTAATGAATGTGTGCTTCAATTCCACTATTTTTCACAAAAACAGGAAGTAAGCTGGATTCTGCCCATGTGCTGTAGTTTGTTGAGCCGCGATCAGATAAAGTAACTGAGACTCAAAGGTATGAAAATATGATGCTATAATTATTCATGAAACTTCTATTATTTGTTGAAGATTATATATCCAAATTAAACCAAATATGAGTTTGAAATCCAGCATTCCACAGTCCTAATGGAAAATTCAATTATCTTTTACTAAACTACTCTATCACATGGGATGGAAATTCATAGCTTGATTTATTAAGCATAAATATGATTTGATATCCTGACACATGGCATTTGTGTTATTTCACTAGAGCAGGTGAGATATTGTTTAAAAATATATGCATACAGTGTGACTAAGTTTGCTATTCATTGCTTTAACTTGACTGACATGGTGAAGTTTTACACCAGGTGTAGTGGCGCATGTCAGCATTCATGGCTCTTCTAGAGGCTCAGGATTGAGCCAGGAGTTGGAGGCAAGTCAAGCTAACATAGAGAGGGATATCTTTGGAAAAGAAAAATAAAAAGTGAAGTCCTAAAATTCAAGATAAATTACTTCTTATATATATTTTATTACTTAGATAAATACATAGTTTTCAAATGATTTCACAGAATTCAAAAGAGTTTTAAGGATGTGCTAGTGTTTCAAAATATTTGGTTGTTTATTAAATGAATAATTTATCAAAAGTGCATATTTTGACAACTAGTTATCTTTTGTATCCCATATAATTTATTAATTTGTGTATTTATAATTTAATTAAATCAAACAATATTTCCAAGTGATTTCACATATTCATACTTCTAACTCATATTGGTGTTGAGAATATACACAGTAAATTATGCATTGCTAATAAAAATAGTAGAGAAAAAACTATTATAGAATTTATAGCTTTTATATATTTTACCAACTATATTACCTATTCAAACATTAAAAATAATTAAATCTTAAAACTCAAATGATTACTAGACATGGCACACACCTGCAATTCCAGAATGCTAGAGGCTAAAGTGGGGGCATTGAAAGTTCAAGGCCAGTCTGGGCAACACAGGGAAACTTTGTCTCGAAATAAAATACAGAAACCTAGAGATATAGGTCAGTGGCAGAACACTTTCGTGTCTGTGTTAAGGACTGGGATCAGTCTGTAGTACTAAAAAATAAAGAAAAACTATCAAAAACTAGAACAAGCCCACACAAATGGAAATGTATTTTATTTTTCTATTTGTTTTCTGGCAGTTTTTTTTTTTTTTTTTTTTAAGTGGAATTTAGTTGGGAAGAGGTGTTTTCAAGTTTCCTAATGAGAGCTTTGTGACCATCTGTATTTCATTTTTTCCTTCTTTGAAATGAAAACACAGACAGAATCTGGATCTAGATTTCAAGATGATAAGATCAATTCTTGGAAGCAGTTACTCCTCCAATGTACAGACACATTTTTCGAGAGTAGGAAAAAACACAGTCATGGTGCATAAGATATAATTGGAATCCTGTGGATTGATTGTTTTTCCCCCTCTAGACTAAGGTCAGTATAATTAGTTATCATTGCAAATAAAATCATTAATGCTTTATTACATTATTCAGCATCTTTAACTAGCAAAATATAAATATAAATAAAATAAAATCAGTGCAAGTATTTAAGGAAGTTTTCCTTATCAAATTTGCAAAAGTTTATAAGCTTTATTTTTTCTTATTTTATAGGAACAATGCATGGATACACTCAATATGTTAGATGATTTTAAAATTATATTTATTTTGTAGACTATTATATTAGTATTTTGAACTTATCAGATAAAAGACTAAAATTTTATAATGGAAGAAGCTGAGGTAAACTTTTTTGTGTGAGATGATGCCATTGACTTAAAGTGAGTAAAACGTGACATATGAGTGACAAATGGAGTATATATCAGCCTACTGTGAAATTTAAATCATCATAATCCTTTAAAAAGTAGCACCAATAAATAGATAGTATTCTATCTATTTACTTGGTGCAGTATAGAACAAGTTTCATATGGCATTACTTTAATAAAAGGCTGATGCATATCAGTTAATGTCAAATAAATTAGAAAAGATTATTAATTATTACGTGCCATTGTTTTTGTAGTAGTTAAGATATCCAATGTAAGTAATAAGGATTTCCATGATGAAATAACCAAAGATTAGGATGATCAGATTTTTACAAGGAAAAAAATAGGGTTCATTTCTCACACTAGGTATAGACAGACAGTCATTTTATTCCTTAATGTAAAAAATAAAACAAGTAACATTTAGAAGTAGCATGTAATGTTTTAATGACCTTGAGATAGTAAAATCTCTTAAACAAGACATAAAAGTAAAATCAATATAAGTACATTGAAATTAAGAATGTACATTCATTAAAAGGCAACTAGAGATGATAGATAAACAACCCACATGGAAAAACTATTTGTAAAAATTTTTCAGATAAAGCAGTTGTAGCTTTAATAAAAAAGTAATGCTTCTGGGCACAGTGGCATATGCCTATAATTTCATTGGCTAGGGAGGCTGCAGCTGGAGGATTACAAGTTAAAAGTCAGCCTCAGAAACTTAGAGAGACCCTATCTGAAAAGAAAAAGTACTGAGGATGTGGCTAAGTGCTAGAACATCCTGAATGCTGGTAAGCAATGTTTTAAAAACTCACCCAAGACCAAAACAAAAGAAGAAAATGAGTAAAAATCATTGAATAACTTCCTTAAAATCTTTCTAGTATACAGCAAAGAGAGACTCAAAATGTCAATATAAGGCAAGATGAGAACCCATATTGTCAAAAATTAAATATTACAAAGATGTATATTAGGAAATATTGGTAACTGTATTGAGCAAGACAAACACTCATAAATTACTTACATCAGTATACATTGGTCTGCAGTTTGGTGTTACATACTAAAATATGAAAGTTTCTAAGTAGCACTTCCCCTCTGGATATATGGAAATTCTTTCACAGGTAGATATGTAAACAAATTATCAAAACAGCTTAATTTTTAGTAGCTGGAAATACAAATTATAGTAATTCAGATAATTACACTATACTCACATAAGCATACATTGTGTCAATTGTAAATTAATGATTTAAAACACAGAAAAATACAGGTAAAATTATAATAAGAATATCAAAGGAGTCAGACACAGAACATATTCAACCTTATTTTATATAAAATTTAAAAGCCTTCAGAAGTAAATTATAATTTTAGTTGCAATCATATGAATGGAAATACTATAACGAACAGCAAGGAGCTGATTAGTAGAAAAGACAGGATAGTTATGTTTGTAGGGTATACACAGGAGTGGAACAGAGGAAAATCTCAGTAGCAAAACTATCCTATTTCTTGACTTGATGTTATTTACATAGTTATTTATATTTGTTTTCCTTTACTTTCTGTTTTCAAAAATTTTCTCATTAAGATATTTGTTATACCCCATTTGAATCAAATGTATGATGTCAAGATCATTGTATTGTAATGAGCAACTAATAAAAAAATTAAAAAGATATTTGTTATAAAATAAAATAAATGGTCTACTGTTGATTAAATAGCAACCCCTTTTTAATTCTGAAAAAGCATCTTTAAAAAAATATATGTTTTGGTGATAGAGTATAACAATACTCCCATTTATTATGTAACTTTTAGATATTTCCTATGTACTGTGAATATAATTTGTGTATCTCATATACTTTAATATATGAGATATATGTGTGGGCTTGTTCTAGTTTTTGATATTAGATGTCCCCCAAAAGCTCATGTATAAGAGAATTTAGAGGTGAAATGATTAGATAAGAGTTTTAACTAACCAGAGAATTAATCCTCTGATAGCTTTCATAGGGAATAACTGGGTGGTAACTATAGACAGGGTTTCACTGGAGTAGGTGGGATATTGGGGTACACATTTTGTCAGTGGTGAGAAGAGTCTTCTCTCTCTATTTTTCTTGGTGCCATGTCCTGAACTGTTTTCCTTTGTCACACTCTTCCACCATTATGTTCTGCCTCTTCTTGTGCTGAGAGCAATGGAATCGGCTCTCTATTGACTGAGACCTCTGAAATGAAGAGTGCCAAATAAACTTTCCTTAAATTGTTCTTGTCAGATCTTTTGACAAAGCAGTGAAACAGGTGACTGAAGCAATGTTATTTTCAGCAACATCATAGATTTATTATGAGTGCAATAAAACAAAATATTTATAAAAGTGATCATATCTGTAGAAGTTATAATCAAAAATTTTATTGAATGCCTTTCATTGGCTAAACACAATTTCAACTGTTAAGGTTTAAGCAGTTAATAAAACAGTTTAGGAAATTCCTACCCACATGGAGACATTATTTGGATAATGGAAACAAAAGATAAAATATGAATAACTAAAGAGTTTTAGAGAATAATAAAATGTGGGGGAAAATATGATAGGAAATGGAGTAGGCATTCTGGGCTTGTTTTATGCAACATTACAGTATCTAGGGAAACCTAACTGAGCAGGTAAAATTTGGATCAAGACTTAAGCTTAAGAGGAAAAAAAAAAAAGAAATACTTTTATCTGGAGGAAGAGAAATCTGAGGCTACAGTTTTGCTTGACAAGTTTGAGAAAAAGTAGTGAGGGCAGTAGACTAGACTGTGGCTAGAGGGAGAAAATAGATGTGGTTGGAGAGATCACAAGGAGTGGGAAATACCACAGAGACTGTTACCAGACTTTGGCTTCTACTTCAAGGGATTTGGGAAGTCTTTCACAATACTTAGATAGACATGTGGTGTAATATTTTAACAAGACAATTTTGGCAATTTTGAAGAAAATAGATTTTACAAACACAGAATGGAATTAAAAAGAACAGTTAAATGCCACTGAAATAACTCATGCAGGAAATACCACTACTTTGCAGCAGAGGTAGGTGGTCAGGAGGGAGGCAATCAAAGTATTTGGAGGTGAATCTGGAGCTCAGTTAAAATGTTTTGTAATGTCCAGCACAGCAGAACAAACATGTAATCCCAGGAACTTGGGAGACCACGGCAGGGGGGTTTCAAATTCAATATCAGCTTGGGCTAATATTGAATCTGACCCTGATTCAAAAAATTAAAAAAAAAAAAAAAAGTGAAGTCTGATGATTGCAGCACAGTGGTAGAGCACCCCTGGGTTCAGTCCCAGTACCACCAGAAAACAATAACAAAAGCCTCTGGAGGTGAGAGCTTGAATTATTTATTTAGAATACTTAGCCAAAAAAGGGAAAGTGAGCATCAAATGAATGAATATGAAAAACACAGAAGTTTAAATATTACCATTGGTAATTAATAAATCATGGAGATTATCATGATTTATTAATTACCAATTATCATGACTATCAAAAGAGTAGGAGTGTGGAGCATGATCCAAGGAAAACACTAAACATAGTGTTAGGAGCAATTAAAGAAAAAAGAAGTATTTAAAAGATCTGTTAGGTGAATTTGTTTATGTCTTGCTGGTTGAATAAATAGGATAAAAAATAAAAATACCTTGAAGAGTGCGAATGTGTGAATTATAGGTAACCTGGATGGGGAAAGGATTCTTTGAGAAAAGGATGAAAATAAAATTAGTATAGGTTGAAGAGAAGGGTAAAAGAGATAGTGGTACAGCTAGTCCTTTCATTATGCACAGCAGCAAAGAAGAGAGGCAAAAATGGAGCAAAAAGAGTGAAGAAGCATTGAGAAATTTGTTTTCCTTTGCTTTCTTTCTTTCTTTCTTTCTTTTTTTTTTTTTTTTTTTTTTTTTTTTTGGTTTGTTTGTTTTTGTTTAGATGGGAAACATATGCAGATGGAAAAGTTCAAGCAGGGAGAAGATATCAATGAAGAAGTCCAACAAGTATTGCTAAGTGGCAAGAGATTAGTTTAAGCATACACTTAGGTATGTATCTGCTCTGTTATATTATTAAAACTACTCAATAAACAGGTAATTTATTTGATGATCATATTAACTCAAATTTCAAGGGTCCATTTTTTCCTCATACAAGTACAACTGACTTTTTTTTTTTTTTAAAGTAAACAGACATGAAGAACCTACAGACATAGATGCAGAAATTCTGGTTAATAAGGTTAATACAGTAAAAAAAGTTTGTGAAGGATCTTATCTGTTTCTTTTTTGTTTTTGTTTTTGTTTCAATGAAAGAAGCAGCAAGATCAAAGTGAAAATAAGGAGAGTTGGGGTGGGATTTGAGAACAGAAAATAAAGTATGAAGTGTTGCTCTAGGAGAGTAGAAGGGTGAGTGGACTATGGCAATGTAACCCCATTGTGGCCCATCATGAGGGGCTTACATGGAATTGAAGACTAGTCAATATAACAGAAAGGTCAAATGAGTCATGTTGTCTGTGTAGGGCAACCTGGAGCACTAGACTGTCTGATTTAGTGAGATCTGTGATTTCAACAACAAAACACAATGGAGTGAGATAAGAACACAACGTTGAGTAAAGGGTAGATTTTAATTATTGACCTAGAAGCTAACTTTCAGTTGCAGAGAAGTGAGGATAGTGTATTTGAGCCGGCTATCCCTCTCCTCGGTCTATACCCAAAGATCTTTAAAAAAGCATACTACAGGGACACAGCCACATCAATGTTTATAGCAGCCCCAATTCACAATAGCTAAATTGTAGAACCAACATAGATGCCTTTCAATAGATGAATGGATAAAAATAATGTGGCTTATATACACACTGGAATATTACTCAGCAATAAAAGTGAATAAAATCATGGCATTTGCAGGTAAATGGATAGAGGTAGAGAAGATAATGATAAGTAAAGTTAGCCAATCCCCAAAAAACAAATGCAGAATGTTTTCTTTGATATAAGGAGGCTGATTCATAGTGGGAGAGGGAGAGGGAGCATAAGAGGAGTAGACAAACTCTTTATGGTACAGATGGGTTGGAGGAGAAGGGAGGGGGCATGGGATGGAATGTGATGGTGGAATGTGATGATCATTATTATCCAAAGTACAGGTATGAAGACATGAATTGGTGTGAATATACCGTGTATACAATCAGAGATATGAAAGATTGTGCTCTATATGTATAATAAGAATTGTAATGCATTCTGCTGTCATATATATATATTGTAATATATTATATATATATATATATATATATATATATATATATATATATATATAAAATGTATTACAATTTTAAAAAAGAAGTGAGGATAGGAAGGATTTTAAACACATAAAGATGACCATGGATCATGTAGTTTCCTCTGGTGTCAGAATTAACACAAATAAGCAAAATGGTGAGAATTTATGTAGTCAGTCTTTGTCAGAGTTTGAATTTAATTTGGGCCAGCTGTGTTCAATTTAACCAAACCAAACCAAAAACAAAAACATAATTTTAAATTCAATAAAATAAATAAAGAAATACTTTGGAAGATTTATTAGACCAGGAAAAATGTTGTAGTAAGAGATGGATCAGATAGAAAAGATAGATTGATAGATTAAAAAAAAAAAAAAAAACTTGAACTAAATAAAATAAATCTACGAATTCAAATATAATTTTATTAAAACTTCAATTCTTAAATTTAAATAATCAGTCCAGCCTGTTTAGGTCTGTGAAAATCTAGAATTCTGCCAAAGGAAAAGGCAGTGGTTGATTGGATTCTGAAGCTGTGGGAAAATAACCCAATTCTGACCCAGGAATTATATTCTCATTTTCACTGAGCCCCTAAGATATACACTTGAATAAGTATTCCAACTGTGGTGTAATTGACACAGTAATCCATGAGGGAACACACCTGGTAGTAGAGAGTGTCAGAATGCAGACAGTGAAAAAGATTCAGAGAGAATGCATCTAAGTACCATGCTAACTGATAGCTTTCAGCAATGAAAGTTAAACTACAACATTGTGGTCATTGAAACTCAGTTTTATATGTAAGCAATAGTGAAGAGTATTGGTTTACAAGAAAATCAAATATTTTATTATTCACTTGAAATATAAAGGAATTTCATGCTAGATTTCCCCCAATATGAAAAAGAAAGAAATGTATTATTATTATTATTATTATTATTATTATTATTATTATTATTTTTAAATAGAGTAGTTGACTCTAATACAATTCCTAATCTTTATTTAAAATGTTCATTAAAAATGATTTGACATGTCTAGGAAAACTTATGCTACTAAATGTGATAATATAGTATATTTAAATAAAATTAGTTCCAAGTTAATATTGGGGATTTCATTCATGAAGGAAAACAAAATCATAAAACATGGCATATTTTAGGTCCTCTCAATATCATTATGAATATAAGTTTGAAGTGCAACAGAACTGTTTATTCCCTAGATATGTAAGTTACTACACTGGCATCATTATTCCTGTTCTCAGAACTACGGTCATATGGATTTGCATTATGATGGTGAACAGTTTCCACTTGAAATAATATATCATGAGAAGATATTATTTCAATCTCCTATCCTCAGCCTTAAATACCACATTATAATAAGAAAATGCCACTGATATATTGTGGACTAAACCTAAGTTTTTTAAAGAAAACAAAATATTAGGCATCCTTTCACAAGATCCTTCTTCCTAAAGAACTCAAAAAACTTAACAACAAAAAAATGAATAACCCTGTCAATAATGGGTAATTGAACTGAACAGACACTTCACAGAAGAAGAAATACAATTGACCAACAAATATATGA
The DNA here is from genome assembly GCF_048772815.1 of Callospermophilus lateralis. Classification (NCBI taxonomy): domain Eukaryota; kingdom Metazoa; phylum Chordata; class Mammalia; order Rodentia; family Sciuridae; genus Callospermophilus; species Callospermophilus lateralis. Next base: position 135,840,186 of record NC_135309.1, read on the forward strand.
ACAATGTTCAACATCTTTAGCAATTAGAGAAACGCAAATTAAAACTACTCTAAAATTTCATCTCATTCAGAATGGCAATCATCAAGAATATAGGCAAAAATAAATGTTGGTGAGGATGTGGGGTAAAAGGCACACTCATACATTGCTGGTGGCATTGCAAATTGGTGCAACCACTCTGGAAAGCAGTATGGAGATTCCTCAGAAAACTCTGAATGGAACCTCCATTTGACTCCGCTATCCCACTCCTTGATTTATACCCAAAGGACTTAAAATCATCATACTGCAGTGATGGTGCCACAAGAATGTTTATAGCAGCTCAGTTCACAATAGTGAATTTTGGAACCAACCTAGGTGTCCTTCAATAGATGAATGAATAAAGAAAATTACATATATTTTCATTCAATGGAGTATTACTCAGCTTTAAAAAAAATAATAAAATTATGGCATTTGCCAGTAAGTGGATGGAGTAGGAGAATATCATGTTAAGCAAAATAAGCCAGTCAAAAGAAACCAAAGGCAGAATGTTTTCTCTGATATGCTGATGCTAATTCACAATAGGGGGCAGGGGACACTAGGCAAGAATACAGTTACTTTAGATTATGTAGAGGGGAGTGAGGGGAAAGAAGGGGAGGAGGTATGGTGGCAGGAAGCATAGTAGAATGAAACAGACATTATTACTTTATGTATATATATGAATGCATGACTGATGTGAATCTACAACATGTACAATCAGAAAAATGAAAAATTACGCTTCATTTATGTATAATATAGCAAACTGCATAAATGTATTCTATTGTCATCATGTATAACTAATTAAAACAAATTTAAAAATTAAAAAAAGAAATTCCTTTTAATATAACAAGTATACAACAAGGAAAAAAGCCTATGCAGGTAAGAAAGTCAAAGCAGATGTGGTTGCAAATAATTCCGTTCAACATTTATCTGCTTGTTGATATAATTTACAAAAAAAAAAGTCAATTAATGTCCACTTAGTTTTAGGTTCTGAGCGCAGTCCTTGATATAAACAATCTTGTATTTTATAGATGAGTCTGCATAAAATTCAATCAACTAAAAGAATGTTGATATTCTTTGTACACATAGAGGTGGCATTTTGACCGAGTAAGCTCTGAAACTAGCAAACTTGAGCTCTGTTGGATTTTAATTCATAGTACTCATACATGTAAAACCAGTGCTTGCTCACACTCTCTGCACCTCTTTCTTTTTAAAATTACATGGGAGACTCAATTTATCAAATCCCATGTTTTTGAATGGGGACTTATAGAATGAACTAGTAAGATGATGCATGTTACCTGCCAGATGAATCACTTCTTTGCTGATGGAGTCCCTTCTCTCTTTCCTTCTCTGTTGCCAAGGTGGTGGGAGATGTCCAAAGTTAAGATGAAATAATGACAGGTAGGGAAGAGTTGCCAAAGTGTGCCAATTAGATTTGTAGATTTTGCATATGTGAAATGTAAATCTGCTCTTTTAATCTACAGAAAATTCAGGTTTATTTATTACCCAGATGAATCTATTACTAGCTATGTGACTGTAGGCAAAAATATAAGCACACATAGTTTTAGATTTCCTCTCTATCAACATAACAGTATGAAACACAAACACGTGAAATATTACCAACTTTATGTTTATTTTTTATGCTTAAGAAAGGAATGCGTGTTGAAAGAACTCATAAAGAGTGTATTTGACATTTTTATTCATAAGAATATCCCCATTTATTCTATCAACATTACATAAATGAAGTATATAATATTCATTGGGGATTTTAAATTATTTATTTTGCAAACAAATATTTGATTTTTAAAATTTTTATTTATTTATGTTTTGTTTCAAGGGATAGAAATCAGCAGCACTTAACCATTGAGCCACATCCCTAGCCCTTTTTATTATTATTATTATTATTATTATTTTTTTTTTGGTTTGAGTCAGGTTGTCACTAAGTTACCTAGGGCCTCACTATGTTGCTGAAGCTTGTTTTGAACTTGAGATCCTCTTGCCTAAGCCTCCTGAGCTGCTGGGATTAGAGTCATGCACCACCACATCAACCTAAATACTTTACCTTTATAATTAGCTCCAATCACTTATACATTTATACTACGAATTACCAAAGGCAGTAGCTCCTGCTGCGGGGGAGGGGAAGAAGTCCTCTAACTTTCTAAGCAATGTATAAAGGAAAGGCTACTGCCTAATGCAGGTGAGTCCAGGATTTCTAACTTAATATGATGTCCATACATATTGAAGGGATGCTATTTTAAATTTTAGAATGGATGCACATGTCATTTCAAATAATAGGGCTTTGATAGAAATTATTTCTAAGAGCTAAGCCTAAAAGAGTCAGCAGGGAAGAAAATGGTAGATGTTTTCAAAACCCAAATTCTATTCTACTAATGAGATTGTCTTTAAAGTTAATAATCGTTTAAAATGTATAGCCTCACACAAGTAAAATTCTCCATTTTATGATTTCATTTTCTACAGTTTCAGTTGTGTTGTGGACTGATTCAAGAAGACAAAGAAAGTACTTAGATTTAGATAAAAAGTAAATATATGTGGAGATCACAAGAATTTTTTACCTTTAAGTATAAAGAATTTAAATTATTGAGCAAAAATTTAAATTGTTATAATCACTGTTGTCATTATTCTTTAAACTCATTTTCTTAAAAATCACATAACACAAAATGAAGTTTAGTTAGTAGGAGCCAGATTAATTTATTTAGATTTAACAAACGATGTGTAAATGGTTTTACCTCTACATATCAAACAATAAATAGAAATAATAACTTAGGTAGTGAAAATACAATTGATATGCAGATAGGTTATTTCTTAACATATATTGTTTTCTATTTTATAAACAGGATCCAAAGTTTCTCATACAGCTATTGTTGATGCACTGGATGGAGATATACATGAGTGCTTTAGAACTCCTTATCTCTTTCTCTCTCTCTCTCTCTCTCTTTAGGCACAGAAGAGTTTTGCTCATTTAAACAAAATGTATCTTATTATGTAGAATTTTACATAATTTAATTTTTATTATATATTTACTTGGATTACAGACTCTGCTCTGTTTTTGGATATAATCCTATAACAACAATAGCATAGGTTCACATAGCCTAGTGAGCTTCACAGTGTACATCTGAGGAAAATATGCACTAATTGTGCATATAGTTATATGTTTCACAAGTGAAATAATACCCAGGGATTTTGGGGAGGACAAAGATTCATTGTTTTTACATGTTTGAGTGTGAGGTGCTTTGTTTTTCCAGTACTGGGTCTTACACATGCTAGGGACATGCTCTTCTGCAGAACTATATCCCCAGTCCCAGTCCCTTTGCGTTTTATTTGAAGTCAGGGTTTTTCTAAGTTGTCCAGGCTGGTCTCACACCGGCCATCCCACTGCCTTTGCCACCTGGGTAGCTGGAATTTCAAGCCTGCTGCCACAACTGGCTACAAAGAAAACAATTCTGACTTTAGTCTGTAAAAGATGGGAAAAACGTTATCAGACATTCTGGGGAAAAAATCAACAACAAAACAGAACTGAGATTTGGTTGATGCTTGGGTGGGGTTCTGTTCACTGGTTTCCATTAGTCCTAGCTGCTTCACAGGAGGATTCCCCCGTCTCTGAGGAATGAGCAGAGTTGTCTTCTGAATGACAACACACCACCACCAAGAATTGCACCTGGAGTTCAGGGCCTAGTACTGCTACAGAGTCACATATATTCTAGAGTAAGATAATTCCAAAATATACAAGCGCTGTAAAATAGCAGTTCCTTTCCTTTTTCTCTCTTTCGTATTGACCTTTAAATGACAAATTCCTTTTTATTTTGTTCTGGTACATTTAAAAAGAGTTCTTTAAAAAAGCAGAAATATTATTCAATGGAGAACAAATACATGCAATCTGTAAAACCAACTAAACTTCTCCGCCTTTTCACAGAAACGTTTATGAATCCTAGTTTATGTCCTAGTTGACATTACCTATCTCCTCTTCTTCTAGCTTTAACATTCTTTGATTTTGACAGATAAACATATATTTAAAGATGATAGTGATTACTCTTATCAAATTTAATTTACTTTACATAATGGGCAGAAAATGGATGACTTACCTAACATATAAAGAAATATAATTTCATACAACCAATGCTCAAATACAGAATAATACAAAATAATACAGAATAACAACATAGAGTGGGGAAAAATTATCCACAGAAAATTAAACTATCTTGTTGACAAACACAATGCTAGAAGCTTAGGCAAAATTCCCCATCATGCACAATTAATGTTTTTGGATATTATTACTTAGTTGGGTCAGTAAATTTATTCAGAGCTTCAAATTGTATTTAGGGTATATAATTAAAGAATATACATTCTAGTGAATAATTAAAGTATTGTCTTAGACAAATTAAGTTATCTAATCACTATGATTATTCATATAGGTATTTAGAAAATCTGAATTATCTTCTCTATTCAAAAAATTCAATAACATAAGCAATTACCACTAAACAAAATCAGGTGTCTTTGCATTTTATTTAAGTTTGATTTTCCTACAACAATTCAACAAAATATGTAAAGAATTTTCCATTGTTCAGTGTAAACCTGGATAACTTTAGCTGCCTCTCCATGGGTATTCCTTCAAGAAGCCACAACATAAATCACATTTCTATAGGACACAACTTCACAATCGAAATGAGCAAAACCATATATGCATTTTATTAATGTTGATAGTTGCTCAAAAGTTATCAACCTTGCAATCAGTAAAAATGACCCACAACTCCTGTACTCAGAAACAAACCAAAATCCAAACATAATTTGTACTTTAATGGTAAATAATCATTTTAGTATTTGGATAAACTTTAATCACAATTTTATCACTTGTTTCTATGTGTTAGTATCTGCCAGTTTATTGTAAAGTGGTTCAGCCTCCTTTGAACCAATATCCCCAAAATGTGAGGTTCAAGATATATGTATATATACCCTTCCTTTTTTCTAATTTCCCCTGCTTATATATATTCTTTTCCTTTCTATATTCCTCTGAATTGCCAGCATGCTGCCTTGGGGTGTAGAAATATCATATATTCCAATCCAAGGGGAAAGTTGCCACAGGCAGCTTCTGCTCCACTCTTTGTCTTCTTTGCCTTTGTTCCTTTGTGCCAATGGCAATTTTTGCTCTGAAGTGGTTATCAATGGCTTTCCCCACAGAGGGTGTAAGGAAAAGTTGAACAACAGCTGAGGATTAAGAGTAAGGGAATGCTGCTTCAGGCTTCCTTACTCCATTCAAAAAGGACATATAATCATTCCTACTTTATGCAGCAACTCCAGTTTGCATAGAAATTTTATAATTTCCATACATTTGCATTTTCAAATGTAAATATGAACACCATTACAATTCTGAAAGTATCCCTAAGAACTTCTGTATGAAAAATACCTGAATTACTTTCTGATTTGAACCTCTCTGCTTAAATTGGGAGAGCCAATCAACTTGAGGTAACATCTGTGACTCTGAAAGTAATGGTAGGTAGAACTAGTTAACCATTCTGTGTACAAGGAAAAAAAATCCAAAAATGCTACTTTTGAGATTCTGATGCCACACTTCTTGGAAGAACTGATCCTCTGCTTGGCAACTAGGGCTAATTACATTACTTGGACCCTGACAGTTACAGCAATGAATTTACTCAGGTTACAGGGCCTGTTTGGAAGAATCTAACCCAAGGAAGAACCTCTCTACACATGATGACAGGGGTACCAACAGCTTGAAATATCTGAGGAGGCTACAAAGTGAAGTTCCTCTGGTTTCACATAGCTGAGATTCAGCCAAGTCTCATTTCTCTTTGGAGGCTGAAACTAAAGGTCAGATACTAGAAAATAACTGAGCTCGAAAATGATCTTGTTATGTTTAATATTAGGAGTCAGCTTGGCTTCACTATGGTGTCCAGATGTTCTGACAAATGCCAATCTAAATGTTGTATAAAAAGATATATTTTTACACATAATTAACATTTGAATTAATATGCTCTGAATAAAGAAAATTTCCTTGCTTAATGTGAATGAGGCCTCCTAGAGGAAGAATTTTTTTCTGCCTCCTATACCCATTTCCTGAGTTTCTAGCCTACTTGTCCACCCTGTGCATTTCAGACTTCCCAGTCCCTAAAACTTCATGAACCAATGTGTGAAAATACATATAGATAGATAGATACAAATGTAGACAGACACATAGATACAAAAAGATATAGACATATGTATATGCATGTACCATTTTGGTCTTATATCTCCAAAGGACCCTAGATTAATATAGGTCTGCAAAGATTATAATGATAGTACTAGTTTTTATTTCCTGCTTTATTTATAAGAAAAGATGACACTCCAGCACTTTCCCTACCTGAAGTTTTCACCAGATGTTGGCAAGAGTGATGCCTTGCATACCCACATGCAATCATAGATTGCCTGTGCTGACAGCTGAATACCTTTAGTTGGTGAGGGTAATAATTTGAAAATAAATGTAGATTCTTAAAGGAAGAAGAAAAAATGGTTATTGTAGTAAATTCAGACTCACTCTTTTTATCCAGGATGAGGTGGCCAAATTTTTAACTCATCTAGTTGGCCCATCAGGGTTTAAGTATACATAAGCCATACTGACTCTACCTCACTGGGCATTGACTGCCATTGTTTTTACTGGTTGTAATTTTTTTTATTATCAGTTTCTGGCAAAGACAATGTACTATGCATCTTCTTTGATTGGTTACACCTGTTCTTAATACTCTGGACTTCATGGGCAATGGAGGCATTTGAAAGATTCATGGTCTTCTCTATACCAGAAGATAAAAGGAAATGGAGCTAAACATAATTGTAACCTGAAAACTACTGCATCATGGTCCAGATTACCCTGGATGGTGAGAACTACATGATAAAGGAACTGGATTCCCATATTATGTTTAGAATTCCCTTTGACAAAATGTTAATACCTTATAGTATACAATAAGTCGTTATGCAGTCGATCTGCAATTCCCTCTTTAGTGGGTGGGCACCCCAAGAGAATAAAGATGATCCACGTTAGCTATAGGCTTGTATAACATTTGAAGTAATATATTTACCCAGTTTTGAGCCTCTGGCTAGAGATGGGTGAGTCCCCCCTCTTAACAAACTGACAAAATACATACCCGAACCACTAAAGTATTGTTCATACCCTAGCAACCCTGTGGCCAAGTTAAAATTGGGGTCAGGTCCTGTGTCCTGGATTTCAACAAATTGTTCAAATTACTCAATCCTCAGTGAGCCTCAGCACCCTCACTAACTCTATCCCACCTGCCATGCACATGCTACTTCCTACACCTCCAGATTGCTATTAACCCTGTCTTCACATTCAATCATGTGTGTGGCCTTGCCTGGCAGCTTCTGTATTTTGGAGTTTAAGCCACAAACACTTCTATCTTCTTCTATTCTAGTGTGTGTTGTGTCTTACCATCAAAAGGATCTTTTAGTATCACAAGACATCATGCTAATAAAATGAGAAAACAACTACTAATAATTTTGGAGAGTATATATTGATTTTGGTAGAATCTGTTTTATATTTCCAGATTTCTTAGGCTGAAAACAAAACATGACTCCTTAGAAAATGTCACTTATGGTATGCAACCATTATAAAATGGGAACATCTCATGAGGGAGGTATTTTCTTCTTTATATGTGAAAATGAACTCAGTTACCACTTAAAGACCTCACATGTTAATCTCTTTTGTAGTACATTTATTTTAAAAATGGACTTGGAGAACTGCATTGATTTATCTGGTATCTTCTTCATTTATTGATGCCTTAAAATTATTAATAAAATTTGACACTGGGTTAGATTTCTGATTCCTAAGATTCTCACTGAATAGTTTAATGATTTTTCCCCCAAACAACCCCCATCAAAGCAGTAATTACAACATATTCAACAAATAGTCCTAGAAAATAGGTCAGAATGGTGCACATATTAGACTTTCACTATTGTATAGAAGAGTAAGTTTCTACCCCAAGATATCTCACCAAAACAACAACAATAACCACACACACACATACATACACACACACACAAAAAACAACAACAACAACACCTAAAAACTCTGGTGAGAAGAGTAGAAACAGCTCTTGGAGAAATGTAGAAAATAAAGAGACACAGGAAGATTTTTTTTTAAGGTGCAGAAATATTCAGGGAATGAACTAGAAAATTTACATTCCTGATTCCTCTTTCTTGTTTTTGTTTTGCCTCTGTGCCCTGAAGGAAGCGAGCATTTGATGTTAATGTAATATCCCTCTGTCTTTTTAAAGAAAGCCTTCATCTTTTCTGCCATAGGAGCAAGGGGAATAATCTTAAGTGCTACTGCAGAGTTGAGCAAATAAGTCAGAGGACAAAGAGAGAGAAACTATCTCAAACTACATCTAAAAAATATGGCTCAAATGTTGTCCTTACCCAGTGTGTGAAAGCTCTGGCTAGAGGCCATTTAGTTGCCCTTCTTGATTAACTGATTAAGTCCCTACCCCAGTTACATCTCTTATTGAGCTCTCTGTTCCTACCCTTATAACCCCATAGCCAGGTATCAAACCCTTGCTGATGGATGCCTTTTAGACTGTACAGTGCTTATTTCTGAGATGCTGGACTTTGTTGCTACTGCTACACCTAATAGACACCGGCCTGAGGACTAAACCAAGTATAAGACATTTATCTCAAAATCAGAATGTGTTTATTTCAAAAGGATGTGAATAACAAATACCACATAATGGAGAGAATGGACTTTAAAAACATTATTGTGGGGGCTGCAGATGAGGTCAGTAATAGAGCACCTGCCTAGCATGTGTGAGGCAATGGGCTCTATCCTTAGCACCACATAAAAAGAAATAAACAAAATATAGGTATTTTGTTTATCTGCAACTAATAAAAAATTTTTAAAAATCATTATTGTGAATCTAATAAAAGAAGAATGTTTAATGGGACCAATGCACTTGAAAACCTGTTTAAACTTAGATCCAAGCTCCATTCAGCATACATGTGCAATAGATTGAAATATAAGCAAAATTAATTGCCACTTACTAAAATAAATCAACACTCTGTAGAGATATGATATAATTTAGTGTTTCAAACACAACATTAACAGTATTCGTATACAAACTAAACTTTTGAGAAAAGAGAGTGATGTTAACCATTCTCCATAGAAGAGGCACTCAGCAAATGACTACTATAAAATTATTCAGATGTTAGAATCATGAAATAAGGACTTTAAAGCTGTTACTATAATCGATTGAGTTATAAGAACACATTTATGATGAAGAAAACAACAGTAAATCTCCAGAAGAGAAATGGAAACTATATAAAGGAATCAAATACTTTAAAGTTGGTAAGAAGAAAATACCATCTCCATGAAAAATAAATCATTTGATGAGTACAAAAGCAAAATGAAGGTGACTGTAGAACATGTCAATGAACTTAAAAATCAATTAGTAAATCTGAAGAACAAAGAGAAACTCTCATGAAAACACTCAAAATGTCAGGGATATATAAGACAATAAAAACCTAACACATTAAAAATTATAGACTCAGGAGGAGAGAGAAGAGAAAGAGAAGATTATTGGGAAGATACAATGCCCAAAATCTTCCAAAATTAGGAAAATATATAAATTTCAGGATTAAAAATCATTAAAAATCCAGAAGTAGTGTAAATGCAAAGAAAAAAATTCAAAGCACATTATAATCAAATAGCTGAAAAACAAAATGCAAGAAATTATTGAGAAGAATCAAGAAAAAAATAAAGATGTATAACTTGAATGTCCTTGGATTTTTCATCAAAATTATACAGGAAAGGAGACAATGAAATAATTTTAAATAGAAGAAGAAAAAATCAATTAACATTCTATTTCAAGGCAAAATATTACTCAAGTCATGGAATCAAATGAAGTTTTTTTTATATGAATAAAAATTAAGCACTGTGTGTAAATGTCATAGGAACAGATACATAGATGAATGGAATACAATTGAGTGTTTAGAAATAAAACTGTATTAATGGTAAATTGCTTTAAAATTAAAAGTGCATAGACAATTTTGAAGAAAATTTTCAGAATCAATGAAATAGATGGAAATGAAGCTATTGTCCCTTACTTCATACCATACACAATATTAACTCATATTGAACATAAACCTAATAAAATACTAGAATTATAAAGTTTCTAAAATATTTCAAATAGGATGAAAATCAAGAAACATAAGAAAATTGAAACTAAACTTTATCAAAATAAAACATTTTGTTCTTCAAAAGATGTTACTAATAAAAATCTAAACTATAATATAAAAATAAGAGAAATTGTTGCTTTATATGTAAATATTTGACACAAGATTTTCATTTAAATACATTGAATTACTCTTATAACTCAATAAAATTAGGTACCACAAATAAAAAATGCAAAGAAATTGAAAATACAATTCACCACCAAATATATACAAAAGGAAAATAATCACATGGAAAGATATTTGAATTTGTCACTAGAAATTATGTCAAAACATACTCTACTGTCATATGTATCTAAAAAAGAACAAATAAAATTTTTAAAAGTGTAAATTAAAATTGTAATTGAAACAGTACTGCATATCTACAAAAACAGTCAAAAAGTATCAATAACATCATATAACTTTAAATTAAATAAAAACCATATTAGAATTGATATTCCATATTTGATAATGTGTGGAGTTCATATTGCACAACTAATATGTCACATACTACTGGTGGGAAAGTAAAAATAAGCAACTGTCCTGGAAATTTACAGTTTCCAGTAAACTTGAGGCTTTCAAATACTCACAAATTCCACTTTTATGTATTTCAAAGAGTAATAAAATCATATAGCTATGGGCTGGGGTTGTGACTCAGTGTCAGAGTGCTTGGCTAGCATCTGTGAGGCACTGGGTTTGAGCCTCAGCACCACATTAAAAATATACAAATATACAAATATATATATATATATATATATATATATATATATATATATATATATATATAAACTATAAAAAGTCCTGTACAAGAATGTTCATAGCTTTAACTGTAACAGCCAAAATTGAAAACAATACTAATACCCAATTACAGGTAAATGGATAAAAATGTAGTGGAATAATATACAGCATTGAAAAAAATACACTGTTGATGCCATAACATGGATAAGTAATATAATAAATAAATAATTTGGTCCCTCAAGAGGTGACATATGTAAGAGAATAAAAATTACATGATTTCATTAAGATAAAACTTTAGATATATAAAATATAAAATAAAATATAATGACAGAACATGTATTATTAAACATCTGGGGCAAGGGAAAAAACAGATACACTATCAAGAGGAATATGAAATATTTGAGAAGATGAACAAAATGATCGCCATAATTTTATACCTGATACTTTGATATTATTTAATGGCATATAGTAAATGGTTGTAGATTATTATATTTCAAGTTTTCCTTAATATGGTTCATTTTTAATAATTGTGTTACTTATAATATTGAAATTTCAAGATTCCAATTGTCAAGTACTTATGTAAATTTTAAAATGAAATATAAATAACTGATTGACCAGGCTCAAGAATTTGGAAATGGAGCCAAATTATCCCTATGTGTCTTAACATGAATGTGTGTTAACAATGAAAATATATAAGTACTAACACTGATAAATAAATTCAATATCTTGTACTTTGAAAGAATCCAATTAAATAGATAAACCTGTAGCTAATGCAATCAAACAAGAGAGTAATTTCATAACCATATGAGTAAACTAATTATAGGACAATATTTTGCTCAACTGTTTAAATAGATTTGAAAATTGACTTCAAATTCTCAGAAAATATAAATTGCCAGGAAAGCATAAAATGTAAACAAACTAATTATCATGGTAGGATTTGAGAAAGCTGTCAAACACCTCCTTTCAAAAATAAAACGAGACTAAAAATTTTCACAAATGATTCTATCAAATCTTCAAAATATAAATATTTTTTTAGTTTTACTTAGATGTTTCCAAGCACAGAAAGGAGGAGAAACTCCCTCTCCCTTTTCCACCAGATTCCCCTTTTAAGAAGTTAACATAGCTTTTCTTTATGTGTTTAACTTCAGATGCTCACTGATTGCAACAATGGGCAATGAAGGTTGTGGGTAGCTAACATGGAATTCCTCTGGACATGTGCATGCTGTTTTCCTTCAGGTGTCTCTGTTGGAGGACTGACTGGGACCTCTGAGAAAGTTGAGGTGGTGAGTCAAAGGAAAAACTTTCTTTTGGAGAAGCCTGGCTGGAAACAAGACAAATTAGGCATGGACACTCCATAGCTGTTAAGCCAGAGAAAAATATTCTTCTATGGTAGAACACCATAGGATTTTCTCCACTGTGTTTATCTGCTGTCCTGTTCTTGTCTTTTACTCTTCTAAAGAAGACTGGCTCTATGTTAGTTAGATATTCATTTTGTAATTTCCTTTCCTCATATTTAAATGATTAAATCATTTTTTCTTACATTTTATGTCTAAGTTTAACCAATTCATCATAAAAATTTAATATAAAGTGGTTTCTAATTAATCTTACATTGTTTTAGTGGTTTCTCCATTTGATTTTTAGCATTTTTCATAACAAAAGAAAAGACATTCATTTTTCTGCTTCAACCCTCCCTGCTTGAAAACAATTCATTATGATCAATGATAAAGAAAATAAAGGATGCTTCTGAAATTTAGTGACCAATAAACAGTAGAATTTTTTTTTTTTTTTTGGTTTTCAATTGTGGTAAAATATAAATAACCTAAAATTTACTATTTTATTCATTTTAAGTGTGTGATTCTGCCATATTATGTAATTAGACTTTGTCATGTAATGTTACGACCCTCCATCTCCAGAACCTCACCACATGATTTCAAAAATGAAAAACAATTACAAAACATTATTGACCTATTTATACTTTGGGAGGGGGGTATTGGAAGCAGGAAAAGAGGAAACCCATGTAACATTTCTAAGAGTAATCACTTATCATATGAATTTCAATAGTTTCAACAATTCCCCAGTCTGCGATCTGACTTATCCAATTAAAATATATCTGGAAAAAAACTCTTTTTTTTTTTCTATTTGGAAATATTTTACCACTGTCAAATTATCAATTATATAAATTTCACTCTAAATAATACAACTTCTTAAATTTAGATTTTAATTGTAGAAAAAAATTTTAAACAAAATGTATAAAATGACTCATCCTGCAGATGGTTACTCTTTTAGAGAGAATTACTGCCAAGAATCAAGTAAAATTTTAAAATAAAAATCAGTGTATGTCATTACAGACTTTCACAATCCTTGGTCATTATTGATGGAATAAAAATTACAGGGGAGGATACATGGGGGTAGGAATGATAGTAGAATGAATCAGACATTATTATACTGTGTGCATATATGGTTACACAATCTGTGTAACTCTGCCTCATGTATAATCAGAAAATAAAAAGTTATATACTCCATGTATGATGTGTCAAAATACATTCCACCATCATGTTTAACTAATTAGAACAAATAAATTAAAAAAAATATAAACTGTCAGCATATACACACACATGCACACACAAGCACAAACACAGTTTTGGTATATAATAACTTGATATATTTTAGTGGCTCATGTAAATTCCAGAATATTGCTTTTGTTTTTTTTATAGTATATGTTTTATATTGTCATCTATAAAATACAACACAAGAATCTGGATTTCACTTTAGAAAAATCAATATATTTACTTTAAAAATAAATATTTTCTTTCAATTTGTCCTAATTAGTTATACATGATGGTAGAATGCACTTTGATACATCATATATAGTTGAAGTATAATTTCTTATTCTTATGATTGTGCATGATGTAGATTTACACTGGCTACATAGTAATATATGGACATAGGGTAATAATGTCTCATTCATTCTAGTACTCTTCCTAAATCTATATTCCTCCCATCTCTTTATTCCCCTCAACCTAATCTAAAGTAACTCTATTCTTCCCTAGCCACCCTCTCTTATTGTGAGTTATCAGAAAAAAAAAATGGCCTTTGGTTGTTCGGGATTGGCTTATTTTGCTTAGCACAATATTCTCCAGCTCCATCTATTTACCTGAAAATGCCATAATTTCATTCTCTCTTAAAGCTGAGTAGTAGTACATCATATATACATGATGGAAAGTGATATGTATATACTGAACATATATTTCACAGAATAAGAGATACAATCGATACATATGTGAGATATATATATATATATATAATATATATATAATTATATATATATATAATTATATAATATATATTTTATATATATATATATATATATATATATATATATAATTTTTTTTTTCATCTGTTGAAGTACATCTAGGTTGGTTCCATAATTTAGCTAATGTGAGTCGAGCTGCTATAAACACTGATGTGGCTGCAACACTGCAGTATGTTGCTTTTAAGTTCTTTGGGTATAAACTGAGAAGTGGAATAGCAGGATCAAATGGTGGTATCATTCCAAGTTTTCTGAGGGATCTCCATACCACTTTCCATAATGGTTACACCAATCGCCATTTCTACCAGTAATGTATGAGTGTATCTTTTCCCTCACATCCTTGTCAAAATTTATTTTTGTTTTTATTCTTGATAATTGGCATTCTGACTGGGGTGATATGAAATCTTAGAGTAGTTTTGATTTGCATTTCTTTAATTGCTAAAGATGATGAACATATTTTCATATATTTGTTGATCGATTGTATTTCTTCTTCTGTGAAAGTATTTCTTCTTCTGTTCAGTTCCATTTATTGATTGTGTTATTTGTTTGTGTTTTTTTATGTTAATTTTTTTAGAATTTCTTATGTATCCTGGAGATTAACACTGTATTTCAGGTGCATGTGGTAAAGATTTTCTCCCATTCTATAGACTCTGTTTTCATGTTATTGATTGTTTCCTTTGCTGATAAGAAGCTTTTTAGCTTGAATTCATCCCATTTATTGATTCTTTTTTTTTTTTTTGAGAGAGAGAGAGAGAGAGAGAGAGAAAATTTTAATATTTATTTTTTAGTTTTCGGCGGACACAACATCTTTGTTTGTATGCGGTGCTGAGGATGGAACCGGGGCCACACGCATGCCAGGCGAACACGCTACCGCTTGAGCCACATCCCTACCCCAACCATTTATTGATTCTTGATTTTACTTCTTGTACTTTAGGAGTCTTGTTAAGGAAGTCAGATCCTAAGATGACAAGGTAAAGATTTGGGCCTACTCTCCCTTCATTAGGTGCCGGGTTTCTGTTCTAGTGCCTAAGCCTTTGATTCACTTTGAATTGAGTTTCATGCAGGATCCAAGATAAGGATTTAATTTTATTTTGTTACATGTAGCTTTCCAGTTTTCCCAACACCATTTGTTGAAGAGGATATATTTTCTCCAGTATATGTTTTTGGTGCCTTTGTCTAGTATGGGATAAATGTATTTATGTAGGTTTGTCTCTGTGTATTCTATTCCGTACCATTGGTCTACATGTCTTCTTAACTAAATATTGGGTTTTATTAATCATAATTTTAGTAAAGTAGCTCCTTTATCATTTTATATTAATTTTACACAAATGGTAGATGTGCATACTATAATTTCTATATAGGGAATTTGTGCAAATGAAACTAAAGGCCAGGGAAAGTAGGGGATCTAGAGGTGGGGAAATTTTGATTAATGTTTTCTGCAGTATAGTTAATAGGAGCAAGAAGCTTTGATGCATTATTGTACAACAGAGTGGTTATAGGTAACAAAATATGGGGTGCAATTCAAAAAGCTAGGAGGAAGGATTTGGTAATTTTTACCATAAATAAACAATAAACTTTACTTAAACATTATGTAGTGCATGCATATATTGAACATTACATGGTCCCCCCTAATATCTACAAATTTATTTATTTTTTATCTGACAGTTAAACATAAACTTAAAGAAAATAAAACCCTCATACACACTGAAAAAGAATGAATAAGGGGAAAGTGGTACCTCTAGCCAATTGACAATCAATCAGAATACTTTTTTAAAAAATTCCCTAAAACAATTTCCTCCGAAACTTTCCTTCTCTTTCTCTTAAATACTGAGTTAGGCCTTAATAAATGATTGTATCTCTAAAAGGTGAGATTTAGTAGTAACTCTACCCAAATTTAAGAACCATTAAGTGTGGAGATTCCTTATTGGTTGACTGCTGTATCTAGTTTATGTTAATTAAGATACGCTGTGTGGAATGTATATATACCCCTCCTGTCCTACAATAAACGGCTCCCACTCCTGCTGTATCAATGTACACAAGTTGCTCGTCACCCCCCCCAACCCTCCACCTCCTGTTAGTTTGCTGCAGCCAGACTGCAGCAATTTTTGTCAGGAATAAAGAAATCCTTCAGGCTAGGTAGGAGGGGATTGGATACAGGAAATATGTGGATTACACAATCATTGAAAGGCTTGGGCTAGGGAAGATCAACAAGAACTCTTTTGGCTCTTAGGAAATGCAGAACTACAAAAGGAATAGGAAAGCTAACTTTGAAGATTGCAGCTGCCTGACACTTTGACATGGACATTTTTGGTGAGGACAGCAGGAAACTGTCATTTGAAGCCATGATTCTGAAGCTTACAATATCCTGAACCTGTTCATAATTTCTGCTCGTCAATAATTTATTATGATTCTCTTCAAACTTCCAGATCTTACAAGATTATGTCTCATTGGAAGAATCTAAACTGGAGCCCTGTGGGTTAAAGACTCTGGAAGAGGCTGGGGATGTGGTTCAAGTGGTAGTGCACTCTCCCAGCATGTGTGAGGCACTGGGTTCGATTCTCAGCACCACATAAATGCAAAATAAAGATATTGTGTCAACCTAAAAAAACTGAAAAAATAAATATTAAAAAAAAAGATTCTGGAAAATTTAGATCTAGGCCACCCCCATTAAGATACAGGAATAAATGTGTATTTAAGAAATAAAGTTGATAAAGGCCATTCAGCAACCTTTGGAGAGAATAATTAGAGAAGACATGTTTGTAGAAGTTTAAGATATGTATAGATATGAGTATCCTTTCCTAATCTTTTCAGGATAATACAATAGAAACTTATTTTTCCTATTTATCTGAACCAACACTTAAATAAGATTTTAATATTTTTAAATACAATATTGGAAAATCAAATCTGTTTCCAATGCAGTTAGTTATTCCATGAGTTCAGAGTATGACCCTTGATAGGTGGCATAACATATCATAAACATTCTAGATAAAATAACTTCACAAGGCCCATAGATTTGTGAGGGAGATAAGGAAATAAAACATATTATTAAACAGCCTAATGCATAATGAGGGAAAAGTGTGTGCAGGGTAGCATAGGAATATGCAAGTAGCTAGGTGCATTTAGTACCAAATGAATGAAATTCAAAATAGTATTCACATCATGAAACTGATTTGGCTAAATGCAACTTAATTTTGTTACATTCAACTAAATAATGAACTGATTGATTTGTAACTGGAGCCTTTTAAGCAAAGACTTAATTTGTATTCAATGGCAGACATTTTCAGGATTATAAAATTAGGAAAATTTAAGACTACATTGATTATGCTTTCATCAAGGAGCTTAAGATCTCAAATCTTCTCACCGACCCTACCCAGTAGGACAGATTAACTCTCTTATTCTTATACAGATCTGTTATTATTAGCACCATACACAAAGTAGGGACAGTCATTTATAATCAAATTCAACTAACTTTCACAAAGCAACTATATTGTCCTAGACAGCCAGAGACACTATAATGAATATCCTTTTAATTCTTTGACATCAAGGACTATAAACAGTACATGACAGTGCTATGTATCTATGTGTGTGTGCACCTGTGCTTGTATTACTAACAATCTACCAAGTCTCCCCTCTAATTCTGTTGTGACTTCTAATCTAGATGAAATTATGTTTCTTATTTACTTTCAGCTATCTGCTGAGATTACAGCTATTTCCATTTTACATTTCAAACATAAGGTTATTGCTCTAAATTGGACTTGTCATGTATTTATTTTACTAGTAAAAGGAACAATTTTCTGTATTATAATTCTTAAAATTATGATTCTTAGAATTATGATCATAAGTGAAAATTTTGTACTTGTTCAATCTTCATCAGAAGTTCTAGGCATTTTAAAAGCTAACAATATCCTGGGGGATTCTTATTGTTACTTTAACATTTGCAAGTCACTAGACCTCATCATCTCTTCTACAGTTTCTCTCAGATACTCACTACTGGGACTGTCTCCTTATAATATGTTGCCTGGAAACATATGCTAAACTGGGGCACTGTCAACAGAGTTTTATTAGGAAGAGCTCTGAGCAGAACTATGAGGAAAGGTATGAAGCAAGGGTGCTGAAGCAAGAAGCTCACTTGTGGAGTGTGAACCTCTTGGAGAGCTGGTACTTAGATAGCTCTTGTATGATATCACAGATCAAGGCAAGGGGGCTAACACTTTGTATCCCTGCATCAGCTGTCATTATTAGCATTCTTCCCACATTGCACAAGAGAGTACACAGCCTGGCAGACCTGTGTGATCAGTCCCCACTGAAAACCACATCCCTCACTTCTGTAAAGATTTCAATGGAAGAAGAGTCCTGGAAGCTTGTGCATGTTTTCCCCCTCCCAGTTCCTCCACGGATTTTACCCAGACTGCAGTTTTGCAGTTTCCTTTGTTGATTTTTTTTCTTTTTATCTTATGTTGTAATAAATCATAGCCATAAAGATAACAGCATGCTGTGTCCTCTTCATAAATCATCATTCTGGGGGTGGTCCTAGGACCACAGAATAGAAAAGAGTTTAAACGTGCACATGCCAATTCCCTGTGGCAGAGGACAATTTCCTATGAAGAGACAGCTTTGAACAATTAGCATCCAAAATTGTTAACAGTGAAGAGCATAAGTTTTCCAGATGCAAAGATGGGATCCAGATGGAAAATCATTGTTAAAGTGAATACCTTTGCCCCTCAGAGCTACAAGCTTCTGCTGTGAAGTGTGCTCCATCTGGGAAGAACTTTTACAGAATTCCAGGTTGTCTTATTTCCTAGAGCTCTAAAACTAGACAGGTTACTGTGATGGAATCACAACCTCTACTGCTACAACTAAATTCAAGGGCATATCAAAGATTCAATAAAATCTGCTTGCTCCCTTTCCAAAAACCCAAAGATCCTATTAGCACCTTTGCTTATTTGGGCAGTTTGCTTGGAGGAAGTCTCCCAGAATTCACCCTGAATGTCCTGGAACACATGGTACTATGTCTTTCTCAAATCATGCCTAGTGAAATGTCCATGTCCCTTTAAAAGTGGGCATAGGACCAACAAGAGATTCATTGGTAGGTCATCAGAGTTCTACTCATATACTTTGTTTCCATCATATAATAGCAGTGTCACCTCGTCCTTATGACTGGGAGAAATCATGCATATCAGTAAATCAACTTTTGTCTGCTGCTTTTTTGTAATAAAAAGGCAAGCATAGATAATACAAATGGTTTTCTGGGAGTTACAGTGAGTGAAACCACTTTTACTTGTAGCCTTTGGCTCCCATGCCTATATATATTACACTCTTGAAGTTTTTGAGGCATAAAACATTTGTTGAGTTGGGATGCATATTATATCCTGTAAGATAGTATCCAGTACTACCAGGATATCCTTTGCTATTCTATTTCTCAACTGCATCTTGAAAACACTATTGTTCCTTTCTGTTAAGATGAAAGATTCTAGGTGGGCTAATATGTTGAAAAAATATGTGGATATATAATTTATGATTAGTTTCAAGTGTTATTTTCATATAAACCATTTTCCTTGTTCCCATGCATTGTTATATGGGACATTGTGCAAATGGAGTGAGGATGCTTATGTTTTCTTATGGTTATGCCAACCAGGTTTCTGTAGAAAAGAAAAAAAAATAATTGAGGTGTCATTATATATGTCAATACCAGGCAAAGTGAACTACTACCTTCCCCTATAAAAAATTCCAAATATTGTTAACTTCTACCAAGTGACTGGTTGTTTTTCTTTAACTAAGGTCTCATATTGGAGGCTCAGTGTTGATCTCTGAGTGGTAGTTTGAGTAGTGTCAGTAGCTAGATTATACAAGTACAACCACATTTTTTTCTATATAAAACATCTATCTCTGTCACACAGCTTCTCCGTTTGTGCACCCATTGTCTCAGCACTGAGGTGAGCAATGGCAGCAGTGACTATGAATATTTTCCATTTAGGTAAGACATGACCCAGATTTCTTTACTTTATATGTTTATTCCCATCGGTTCTTATGCGTGCTTCTTCCCCAGAAATTTTCTTACCAATTTTCCAAATTTTCTTTCTCTTTGTGTTCAATAAGGCAGGTTCTCTGTCACTACACATGAGCTGACATATGTTCTTAATATAGGTTAAAATTCTTTCTGTACAAAGTGGATATCAAACTACATCCCATAAAACTATTCCCATTAAGGTGATTGCACATGTCTGGTCTCCTGAGAGTCTTCCCTGAGAGGAGACATAGAGAGACACAGCCTGATTTTGGTTACTACTTGCATGTATTGACCTTCCTCACCCATGATCCTGAATATACCACTTTATCTTATTATCCATTGCTACAGAATAGTCCCATCTTGTGATATGATGGACAAGACAGAACCCAGCATATATAGATTTGTGCTTCAGTTTGTGGCTTTGTTTTAGCATCCTAAGTTTCTGTATTATTTTTTATTTTTTTCTTTTTATCAAGAATTGATACCAATTGCACATTAAATCCAAAAATACCTGCTATAGACCAGTGTATGATGGATCACATAGCCAAAGGAAAGTTCAGGAACGTAGCATGGGCAATCTGCAGGGTCCTTTCTTCTCTGAACAGCCTGCAAGACTGCAGGCTTCTATGCCCTCCCCTATAATCCTGCATATGAAAATCATGGTATCCACTAAATCTGAAAAGGCTTACCAAGAATTATACTTCATTCTTAGTGTTGGATTAGAAAATCCAATTATATCTTAATTTACCTGACTGAAATACTTCACTGATAAGGAAGGAACTTGAGTCCTTATAATATTTACTTCCCATACAACTGAAGTTATGTATCTCTATCCCTTGTACAGTACCCTCAGCAAATTATCGAATAAAATGCTTGTGGTTTCTGATGGTACTGATTGGCCAGGTTCTTCTATTTATTTGCATGTGATTTTTTTTTTTAATAACTATAGATGAACACAATACTTTTATTTTATTTTTATATGGTGCTAAGGATCAACCTCAGTGCCTCACATATGCTAGGCAAGTGCTCTATCAGAGAGCTGCAACCACAGCCCTGCATGCAATTTTTATTCTTACTTTATAGATACAGAATATCCTCAGTCAAGGTATGCTTAGTCTGTTTGTCACAAAAATAGATTGATATAAATCCTGAAGGAAAATAGTATTTTGTAAGGCTCTTGTCTCTCCTGGGACTTCTGTTGTGTCTTCAAGAAGGGAGGCAGTACCATTGAATACAGAGAAATACGTCACAATTGGACTACAGAGGTTCAGAGCTAAGGTTCTCGATCAGAAAATATTTTTAGGCTTCTTAGTGAGTGCACATTTTGGTACATCTAGAGACATTTTTAATTATCATAGCTGAGGAGTGAGATACTGTTTGCATCTACTGAATATGGATCAGAAATTTTTGCTCAATATCCTACAATGCACAGGGCATCCCTCTACAGCTAAGCATTATCAGGTCCAACATGTCAAAAATGTAGAGGGAGAGCCACCTTGGTACAGAGGAGTATGAGAGCTCAATTCATTTTCTGTATTCATCCAGATATTTCAAGTCTCAGGGGCTTACTCTTTCCTTAATAGAGACCTGACATTGGTATAAGAATCTTATCTGGTTAAGGTTTTTGTTCTTTAAAATTTTGCTACTTTTGTGATTAGGTTGAAACCTATTTTTCTAATTTTATTCCCCTTGTGAGAAGCCATATATAGAAGATTCATTAGAGTTTTCTTAGGTGATAGTCCTGAAACATGTAGTTGGTCAGAGGAAGAAGCTTACCTGCAATGTGGTTGCAACTCAGACTCCAGTCAGGATGGGGATCCCTAGAACTGAAAAGCTCCTAAAAGACAGAAATGGCCCAAACTAAGTCAAAAATTGAAGACATTTATATTCCCACGTGGAACTGTCAATTGTTAGGGGCAACACTTCTGAACCAAAGTGTCACTTTGGAGAAAGCCTATTGCTTGTGAGAAACGTACCTGTGAGCCATCAGCAGCAGTAATTCTAAGAAGTTGTATAATGAAGTGTCAGTTTTGAAGAGAGAAACTGTCCAGAACACTAAAATATTTATCAGACACATGGAAGTGATTAGGACACTGCACCAGGGCAGAAGAATTCTGAAACTTAAATAAATAGAGAATCAAGAAAGAATGGAAGTGAAAATAAGTAAATAACATTTTCTATATAGAATCTAAAGCAACAAATGAAGACAAAAATAAACAAATGACAGGGGCATTCAGAACTATTACTTAAGTAGAAGAAAAGGAAAAAGATGCAGATTAATAAATGTTTGCTGAGAAATGTCTATGTGTCAGGCAGTGAGAAAGGCAAGTGAACCAGGAAAGGTGGTGCTTGCCTGTGATCCCAGCAGCTTGGAGGCAGAGGCAGGAGGATCTCAAGTTAAAAGCCAGCCTCAGCAACGTAGCAAGGCTCTAAGCAACTTAGTGAGACCCTGTCTCAAAATAAAATATCTATTTTTTAAAAAGGGTTGGAGATGTGGCTCAGTTGTTATGCACCCCTGGGTTCAATCCCTGGACTAAAAAAAGAAACAAGTGAATGGCATAGACTTGAAAATTGCTACATGATATTAAAATTATGTTATTATATATTTTATTAATTATTTTTAATCATATTATATTGATATTATATTTTATTATATTAAAATTATATTACCAAGAACATTATAAATGGGCTGGGATTATAGCTCAATGGTAGAGCACTTGCCTAGTACTTAGGAAGCAGTGGGGTCATTCCACAATACCACATGAAAAGATGTGTCCATCTACAACTAAAAATAATAAAAAGAAAATTGTAAATAACAACATAATTATAAATTATATTGATGATCCTTCCCTTTAATTTCAGATAGAGATATATTTTTAAAAAGAAAAATTTACAGTGTACCAGGTGGTGTCAGGAATTATATATCTCTGTTGTTATGGAAAACTATGTTCTCCACCCACTCTGTTGACCTCTTTTTTAAAGATTCTGCCATATGTCTTTTTCAAGCAGATTGGTGACTGAGCAGTGAACAAACTACAAGGAAAAAAGGAATTTCTAATTTGATGTGATGAGTTATAATTTTGGTTGCTTAGCCATCTTATAAAAGGAAGTACGTCATGTTGTCATCTGGTGTGATCTCTTTAGAAGAAAATTTATTTCTAGTTTGGAAAATGATGCTTCAGTATTGATAACTCTTGATTGTAATTTGCACATTTCTTTAATCATGTCAATATTAATATATTTCCTAGTTAAGATATTTTAATCTTTGCTAATACCCTCCAAAAAATTATGAAAAGCATCTATGACAAATTTGATTAGAGATGTAATCCATAATTTTTTTCTTCTATGGTGTTTTGTGGGTTATTGCCACTTTTTAATGCTCAGCTAATTTTATCGTTCATTCTACCTCACTTTTCTGAAACTTGATCTCTATATTCCTTAAATTCACCACAATGTACTTATAAAACATAGCAAATTCCATTCAGTTATAAATTTAGATTTCTTTATGAATATTAGGTATATCTTTTATAGTTTTTGAAAGTTTGGAAATAAAACCAATAAAAATTCTATGACCAACTGCTGTGTAGTTTTAGTGTTTTATAATTTAATTCATGTAGTTCAGTGATTCTCAAACCAGGGCAGTGCCTCTTTCTCCACAACACACACACATGACAAGGGACTTCTGACAATATCTGCACACAGTTTTTTATTGCTACAGCAATAAAAAAAAAATTGTAGGTGCTAGGTCTAGTGGTTAGATGACAGAAATGCTACTAAGCATCTTACAAAGCACAGAGCAACTCTCCCCCAAAGTCTAATAAGTGCAGAAGTTGAGATCTGTTTTAGAAACTCTTATGTTATTAAAATAATGAAAAAAAATTGAAAAAAAATGGTAATTAGTAAGTGAATCTTGATAATCATCTCCCTATTGAAAAGTTTTAAAGATTTTTTGTTTTATTTTTTAATGTTTTCAACCTATTGCTTTTACAGTATATTGACTTTATTCTGTTAATAACATTAAGAAACATGATTTATACACCAAATTCCAATTTAACTTGTGGATATGTTTGAAAACATGATTTTTTGAAGTTCAAGTCTCTTATACATTTTAAAATGCACTAAAAATATTGCTTAACTTATCACTTAACTTTAATTTTTGTTTTCATTACCAACATATTAGAATTCAAGTTTCATTCTCCAAAGTATCATTTTCATTCTTGAACTGGCATTAAAATATATTATTAATGCTCGGTTTATGTGATAAATACTTCATTCATACTAATTTATATATAGTCAAGTAGACCAAGAATGAAAATTAAAAACAAAATGAAATAATAAATCATCCCATTAAGGGGAGGCATATGGTTCTATACAGAAATTTCTTATTACCTAAGACTCATAAATAAGACAACATATTTGAGGTTGTATAACATATGAAAATAGAGATTTTCCCTTAATTTAAATATGACAAGGAAAATTGCCACTGAGTTGTGAAAATTACTTTCTTTTAAGCTCAACTATGCTTATGTTTAGTTTGATTAATTCCTCTTCATATTTTTAGTCAGTTTTATTCCAGAATTTCCCTGAACAAATTTCTTCTTTTCCCTTCCTTTAAAACAAAGTTTATATTTATGGAACATATTAGTGTATCCACATTTCATCTGGCATATTATCAGATTAAATTCTGTTTAAACATTTTTGTGAGGAACATTTTCTCTGACAATATTTTTTCTATTTTAAAGAAGGAAACTATACATAAATGAATCTATTCCTTTTATTTTTATGAAGTAAAATACTTAAAATAATCAAATCCTCTGGAAAAGAATATACTTTTCGTGGACATAGCCAAATTTTCATTACAAATTCAAGACTATATTCTGATTAATATCCTTCTTTTCATTTGAGGACCTTATTTCATTATGAGGACAAAAGAAAGAAAGAAAGAAAGATTGCAAAAATGCCCTCTATTTTGATTCTATAAAGGTGGACATACTGCCTAAGTTGTTATTTTAGCTGATGTTATTTTGCAAATCAATGGGAAAAAATTTAAATAAACATTGATTAATAACCTTTAATATCTAATATTTTTGGACGAAGAATATTAGCATAAATGAACTATAATTAGAATTCTTAAGTTTTGTCTAAGAAAATCCTTTAAAAAATGAGTGACTGCATTGAACTGTCATTTTTTATGCGACTATAAATTGAATAATCTGTTTATTGTTGGCACTCAAAAGACCTTAACTATTAAACCAAATACAAGATGTTAAAAAATGTGATAAAAATCATAGTCAATTGCACATGGAAGAAATGAAGAAGAAAAGAAGGTAGTGAATTTGCCATTAAAGCATAAGTCAATGTTTACTGAAACAATTTTGGCCTACAGGGGAGAATTCATGGCTTTTATGTTTCTGCCTTTTTAAACACTTTTTCTCTTATTTGAATGGACCAGAATCAACCCAAAGAATAATACATTGTAACTCATACCAAGTAATATAGTAGGGGAGGAATACTTCCTTTGTGAAAAGAAATGAAGTTAGAACCTGTATGGTTATCTGGACAGGTTTTTCTCTCAGGTTACAGTGGTTAGAAATGCCAAGCTTCTTACATTTCCTCATTCCAAGAAAGTCTGGGATTGATAAGAAAAACATTGTCTTTTTAGTTGTTGGGAGAAAAAAAAAATGTGCTTACTAGGAAGCTGGTTTCACTAAGTGAAAAATTCTATAAAAAGTCAGGATTGAGTTTGGAACTGGGTAAACAAGGAGAGTGATGTATTAAGAGGTAGTTTTTTCGTTCTTCACCTAGACTGACCAGTGGAATTTCTCAACTAAGGTGAACCGTCCATGAGTCTGGGCAAATCCTAAATTCTTTGTCTGAATGCAAGTCAAAATTAGTTGTACACTATTATGTGTTATATTTCTCTCAGGAAATTCTGAGGTTATAGGAAATTGGTTAAAAATTCAATTCAATTCAATTCATTTCAATTAAAAAAATCCAACATTTTCCAACATCAGTTATCTTAAGAATATTCCCTTTTTCATTATTACTGAACAGATGAAGAATGATTGTGAAGCACCTTTATTCTTATATGAGTACATATGTATGCATATGTATACATATATACACACATATATTTGGTATTGTTCTTAATAAAATTATGTAAAAGGCAAAAAAAACCTCTAGAATAGTTACATAGTTACATAGATCCAAACATAGGTGAAGGACAAAATTTAGAAATGCTGAAAAAGACATTGAAGTCAGTATGTAAGCAGGTGTTTAAACACATGCCTACTGAGACTATTCTGTTCCACATTTATTCCTACAAAGAGGTGGCATTATGCATGTGTTTTGAAAGAGAACCTAATTTGGGATATATAAATAATATATAGTATAGTCAGGATGTGAAAGAGTATTGATGAATCAGACGAAAGCAAATTAAATGAAAAGTAACAGGAATAAATGTAAAGAGTCACATTTTGTTTCAAAGAAACAACTTCAGAAATATGGAGTGAAGCAAATAAGTCTTCACACTGGTATATGCAAAAAAGATATATGAGTTCTAGATGCATGAAGCATTTATAGGATTCTGTTGCATGCTGCAAAAAATGCAAATTTGATCTTAGACTCTATTAACATAAGTACAGAATACAGAGTAGGGAATTAGATGATCCTATTGTAACCTCAAACTTAGAGTGCATTTAGGGTAAAAAATCCAATTTTCATGCTAGATTTTTTGTTGGTTTTGTTTTTAAAGAAATGTCATATAAAATAGAATAAGTTCAGAAAAAAGGGCCAGTTTCAGAAAATGCTTTAATAGGTTAGTAAATAATTTGAGTATATCAATAAAATACAGTAAGAACAGATTTTAAGCATATTTAAAATATTTTGCTTTACTAAAATATATTGTAAATATGTGACACAATTCCAGAAGCAATGGGTGAAAGAAAAGGAAAAAAAAAATTAAGATAGAGGCTTCACATTAACATGGAAATTTTTAAATATTCATTGCAATAATGGGAAAGACTCTGTGTTAGTTTGGTTTTTAAGGTAGCATGTGAAAATTGGTATTGAACTTTTAAGAAAGTTACTATAGGAAATGCCTGTGAAAGATAAGAAGGAATGAAAAGTAGGAGTAAGTACGAAGAGACATGAAACCATGGCACACCTCTGGTACCTGTGAACAAGAAGGGAAAGAATTGGGTAAGGAAAGTCTTTAATTGTGGAGCAGGTATTAGATCCCCCAGCCAAGGAGGAGTCTCTTGAAAGAGCCATTATGAAAAAAGGTAATTTTGAGAAAAAGGCAGGGCCTTGGGATGCCTACCCTGTGTATTCTTTGGCTATGTAAAGACCTTGCAGAGAGTGTCTTCAAAATGAACACGGGCAGATTCTAGTGGTGTGGTAGTTAAAGATTGTCTGATAATTCACTCCTTATTGTGCTTGATAATTTGCCTTGTTTGAGAGTTGAAGTTTTTATACTGTGGAAGAAAATCCCCACTCATTCATGATTCTCTCCTTATGAGCAAACATTGTAGAATATATGCTCATCTATATGAATCAGGTCTTTCAGAAAGTAGATGCTAAGACTTAAGTTAGAGGCAAAGTTTTATTGAAAAGTGGCAACAAAAAAGAAAAAACAAGATAGTATAAATGTTTAGGGGTAGACAAGAGACCAAGATAAAGATGCAACAAAGTCAATACCAGCTCTGTAGCAAAGAATGCCCACCAGAGGAATCCATGTCAGGAGGAAGTATCAATATACCTCTAGTATAGCTTACTTACTCATTTTGTGGCACCATCTTGAGAATTATGAGTTCATCTCCAATTTTGCTACAAGCAAAAATGAAGTTTTAAAATGGCAGCTCTCCACACTTGCTGCTTGTCTCTTCTCAAAGTATATGGGTGCTAAGTAGTCTCCATGTTAAGAAAGTTGTCCCTCCAGATTTTAGGAGTTAACCATTTCAACATGTAAACTTATAAGGGATGTATTAGTGAGAGAATATAATAGCTCTCAGCCCTGTAGTTAATTGTGCTGAAATTTATTATATCCCTCCTCTACAATTCATTCTGTGGTCCACATATAATCTCTGATGATTTTCTGCCTGATACATAGCTGTATAGTTCAAAATTTGATTTTAGGGGTGGGATCGCTGATAGAACAAATCTTTCTCAGGCAGAAGTTGTCGTACATGTCTATTCACAGGTACAGAGAATAATAACATACATGCATGAATAAGCTGAGTTTTACTTGTGTTTCTGCTGCTTTTATGATGTAAAAATATTCAGATCTTTTTCAAGTAATCAGGTAAGTCTGACAGAAATATGATGATGTTTCTTCTTGCCAGTTGTTCATCTACTAAAATGTTATGCTCTAGATCTCTATCCTACAAGATCTCTATCCTAACAGATCTTTCAGTTCTGGAAAAAAGAAACACAAATTAACCAAAAGGACATTTGGAAGTCATGTCTCTACTCCATGATTCATAGGCACAAGTAACTTTTCTACTGGGGATGAATGAATAGCCAAAACCTTCTTATTTAATAAGAATAGAACTTCATCCTCACAGTATTATCTCTAAAACTAGCAGTTTTGATGCACCTGTAGCATGGTTTCCAACTCTTTATAAGTACAGCTATTTGAGGATGATGCATTATGCAGTTTGGAACTACTATTACATTTCCTTTCTTGTGAAGGTTCTCCTCATCTGATGATCAATTGGGCAGAAATTCATACCATGAATAGGTGCTCCATACATTAAAGTTTTCTGCGACTGAACTAGAAAGGTAAAGCACATGGCATGCCTGAAATACATCTATTCCTGGGAGAACAAAGCAATGGCCATTACAGGATATTCAGGGCCAGGTGATTTCCTTCAGCCATAGGGTTGTACCAGGGCTCTGTGTTCTTTTCTGTTTTACATTAAAAGAGGGGAGTATCTAGATCAACTTTGATAATAAGTATATGTAGAAATCCTTTATCCATTTTACCATACACTAATAGTTTCTATGTTCGAAATATTCATCAGTAAAGGCTATTGACAAAATTAGGCTAACACCAATGAACTGGGTTATACATACTGTTTGTGCAATAGTCCTTCTGTGGTGGGCATTTTTTTGTTTCACATTAATATATTACAAGAATATCTTTGTACTTTGTCTTGGCTCCTTTATATCCCCCTGAATGTCTCTATGCCAGGCATCCTTGTCTCTGATCTTCACATTTCTTTCCCATGGTTTCCTGAACATCTGACCATGTAAGCATTATTCTTAACTGTAACTACTTCTTCAAACAATGTGAATAACAGTTTATGATCCTATGCTACCTATGAATAAGACTGCAAAGCAGCCACTCTCCAATTTCTGCTTGAACCAACATATTTAACTAACCATGATCAAGAAAACCTTCTAATTCTTCAATTCAGCTGGTCTTCAATTGTCATTAATGTGCCCTGAGGGAGGAGTGCCCCTGCAAATATTCTAGTGATATGGGAGTCTATGTAATTTGCTCTTGATTCTTTGCTTATGTCCTCTTTTCATGATTATTCTCAGTTAAAAACGCATCAATTTTGTCTGTCAAGAAATTTGTTATTGGTACTGTCTGACTTAGGAAACCAGGCAGGACTCAGCTTCAAGGGTGTAGATCCAGACAAGGTTCACTTGAGATGCTCTTCCTAAGCCTTGTACTCTATCATGGGATAAGTGCATGCCAACCTCTTTTTTTAAGAGGTATAATTCTTTGCTTCAAAGAGCATGGCCTTGCTTATGAGCTTATTTTTAGATCCTACTAACTAAGGCTTGCATGAACTCCACAGTGCATATTTTGCTTTCCAAAGCTTTATATACTACTGAGGTGCTGAATATACCAAACCTGGATCTACTTTAGAATTGCTTCTTAGTCTAGGCTTCACTCAAAGCAAACGGGCTTCTGTATCACCTGCTCTGTAAAGTCAAGGGAAATGCTTTTGGGAGTGAAATATATTGTGTGCAGAACTTCAAGATACTTACTAGGTGTCGTATATATGTCTTTGTGGTAGTGAATGCAAGATGAAGTAATCAGGCTTTTGTTTGGAAAGGAATAGTCCAGCACACTTTTAATGATTTGGATCCTTGAATATTTTACAGAATTGTAGATCCTTGATTCATAAGGCTTATTTCCATGCTCTGGAATTCACATATTTTGAGAAAATCTTCATCACACTACCCATGTTGAGCATGGTTTCATGTTTGAATCATCAGATCCTGATGGGACCACCTACTTGTAATTTTGTGGTACTCTATTAAAATTGATCTGGGTTTTGCATGGTTCAGTATGGAAACTTGAATGTTGGTATGATAGGAACCCTCACTTCTTCTCTTTATAGGTCTATAACTGTTGCACTAATTTCTTTCATCCTTCTTCAAGGATTATTGTTTTGATTTACAATATTGGTTAGAAATTTTTTAGAATCTCTTGCTTGCCCTTTTCTACTATGATAGATAGCAATTAAACCACCTGCAACTTTCCCAATATGAAAATTACTCCAAATACAAAGTGTGTTAGTTGCATTTAAATATTCAGATACTGTTCAAATGACTGTCACATAAGTCCTCTAATGCAGGGAACTTACAATATTATGAGTTTTCACAAAGATTCCAGTTTTTACCTGGACCAGAAGATCCCCAATTTAATTGGAGTAGGGACATGATAGCACTTCATGTTTCTGAGAATCATTTGTTAACTCAGATGCTGTGTTCAATCATTTTTTTAGTTGTTTATATTTTTTTGTGCATTTCTCTATCATACAAGCAAATGACCACTTGGAATGGAACTTATGCAATTGGTATAGCCTATTCTTTCTATGATGTTGCTGGGTTCTTCCTATAGACCTAGAAAGCTCTCCTCCAGTCAATGAAGTCCACAGAGGAAATCGATGGAAACTGGGAAACAAATTATGACTTTTATACTGCTCTTTCATTTCTGCTCACTCATTTTTTTCTTTATTTAATCATGTATTACATTATTATCACATCCTTCAGTACCCTTGTTGGCTCCATGACTTTACTCCTGAAGATCCTATGATCTATTACCAAATTTCCATTACACTCTGAAGATTAAACCATCTTAGCTTCCATGTTGATCTCTCCATTCATCACAAAAATTGCATCTCCTTGAAGGATCTGGTCATTCTTAAATGACCCATATTTTTTACTGCTATTAGTAAACCAAGGGCTGTGACCATTCTAATCTCAACTTTAGCCTACCTTGAGTTGCTACTAAACTTCTTAATAATTATGGTGAACCTCATACAAGTGTGTTCTTCATAGTGTTGATAAATTGTATGCTTCTCCAGCCTTCACATGAAATTGAATTATCTGATAGGTCTTGTGGCATCACATAATGTATCCACTCTAGCATGCCTATCTTCCTCATTTGTTTTTCTCCTCCTCTTCCATCTGCTCTGACAGTTAAAGCTTTTCAGATTCACTCAGACTGAGATTTTATTTTCTCCATGCTTCTCAGAGCCAACCTGGCAGTGAGTCTATACCCACCCCTGGAATCCTTACATAGAATATTAAATTCTAAGTACTGAGAGTATCCCCTTGAAAATGTGGGAGGCAAACCGTAAAGAATGAGAGACTACTGCCCATGAGATTGCTCTCACTTCAGACACCAACCATACGTTGGGAGTTGGGATTCCCTAGAGCCACTCTCACTTCAGATTAGTTAGCTACAAATTTACTGATCTCCATAGACTATCTTGCATTTAATAATTTACTCTAGTGATTCACAGAACTCCATTAGAGCTGTTACAGTCACAGTCATATTTACTACAGGAAAAAGATACACATTAGAACTAGCCAAGTGAAGACATCAGTAAGGCAGAATCTGAGAGGATTTCCAGGTTACAACTTTGGTCATGCTCAGAGACATGTAACACTCTCAGAGAGTATCACCAGCTAGAGAATCTTACCCCAATTTTTGGTATCTGGGATTCTTATTGAGATTCAATAAAATACTGAATGAGCTTTGATCTCAAACTTTATCCCTACCACAGAGGTGAGAATAATGTGTTTAAACTCCACTTCTTCTGGAGATCAAACTAATTGTCATGGTTCAAAGTCTCATTATCTGTCACATTGTTACAATACCCAGTAGCCAAAGTCCACAGTAAAACCAAGATATTCCTCTCCAGCAGGAAATTTAAGTAATGCAAAGGGCAATGTGTTCTTTGTGTAAAGTCTATTCTTCATTACATGCATTCAAGTCAATAAATACTCCTTTTTCAGTTTATTTACCTTCTGACCTCATGGACCTTCACATTCTGGTTCTATGGGTGATCTCATAGCTTCTGCATGCTGACTCCTTCCAGTATGATTTCAAATTCCTTTTGAGTAGAGTCTTTTCCCTTTCTTTTCAGGCCCAGTGTGTCTCAGACTGAGTTATACTGATACTTAAATCTAGTTGGTCACCATGACTACAGGAAACATAGGTATAGATGTTGAGGGAGAACTTACATTTTTCTGTAAGATTTCCTTTCATGGTGCTTTTAATTCTTACTAAGTAGGAATGGGCTGCTTTTACAGTCTCTAAACATTAAAAAAAAAAAAAGTTTGAGAACAAAATGACTCTAAAAAATATGCCATAGGATTGTCTTAACTTTTAAAGAACAAAGCTTCCTCAGTTGAGTATTCAATCACCTTAAAATTCTCTTCACACTTTGGAAAGGAGGGCTTCTTTTTGAGCCACCAAGCAAGCCCTTTGGTCTTCACATTAAGTTTCTTAGGCCCTCGGGTTTTCATTATCCCTCAGAAGTGTGGCAATGGAATTGAATAATAGCCAGCCTATTTAATTCCCTTGCATACATGGTTGACTGGGGTTTTCGAACATCTGCCTCATCACCCTGGTTAGGGAGTTTCCTTCTGCCAGATGGTTTTGTCAAGTCAATACTATTAAAACTGTTCAGCAATTAGGCCTCTGCCATGCACTGGGGGACAATTTGTGCCCTTGCCTGGGATCTTGGTGTTTGTTGTTCAGTGAGGCAAGCAGTTCAAAACCTCTACCATGAATTTGTAGCCAACTAATTTGTTGGCCAACGAATCTGAATTAGAGGTTTTTCATATTTGCTCTCACTACCAATACGTCAGTCAGTAAGATCAACTTAGGGAGATGAGTTAGAAAAGAAAAATATGTTTTCATATTAACACCTGAGAAAAGAATATAAAGAAAGTAGACTTAAGTATGGAAAACATGATGTAAGAATGATGAAGACTTTATAACCCAACATGTAGTTCCATGGGGAGAAAACAGCATATTGGCAGAGTCCTACAAAGTAACAACAAGTGGTTAGGACCCTGTGTTACTTACTTATTGATTGTGTAAGGTCATCATGAAGAGTATGATCTGTATTCAAAAGATGAAGTAGATATGAAGGAGCCATATAAATAATAAAAGCCCCCAGCTTTTATTATCCCTTTCATCTAGGCTTTTCCTAAAGATTTCTTTCTGAGCCATGAATCTCCATGTCTGTTAAGGTTCAGCCACACCTCATAGAAAGCAGCACATAATGCATTATATTGGGATACTTTTTCATTGTTGTGTGAGTGTACTTAAAATTATAAGTAATAAAACTAAACAGCATGGCCTATACCATTTATGAATTGGAACATCAAAGACAAAACAAGGCAGCCTTTAAGCTTTCAAGAGAAATCAATGCTTCCCTTCAAGTAGTGAGTTAGAACTCAGGGAGGGAATTTCATTCCTGCTCTTGCCGGATTGGATAAGTTACCATGAGAGAAGGTTGTTATAAAGTGAGTTTGGCTACCTTGCCGGATTCTTTTGCTTCATGTCCTTTCCAGAGACTGGAGAAGTAGCTGAGAATCCTCAGTTCCTTTGTTCTTTCAAGAGAAATATTTATGCACAATGCAGAAATCCAGCAAAGAAAATTTTATTTAAGCACCGAGACGATACATTCTCATATAAACCAAGTGAAAGAGCAGACCTGCTTCAGAAGAGACTGGCAACTGTCTGCTGAGGTTTTAATAGGGATTTAATGATTTGATTTTTTTCCCCTCAGTTCTTTCATTTATGTGCCTGATTTGAAGTTTGATCACATTAGAGTCTTAGAAACTGCTACACATGCAAATTCCAAAGCAAAACCCACAGAAGTACCTGGGGTGTCAAAAAAGCACAATTAGGGTGAGATTTAAATAATATCGTAAGGACACTAAGGTTATAGTATGTGAGAATGTGGCACTGAGATAGGAGCCAGATTTTATTTATGCCTTTTTTGGTTTTGTCAGACTCCACGGGTTAATTTCATGACCTGACAACTGTCAAGACATTTTGTTTTATTCATTCCATTGATTTAATAGTTATTTTCAGCAAGAATTGGGTCCCTGAGCCTCTGTGCACCAACATTGTCCTATGCTTGATTTCTCTGTAAACTCCAGTTTCTCTATAAACTCCAATTTTCCTTTGTCCACCTCTACTCATGACTATCTGCTACCTAACGATATAACTCCTGTCCCCCACAAGGGTTCTTACCATGTGTTGCCATCCCCCCGGTCATGATTCAGTTTGAGGCCATTTCCAGAAGCCAATGGCTGGCACCATACCCTTGAACTTCCAGGACTAAGTTAAATAAAACTTTGTTTTTTGTAAGTACACAGTGTCAGGTATTTTGTTATAACAACACAAAACACTCTAAGATTATTTGTTCACTATGTTTGACTTTAAAATGACACCATTGAAATACATGTTTTAATTGATTTATTTTACACAGTGCTTGTAAATATCTAAATAGTTTCTCTCTGTATATAGATTATATCATATAATTATATTGTATTATATTATATTATACTATATAATGAAAACCTCAGATATTACCTGATGAGAAAACACACTCTCTGAATCCAGTCTCAGGATATGTTTGAGCCTTTTGATTTGAGTTGTACCATCTTTGACAACTTAATTAACAACTACTAACTACCCGGTGACTCAGTTTTCTCATTAAAAAATTGGAGTAATAAACAATGATAACTAACTCAAAGTTAGTTGATATAGATTTAAAATGACACAGGCTGGTTTGTACTGATCATAGAATACTACCTTTACTATGGCAACTTTTTCAGGAGGAAACAATGATAAGTAGAAGAATTTTGGAATCTGTGAGACACATTTAAATTGTTACTTGTAAGAAATAAGCAACATTTTATGGACTCTTGTTCAAAATCTGTAGGCTGGAAATGGGTAATGACTATTTAAATTTGTAAGTTTTCCAGATGCTGAATAAGTATATATATATATATATATATATTTACAAATACAATGCTGTAGTAAGCCTAGATGATTACCAATTTTTATTTGAGAAATTTATCATAGAA
Source organism: Callospermophilus lateralis (assembly GCF_048772815.1). NCBI lineage: Eukaryota > Metazoa > Chordata > Mammalia > Rodentia > Sciuridae > Callospermophilus > Callospermophilus lateralis. The sequence goes on from NC_135309.1 coordinate 135,875,834, forward strand.
AATAGTTCTTCTAGCAAAGAAACCTCATGGAACTATTTCTTCTCAGAGAATTTGACTTTACATCTTCATCTTCAGCATTGTCTTTTCATTATTATCATATTGTCACAAGACAAGGGCCCATAGCAGTACTGGGATAGCCATGGTGGTCCTATGGAGCTGGTTCTTGAGATTCCTCCAGCAATAATTGAAACAAAACACAGAGCAGAAAAACAAAGTTTCTTAGAGAAAGTGAGAAATGGGGGTAATGTACTGCAGGGAACATCTCAGAGAGAGGACTATGTGGTGCTCACAGAGTTGGAGTTTTTAAGGAATTTGTATCTTCCTATTCTTGCCTCAATTTTTCAGTCCCCCCTTTGGGTAACCCCCATGCAAGCTTTCTTTGTGAGGATCTGACATTCTGTTGTAGGGATAATGGGGTAGTTATGATATAGTTTTGGTAGTAAGGAATGGTCCCAATATTATGGAAATGGTAGTTTTCCTGGAGGGATCATAATTAACTATAGTTGGGGAGGTCTTGACACACCAGACTCTGCTTTTCTGAAGCTTGTCTGCTTTGATTAGGATTTCCCACTATTTTAAGTAAAAGTTGCTTCAAGTGATTGGAATTAGCTACAGATTTGGTGAAAAAAAAAAAAAAAAGGCATTCCAGCTCTCATTTCCCTAATGCTACACTTTTTGAATAAGGTTCCCTGTGGTTTCCATTTTATGACTGCTGAACTTTTCTTCATGCCAAATTCTAATGTCTCCTTCACTGTCCTGTGCCCCTATACACTTACCTGTTTATGTTTCAATATTATCAACATTGATATTTTCAAGCTCAATTTTATATTTTTAGCTACACTAAACCAATAAATTATGCAAGCTTCCCGAAACACATAAATCATTTTTTTTCCAATGCAAAAAATACCACTTTGGATTCAAGTTGATCCTATTATTTATTTCTTTTTTATTTTAAAATAAACACATATATTTGAAGCAATATATTTCAGTCTTAGATTTGAGTTCCCTTTGTATATACTTAATTTTCTGACTTTAATTTTTTCTTTGGAGTCAAGGGATATAAGAGACAAAAATCAATTAAGTAGAAGCTATGCAGACATTTATTTATATGATTTAAAAATCATTTTAGAATGGCTTTTTATCATTTTAGTACTTTAAATTTTCTAAAACTTGTGTTTATTGCATGAACAACATTTCTATATCAAGATCAAGTGAGTGACTATTGTATGAGTTGGCTTACTGCCTAGTCTATTAGTCATTCTAGATTTTTCTTGGATATCTCATGAGATAAACAAAAGAAGCTTTGGTCCTTACCAAAAAAAAAAAAAAAAAAAAAAAAAAAAAAAAATCTTCTTCAGGCATCAAACAAATAACTTTTCCCGAATTCTTAAGAGAAAAGACAAAAGTAAAAAACTATGTCGAGATCTGAAGAGGTTAGGTATGTTTAATATAACAGAGCAGTTAACACTGTTCACCTTGGGTTGAAGTTGCCAAATGGAGAAGGCTGTGAGATGGTTAAAAATGTTGGTGAGGTTTAGGAGTGTAAATATGAGTTTGTATGAAAATGTGTATCTCTTAAGACATGTGGTAATGGGCTCTTAACCCATTTGAAAGTTTTTGTTTTTGTTTTTGTTTTTTTCCTTTAGAAAAACCACCAGATTTTCACAAGGAGAACCTCTGAGATACCAGAGAACATTCTTTTGTTCTGTAGTTGGAAAGGAAAAAGCTGTTACTGTGAAAATCCTTCCAGAGACCTCTGCTACAGGAAACCAAAGGCTTAATCAGCAGGGGAAGAGCCACAAGGACATAGATGGAGAGTACTAGTGGATAATTGCTGCAGCTGGGGAAGAAAAAATGGAGCAGATCAGATCTTGTGATAAATAGCTTAATTTTATTTCATACCTTCAATACAAATTTATTTTGACTTTCATATTCACTTATGAATGAATTTATTTATATGCATGTGTAGGAAAATGTGCACCTGATAAAAATTTTACTACATATGAATGTGTCATGCTCTTTTCATTTTGGTTTATTTTTAATTTAACAGTATTTTGTGTATACTGTCCCATAACATTAAATATTATTAAAACTTGTATTTTGGTAGAAGCATAAAGTTGGATATATTGTACGATCTTTCAATTCTTTTCAATTTTAGCCATTTTAAAAATGCATTTTTAAGTTTTACCTCCTATATCATAACTTTACTGAAAATAACAAGTTGAAGTTAAGACATCTGTAAAAAAAAAAAAAAACAAAAAAAACATTATTTAATCAATCCTTATCTTTAGAGTAAATTTAGAACTAGAAAAAATAGATTTATACTTTTTCCATACTTTTGCAGTCTATTTCTCCAATGCTTTACAGAAAGTTTATATCAACTGATACACTATGAAAAGCCTGTGTTTTCATAGTCTCGTGACTGCAAAGTGGAAATGAGCTCTCTCCAGGGGAAACCAGACATCATCATATGAGAGCAAACTTACACACTAAAAATATTTTTCTATTTCAGAGAAATTTCTAATTTAACTTAAAATTGTATCTAGAATCAGGCACACCAATGTGACCTATAAGAATTTGCTGTCTGCTCTTCAAGTCAGCTTGAGTAAACACAGGTTGCTATACTACCCCAATATATTACTTTAAATAAAGTAAATTATTTTACTTTTATTCCATGAACATAACCTGCTATTTGAATTGAGTCTGCTGTTAAAGCTCTGGGAAAATTTCTTCAGAATTAAACTGTAACCTTTTAAATTTTAAAACACCTTCTAGGTGTCAGGGCCTTGAATGCGTGTTCTTTCCTGATCACAAAAGATCTCTTCAGACTGATCTTTCCTATGGCATGCAGACATGCATAAGAAAGAATGTCTACGAAGAATTAAAGATGTAAAGTTTCTTCTAATTTTTTTATCCTGTATTTGGCAGAAGATTTGTAGGTTTTCTTTTACAAGTATATTTTACCTAATGCATATATATATATATATATATATATATATATATATATATTCAGAAACATTGAACTGTTGAAAGGATTATGGTAATGAGATGGTGAAAAGACTTTAGAAAGTGTTAGAACATGTAGTCTGACCATGCAATAGTAAATGAGAAAATGTCTGTGGATAACATGTTATGTGTTCTATGTATTCTTACTTTGGAAAATCATCATTCCCTTTTGAAATTTATTCTTCATTTTTTTTTTTTTTGCTTTGCTTTAATTTAAATATGTGAAAGCTTCTACTTCTTTTAAATATTTTTGATATGGAATGTTCTTTGAACTGACATATATTTTCACCTAGCAATACATTTGCTATACTTTCTCTAAAGCTCAGAGGTGATACACAAGAATTTTAAATGCTGTGTCTCTCATAATTTCTGAAAAACCAAAATTAAAGGTTAACATTTGCTTACTCCATTTTTAAATCAATTACCTGAATTACACAGATGGATGAAAACACCATGAAAAATGGAAATTTTGAAAAATGCTTCTATTATGTATGGGAAAAATCTATGTAGGCAATTATATTCAAACCCTCTTCACAGGGGAGTGAACTTAAATGGAAATAATCTCCCTAACCTCAGGCAATCAAGAAGAATTCTTAGGCATTTTGATTTATTTGAATAAGAAGCTCAACATTCTATCAGAGAAGAATACAAATATTCGGTCAGTTATTCAGTCAAATTGGAAAATGTATTGAATATATACATAATTGTAATTCTATTTATATATATGCACATGTATGCATGTGAGGATAGATTTGTTTGTTCATGTGTGATATACATAATAGGTAAGGGTAATATAAATTAGTGTTGGCATGTGGTAAAGAGATGGAAAATAATATATTTACATAAAATGAGTACATGTGTTTGTCCAATAAAATACATTGCATATCTTCCCCTTGCAATTTCCCAGCTCTCTATCTATTTGAAAGATTCATAAAATAGTTTTGACTATTATGTCTGAAAGAGAGCTTGTTTTCTTTCAATTCTTTCCAAAGTAGTGAATTCTTCAAGAGTGATTAAAATATAATATAATAATCAGAAATTATCATAATATATTGCAAGTGAGATATACTTGAGGGGTTTTGTAAACTTTAGGATGTATAAACCAAATTAATATAAAATGTTCAAGCAAATAATACTCTGATCTCAATTATGAGGAAAGTCACAATAAAAATGCAAAACTCACAAATATATGAGAATTTATCCTGGTAAATGAAATATTTAAAATATTTTGGACAGTTTTGCAAATACTACATGTTTTGAGGATAGAATATGATCCACTATCCTCCAATGGTTTGATAAATACATTTCCCCATTTTTCACCATAGAAAATGTGTCACGGCTTTCAAACTTTGTGAAGTACAAAAATGGGAAAACTTTTACCTAATTTTCACCTTAGGATTTTCAGATTATCTGTTTCTTCTTCATTTCAAAATATGCCAGTACTGAGAAACTAATTGAGTGGAGGTATTTCTCATCAACCCAGTCAGTGTAAAATGATCTCATTGTTCAACATTGGCAAAGTGTCTATTAAAGTTAATGGAAGAAAGAATTACACCACTGAAGAGAAGCAATGGCGATGGCTTGAATAGAAGCATAAAGGGAGAACGGTGAGGCCCAGAAACACAGCAATTCATGTGGGATTGCTTTTCATGTGGCTTTTTATTGGGGTTAGGAAGGAAGGGTTCTTACCTACCTTGAAGTACTTTTTAGATAGTTTGTGTGTATTTATAAGCCATTTTAGTTTCTGAGTCATCTTGCCTATTCAGTATAGCTATTGAATAAACTGCTTGGGTACATTTTTACCCTTCCTTTCATATTATGAGGTCCTATTTGCTGCTATTTCTGACTTTCACCCCTTCTATAAGGTGATTAAGTGATGACAATGATATGAAAATAGGTTTCTCTTTGCCACTTTGTTCAGAGTGGAAGTAACTTAGTACATACAGTAATTTCCCCCATCCTCCACTCTACATTTAATATGCTAATAACAACAACAACAAAAAAGTTATTTTGTCTTTATTTAATCTCCTTTAGACATTTAATCTCCTTATTGTTGGGAATTAGATAATGACCTACCTACCTTGAATTGCTGTGTTTCTGGGCCTCACTCACATGAAAACATTGCATATGCAATTACGTATTAATAGACACATTATGAAAACACAAAATGATAGATGAATATTATAAGGTATTAACTTCTGTGATTGTGAGCAGAAAAGTCCTCAAATTTTCAGTTAGACACTTGGAAACCCAGGAGAGCTCATAATGCACTTCCAGTCTGGATCTGAAGACCTGAGAAACTCAAGGGATGAAAGTGTAAGTTCTTCTCTGATTCCTAGTACAAAGACAGGACAAGAAGAATGTCCCAATTTGAGAAGTCAGGCAGAGAAATGGAATTCTTCCCTCGCCTTTTTGTTTTATTTAGGCCTTCAAAAGATTGGATGTGGCTCACCAACAATCTACTGTGCTTACTTTATCCATTCAAATAATAAGCCTATCCATAAACACTCTTATAGACACAATCAGAATAATGTTCAAACAAATATACAGGCACCCCAGGGCTTAGTTGAGTTTAAATATAAAATTAATAATTACAATTGCAACAAGTCAATGATGTCCATAATCATAATAGAAAGTAAATATGTCTAGTATTATACATACAAGAAATAGAAAAGAAAAAAATGAAGACACACACACACACACATACACACACTCACACACATATATATGTCTCTCTCTCTATATATATATCTATAGATATCTAGAAAGATCTAGATATCTATAGATATATAGATATAGATTTATAGAGAGAAGGTGAGAGAAAAGAGGGAGAGAGAGGATACAAACATATTTCTTTAAAAAAATGTCATGGAGAAAATTACTCATTTCAGTCACAGTCCTTGCTTCTGTAACTGGCGAGGTGGTAACAACTGATATATATAATCTTCTTCTAATACTACTGTGTTTTATCATGTTATTTTTCTTTAGCACCTTAGCTGGTAAGTTCTTTACCTGGTGAAATGACCCAAAGATTTATTCTGGAATGTTCTTGACCCCCAGTAGTCCTTCATGTACTAGTTGTTGTATTATTCCACTGACCTTAATTGCAGGACACAGTTATTAAGAGGTTCTCTAGAAGATCTGTGTTTAAGACATGCTCTTTCTTATCCCCAAGATGGAGTAGCAATCCCATTTCCCCTTGGTAGTCAGGATCAGTCAGCCCAGCCAGCACCACAACTTCTTTATATTCCCATTGACTCAGAGGCATGAGCACCACAAAGTGGCTGTTTTAACTTTCAGTTCACTGGAACCATCATTGTGTGCTCAGGTGGAGGTATTACTCTCTATGGAGAGAGAGACTTATAGGTCTCTAGGCCAGCAAAACATAAGTTCATGGAGATAAGGAGCAAACAGTTTGCAAGTAGGCCCATTTTGCCACTCCCACGTTTGATTCAAGGATCTTGGCTATGAAAGAAATAGAACCATACAATGCAGACTTATCCAGAGCATATACAGCCTTCTGGAGAACCCATTTTCCTGGATCAAACCAGTATTGGTAAGTTCTGTTTGACTTTTTCTACCATAATGGTTCTCATTTCATAGGTCAAAGAATCAGCATGAAGACTGCATTTGCTGAATATATCTATCACAATTATTCATTTTGAAACTCGAGAACAACCAAAGAATGATCTGAGCTAACATTTAATTGGTAACCATACTACTATAAGGTCCTATTTTACAGCAATTATGTCCAGAGTGATTACACCAAGTGAAGCACAGTAATTTCCTTGTTCTTCCAGAATTAGTACAGTTCAGATTCAGAGCCCAATAGCCCTTGCAAGTCTGATTATTACCTTTTCCTCAATTCACACTTACCTCTGGATGTAGATTTTTTTTTTTTTGAAAAGCCTGGTAAACTGAATAAAAGTGTGAATTTTTAGTAGATTATCAGGCTCTTTTCTCAAGATAATCTGGCCTGTGCATCATTCAATAGGTTCTGCATCTATAAATTGGTATATGTCAATTGATATTTATTTATTTATTTATTTATTTATTTATTTATTTATTTTTAATTTCAGCTCAGACTTTTGTTCACTTGACCTAGAACTTTTCTGCTGTTACAGATCAAGTAAGAATTTAGTAGACTACCTATCTATGATCAGCATGATCCACTAGCCATCGTCACTGGTCAGACTATTCTGATTGCTCCTTTGATGATGCTGTCTAGTGTGGTAATTGTGCCTACCTTGTTTTCGATGTCTGTGTGTCACCCAGGATCTAGTTACTCCCACTGCACTGTGGTTTCTTGATTTAGTCTCCACAGATTCCACTATAAGTTTTGGCCTATAGAAAAAGAGCAATCCACAGAGCTATTCATGAATGCCCAAGTTCCCCTCACAAATCCATTTCTCAGTGTTGTGCTGAAAGCTGTCTTCTGACCCTTCCCACTGTGGAAGAAGTACCTCTTGAATGATAATCCACTTTACTATTCCATTCTATCTAAGCCTTCCTCTATACCAAACCAAGGATGATCTGGTGTTTCTAATTCATTCACTGTAGGCCATGTTTTAGTTTATGGTTTAAGCATCCAAATAAACAATTAAGGTCTTTATAACTTTCAGATATAATATTAAATGCAAAATCTCTGGTTACTAGGGCCACATCAATACTTTTGGCTTGATTCAACTATATATTCCTTCCACCATTATCCCCCACCCCAACATTTATTCTCATACATGTTTCCTAGGTTGCTATTTATATAAAGTTTTTTTTTTTTTTTTCATTTTTGTGGAGTGTGGTTGTCCTGATGGATTCACTTTGTAACCCAATTTAGGGAGCAATAGGGCTTTAGACCACTTAACAGATGGAGAAACACAGAGGAAAGATGGGGTGAATCCTGAGAAGAAGGAACATTGTCTTTCATAGCAACTGCATCCTGGAGGTAACTATAGTCATCCTCATTATGTGTGGACAATTAGTTCCAGGGACTCATGTAGATACCACAATTTGTGGACACATAATATTTTAATATTGTTTATTGTGTATGTTAGTCATTTTCTTTTTTGGTGCTATGACCAAACCATAGGACAAGAACTACTTAGGGAAGAAAAATTTTATTTTGCCTCATAGTTTCAGAGGATCAGTTTATGGTTTTGGGCCAAAGATGAGGCAGCACCTCTTGGCACACTAGAGGAGTGCTGCCCCCTTTATGGTGGTCAGGAAGCAGAGAGAGGAGAAGAAGTTGCAGGGAAGATGAACCCCCCCAGGGTAAACTGCTAGGAACCCACTTGCTCCAATGATGCCCACCTACATACAATTAACACAGTCTCTTCAAACTAGGATGACAGCTCTGACAATCCAATTATTACTCCTCTGAAAATTCCTGCATTAAAACAGGAGCTTTTAAGGGAACACCTCAAGTTCAACCACAACATCTATGCCCTCACACATTCTTTAAATAATCTTTAGATTATTTGTAATACATAATATAGTATAATTGTTATGTAAAAAATAGTTCTAATACTGTATTGCTTAGGGAATAATCACAGGAAGCAAATCTTGTTCAGGAGAGAGGCATTTTTTTTGCCACACATTTTTGATACATGGTTGGTTTGAACTTGTAAATGCAGAGCCAGCAGACACAAGGGGCAAACTGTGAAGTTTCCTCAGTCAATACAGGGTTATTCCCTTTAGACAGGAGTGGGCAGACTGATGCTGAAGTCAGGGAAGCTACTTCCAGAGGGGTGAGGAGGTAACCTCCACTGGCAAAGAAGAGTCATTAAAATTTAAGTCATCCCTATTTCAGATTTTTAAGATTGAATTCCTTCCAAATTAATGCCTTCACTTGGACAGTAGATATCCTTCAAGGTTGGGGGTTTGTCTTTTGTTTAACTCAGTCAGTCACAAGATGGGATTGTGTTTGATTTTCAGAAGCCACAACCCTTTTGCTAGACAAAGTTGCTTTCAGGTCATTTGTGTGGAATTTGAGTGGTGCATGGGGAATTGAAATCCCCTGCTCCTTTTTTTTTTTTTTTTCTTTCCTCTTTGTCCTGCAAAATGAAGAGCAACTAGTCAATCTTGTAAAATTCAAAAATTCATCCAAACTTTTCCAAGTTGCCATAGAAGTCATGTGGGTCCTTGCTTATTGCAAGTGGTTAATTAAGAGCTTCCACTGTAGATATTTTATATACTTCTGTTGCCAGGTGACATTGTGCACTTGCTTCTTTTTCTCCTGGAGCTACAGTTAGTGGGCATCATTAAATCTAATTGCATTGGAGTGAAGAATCTAGAAACTCCAGGACCAATTCAGAAAACTCCTCCTTAACATTCAATTCTTTTAGAACCACTCTTAGTACCAAAACCTATATTAGTCTTATTTCTCCTGAGAAAGAGAAACCACACTCAGAAGATTCACCATTTGTGAAGTTTGAATATATACTTTTGTATATTAAAATGAACATCTCTTCTTCAAATGTTGACCATTGAGTCCCCGAAGCTGAATCCACAGTTTATATCTGTTCCACAGATATTATTTATCCTTACTGGACAGAGATTGCAAAAGTCTAAACTTTTCTTCATGGCCTAAAGGTGTTAATAAATAGTCAAAGCTCATTGACTTCTGAGATATGAAATGCATTTCTGTTTCATTTTCCTCTACCCTTGTTTTGCAAATGAAGTACATGTCTGTTGGAATACCTGAATAAATTGCAAAGCTTTAGACTCAATTTTTTAAACATAATGTGTTCAAATATGACTGTTGGTACCTCTATATCTAAAATAATTTATAGGTTATATATACATAGCACTATTTGTATAACTGTATAGAGTGAACTGTATGCATGACTATGGAGTAGATGTCATTATGCACAACACAGGCTAAAAGTGTATTTCCAATTCTTGATGCTTGGAGTACTACTAGCAAAGAGCCCTCTGCTGTCAGTACGCTTCTAAATTATCATGGTTACAGAAAGGCCTCTCTAGGAAGCTTACACCCAGTGATTGTATATGAAAGACAGTGAAAGACTGTCCTTTAATAGGCCACATGTTGAACATAGAGGAAGGACCATTGAAGTTTCAGAGTTGACTATGTTCAGTGAGATTTTCACCAAGAATCCTTCCCACCCAAATTGCTTCCTCTAAACAGTCCGGCTTCCTACTTGTCCCTTCCATGGAATTTGATCCTCAAAACATAGAATAATAATACTCTGCAGGTTAATCTAACATAGGCAACTTCCTGGGAACTAACCTTCAGTAATGATATATAAATAATAGATATATGATAGCCCAAAGGATTGATATACACAGATTGACTGCTAATCCTTGGGTAACAAACCTACAATAACCAGATTGAATTTAATCAACACTTTTTACAAAGAAAAATTTTTCTCAAATTGGAATATGTACATAACTACCTTATACAATGTAGACGTGAGTTTTCATCCTCATTCTACCACGTAATAACTGCAAACTAAGAAGTTATTCACCCTTGGAAAACCTACAAATCCTTTTTTTTAAAAAAAATAACAAGTCTTAATATATTTGTTATTAAAAGCCAGTGACACAAGTTATGTTAACCTCTGAACATACTTCTTTATACATTCTTCATTTATCTACTAAGGTTTATTACACAAGAATGAATTTTATGTAGAATCAGTATATGATGGCCATCATGGAGTTAAATGAAGTCATAACATGTTATGATATTTTCTACTGTTTTTTTTAAAAAAATATATAAGTAGAAATACATTTAGAACTATATTTCAAATAATTTCCTGACCTGGATTACAGATTTAATTATGTTCCTTATGCATTTGATTGTATACTGTTTTGATGCTGGAAATCGAAACCAGCATTAATTTGCTAAGCATGCACCTGGCCCTTAATTATGTTCTCAAAGATGAGTAGGCATGTAATAAGTATCCTAAAGTCATATAAAAAATACTTATTGCTTAAGGTTAGATCATATATGGAGATATTAGATTTCAGGAAAAGATTTCCTGGGAATACTTTCTCTTTAAGTTAGTTTAAACACAGTGAAGCAGAGGAAATTAAACTCAATGTGAAAGGATGATTAAGCATAATTCCAGCAGATAATTCATGTTGCTCTAAAATAAAAGAGAGGCTTTAGGGGTTGGGGGTTCAATTGTGTTTTAAAATTTCAGTTCATTAGTGTCACACGTATGCTTCTTTTTGATCAAAAATAAAGATCCTTTGATTTTTGGTTGACTGAAAATTTTCATATCACAAGAAAAGGGCATTGTGCCTTTTCATGCTCTCAAATGCATCTGGGTAACCTAAGGCTAGCTATTATAAATCATGAAGAAAGTCAGGTTTATTGAATATCAGATTTCCATTAAATCACATTCATACACAAAGAGACAGTTCAAATTGTAATTGAAGTTGTCAGCTTTCATTCATCTTATAGAGGATTATTCCAGCTGCACATTACTCATTCTTTTGTACTTTGAGTCAATTTGTCTGAGGCTGTTTGCCATAAGAAGATGAAAAAGGACAGGCTGAGGTTTTCCTGTTAATTCTAAGAAAACAGTAGTGAGTTTGATCATGAAAAAATACTTTTTTATTCAAAAATATGTAAGGCATCATCTCATTTTATGTCTCACCTACAAATCATATAACAAGACAATAAAAGTGATGTACAAATATTAATTAAAATGAAGAAAATGTCAGCCCCCAGAAAGGTCTGAAAATAAAAGTGATTGAGTGATCACTAAAGATGAATGCCAATCAATTTTATTTGAATAAATGAAGGCTTCTTGTGAACTATATTTCAAAATGCTTAGAGAAGATTCATAAAAATTTTAAAAAGTAGATTTACAAAAGCATTTAAAGAAATCTCATTCTTATTTTTAGAAATACCTAAATAATATCACCATTGAAAAAACCTCATAGAAGTCACTCTTACTGTGGTCATTAAAAATATGTTATTGTGTATTATCCAAAATTATATGTTATTTGGACACAGAACATGGGCTTTTTATATTAAATCTCAATTATCACTGCCATTAATAGTATGCAATGGAATAATTGAAATGTGAGCTTTCTATGGAAGTCAGTTATTCCTAATGCAAAGCAGTAATATCAAGTACTGAACTTATTTTCTATTTATTTTACTTTTTACTAGAAGTCTTTTTTTCTTTTATAATTCTTAAAAATATTTCACATAAAAGCTGACTTAAATATTTAACATTTTAAAGGTTCTCCTAGACATTCCATTTATGCATGCTCCTGACCACCTTGTGGAACTCCTGATCTGTCTGTGTGACCATGAACAAGAGGTCTGCATCAGCCAGCATTCCTGATACACTGAACTTTCCTCCTGGTTCTCTATCTCCAATATTTTGTCATCAACTCACTCATTTATTCATTTGCACTAACTCATTTGTTTACTTGTTCTCTAAATATTTATCAGATCTCAACTATGTGGCAGGCACTATGCTAAACCCTGGGATTTCATTTGTTTGCATAGAGAAGGTTCCTGTCATTGTGGTTTAACTCCAGCTGTGGAGATGTAAATAATAGTGAGAAAGCCACACAAATGCAAATTTATACTCCATCCTGAATACAAAGGATCACCTATAATGAAAGATGTTCCTCTGTGGGGAAGAAACTATCCAGCAATTTGGTCTGATCTGTCACTACTGATTCTAACATAATTTTTAATTGAATTATTTATAGCTTTCTTATCCAGGGCCTTGATAAGTTTTCATATTTAATCTCATACTATTAAATTTGATTTCCTTTGATTTTGTAAGTATAACAACATAAAATTGGCAAAATTAATATTTATGACTTCTTCTTTTAGTTTGTTGGAAGAAAGCTAGAAGAAAAGATATTTTCTGTCTTTCCCTTATTTCATTATACTTCTGGCCATTTCAAAATATTTCATTATGTTGATAAAAGCTGTAGATATTTTTGTGTTGCCCTATTTAATTGGTGATGTCTCAAGAGCAAAACTTGGTTAATTTCATTCAACAAATATTTATGAAATATTCCATGTGCTGGGTACTAATGCTGTAGAGAAAAAAAAACAAAACAAAAATCCCTGTGTTGTAGTGCTTACATTTTAAAAAGTGTCTGTGTTTTATCTGTCCATATGTGTGTAAGTACAAAGTTTCCTATTTGAAGATTGCTGTAGATGGATAAATTACCTGAGCATAATAGATACCAAATATTTATCATGGAAACTATGAGATAATAAAACAGTTTTCACCATATCTCCTTGTTTGTCTTGAGGGTTATATAAAGGAAAATTCACATTTTATCAATTAAAAACTTTTACTAAAGTGATATTTACATAGGCTTAAAAATGTACTGAGTATTCTCCTTCCATCCAAAAAGGAAATTTCATGGAATGTATACTCTTTTCTTCAAGACAAATGGGAAAAAAGAAGGACTCTGAGAACCAGTGTAGCCATTTACTCAAAATGTGTTTTCTAGAAGTGTATGGTAGACTTTGGGATTTTGGATTTTCAGGTAAATTTATAGCTTGAAACAAAAGACATTGTTATATTTTGGATATGAGATGTCTGTCCCTCAAAAGATCCTGTTACTATAGGAATATTCAGTGGTATATGATTAGATCATGTGCGATGTAATCTGATTTGTCCACCCTGGTTTGAATGGACTGACTGGGTGGTTTGTAGGCATGGGGAGTGTGGTTGGAGAAGTTGGGTCATTGGAGATGTATCCTGGAAGGGTGCTTCTGTCCTGAGCTGCCATCCCCTGTTCCTGACACTATCATGATCAGAGCAGCTTTTCTTTTCAACTGGGCCCTTCCTCCATGATGTTCTACCTCACCTTGGGCCCCAAGCAGTGGAGTTGGCTATCTATTGAAGAAAACTTCTGAAACCCTGAGTCCCCAATAAATTTTTTCTCCTCTAAGTTTTTCTTTTCAGGTATTTTGGTCACAGCTAACCAAAATAGAAATACACAAAAATGAAATCTACAGTTTTACTCACCTTTATTGGGGTGACTTGTTATTCATACTTCCGTTCAGCTTTTAAGAACATAATTTGGCCTGTAGTCAGTCATTCCTTCTGTGCAGAAAAACTCACATATTTCTGCATGTATTACTTGGGGGTAATGTATATGACATCTCCAAACTTCATTTATAACACAGTTTTTGCGTGCCTGGTAAGTAGACTTCCCACTACTCTATTAAATTTATATTATATCCTAAATTAATATTATAAGATCAAGTCTTTCTGGTTGACTCTCCCTGTTTTTTTTTTTTTCTCATCAGTCAGGTTTATCTATTCTTTCCTTTTACCTCTTTATAGTAAAGAGAATCACATGGAGCATCACATGTTGACTCATCTATTCTTCAGCAGATGAGTTAGTGGTTAGTGTAGGTTTCACTACTTCTCTATTTATGATAGAGATATTAAATTGCACTAGATTCCTCCCCAGTAAATTTGTAATTTTAGAACTTTTTGTGCTATATTCATTTTTCCAAAATATCAGTGTCATGGTGCTAATTTGGGGGTACATACATTTTTTTGGACTTGAAAGGAAATTTACTCTTTTGAAATAAATGAGGACATATTAATGTGCCAGGACATCTACTTTTCAAAAAAGACAACATGTAATATTCTGACAGGTTTACCTTCTAAAATTGACTAATGCAGAATTTAAAATGGAAGATCTGTGTGTACTACTAAATGGGTCCTAGTTCTTAGCTACACTTCCTTTGCTTAGAGATGCTGGAGCAGAAGATTTTGACCACAGGCTCCATCTTGTATGTATATCATCTCCCTAAGGTTTATCCAATTAAAGATACCTCCCATTACATTCCCTATATTGTCTTTTTTTCCCCTGGCCTTGTAAACTCTTCCTTATGTTTCTAAAAAGCTTTCATGTATTACTTTATCAAATTTCACAATTCTTCCTATAAATACTTTCTTAGTATATAATGTTTTTTACTTCTCTTGAGGCTGATCATATTGCAACATGTTAGTTAAGAATCAATTCCTATGTTTTTCTTTCTTTTTTTTTTCTGGAATATGTTTACACTTCTACTTGAGGTAAAACATGCATAATGCCTTCATGACTGCATGGGGGAAAAGCACATAGTCATAGGATATTTTAAGAATAAAATTACACTGGTGTGGATACAAAATATCAATCAACCACAACAATTTTTAATGCCAGACAGTGTTGTGCTATGCCTGGAAATAGGTGCCACCTCACATAAAACCTACCTTGTGCAGTTCATATCTGTTACAGTTTGGTCCACCATAGAATTTGGCATGCTTAAACAACCCCCATCAAATAAATGCTTATTGATTAAATTATTAATATGTCAGAGAATTAAAAGTAATTTTCTTAGGAAACATAAAGATTTGCATGGAGAAGATAACTATTACAAGAAAAACAGGTAGGAGTATAAAAGCAGTACAGTGAGTAATGCTTCAGTCTACCAAAGTAAATGACCCAGAAAAGCTTCCCCAGAAGAAGTGACATTAAGATGCACTTTCAAGAGCATATGCTTTTTATTTCTGGGATGAGAGGTGATGCAAGCAATTCTACCTGTGAGAAAAAGGATATGGTTTTAGAACAAAATGACCTATATAAAAGTCCAGAGACCATTATGACACACAGGCCTTAAGTAAGCACCTGTGTCTCCTTTAACTTCCCTACTATTTTTTTTTAAATATGGCTCCACTTATAATATAAGTTCCCCAAATCTACAACAATTTTGGTACATATCTATGATAGACCCAAAATAATTGTCATCACACTAAACATATTCATCATTTTAAAATTACTTTTACCAAATGGCCTCTGAAAATTTGAAAAATTCAAATAACAGATTAATTTCAATGTATTCTAATATACCTAATTTTGTGAGCAATAGCAAATATCCAAATATGGGGGGTATTTTTCCACATATTTATATTTTCTAAATGCCAAAAGAATTTGCATTTTCATATGCAAACTAGACACAATAAAACTATCGATAATTAAAGCATTCTTAAATCCAATTGGAGAAAGTGGTAAAAGACATTCCAGGAGAAAGAAGCAAAGCAGAACAGTAGTGTTTGAAACAGTCTAGCTATTTGATGATAGTTTACTAACCCAGCATCATCAGAATATGGGAAGGGGGTAAGAAGTAGTTAGACATCTGGAAAGAAAAGTTTAGAACAGATTGTAAGGGGAAATTTTTGGCACACTACTACACTTATTTTATATCTACATCTGAGCGAAGCAAAATTTTAAGTATTTAAAATTCTGATCCTGATTACTGTCTGGAAATATTAAGCCAGGTTAAAAATATATCTTAATTTGTTTACCTAGCTTTTAAGGTAACATCATGGGGGTAAATGTGCAACATAATTTTAGAGTCTTTCCTGATTGATAGTTATGTATAGTAGTGAATGTAAGGTAAAGGTCTGAACTGTGTTCAGATCTTGGGATGACTTTAAAGATAATCAGGTACAAAGGTTAATAGCAAAATACCACCAACACTATTGATTTCATGCTCTCTTTTGGTGAAAGAAAAAAAATCTAACAATAGTGAAAATTTTACTAATCTGAAAAGCAATTTGTACATAAAATATTTGCCTTCAACATATAATCATTGAAATGAGAAGATACCGTAAAGACATAGTATATATATAACAAGTTGCAGGCTTGGAAGTGGTGAGGTGGTTACTATTATATGTGAGGCAGAAGTAAATGAAAAAGTGAGAGAGAAATTATTTTATGCTGTTGTAACAAAACATACACAGGCATAATTACTGCCAGAATCAATATATTAACTTATATATTTCTATCTATCTATCTATCTATCATCTATCAATCTATCATCTATTTACCTACCTATATGCTACGCAAGCATTGTACCACTAAGCCACAACCTCAGCTCTAAAACAGATAAAATTGAGAACAATTTCTTAAGAAGTTTGGATATTGTTATATTTATATAAAAACATAAAAGATAAAAAGGACTTTTATAGTTAAGTTACTGTGTCAAAATATGAGTCTAGATTTTTTTCCCCCCACATTTTGGAATAATCCCTAAATAAAGAAACAGATTTATAATGAATTTTCTAAATTAGAGTAGAAGCTTTTGCAAAAGTTATGAAGAGAAAAATATTAATGTATAACAAATGGGAGAAAAATAAATGCACGTCTTTCTTAAACTGATAGTCTATTTTCAATTTCTTGACTTCAATTGTAGAGATTCAAAACTTTTCTGATTGAGTAATTGAAAATATTGGACATCAGATTAATAATATAATAGAAATAAAACTTCAACAAAATATAAACAAATTGATGATAAAAACTTATAAAAACATGTTCATATATTTAATATATAAAGTTAATTGAAACAAAATTTAGATAAAAATGGAATGATTATTTACAATTCTATTTCTTATTCAAATGAAAGGAGAAGAACATTCATAAGAAAAAAATCAGTATAACAAGTAGTTCCTTAGTGTTTATCAAGAAAGCACAATTAGAAAAATAGGTAGAAATTTAGGTGTGGACAATTATTTTCAATTATGAAAAAAAATAAAAATAAAAATAAATTAAAAAAAACATGTTCTTGGTGAGAATTACTTGATTAAAGTCTGGCTGGGTTCTTCCAGAAAAAGAAGAAACTTCCTCCCATGAGAAATGAGTAAACTTTATATTGAAGGACTTATTAGACTTAATTTTTCTCTACTTGAAGGTAAAAATATTCAATGATCTGAATCCATCATTATTTTCTTATAATCAATGAATCTAGACTCATAAGATCTGACTTACATTTTCTAAAAGCATTAAAAAACTGAAATAATTCTCAAACCTCCCATACTCTAGGAAGATTATTTTTAATCTCCATATCCTTCTTTTGTTACATCATAAAACACTTAAATATTATTTGATTATTCTTTCTAAATACTTGATTATTTAAAGTAGCTACAAAACATATAAAAATATTAAGTTCAGAATTTCTTTTATATAAGATCTGGATGTTTCATTATTTAGGTTATGTATGTTATTAAATATTGTTTTATAAATTCTAAAATAACATCAATAAATTAAATTAAGCATTCCAGAAAGAACATTTTATTTAGCTGAATGTAATTGTATCTTCGTGTGCTGATTAGAATTCGAGACATATTTAGATTGTAAGGTGAGCAGACCTGAGAGTAAGTGAACACATGGTATGAAAGAGTAGAATGTTTTAAAGAAACCAGATTTATTTTGTTATGCAAGATAATTACTTTCTGTAACTGCATCTGCTTTAGAGTTTTTTTGTTATTTGGAATCTAAGACAACCTAACTTAAACATTATTTTTCTATTTTCAACCATGTACATAAATATATAAATAAATGATTTTGTTTATTTCAGAATTCTATGTGACAAAATTCTCAAAATTTTAGTTAAAAATTCCAAGAGGGCACAGGAGGCTTATTTTATCAAGATAAAAATTTATTCATTAAATTTTATAAATATCTTACAGTTAAAAGAACAAATAATTTAATAAAATTACTATGAATTGATATTAATTTTTTAAAAATCATGCTGGTAACTTCCCAGAAAAAAAATTAAAGTTCTCAAAGAATAATGTAAGAATGTTATATAAAACCATAGGCTTATTTCTTCTTATTGGTACACCTTAGTTATACAGAACAGTGGGTTTCCTTGTGTTGTACCTGGTAAACCATGCTTATAAAATATTTTGATTTAAAGCATTCCCCTTAACCTGTCTCCCATTTTGCTCTGATTACCTTCCTCTACAATAATAGACTCCTTATTATGCTCCTGATTTTTGTTTGTTTGTTTGTTAAATTTCTTCTTCTAGCTTCTTCATATGAGGGAAAGCCTGCAATGTTACTCTTTCTGACTTTGGTTTATTTTGCTTAACAATGTCATCTCCAGTTCCATCAATTTTCCTGCAAATGACTTAATTTTATTTTTACTTATGGATGAATAAAATTTTATTATGTACATAAACCACATTTTTTTATTCATTTTTCTGTCAGGTGACATCAAGGCTAGTCCAATAACTTAATCATTGTGAAATATATTCCAAAAATCATGGTGTGTATGTATCACTATAGTATGCTGAGTTTAATTCTTTGGGAGTAATACCAAGGAGTGATATAACTGGATCATATGGTAGTTCTATTTTTAGTTTTTTATGGAAACTCTGTACTGATTTTCATAGCAACTGTACTAGTTCACATTTTTACAAGGAGTTCCTTTCTCTGCACATCCTCATCAGAATTTGTTATTGTTTGTGTTTTGTTTAGTTTTTTGTTGTTGTTGTTGTTTGTTTGTTGGTGCTGTGGATTGAATGTATGCTAAGCAAGTGCTCTGCCAACTGAGCTACAGTTCCAGCCCTATTGTTTGTGTTTTGATGATTGTTTTCTGATTGGTGTAAGATAGAATTTCAGTGTACATTTGATTTTCATTTTCCTAATTGCTAAAGATATTGAAAACGTTTTACATATTTGATGGTCACTTGAATTTCTTATCTGAGAACTGTTATTTTGTTCATTTATCGATTTTTAATTTTGTTATTTATTTGTTTATTTTTAATGTTAAGGTTTTTCAATTCTTTTTAAATCCTGGATATTAATCCTTTGTCAGAAGAGTAGTTAGCAAACATGTTCTACCATTCCCTAGACACTTTCTTCACGGTGTTAGTTGTTTCTTTGCTATGCAGAAACTTCTTAATCGGATGCTATCTCATTTATTAATTTTTGGTATTATATCCTGAGTTTTGGGTTTGTTATATGTAGCATTTATCATAATAAATTCCGCTAAATTCCTTTTATTTCTAGTTTTTTCAGAGCTTTCATCAAGAAATGGTCTTGAATTTTGTTACAGATTTATTTGCATCTATTGAAATAATTGTGCGATTTTTCTCCTTGTTTCCAATTATGTCATGCATTACATTTACAGATTTCTATAGGTTGAACCATCCTTCCATCCCTGGGGGGCCAAGGGAGGCAATTCAATCATTGTGTGTGATCTTTTTGATGTGTTTTTAAATTTGGTTTGCAAGTGTAATTTAAGACCTTTGTATGTCTTTTCATTAAAGTTATTGGTCATAATTTTCTTTCATTTTAGGATCCTTATTTATCTTTGGTATCAGTGCTTCATACAATGAGTTTGGAAGTATTCTCTGCCTTTCTAATTCACACAATATTTTGATAAGTGCTGGCGTTAGTTTTTCTTAAAATATCTGGTAAAATTAAGCTGTAACCCATAAGATTTTAGACTGCTCATTTTGGGGAGTCTACTTAATACCATTGCTTTTAACTTGTCTGTTTAAGTTTTTTATTTTCTCTTGGTTCACTTTTGGTAGGTGTATGTGGCTAGAAATTAAGATGTTTCTTTCAATTTTTCCAATATACTGAAACATAAATTTTCAAAATTGTCCCTAATGATCCTATGGATTTTAGTGGTGTCTATTTAATATCCTAGTTTTCCTATCTATTCTTATTAATTTAGATCATCTCTTTTTTCTTTTAGATAGCTGGACTAAGTGTTTATCAATCTTGTTTATCTTTTTAAAGAACCAATTGTCTCATTGACCCTATTAGTTTTATTTTTAAATTTTCTATTTTATTATTTTAGCTTTGATCTTTATTATTTATTTCCTTCTCCTAGTTTTCAGTTTGGTTTGTTTTTGTTTTTTGGTGACCTTAAGATTCATGATTAGATTATCCTTTTCTTTCTTTCTTTTTTCTTTTCTTCTTTTTTTTTTTTTTGAAATTTTTTCTGATTTTTTTATGTGAGAACTCCTTACTAAAAACTTCCTATTACTTCATTCGCTATATCACACATAATGTTGCATTTCCATTTTGTGTTATTTAATTTTTTAATTCCCCTCCTCATTTCACCAATAATTAATTCATCATTCAAAATTGTATTGATCAATCTTCAGGTACGATTTTAGTTTCTGAGATAATTTTTGCTGTTGAGTTCTAAATTCATTCCATCATGCTCTGAAAAGGTGCAAGAAATTATATAAATTTAATTTTGTGTTATTCCAGAATTGCTTTGTGCTCTAATATATGACCTATTTCTATAAGCAGCTGAAAAACAATGTATTCATTTGCTATTTGGTGAAATATTCTTTCAATGTTTCTTAAGACTATTTGACCTATAGTACACATTAAATATCTTCTGTCCTTGTTGATTTTCTGCGTGGATTACCTCTATGTTGGTAATAGTGCTGCACTGAAGTCCCCTACAATTAATGTGTGGGTGCCTATGTGTCTCTTTGTGTCAACTACTGTTTGTTTTATGTAACTTGACACATAAAAATTCATGGCATAAATATTTAAAATTGTTATTTGATCTTATTTTATTATTCAATTTACCACTATGCAATGTCATTCCCTGACACTGATGACTGATTTTGACTTGAATTCTACTTGGCCAGATATGAGACTGGCTCCTTCTGCATGTTTTCAGATGCCATTTGCATGAAATACTTTCTATCATTTCATTTTCAGTCTGTAAATGCATCTGCTTATGATTTCCATTTATTAGAGTAATACTCTAATAGAGAAAAAATAGGTACTAAAGAAAATAAATATTAAACTAACATGGTGCATGAAATGAATAGAAAAAGTAGAAGAAGCAAAAAGTGAAGGAGAAGGGAAGAGTGGGAGGGAAAGGATACACAAGAAGCAGAAGTTAGAAGGCAGCAAAAAGAGGAAAGAGTTTTGTCATTTTTTTTTTATTCTGAATTAAGGTAAGATTGATACAAAGTGATTTTATTTTACTTGTGTCATGTAATTACAATATAGGAATTGAGGTTAAGACATTTTTAGAATTCTCAGGTTAAATTACTCTTGGTACAATTTACAGAATTTTGTGTATATAGAAATTGAATATCATAATTATTAGATTTAAGGATGATGAGAGTATGATCTAGTTGAAAATATTTTAATGAAATTCCAAATAGCAAATTAAAATAGTAATTCTGAAAAACTTTGGAATGCTTTGATATATACATAAAATATTCTACAAATTACTAGATATTTTTTCTTATCATTTGGCTTTAATTCAATTACACATTTGGAAACCTAAAAAAAAAAAATTCAGAATTTCCAAGAAAAATTGAGTCTATACTATATTGAGTAGTTTTTTTTTATGTTCTCAACTATTTTAGACAATTTCATTCAATATTATAGTTTATTTATTTTTTAATCATACATATTCAATAGATAAATGAATTGAGACACAAATTTCACTGGGCCATTTAGAACTGAATCAATGTTTTCTAAACAAAAATTTTCAGTTCTAGCAGCTTTTTTAGATACTTTATCAAAAATAAGATATTTATTTTCCATTTCGCCTAAACCCAATTTTGACCATCAAAAATGAAGAAAGATGCTTTTTAGAATTTAGATAAGCTTTTATTAGATCACATTGTTAAAATGTCATAATAAAATTCAAAGTTAAAGTTTTAAAATCCTAATAAAGTTTATGTAGAGATATTTATTATCTAAAACATTAAAATAGTTTTGGATACTCTCCTAAATATTAAAATTAGGAGTAAATTTTAACTACTGTATACCAAAAAAAAAAAAAAAAAACATAGTTATTCTAATTTTTTAAGTTAAGTTCTCTTTCTTCTAATTTGTTACTAATTTCATATAGTATTTTTTAAATTTTAATGTATTGGGTTGATAATTTAAATAAAATGAAAAAAAAACACTTTACAAATATAAATATATCCATGGTACCAATATACTATAAAATAATACATGTATATAAAGAGGAAAGTATTAATGAAACCATCTTAAGTCATTGGATACATTCTTTAAGTTAAATTTAAAAAACTCAACATGTGTAGTGTAATGTTTATGTACTTCATACAATACAAATAAAGGAAGAAGTATAAAAATATCACCATTCTACTGAAGAAACTGTCACTTTTCCAGAAAGTTAAGGGAAAAAAGAATCCAACATATTGAGAAAAATAAAAACAGTTACACACACACGCACACACACACACACACACAATGAGTTTTCAAATACCCTTTACTCAAATTTTAGCATCTTAGAAAAATTGCTGTGAAGAGAGCAATATTGGAGATGAATTTAATAATTGTATAAAATTTGGAAAAAGAAAAATATGATTTCAACAAAAATATTAATTTTCTGATAAATAATTTGCATAAGTTGTTTACTGTGTACAAAACTGGAGCCCAGTGAAGAATTTTTGCAATTTGATACTGATATGAAATCTGTGGTTTAGGAACTCTTAACCTGTGAAAGTAAGCAGGAAAGGTTGCAGTGAGCAGTGGAAGGAAAATGAATCATTTCAGTGGCAGCTATCATAATCAAAGCATAGTTTTGTACATTCAGGCTGAAATAGCAAAATATCATTTAATGAGTGGCTAACAAATAACAAA